>NC_046633.1:10970550-11570550 GCF_900324485.2 Mastacembelus armatus | reverse complement strand
ACAAAAACAAGAAGAACAAGAACAAGAACAAAAAATATTGTACATAGAAACTAAACAGCATAAATAAATAAATAAATAAATAAATATTACAATTAGTTCTGCTGCCACTTTTTAGCTACCTACTCAATGCCCCAACATCACATTTTTCATTACTAAACAACATAAAACATAGGCCTTGCAGTTACTGGTATGAATAATTGTGTCATTTTAACTCAACCCAGACAAACCTAGCTAACATGTTCACCCTGCTCCTATTCAAGAAAACATGAATCTTTTAATCCAAACTCCACAGGGGACATGTAAGATGTTTTATCAGACGGGAAATGAAATTTTGTAGTGCCAACAGTCCTGAAACAAAAAGAAATCTCATGTCTGGAAATATGATATCATAGTAGCATAGGGCAGAAGAAAATTTTTCTTAAAACCAGGTGCTTAACAGCTGATTAATTCTAAAAGTATTATAGTCAATTTAATGTCTTCTTATTACTTAAACACTGTGTTCACCCTGTGCAGCTGGGTCGACACAGTGTCGAAGCTCGACTGACAAGCTGGTCAGTGGACATTACACAGTACCATCCTTGTCAGCTAAAATAAGATAAACCAGATAAAATAAACCTCTGCTCCAGAATCAGCCCTGGTGTCAAATAGTCAATGGCATTACTTTTGGATGGATGAAGTGACCTGCATTGTCTGGAGCACTCCTTGACAGTCCACTTTGTGATCCTCGCAGATTGAAACAGAATAAGAAAAAGTGAACAGAACCAAAAGGGAAAATCCATCTTAAAATTCATTAAAATTCACATCTTACTGCTATGACCTAGAACAAAATATCAAGTCTATGTGTAATGACATCACAGGATACAGCCTTCTCTTGTAATTTCGTGCTTACATAGGACATGAACTCCCACAGATGAATTTCAATCATTCACCATTTAGTTTAAATATATGGGAATCAGTTCCAGATTCAGTCCACCAGTGGTAAGTTTAAAAGCCACACTGAGATTGCTGCCGGTGTCTGCGAACACTACACATCTGGCTGAAGGACTGTCCACAGCATGAGCAGCTGTAGGGCTTCTCCTGTGTGTGGACTGTGCGGTGCCTCTTCAGGTGGCTGGACGAGATGAAACTCTTCCCACACAGCGTGCATCGATAACGCCTCTCCCCGGTGTGGATGAGGAGGTGGACCCGCAGGTTGTTGGGCTGGGCAAATCCCTTTCCACAGTGAGGGCAGGTGTAGGGTCTCTCCCCTGTGTGCACCCGCTGGTGCAGCTCCAAGGCAGCTGGGCTGGGGAAGACTCGCCCACACACGGTGCATACCAAAGGATCTTTAGAAGCAGTAGCACCACTTCTGTAAGGCTGCCTCTGGCTGGCTGTGGGGGCTGAAGGACCTGCAGGGGGTGTAGGTGGAGGAGGTGGTGCAGCAACAACAGCAGCAGCTGCAGCAGCGGCAGCAGCGGCCATGTCAAAGGAGGCAGCAAAAGCAGCCATTTCGTGAGCTCCACCTGTGAACAGCATTGGAGCTGGAGAGCCATCTAAACTGTCTCCTCCCTGTGAGGGAAAAGAGGCAGAAGGGGGTCCAGGTTCTGTGTTGCCCAAGCCCAGTTGGGCTACTGCATATGCTGCACCAAGGTAGCTGACCCTCTCCTGCATCCAGGCCAGGTCTAGACCCAGGCTGTTCAGGCGGTCAGGGCTGGGTTCATCTGAGGCTACAGAGCCCAACATCTGAGAGGGATGATGTTCTTCTGTAGTATCATCTGTCTGGATCTCTGGCTTCAGAGCACCATCTGTCAGGTTCACTATAAGATCCCTACAAGCACCCTCAGGAGCTGGGCCTCCCCCACTGATGACTGCCAAACTGTTGCCCAAAGGCTTCGTTGCTTTACGTTTTGCTCTAGGCCTGCAAGTCAGATCCACTGTGGTATCAATTGGGGAGGAGGAAGACTGGGCATTGGAGGAGGCAATGCTGGTGACACTGTTGTCAAGAACAACATCACTGGGAGGCACCTCTTCACTGGGCTCCAGAACTGAGGAGGGAAGAACAGAGTGAGTGGAGTTAAACAATTAGAGAGAGAAAATATAAAGAGAAATATACAGAAAATATTAATTCTGTACTTTTTTGCTCTCAACTGGTCAAGGCAGATCTGAACTGAGCCCAGGTCTGCTGGTTTATTCTTTTAAGGGAGTATTTCCTCTCCACAGTCACCAAGTGCTTGCTCATAAGGTATATGAGGCTGGTAATTAATGAGAACTATTTTATATGACTGATACAGTAATTACCCCATGATGATCAATATTTCATATTGGTAACTTGTGTGATATTTAGTGATGGTTCTTACATAGCTCAGAAATTAGGAATGGCTGGGTCTGCTTTACAGTGGGCGGTAAAGCCCAAGTGATGCCTGTTTGTTCTAATAGATACTATATTTTCAACGGGGAACTTTTTTTTCCACAAGTTCGTTCTTCACAGCATTGTAAATATCAACTCCTCAGAGGGGCCTCTTCAGTGGAAGCAAGATAAAAACAACAAAACAAAACCCTCATCCAAATGATAACAGCCAGCTGTATGGTATCACTCAAGTGATGGTGCACATCCAAGTGCTGAGGATGTGCCCCATCCATCCATTATCTATACACGCTTATTCCTATTTAGGGTCACGGGGATCTGCTGGAGTCTATCCCAGCTCTCTTTGGGTGAAAGGCAGAGGTTTCTCCTGGACAGGTCACCAGTCCATCACAGGGCCACACAGAGACAAACAACCACACACACTCACACTCACTCCTATGGGCAATTTAGAGTCACCAGTCAACCTGACATACATGTTTTTGGACTGTGGGAGGAAACAGGACTAACTGGAGTAAACCCACACAAGCACAGGGAGAACATGCAAACTCCACACAGAAAGGCCCCTGCTGGGTTTTGAACTAGGAACCTTCTTGCTGTGAGGCAACAGCAGTAACCACCAATTCACCATGCTGCCTAGGATGTGCCCCACTTTAAACAAAACTTCAGTAGTTGCTTCTGTCTTCTTCATTAGTTTGGTAAGCATTGTTTGCAGCTGTCTTAACTTATCTGTTTGCAAGAGGAAACAGCAGGAAAGTCCTGTTTCACATTTGTGCAAAAAGAAAAAAATCAGTTTATCATGAAAAGAGGCCTGGCTGTTTTAATTGGTCAATGTTAGGTCTTGCGATTGCGACGTGTGGACATATCAGCAATGTCACTTGTTTAATTGACAGTTGGCAAATAATCGTTTTGTATTGGAAGGGGGCAGGAGATCTGTGAATGTTGTTGAGTTGAAATTTAAGTACATTGAGGTTTGCTTCTTTTTTTTAATAAAATTTTATTAAGGAAACAGGAAATATGACAATTTACGTATGACAAATATTCAATTCAATTCGGTTCAATTCAATTTTATTTGTATAGAGTCAAATCACAACACAATCATCACAAAGCACTTTACGAAAAAATAAAAACAAAACCCAAGAGAGAAGAGGAGAGGAGAGAACCAGCTGTTATCAGTACTTTGGAAACTATATGATTAAAAGTAATGTTTTAGAAATTTATGAATAACATTAAAAAATGTTTAGCTATATCTAACTAAGTTGAATGAATTAGATGGGCTGCCTCACAAACTAAGTACAAATACATAAAATAACATACTGTATCTTAACTGCATATATACATGATTAGAGGAATCTGCAATTGGTTAACTTATAAACGATTTTAAAAAAGCTTTCACAATTTAACATTATTTACAACCAAAAACATATATACACAAAAACATATGCATTTGAAAAAAGCCCTTTTCATGACAACAAATCCTAACTTATCCTATCTAGTAGTGGATCTGTGTGACATTACAGGTATCAAGCCTACAAAAGCCTTGTAAACTGGTCCTGGCTGGGGTTTGCTGATGCATGAGGCAGCCTCACTGGATTTCGATATTGGTTATAAGCATATGTTTGTCTGGCTGATCAGTCTGCACAGCGGCGTAGTGGATAGGTATCCTCATGATCTTCTCCATATATGTTGCTGAATCCATCCAAACACTCGGTTTTCAGTGGATTGGGAATGCTTTGCCCCTTCCTTGCCTTGGGAAGTGTGGCCTGCTGTCCAATACATCACAGTTTATTTCGGAAATTACTTCCAACTTCTACAGAATTATACATAAAGTATTTCCTTTACATTACATTCTAATACCGTGTTAAGCTTTATAATTATTCTTCCATAACTGTTGTGAAACATACCTATCTCCAGGTGCCAAACCTCACAGAAGTCTGTGATCTATCACTCCTACAGAAGTTTCTGAATTTCGAGATGAAGTTCAATCACTACGGAATCCCGTCACTCTGCTGCCTCGAGTTTAGCCAGAGTCCTTTTCCTCCTCCTGCATGTGGTAGCTGCCACCAACCTCATTACTGTGTGAGAAATATGAGGACATTCAATTATAATGTGAAAAATGTGTGTGTAGTATTTTATTGTTGGATTCACACAGCATAATAGGTTACCTATCATCAAAGCTACGTAAGCAAAGACTGAAAAATATAAATATTAGATGCAGGGTATGAGAACATCATATAGCAGAAGAGTAGTTTGATCTGTAACATTAAACCTTTTAAGGAAGGGGTGAGGTCTGCATCGTCATGATTTGCATTAAAAGAACAGGTAAAGGTTCAAATATTCAATGTGTTTGTGCTCTACCTGTGTTTGCTGTATACAGCGACAGACTGGTTTATCAACAGAGAAGCATCTCACGTCAGAACATATCAAGTTATTTTGGTATTGTAAGCTGCAGCCAACCAAAACATACTGTGCCATCTTGCAAATGAATATAAATCCTGTCTTTTTGCCCTTGGTGTGTGCCCAGAAAATATCAATTTAAAGCGAAAAGCTTCACAGTCTCCCACAATAATCACACTGAAAAACACATACCTCTGATATCTGACCCACAAATTTAGGCCCCTTTACTCTGCATCCTGCTATGTTGTAATGTAGCGTTAGTTATATAAGCCAACCAACAAACTTTCTTTGCCAAGTAAACTAGCCAGAATTACCACACAAACTATCTATAATCCTTTCAATTATCCTGTAAAGCAAACAGCAAACCTGTTTCAGTGTAATGAGGCTATAATGAGGCTATGAGTAGACAGTGTATGTTAGTTAGGCAGCATTAGCACTAATTATGCAGCTAACGTGGCTAATTTCAATACGTCAATATTATAAGAAGACAGAAATAAAAAATATATAGAAACTCACCACTGAAGGATATTTGGATTGCACATGGACTGTGGGTGTGGATCCTGGTATCAGCCTCAGCTGTGGAAGTGAATCCAGCATTGAGCAGGCCCTGGTTTTCAAAGCAGTCGGTGGTAAAGTGGTTTCCACACACAAACAAAGCTTTGGTAATGGTAAATAACCTTATAATTGTATAGCGCTTTTCTATACTAACGCGCACTCAAAGAGCTTTCTACACTGTTTGCTCATTCACCCATTCACTCACACACTCATGCCACCAGGGGGCAACTTGGGGTTCAATGTCTTGCCCAAGAACACTTCAACATGAGAACTAGTGAAAACAAATATCAAACCATCAACCTTCTGGTTCATGCTCAATCTGCCCTACTTCCTGAGCCACAGCCAGAGGAGGGACAGGTCTTTTGTTTACATATATGAGAGAAGGAAGTATAAAATCTACCATTTCGCCACTGCTCTTCAAAAAACTGGAAAAGGGGAAAAAAAGGAGGGGGCACACCTCTTACCTTACGTGGTCCCTCTCTACAGACACCGGACAGCCCTATAAATGCACTAAAATGGGCAAAAAGTCCATCCATCCATCCATCCATCATCTATACCCACTTATTCCTTAACCAGTCCACATATATAGACCATATAGGGCCACATATAGACACAGAGGAAACAACCACACACACTCACTCCTATGGCCACTTTGGAGTCACCATCCTAACATGCATGTTTTTGGACTGTGGGAGGAAACTGGAGTACCTGGAGTAAACCCACGCAAGCACAGGGAGAACATGCAGGGCAAAAAGTCAATTTTGCATAATAGGACTCCTTTAAGTGTGGCCTCTCTGTTCGCCACGCTTGTTATATAGTGCAGATGGATGTTGGATCTTTTCTGTGCAGTTGATTAAATACTTGCATTCATAACACAGCAACAGAAATTATTTGTGCCTCTCACCCATAGATTAAACGTGTATTATTTTATACGTGGTGGCAAATCAGCATGACTTTATTCATTATTATTTATTCATTATTCATTCGGCATTTTTAAAGATTTTAACACAACTAATTAACACTAACACATCGTGAAGTCAGCAGAGCTTTTAGCCTAAACCAGCTAAGTGCTGAAGGAGAAAAGCTGACAAACACTGAATTTCAGAGGTGGTGTAAACCTTTCATCAGCTCTATTCCTTTTTAAGATCATATCCTTCCATGTGTTAAGTAAACACTGAAAACATATTACCAACCAACAAAAGACTCACCGGTGGATAGGCCACATCCTGCCCTTATGTTGACGTCCACCTTGAGATCCAGGTTACAGCCATCTCGCTCTACCTTCTCCTGTTTCACCAGTGGCAACATCTTGGTTTCCCCCTGCTGTGATAAAGTGAAGAGCAGCTAGAATGTGGTATGACATATATAAGAAATTATCCAGATTGTGTGTTATTTATTTTATTTTATTGTAGGTTGTAATGAGTTATCTTCACCTGCATCAACTATTTTGAGAAAAATGTACTTGGAGTCACTGCAAAGCCACATACTTTCAACTTCAACTTTCTGTTGCATTTGGGCGCACCAATTGTGCTGTTTATATTATGTTATGCATTTATCCACATGATGATAATGACAATGAAAGAAACTAGCATGGAATATATTTTCATTGTTGGAGCTTTCACACAACACTGTCAGCAAACAGACAGTTCAGTGTGCTGCAAGATCCAGTCTGACATTGAGCTGACAGAGAATAGTGTTTCTGTTGTGTTAATGTTAACACTATATACAGGGGTTCAAACAGGGGCCTACAAGCTTTTGGAACAAAAGAAGGAAAAACTTCAAACTTACTTAAATAGCTCAAACACATCCAATGCTCCATTCACAACACTGATATGAGCTATATAAAACTTCTGCTTTTATAGAGGTGGTCACACTTGGTGATGAAAAATTGATCAAGTACACCTGGCTGTTAATTACATTCTTATTTCCTTTAGAAACAGGGTGTGCTTAGTTTTTCACACTTCTGTATTTTGGCTGTGATTTGTTGTTTAGAATTAATGTAGAAGTCTGACCAAGTCACAAGTCAATTAGATCAATTGATCATTAGGCCAATAATTTGGCCTAATGTCAAATTTAAGTATTTGTACCTGATCATTTACACACATCACCCAGAACCATTTTCATACATGTGGACTAGCTGAAATGCTTGATGTCATAGCAGACAAAGAACCACTACACATTGTGTTGTGACAGATTGTGACAGAAGCATCAGTAAACAATTCAGGAAGTAGAAAAATAGCAACCACTATAACCTGAAGTTGAATTCCTGCTGGGAAAGTCAGAATTTTAGTTCCTGCTGGGACATCTCTAAGTAACGTTCCTGCCATGTTCCCTGTCAATATAGATTCTCACATAGATTTCATACTGTGTGTGGATGGGGTTTCATCTATACTGCCTTCATTTCGATATCATCAGAGGGTAGAAGGGAAAACCAAAAGCAGAATCCTAATGTGGCTCTCAAATGCACCCAAGACTCAACTGTTTGTACTCTGTATAAGATTCTGCTGATTGATCTTTACCTTTGAAATGTGATGGACGGGTTTGTCTTCAGAAGTGGCAGGAAGAGACAGCACCAGAGGCTGATGGTCATCAGGTTCTGAAAAGTTGCACAACACTAAATATTATTCACAGATGTTCCTGCTTTTTTTCTACTCATGATGTTTTAGCTTGCAGTGTCATCATATAATATGTACAAATCACCTTTTCAAAATCTTTTCTAACACTAAGTGAGCTCCTAAAGCATCAGTGCTTCAAAAAGTTGAAGCACTGATGCCATTTGAATGCCACTTTTGAATGCCACATTGTTACGGAAAAAATGTCATCTGTTCCGAATTCTGTGCACGGGGGAGAAAATGTAGCATTATATGTAATATAAATATTTATATTCTGAGTCTCTAATTTCAAAAACTCAAGTAAAAACATAAAATTATTTTTAAAATGTAAGCACAATACAACAAAGCAACAGAAAAAAGTAACCCAATAAATAATAACTCTGAGAGCAGAAAAAAAAATCTACCTTTAACAATCTGTTTGAATGAATTTGCTTTAAAAATGACACAGTATCAAGCTATGTCAGCAAAGTCCAGTATTAGTAAAATATCTTATGTTTGGTCAAAAAGTCCAGTTTGTAAAACTTAAGATTGCAAAAATTCTGAGCTATATGTATAATAATATCATCTGCATATAACAACACAAAAATCAGAGAAAATAATGACTGTGCATTAATTAAAAACAGAAATTAATAGGGATTGTTCGTAATGCTGCATTCAGAACCTTCAGGCGAATGGGAACCAAGAAGAAGCTGCAAGTAAAGCATCCACAGCCAAATACCTGCAGAGAGTAAGGCAAGTCCTAAGAAGCCAGCTAAATGGGGAAACACAAGGTCCAAGCTACCAAGCACACCTATGCCCTGCTGGTCATCAGATATCCCGCTGACATAATAAGCTGGCCAAAAAAGGAGATAGAAGCCACCGATGTCAAGGAAGCTCCTCATAATGAAAGGCACAACGCAGAATGCTCAATGAGGTCAAAAGGAACAGCTAAAGACTTGAAGCTTCACTGAAGCTGGTGAACATCTCTGTTTATAATTCAGCCATACAAAACACTGAACTGGCATGGTATCCACAGCAGGAGATCATGGAGGAAGACATTGCTCTTCCAGAAAATTGCACCATGACTGAAGTTTGCCAGAAAGCACCTTGACACTCCAAAATACTACTGCAAAAGCGTCTTGTGGACAGATGAAACGAAGGTAGGATTGTTTTGTAAGCGTACACAACACTACGTATGACGTAAGAAGAGAACGGCATATTAACATAAAAAAACATCAACCACTGTGCTCCACTTCATTGGGGAGGGGACAAAAAATTCCCAAGTTTATCAAGGTTTCTATCAGGATAATGTCGGGTTGGCAGTCCACAAGGCTCAGAAGAAGCTGGGTGATGAAGCAGAACAATGACTCTAAACATCAAAGTAACTACTACAAAATGGCTTCAATAGCACAAAATCTGCCACTCTGAGCCCAGACCTCACCCTAATTGAGATGCTGTGGAATAACCTCAGGAGAACCCTTCACAGCAGACGTCGGAAAAATATGGCTGAGCTGAAGCAGCTCTGTATGAAATAATTTTCCCCCTGAACATTGTACAGGCCTTATCCACAGCTATGAGAACCGCTTGCTTAAGGTTATTGCTGCCAAACATAAAAAACAGTTCTTATTACTTTTTCCACCATCACTTTGTATGTTTGATGAGTGTATTTTATAAAGACATGAAAGATCATGACTGTTTGGGTTTTATCAACTTAGAAATATTGTGTTAGTTGATATTTGTGACTTTAGTGAAGACTTCATCACATTTCATGACCAAGTTACGCAGGAAACCAGGAAACTGCCAACAGCACAATTACTTTTTCTTGCACTCGTAAGAGTCCAAGTAATGAAAGCCATTTTGGGGCCAATTTGGCAGTGCAAGCATTCTCTGCTTTAGAGAGAGAGAGCAATGTGCCTCTACCCAAACTCTGTCTGGCTCTCAAGTTCCATGTTTCAACAATGTTTGTCATAGTTTTGTTTTTAATGTTTAATGTTTTTAATCTTAAATAAACAGAAATTATGTCACCCCACATACTCCAACCAAGAATATCTTCAGGAGCCTGTTCGTTAGATAACCGACAGATATGTTTATCACAACAAAGGATTAAATAATCTAAAGGCCATTGCTCAATTTGTCATCTTGTGCAGTTGGTGGCAAGTGTGCATATTAATTAACTATTAACTATCCTTTCTGTGTTGTTTTTGATATAATGATGACCCTGTTGTCTAGCTGGCTTTATCTATGTAGGCAGGTGGGCTATACTGCTACATACCATTGCAAAAAGTCACGGCAACTAAGTGACTAACTGAGAAGTTTCTTTAAAATGCCCAACAACTGTAATGCCATTGATAAACGAGATGAAGAAAAAGTGACTGAGGATGAAGGAGAAGCAAGTCACATTAATACTGATTACAGATAAAAATGAAAGTGCTGGGTAATAATAGATTATGATAGAATTTTGAATGACCCTATAAGTAAAAATGATAAAGAGAAAGAGTAACGCAACTTCTGGTCCAAAATCCAAGAATCTCTCTCATTTTTGCAGCTGATTGTGAGTGCAGGTGGTGAAATTTATTATCATGCAAGAATGGGAACAAATTTGCTTTCAGAGTTTAAGCAACAGGCCTTCTCGATCCCCATGGGCTTACAGCGTGTTATTGAAAAAGGTGAGCCAGCACAGTGGTAAACTGTTTTGTGTTTACTGTCTTCAAACTGTGTTTTAAAATTCACTGCAAATCATTTCACACTTTTTTATTTCCCTTTATATTTGCGCAGCACTCCAATTCTTACAGCCGCAATTCTTCATCACCTGCTAAATCAATACAGTATTCCCTCTTTGAGCTCTGGTTCTTGGGAGTTATCTGGGCTCTTTAGCTGCTAAATTCTCCACTATGCATAAATCTATCTGCTGTGTGCAGCTGAGGAGGTAATGTTTGCAGCTTTGTGCCTGATTACAGCTGCCTGCTGCTGCAACAAACCAGAATATCTAATAACACTGGAAGACTGATTACAGCAACCAATAACTTTTTCAATGTATGGGAATGTGACTGTTGACATAGCCTTTAAATAGAGTTGAAAAATATCCATAGGTTGCAAAATTGATCATTTTGAGGCTCTTAAGAACTCTATGAACATTATAGTTTATGACATTATAAAGGTTACTTATATATGACATTTTCCTTAATAAATACTCTGGCAAATAGGAAAATAGGAACCCAGCAACAGGAGGCCCACATCAGTGAGAAGAAGGCTCAAAATAAATCCAGTCCATTCAAACCTTTTAGTCTAACTCAGCTCAGATGGCATATATGGGATTTGTGTAGTTAGGACAGCAGAGTTGGAGATGTGGTGTAGAAACACACTTCTGCTTTGTGTCATGTTGATCAGACACTACATTTATCAGCTCATCCATAAACACAATATGGTACTGCTCTCTAAAAGGCACCATGAAAAAAAAAAAAGAAGTTTCAGAATTTGAATTAATAACATGAAAACTACCTTTACTAATGGTTAGTACATCATTTGGTAATGTTTATAGAGCTGTTAAAAACAAGTTTTTGGTTGTCAGGTTGTGAAAAATCCTCCTCCAGCACCCTTTTAATTCCTAAAGGGGACCTGTCCAGTGGTCTGTTGGCTTGTCACCTTCTGAAGAAGGACATGAGGATCAGAACTCATTCAGGATCTCATTACTGACAGCCACCTAACTTCTCTGAAAGTGGTACATTAAATTACAGTGTGCATAAGGACGTGGGTGCCTTTGTTGTCAGCAGGCCTCCTGACACCCCCTTTACCTTCGGGTGGCCTCAGCTGACTCCGTCTCCGTATCTTCTTCTCGTAGGTCCTCATCTTCACGTCCATGTCTCGCAGTTTCTGTCTCAGGACGTCCTTCTCTTTCTCGCTCTTCTCCCGCTCCTGCTCCATCTGGGAGCGCAGCGCGGCGTAGCCATCGTCCACCAGTTTGCAGATCTCTGCCACCGCAGAGTTGGCCAGTATCTCTATAATCGAGGCGATCTGCGCCTGGAAGCCGACACAGTCCGCCATCATCGCCAGGTCCCTGTCTGTCTTCATCCGCGCATAGATGGTGCGGTGCCCCGGCGTCACAAAATACACACACACACCGTGACAAACCGAGCAACAAGCTCGGCGCCTGACCCTAACCTTAACCCTGACTGACCCTCGTTTTTTTTTTTTTTTTTTTAATGTGCTGCTCAACAGTGATTCTGTGTGCGAGAGTCGCCTACTGATGACGTCAGGTTGTTTGGCGTAACTTAACTGTGTTGAATATTTTCTTTTCTTTTAAAATGCATTTATTTCAGATTAAATGATCTGCAATTCACCAACAAACCCGTTTGAGCAGATGTCTCTGTGACACCAACGCTGATGCTTACCTTCAACAACAAACCATTGTTTAACTGGATATTAACCATGCTCTGGATAGTGCTTGAACAACTATTGGTGATCAGGGCTTTCCTCTGCCATGCAGAGAAATAAAATATATTATCTAAGCTAAAGGTTTAACATGATTTAATATAGTTTGTATGTGGTACATATGGAGACAATTTAGAACCAGGGGTAGGATTATTTGGAAGGACGTGCAATGCTTTGTCAGTGCTCACTGAAATAAATTGAAACTGACAAAAGTAATAATAAGTTAAAGTTAACTAATTAAAATCAGACATTGCTTTTGCATTGTAGTTCAACAGAAACATTTAAAAAAAAAAAAATAATGAAACTGGCCTAGACAAAAATGATGGTACACTTAATTTAATAGTCACTCAATCTTTTTGTAGACAGATCAGCATGTCGCAGTCCAGCCACTGATAGAAATCACACTAGCTATTCTGGCGTTACATAGCATGAACTGATTTCTGGTCCCTACCATTACACTGTGGTGCACAAGCAGCAGAGTTAGTGGCACGCACAGAAGCAAACGCTCAATATGCTTTTGGAGTCACACAAGCGACACGTGATTTTGGTGCATTGTGGAAACAGAAAATTTAAAAATCACATGATAAACCAGTTTCACATGGTTTATCGTGGTTCAGTTGCTTAATGCTATTCTGTTACCAAAGGCTATTACTGTCTGTAAATGTCAAGCTTATGCTAACAGCTCTGACCCAGTCTCTATAGGAAATGCAGCTGCTGATGAGGCAGCAGCAACAGAACAGGGAGTATCACACACACAACTCTGCCAACCCCACCAGAAAGGACTTGATTGAAAATCCTGTTTGCCTATATACTTTTTTTGGTTATCCCCTGTGACACATTGACAAACTTCATCCATGTGCCAAAGTGAGGAGATGTATGATGTTTGATCCTACAAGACAATCATGGTTCACAAAAGAGTTCACAACCTATGTAATCAAGTTTTGTCAATCAGCCTTGTTTATGCTACACATAATGTAGGAAGAGGTGAATCAGTCCAACATACTACGCATCCACAAGTTGATAATTTCATTATGTGATGTTTAATTTCATTGAACACAGAGTGAAAGAAAATGCAGACTCATAGTGGCAGACATGTTTTCTATATGGGTCATTACAGCTGGAGAGAGGAGCTGCATCGGTTTCCGAAACCAATATAGTAAGAAAATAATATTACAACACAATGTGAGATGTGTTCCATTTTAAGGTGTTACTTTGTCACCTCAGGTACATACAGAGGGGTCAATAATTAGTCTGAGCCAAAGGGATGGACATAGCAAGCCCGCTTCTGGGTTTGAATCTATATAGGAACTAGCCACTGGCTCCGACAAACCCTGGCTCCCATTGACTTCCATTGAAACATCATCGACAATTACTAAGTCACTTTTGTTGCCACAGTAATCATTGTCTTTGTTTGAACATGCTATTCATAATATTTTATGCCGATATTTGTTCCATAACACAAGATATTAAGGTAAATAACTGAACAATCAGGTGCCTCTTTTAATCCACGTTGCCTCGTTCCTCCCCTACATGAGGATGGCTGACAGGTTTGATTGACAGGTTGCTTTATCCATACACATTATGGCTTTAGGCTACCCACCCCTCTGTGGTAGGAATGGATTTGGATGTGCCGCTTTCTCCAGGGTGTGTCTAGGTTCAACAAGCTCGCTGCTGATTGGCTCACTGTTCGCCATGGGAACATTCTCCAGACACTGCCTTACTGTCCAAATATGGTGCTTCTACCAGGATGGTCCTGCTTGCATAGCATTACCTTGCTGGTTCCAAAAAAGCAACATGGCAATGTCCATAACGGCTGAAAATGGTGACTGAATTGGCTTCATTCTCATAGTACGTAACACTATGGGTGACGTCACACTGTATAGGTCCACCCCCTAGTCACCGTCAATGGTCTGATCCCAGTCTAAGTTGCTGTAACTGATGGAGTGCAGAGCTTGGGTACCGTTTACCCAGGGCCTACTGCAGGGAGGGGCCCTCAAAAAGCCTGAAATGAAAAGAGATACTGATTAAGTAAGCAAGGGGGCCCACCAAGAGGGTTTATATATAAAGCCCAGAATTTCGTGCTGCGCCCCTGTTCACAGCTGACATTGGTGGGCATAGAGCTACGAACAGAAGGTACAGGCATAGGGGAGACAGGGCTGCTGCTGCTGCTGCTGCTGCTGCTGCTGCTGCTGCTGCTACTGCTGCTGGGGCTCTAGTGAGCCAAGATCCTGCTTCTGACTCCTGGAGGCCTGATAAATGTGGTTCTGACTGGAAATGTCAGTACCGTCCATCTGCCCAACTCCGACTCCACTTCGCTGTTTCCATGGCAACAGGGTGGTGTTTAAAGGTAGAGATGTGATTACTTTCAACTACTTCACTGGGGTACTCACTAATCTAAATACCTAGCAGCACCTGTAGCAGCATACTGTGACCTTAAACTGCTGAGAGGTGTCACTTTCTGTGCTCTGTCCTTTCTGTCCTGTCCAGTATTATTCTAAGTAATATTCAAATTTTTCTGAGAACACCCCCGAGATGTCCATCAAGCATGTCTGTATGAGTTGATCATTATGACATTGCATGTAGATACAGGGATCACCCGGTCCACATTGCACTGCACTGATATTCTGCATAAACTAGAGGCAGTGGATGAATGATGAGTTTTCCTGATAAAGGTTCTAGTGTGCACAAAATGTTTTTTCTCCATAGTTTCAGTCTCACTGCTCTCCTGCCAGTCCATTAGTGCTTGAGAAGGATAGAGTTGTTCTGGGGTGTAACCTGGTAAGCCCACAACAAAAAACCCAATTTGAAAAAAATGATTGCTCAATGTAAGGTTTACAGGTGTATCTTAATAAATTAGAATATCATCAAAAAGTTGATTTATTTCTGTAATTGAATTCAAAAGGTGAAACTCATATATAGATTCATTACACACAGACTGATATATTTCAAGTGTTTCTTTTAATTTTGATTGTTTTAACTTACAGCTCATGAAAACCCCAAATTCAATATCTCAGAAAATTAGATGACTTAAGAGCAACAAAAAAAAAAAAAGGATTTTTAACATAGAAATGTTGGACTACTGAAAAGTATGACCATGTACAACATTCAATACTTGGTCCGGGCTCCTTTTGCATGAATTACTGCAACAATGAGATGTGGCACGGAGGCGATCAGTCTGTGGCACATCTGAGATGTTATGGAAGCCCAGGTTGCTCTGTCAGTGGCCTTCAGCTCTTCTGCATTGTTGGGTCTGGTGTCTCGCAACTTTTTGACGATATTCTAATTTATTGAGTTGCACCTGTATGTACATCAACTTAAAGAAGAATGTTTCAGTGATAACATTTAATAATTCTCAACATCCACACATACATTTTTGCTGTTGATTGAGGAGAGAGAGAGAGAGAGAGCAGGAGAATGTACACATCAATGTGCACTATACAGGCTGACAATGTGAAACGCCTTCAGTACTATTTGGAGAGCCAGGGTATGGTGTTGCTTAGTGCAGGATGACATGATTTAATATTTGGAAAACCTCGGAAGAAAAAAACAGATGGATACCTTGCACTTCATCCATATTTTCCTCTTTGCTCTCAGGACTGCTTGTGTTTTCTAGACATCTCTGGCCCTAGGAAAAAAGGGAGGTGTTTAGTTGACACAAAAACCCACAAAGCTTGACAGTAAGAATTATTATCTGTAGCAGGAGGTATTGCATTTATGTGTTAGATAAACACTCAATATAATTTATCACTTATTCACTGTCAGTGTTTTTCTCAACTGCAGCAGAGAACTCACTACTGCTTACTATGACTAAAACAGTAATCCATAACTACAATGAAACCATACACTCACACTACTTGAAAATATGATTTATTAGCATATTTATACTTTATGTCTACATGAGCACAATGATGTTTATTGCTTTTTTGCATATCTTTGATTTAAAAAATAGATTTAAATAGATGTGCAGTGGCATGTGTAAAACAACAATGAATTTGAGAGAAAGAGTGACAGGAGCTTTAAAGTGTAAAAGCTCAGTGATGCTTCACTTTTGAAGTTGTTCACTGCACTGGGAGTGCGCTCCAACAGCTCACATACATGGTCTACATACTGTCTTTCTTTAGAAGTGCAGCATACATTTATCATCACAGCAGTGTTCATAACTGGGTTAGTGAGCTAAAGACAGTCCCATTAGAAAACCAAAGATGTAATGATATGACAAAACTTATAATCTCTATTAATTAGATGCAAAATAAAACTCTGAAAAACACCTGATTCCAATATCCTCACTGCACTGAAAACACTCTCTTTAAGATATACAATTAAAATATGCTGCTATTATAAGTCTGTCAATTTGATTACATTATCAGTCATTGTAAGCCCCATGTTTTTTTTTCCTAACATTGCTCAGGCCAGTCTGCTGGGATTAATGGTAATGATACTGATATATTGACATATTAATATATATTAGTGATGTTCTTTTGTTGCCTTTTAGGTCCTATCTGAATTATTCTCTTCACATAAGAGTGATTTTATTAAAACTTTCCCAATTTAATGATATAGAGGGAGGAAATGAAGACAAAGTATTCAAGAGACACTCACTCTCTTCTCTGTCAATCTTCTGATATCTTCTCATTTCATTTACATTTCAGAAACGTAGCTTATAAAGTCCATAAATGCACCTGCAGAGAAATCTGGGCACTTTTTAATTCCTGTTAGCCAACAAGCTAAGGCCAATGTGTAAAATTGCCACAGCATGTCTGAGAGGACCCTTGTGCTTGTGAGAGCAGAGAATTTAGATTAACTTTTAGCTGTGATCGGCTGTTTTGTTTTTTTGTCAAGGACAATGAGAATGAGAGTTTTTTTTAGGTTGTTTAGGTGTTTCCCTGCAGATAGAGGTGTAGTGGATTGTCACAGCCACATGAACTCAACAAAATGTAACCTACTTCTTACCTGGACTCCACCCACAGACTAACATTGCTTGGAATACAGGAAATATAAGACATAATATAACTTTGCCAATCTATGAATGATTTTTCATGAACAAAGGACAATAAAACACCTGTTTTTAACTCCATGCCCTAAGGGCAACTGGATTCCCCTTTTTCTCAAAACATTGACGAAATCATCCAAAAAGCAAGGTGCTTTTAACTAACCAGAACTGACCTGCTTTGTCCATTATGGAGCTTTTCTTCTATGAGAAAAGGACACAAGTCACACTGCATTTGAAACACAGAGAAGGTAAGGCTAGAGTTAAGTTACCTGATTGTGTGTTATTTTGATGCTAAATTAAATTAATGTAAATGCTAAATGTTGAATGCTGGGTAAGGTGTTGCTTGTGTTTCCACTCTGTTTAGTTTGGCCTATATGCTTTGGAAATACTGTGTATGCCTCGTTCACTGTTAATATAGACTTGCATGGATCTGCCTCTCGTTCAACTAAACCAAACCAGCAGACATATGCATCTTTAAATGCCTGCCCTCTCTCTTTTCAGAGTTTCTATAATTCATGCCATCTCACACGTAAAGACTAGTCTGGTAATCTGGTACTGCTTGATGAACATATCAAATTAACCATTCAGGGCAATTACATCGCATTATTCTCTATATAGTAGTTGTTACTACCCACACTGAATTCAGACTGCATACATTTCAAATAAAACTGTGAACATCTGGATGATGAAACAAATTTAAGAAGCAGCTACGCTGAACTACAGAGGTGTTGTGCATTTATACTGTACTGCTACTATTCTGTGTTTCTAATAAATAATGAGAAGTTTTCAAAAATAAGCCTCAGAATTGAAAAGTGACATAAAAAAGCCTTGACTAGTCCTCTTCATGGAATCTTAATTCCAAAAATATTGTACGGCGATCTGGTCCTGATGTTTAGTGTTGGATCTTTTGGTGCCTCTTGAGGTTGCTTGGGTGGGAGAAGCATCGGTTGCAGATGGAGCAGCTGAATGGCCTCTCTCCGGTGTGAACGTTGTGGTGAATATCCAGCTGGCTCTGGCACACAAAGCTCTTACCACACAACGAGCAAGCGTAGGGCTTCTCCCTGGTGTGTCTGGCCATATGTTTCTGCAGGTCAGACTCCAGAAAAAAGCGCTTGGTGCAGCTGGTGCAGCCGTATGGACGCTCCATGGTGACAGCATGGTAGAAATCCAGGTGGAAGCTACAGGATTTTTGTTGGCTGTAGCCAGGGACAGGCACAGGGCACTGCAGAGCCAGGCTAGGTGCATCACTGGAGGAATTGATGCTGGCGGTGGTTCCACCACCAGATGTTCCTGGAAGGTCATCACAAGGGAGAACAGACCCTGCCTGAGCTGACCTGAGTCCTGCCGATTCCCACCCTTGTTCATTTTTGTCCCTCCCTCTGTGTGCTTCTCTGTTTGTCTGGACTACATGTGACCACTCCTCTCCCTCTTCATTTGATGCCTCACCTCCATCAATAACTATCACCCCTGACAGGGAGGACTTGGACGTGTCTAATGAAGCCCCATTATCTTTGTCACCATCCATGAGATTATGTAAAGAAGTTGGCATGATATTCCTGCATGGTGTGAAATCAGCATCTGAGTTCAGATGCTGACTGTTCCCAACTCTGACATCAATGCCTGTCAGCTGAGAGCTATAGCAGGTGTTGCTGCTGCTATCAGTTTCAGTTGGCCTGCAGACAGCAAAGGTGGCGATGTCAGATCCACTGACCTCCATTTCGTTGCAGTGTCTGCCCTGCTGGCTGTCGCTGTTAGTCTTCAGAGTAGCAGGGAGCAACGTTGTAGTGTCAGTGTCCCCTCCAGTGTGGATGCAGGCATCTACCGATGCTTTGTGGTTGCTGCCGCTGGTCTTCATCGCTCCCTCCACCTTCACGATTAGTAGCTCCCCATCCTCCTCAGGATCTGCTGACTGAGAGTACAAAGTGAATCAAAATGACTGCTTTTGTAAGTGCCACAACAGTTCCATTAGAGCTCAAACAAATGATTAATCAAGTTTGTCAAACAGAAAAATAATTAGCAATTGTTTTGAACAGATCAACTGCAAAGCAAAGGCAAAAAGAGTGAATCAAATATTCGCTGGTTCCATCATTTCAATTTAGCTCTTTGTCATATGTCTTTGTAAGTGATTATCCTTTGAGTTTTGAACTTTTGATCAAACAAAAGTTGTAATGGGGATTTCTGACACATTTAATCCAACCACATATCTATACTATTTAACGTTTCAAGGATTGAGGGGGCTGAAGCCAACCCCATATGTCACAGAGGTGACACATAGAGACAGAAATTCGAGAATCACTAAATAACCTGACCCCAAACTGCATATGTTTGGAAACCGGAGCACCTATAAAAAAAAGTAGAAAGAAAGTATTCAGACCCCCTTAAAGTCACTGAAAAAGCTTCAAGGCATCTTTATGAACAGTTTCATATAAATATGGTTAAGTTACAGTTAGTGATGTAAGAAATGTTTAGCAGCCGTTGTAGTAATTATGGCATAGTCGCTTCCTAGTTTGTGGTGTTTTAATTGCTGCTGGCATGAGCCCAATTCTAATATTGTGTAATGTCAGTTTTTATCATTAATATTAAGATGATATAAATCTGTTATGAAGTGTACTCTTGAACCGTGTTTTCCACTAAATCTATCTTCACTTAGATAGCCTCACAGAGCAGAAAAATGTTAATTGTCATAGACACAAAGTCTTGTTCAACTATTAAAAACTAGTGTCAGAACATCCCTACGGCTTTCTGATTAAGACCCTGGTACAATTTAAACTGGACACCACTGTTATCTATCTGTCTGTCTCCCTCATTTCCTGTCATCACTCTACTATCCCTGTCTGGGCACTGTATGGCCTCAACAACTATTACAAAGGACATGTAAGATGGATGCAATCTGGTACTCTCTCAAGTCGAATATTTTTAGTATACGTACAGGCGGGCCTGGAATTAGTACACTTTAGAGTAGCTACCTCGGTTTTGGTCGTGGTGACGACCTCCTGATCAGGATCCTGGTCCAGGATGATAGGCTGACTCTTCTGCACAGAATGAGGAGCCCCCACATCTGGGCTCAGAAACCTGGTCCTACCATGTAGAGAGGGGCCTGATAAAATATTATGAAACATTTATCTGCATATTGTTAGAAACAACAAAATCATACATGTTACTAGTAAGGCACACTGCAAAATTTTGCACAGTATAACCGTTACTCTAATTCTTGTGTCGACACATTGAGTTTACAACAATACATTTCACATTCTGTCTCCCTAAACGGGTAGAACAAGGTACAACTGCTGTGACGTATGAGTTGTTCCAAAACTGATAAGAAATTATTTATTATTTCACTTCAGATGTTATCAAAGAAAAAAAAGAAGAAAACCAAGATGACATCACAGAAGGCTGCCTTAGTTGTGTGCTGTTGTTTTTATCTGTTTTTTGGGGTTTTCTGCAACCAATCTTAGATCACAGTCAATAGAGAAGAGCTTTTAAACATTGGGCAACTGTCTCCTCTCCTCTCTTTGCCTCTTCCTTCCCCAGAACCCGAGCTTCTGCCTCCACCACTGCCCGGGTCGCAGCACACTTGGCTTGCGCGACCTCTCAGCTGCCTCAGAAGTCCCACAAGCCAACCAAGCTTGATAGGATTCCTTCTGTTTAACGGTATCCCTTACTTCCATTCTCCACCACCGGGTTCAAGGGTTGCCAACACAACTGGCACCAGAGTCCTTACGACCACAGCTCCGAGCGGCCGTGTCAACAATGGAGGTGGAGAACATGGTTCACTCAGACTCAATGTCCCCAACCTCCCTCGGGATCTACACAGGGAGTCAAGGAGGTTACCATGAGAAGCAAAAGAAGCAAAAAGAGTTAGGCTAGGCCTTGACTACAGGCACTAGCCAATACTGCAGCTACCAGCTCAGCTGCCAGTGTCACCAGTTGCCAGTGTCTGGTTACTCTCCTTCCTAAGCCTCTCTTAAGTGCCCTACAGAAGGCTTTATATACTGGTAGCCCCTCCTTCGAGAGCAAACCAACTGATACCAATCATGTGACCCCTCTGATTCACCAACTGGCTGCAGAGTGTATCCTCCCTGGAAGACATTTGATGTGTTTCTTAATTTCCTGGGGATAGATGAAAAGTCAGCCTGGTAGATTGAGGATAAGTTATGTCTGAGCCCCCAAACCCTGTTAAAGGGTTGAACATGTATAGTTTCTCTGACTCCTCTCTCAAACCACTTATCTTCTCTGTCCAAATTATGTACATCACTGTCTTCAAATGAGTGTCCTGTTTCTTTTAAATGGAGGTGCACAGCTGACTGTGGTCCTGAGGAGCTGCTCCTCCTGTGCTGGGCCATCCTCCTGTTAAGTGGCTGGTTCACCCCAAATACAAACACAAAAATGAGTAATGTAATGTATCCCGTCCAGTGTAGGAAAGAATGCTCAGAACTATACATTAGAGAAACCAAACAACCACTTACTGCTGAAGGTTATAAAATCATAGAAGAAATACTCAGCACACTGGGTCCTTTCAATCAAGCTACAATGGAGCTGCCTGAGGAAGAAAAGAGTCAATGCTGCACCATGCACTTCAGCATAATGCCTCAAATCTAACCACACAAACTGCAACACCTCATTGAAAACCTCCAAAGAAGAATCACAGATACTCTGCAGTCTGGAATCATTAAGTGTGATGACACTTGCAACACTGCTGGACCCCAGATACAAAAGTCTGGGCTTTCTAATTTCATCTAAAGCCAGTGACGCAGTAAAAAGTCTAAAGGCAAAATGTGCTGCCGAAATGAGGAGCCCTTTGCCTACCCCATCAGCTGCTATCGGAACAACATCGGAAGAAGCACAGACTGGACCTTCATCACAACATTTACCATCAGCACACAACTCAGACATGTAATGTAATTGTTGTTTATGTTTATTTTGGCATTTTCTTGCAAGTCATGTCACGTGATTTGTAATTAATGACTAACAAAGACATATTGTGTTTTCTTAGTATAACAACCTGCGGCAGCAGCTGGATATGGAAGTAGCAGAATGACTTGCAAGGCAACTGCAGATGCCATCACTGAAGTCCAGCGATATTCTTCAGAGAGCAACATATCCGGAATACAGGATCCTTTACAATACGGGCAGAATCACAAACACACTTATCCGCACCTCTACAAACTTGCTTTAAAATATCTTTATGTACACTTCTCTTTCATTCAGTTAGCACTTTATTATCAGCTGGTTATATAAACAGGACCATTCGTCATTCATTTGGTGTCCAAATGTTAGAATGACTGAGCCTAGTTCCGTCTCTCTCCACACTCTTTATTCCGGTTGCCTACAATGATTTTTGCAATCCTACAGGTGTTGCTATTAAGCGATACACCAACATAGTGTCAACATAGGGGAATGTGACACATACTCCATTAGGTGTCAGAATGTGCCACACACTCCATTAGATGTCATCTACCCATCCATCCATCAATCCATCATCTATACCTGCTTAGTCCTAACCAGGGTCACAGGGATCTGCTGGAGCCTATCCCAGCTCTCTTTGGGTGAAAGGCAGGGGTACACCCTGGACAGGTCACCAGTCCATCACAGGGCCACATAGAGACAAACAACCACACACACTCACACTCACTCCTATGGGCAATTTAGAGTCACCAGTCAACCTGACATGCATGTTTTTGGACTGTGGGGGGAAACCAGAGTACCTGGAGTAAACCCACACAAGCACAGAGAGAACATGCAAACTCTACACAGAAAGGCTGCGTTGCGAACCCAGGACCTTCTTGCTGTGAGGCAACAGTGCTAACCACTCAACCACTGTCATCTACCCATTACCATAAATAAATAAATATGTAAAAAAAATAGATGATGAAGATAAAGAGATTACAGATGAGTATCGTCTGTTCACAATAACCTACAATTTATGAATTTAGACATTGTACTGTTTCAGGGTGTGTTTATTGACAAACACGGATTAACTGTTCAAACAGAGCAGCTCTAAATCACTGACCAGTGTTACTGTCAAACCTCTCCAAACATACAACAGACTTCTATTGATAACATTAAATGTCGCGCAGTTAAGCTGTTCAGGACCGAAAGGAGAAAACACAGCTTTCTTTGTGAACGTGCTATCATTTTGATTAAATGGTCAACTGCATCTGATTTGTCCTTGTGTAGCTGCTTAAGTAAATATAACTGTGTGCACAACTAGAGAAGCACCAATTACAATTTTCTTGGCCAATTAATTACCCTGGCAGATCAACCAGACCAATTTGTGACCACGCTGATCACACAGCAAAACTAAACGTACAACGCATCCAAACATTACACTCACATGTGACCAAATGTAATAACTATCTCATTTCAAAACGACTGACATAAACAAATAAACTGATTTGCCAGCAAAATAGCGCATTTGAGGGTAAGGAGGAATTAAACATTGGGGAGGACTTTCAGGGTCCAGCCTGCTCATCTTCAACAAAAGAATACATTTAGTCTCTGTGGTGTGCATTTCCATGCATTATGTGCTGTTTGGGTAAAACTTCCGACTTCGACTTGAATAGATCGCATTAATGACTTCAAAGAATTTCAAAGTTTATTTATGACTTTGGAGCCCACGTTAATCCTGTCTCGATTCATTTGCCATGCGGACACTAGAAATACTGGCTCTTTAAAGTTGGGGTCTAGTTTTTAAATGATAACTGTCTGACATTGACACCCGAGTCTAGCGGACCTATTTTCTGGACTAGGCTCCTTACCGGCCACAGAGTCCTGGCTCTGCCGGCTGAGGAGGCTGACCCCGGGGAAGCGGCTGCTGTTGCAGCTCCCCGCTCGGTATCGAGCCATTTGCAGCTCCAGCAGTTTGATTTTTCGCCGCAGGAACTCGTTTTCCTTTTGGCTCCGGGACATTTCCAAATGAACCACCGCGTATCCGTCGTCCACAACTTTGCAAATTTCAGCGACGGCGGCGTTAGCCAGCACCTCCATGATGGAGGCGACCTGAGAATGGAGGTCCATGGCAGACATGGCCACAGGGTCCACACTCCTCTTACAATATAGAGGAAACTGGCTCTAATACTTAAGAAGACACTGACAGCGAGAAAAATAGTCCAACGCTATCTAAAATCCACCCCAACAGGGTTTAACAATTTCAACATTAAAAAACTTGGAGAACCAGGCTGCAGGATCTTTGTTGATGTGATGACTTCTTCTTCTTCTTCTTCTTTGGTTTAGCGTCGATTTGCAAGTGCGAGGATCGTTATCGCCACCAGCTAACCACCGCCAGAACATAATGAGATGTGTCAATGTGTTTTTTACAAAAATATATTTCAGTGTGATGTGAGAAAAATATCTTTTGAAGGTAAGATGACTGAACGGACTTCTGTTGGACCTCCCACATCCGGAAGAAGGCGGCAGCTCAGGAAGTTTAACCTGCCACAGGAGCTGCCGGTCACCTTCTAGGAAAGGTGCCAGAAGGGAAAACAATCCTGGACAAGTCTAAAGTCAATGATATTCTAAATAAGCATTGCTCATTTTGTAGTTCTTGGTTTTGGGGGTTTTTTTCCCCAGTGTTTTTATGTTTGGTTTATACATTTTATTGTTATTTATTTCCCCATATACAAAAATGGCAGAAAGTCTTTCTATCTCTGCACATTCTGTCATTTTTGGCACCTTTCCGTTTTTATCAAATGGCACTGCATTGAGGAAGAAGGAGGGAGCACGGCTGGGCAGGCTGGGGCATTTGCAAGTGCCTCCTTTTTCTGGTTAAGGATTGCCTCGATGTCACTAGTGATCCATGCAGGGTTTATTATTAGGGAAACGCACAGACTTTGCAGGTATAACAGTGTCTCTACAGAAGTTAATGTAATCTGTGAAACAGTCGACTTGTCAGTGTCCATATTGTTCCCTTCTGCTCCCAGCAATGCGTTCCAATCTGTGCATTCAAAGCAGTCCCTTAGAGACCCAACAGCCTCAGGGGTCCATTTCCTGACTGACGGTGGATGCAGGTTGCTTCAGTACACAGGGTTTATTAAAGGTCTGCAGTAAGACCAGGTTGAGATCTCACCTGCTGAGTGGTGGTAAGGCAATATATGTATTGGCCTCTCTGGGCCTTAACCTTTAGCCTTCAGCTCATCACTTTTGTTCAGTAGAGAGTTGAAATTTCTCATGATGATGGATGGTAGGAAAGGTGTATCTCCATCTCCTAGCCTTTAGTTTAGCACCAGCTCAGCAACCACAGACAGAACTCTTCAGCTCAGCTGGAATAGGGTGACATACTCCAGATTTGCTCTGTTGTAGCAAAAGGAGGTCATCTCTTGTATATGGAATAGAACAGTAGATGTCAAAAATATGTCAAAGAGAGAGTGAAAACCTCCGACTTAGCTGCCATCTGCTCAGGGGCAAATTCTTTCGTACTGACAATGCATATATACTGTATATAAATGCATATATATATTTTACTCACAGTACAATATATATGCATTAATTTTGTGAATACATAATATATGTTACTGTCAGTAATATTAATATTGTTTTCAGGCTTTAATCTTCATCTTCTATCTGAAAAAATATAACTTCTTTTAAACGCTATCCTACCTTTTTTTATTATAAAAAGAAACCTAGTTACTTTGACATATCTCTCCAATATGATCAAATATTGCAGAATTGTCTTAATGTATAAGTAATCCAGTTAAAATAACAAAACACTATAAACTTTACAAATTTTCAAAACAAAAATAAACAGTTCCTGAGGAACACAACTTACTGTGTTTACACTTTAACATGTAATTTAAGTAGTAGCACAACTGACAAATTGATCAATGATGGAATAAAAGGTGGGATATAAGAGACTCACAGCCCTTTGTTATTTGACTTTTTCTTGTTGTTGTTGCAATCAGGCCACATACTTGTAAAAAGGTGGAAAATGAAAACACATTGATCCCTTGAATTTCAAACTTGAGTTAGTTACATATTTTCAACCACTGTGTTTTCTAACCTGGAGCCTAATTTCATGCTTCCTATATAACTATAATACTATTTTTACTATGGATCCCAGAATTCACCTTCACAACCTATAAGAAATGGCATGTCATGGGCATGTTTACACCTCAGGTAATTTTTTCAAGTACTAGCTGTAACTAGTCTTTGAAAGTTACTATGCCAAAGTTTAGTTCTATGACCATTTTTTGGTTTTTTGAATGGGACTCTGTTACACTGTGGCCAATAATACTTTATTTTCTTCACAAGCACTTTATGTCAACCCACTTTGCTGCTCCAACCACCACAAATCTGTCAACAATGGACTTCCAAGGTGACAGACTGCCCTTCATCAAAACAAACACAGTAATGCCAAGAAGACAAACTGAATCTTAGAGGAGCCTATAATAAAAGACTGTTTATATGAGTATATCACAGGTTTGATTAAACAATGTTAGTGGAAACTTTGCTAGGCTGTTTTAAACAGAACTTGTGTAAAAATTACAAAAATATTCTGAGGATCTTTGGCTTAAAGAACTGCATCTTGCTGCCGTCCATCAGTGGCACACTCTCCTGGGCTTCCATGATTGTCTTGTGGGCTTCGTCAAAGATCTCCTTTCCGATTGCGGCTTGGACTCTGTCTCGCCACGCGCTCAACTTGGGTCTCCCCTCAAATACATCGAGGCCGGAGCCCACAGGCTGTCCATAGGGCAAAAGAGAAGTCCTGTTAAATTGGCACAAGCCATCTTTTCTGCTTGTCAAATGCTACAAAGGTTTAGTATGAAGCAAATACTATTTACGTCACTGCCAATCATTTATCAAAACTACTGTTGTGGTGTAGATGCACTGGACTTCAATCTGTTTTACTACAGTCCTTGTTATCATATGCAGGAATTATAGAACTTACTAATGACTTCCTTACATTCACATTTATGAACAAAAATATATTAAT
Organism: Mastacembelus armatus; assembly: GCF_900324485.2. Classification (NCBI taxonomy): domain Eukaryota; kingdom Metazoa; phylum Chordata; class Actinopteri; order Synbranchiformes; family Mastacembelidae; genus Mastacembelus; species Mastacembelus armatus. The sequence goes on along the minus strand of NC_046633.1, from coordinate 11,543,320 downwards.
CAGTACCCTCTGAATTTGGTCCATTCTGGACATGGAGAGACATCTGAGCTCACCTGCATAACCTCCACAATGGCAACCAAGTCAGCCAAAGAGATGTGATCTCCTGCAATGAACAGCTTGTCCTGGATGAACTTTTCTTCAATGAGTTTCAGGGAGCCATTCAGGTCCTCCAAGGCTGCATCCATCTTATCCTGCGGGACGTCCACTCCCAGAAGCTTGGGAATCATGAGCTACAGCACAAAGACCTCAATTTGAATTACCAGGAAGTGCACATGAAACTTAAATAATACACCAAATATTATATATATATATAATATGATGTAATATGTCAAAACACAACCATGAAAAGCAGAAAATATGAGACATATTACTTTCTGAAACAACTTGAGGAGAACCAAGATCATCAGACCTATTTTAAAAGACCACTCCATTAATTCAACACAAGATCTTCAGTTTACTTGTCATAACAAGTGTGATTCAGCATGTGAAAACCAGTTAACAGGTAGCACAGTAAAAGAAAATCCAGAAAGACCAATTTAACTAGTTTCATCAGTTTTTATTTATGTTTTATTAGTTTTTGCTTGAGACCTGCACATTAATTCTGTGGTTTCCAAACATAACACATGAAATAAACCAACAAAACAAAACAAACAGAAGTGGGGACAGGACTCTGTACAACTAGGCCACATTAAGTTAAGAGGTGCTACACTGAAGAGCTGAAGACTAATTTTCAGCCAGGGACCCTGTGTGATGTTAAGAGGCCTACAGAACATCACCAGCTACTGGAAACCATCCCTCCATGCTGGGGAGAACCAATGACTGTTGGATGACCAATGTGGATATGAGAAGTAGTCTCACATCCCTCACTCACCACACCCTAAGCTGAATTCAGACTCCTGTGTGACTGCATGTATGGAGAAACTTAGACTAAACTTAATTGATCCATAAGGAAAATTGCTTGGTCACAGTAGCTCAGTTACACACAAAACCCGATAGCAAACTAAGATAAAAAGTAACTTAGATACAAATAAAATAAGACAAATATAATACAATATTAATATACCTATATATAATATATAAGATATTGAAAAAATCTACAAGGAAAATAGAAGTAGTCTCCATGTCATTGCTGACATCATGTGAGCCCCACCTTTAAAGGGGGGCTCACATGGTGCGCTGACAATAACCTGCTCCTCAACACACACACACTCATTATGGACTTCAGGAGGGACAGAGGAGGCATGCATGACCTCATCCATATCAATGGGATGGCTGTTGAACGGGTCTCTAGCTTCAACTTCCTGGGGATCCACATCTTGGAGGACCTGTCCTGGACCTCCAACCTCTCCAGCCTGTTCAAGAAGGCTCACCAGCACCACTTCTTCTTGAGGACACTGAAGAAGAACCACCTGTCTTCAGCCATCCTGGTAAACTTCTACTGCTGCGCGATCGAGAGCATCCTTACCAGCTGTATCACAGTCTGGTATGGGAATTGCACTGCTACGAGGCGTTACGGGGCAGCTGTGACATAGGGCAAGGGAAAGGACCAAGTTGGTTGTTCTACCGGTGCATGAATGTGTGAGCGAGTGAGTGAATGGAGAAATAGTGTAAAAGTGCTTTGAGTACAAGTGTCCTTGAGTGTAGAAAAGTGCTATACAAGTATAAGACCATTTACCAAGTGTAAGGCACTGCGGTGGATGGTGAAAACTGCCCAGCACATCACAGGGACATTGCTTCAGGAGCCTTCTCACAAAGACCAATAGACTGAGGAACAGCTTTTTCCCAACCTTACTGAACTCTGCCCCCTGCTGACCCCACTGTCCCACACACCACCAAACTTTCCTCACCCCTCAATATACTCGGACCAGCAAAACTTACTTAGCTTAAGGTATCATTTGTACATATCCATTTGTAAGTAGAGTTCATAGTTTCCACTGAGACTGTACATACAATAGCACATATTCCTCTGTACATTATAATATGTTTATAGTACTCACATCTGTATATATGTTCATATATGTTCATAGCACTGCCTTACTGTACACACTGTAGATACTGCACTTTCTGCTAATTGCATTTCTGATTAGACGCTAACTGTATTTCGTTGCCTTGTACTTGTACATCTGTAATGACAAGTTGAATCTAATCTAATCTAATTTTCACTAGTCAGAATAGTAATCAAAGATATCCACAATAACATTCTTACTAGCAGAAACTGTATCTGAGGATGTCTAAAATAGTAATTGGAATAGACAGCGAGGCATGAACTGTGCAGTTCATTTCTTAATAAACAAATTATATGCAGAACATGTATGTACCATGTCCCTTAGGCCCACCCCTCATAGCCCTGCCCTCCACACCAAAACAGTGACAGAGAAGAACAAAAATTGCATTGGAAAAACACTGACATTGACTGAAATGGAGAAGGGACTGTCAATGAAAAAAATAACTTTGGCATTGAAAAAAGTATTAACACTGAAAAAAAATACGTATCTTCTAAGGTCTTGTTGATGTAAGTTTCAATAGCCTACTAAAGTTTTTTTCCAGCACAAATGCTTCAGTGTTCTTTTCGTCTCTGATACTGTTTTTAGTGCAAAGTGTTATTTTCAGTGACAAATTAGATTTTTCAGTGCCATAGTTTAAGCTTTGGCTCCATATCACAGCCCCGGCCTTTTTCCTGTCCTTTGACAAGAGAGCAGAGCTTCCAGTTGCTGTCTTAAACTATCTCCAAACTGCTGAAATGTGACTTGCTCTATAAGTGTGAAGTGAAAGCAATGTTGTTCTGAAAGTCAGTGCATGGTACTGGACAACATTCATGAGTAGAGTGGTAACTGACCTGATACCTGACAGTGGTATTGGTGCATCACAACTAATGCCCTGATGACGTTTTATAGCTGTAAAATCCTGTCTGTATTACAAACCACTGTACTGATTTTTGGCATCTGAAAACCTGAAAATCACATACACTTGATGATACTCATGAAATATAAAAAGGATTAATGCAGTTTATCTACAGTGGCAAGAAAAAGTAAGTGAACACTTGGAGTTAAAAGCTGGTCAAACCTCCTTTTGAGTGGATCTGTCCTGCACAGCGTTAAGGGGGAATCTTTTAACCATTCCTCCACTTATTTCCAAAGGGCTCACATACTTTTTCCTGCAAATGTAAAATAACTCTTCCTTAGAACAGCACTGGCCTGTTGGTTTCCCTCCAGCTGATCCCACTTGCTCACAGAGGAAGGGAAGAGTTCATACTTTCACCATCAAGAGACTACAACAATGTTAGTGAACGTACCCGCAGCCAGAATATCTTGGAACCATGCAGACGAATGGCTGTGTGCTGCCATGACAGGTACTCATTAATGAGGGCACGCCGCTGGAGGTCAGCTGGATACCAGAAGTCTGGGGTCTTAAACTTCTCTGCCAAATACAGCATGATGGCAGAACTGATAAGGCAAACACCACCAATGATCACCAATGATCACCACATGGGACACACCACTTTAACACAGGACACAAGTACCACTTAACATTTTAAATCTTTCACCTCTCAGCCAGGCAAAAGTCTCCATCACGCAGGGCTGGGACTTTTCTTATCAGTGTAATCTTCCCAAACTCTTCTCCATACTGCTCACCTGAAATCAACACACACACACACACACACGCACACCCACACACACACACGCACACCGCCTGTTTTAATCGAGAATCTTGTTTCATAGTGAAAGATTTTATCTCAAAAACTCTATTACAGTGAACGTGCTGTGGCTGTAAGGCCAGTTGAGAAAAACAGCAGCAGGCAGTAAGAAGTGACTGACTGTGCCTTGACTGTAATGGCGTTCACTGGGCATTACACTTCTCTGTCCAGCAAAGGTCCTAATTGCTATTTCGAGTAGGAGGAAAGTTAACTAGCAAATACTGCAACGGTTTTGTCTATCGTCTGTGACGTGGAAAAGGAAAAGGATAGTGTGTTTTCCTTCGTTTGGATGTGAACGTAAACTCACCATCCAGCAGAGAAAGTTTCTTGAAGTCAAAGGGGATGTTGTTCGTCTTGGCGAAGATATAAACGGAGCGGCAGGGCTGAGAAAACAGGTCCAAGTACAACTCTAACGCCATGGCTGCTTCTCACAGCAATGACGGTGCCCCTATCCCTTTTTTCTTTGTTTGTTTATTTTGGATTCTTTGCCCTCTGCCCAAAGAGTCTTTAATTTGACGAAGATAGTTCAGGTCCCTCCTACTCCGCCGAAAGTCATGTGCTCCACCGCGGGTTTCACGCGTGACGTTAGCGCGGGAGCACCCTCTTCTGTGGGGTTGCCAATTGAAGCATAATCTTAAAAGCAGTTTTCAGAACAGTGGTCAAACTGAGGTGTCTCAATCACAAACCAGCACGTTCTGTGGCCATAGTTTAAGTCTGGTTATCTTCTTTTCCTTTCGGCTGCTCCCTTCAGGGGTCTCCACAGAAAAAATCATCTGCCTCCATTTAACCCTATCCTCTGTATCCTCCTCACCCACACCAACTATCCTCATGTCCTCCTTCACTACATCCAAGAACCTCCTCTTTGGTCTTTCTCTAGGCCTCCTTCCTGGCAGCTCTAACCTCAGCATCCTTTTACCAATGTATTCACTGTCCCTCTGATGTACTCATTCCTGATCCTATCCATCCTCATCACTCCCAGAGAGAACCTCAACATCTTCAGCTCTGCTACCTCCAGCTCTGCCTCCTGTCTTTTAATAAATAAAAGCAGGAGTGCCCTTGTTTCCTACCTTTCAGCAACCTACTGTGAATATAGACCAAAATAATAATAATAATAATAACAAAAAATGATTCATAATTAGAAGTTATTCAACACTACTTGTGGGATAACTGACCAACAGAGTTAGGGTCTTGGAAGCTAATATATTTTGTCAAGGGTTTAATTAGGATTTATAAGGAGGTGTTTTCTCGGACAGATATCTCGATCTAGCTATTTAAATCGTCGACAACACCAGAGAGAAGCAAGAGCATTTTTCCTCTGTGAAACACTGTCCCACAAGACAAAAGACAGTAATCAAATACAGCGGTCCAAATATACAGGTGTATAGCCAAATATACTGTCACTGGCAATGACACTGACAAATGTTTTTCACATATATAAATAAATAAACACACACACAGACACACACAAACACACACATATATATATATACTGTATATATATGTATATATATATATATATATATTATATATCTTTGCAGTATCTTAGCTGTTCCTAGCACTGAGCTCTTCTGAACTGAGATCATTCTAGCCTAGTTATTTATATCTGAACTAGTCCACGTCAGCATATGCAGCCTAAGTGAGGATTGTGATAGTCTTGGGTTTCATGATTCCGTCTGTCCAAGATAGGGTTTGACACCGGCTTTTTGCCTGTTGTGTTAAATTTTAATTGATTAACCATTAATTGATCAGGCTTTGATAATGATTTCCTTGTTGTATGAGTAGGAGAGTGATTACCAGGGAAGTCTTGACATGGTCAGATTGGGATCATCCAAAGCAGCAGTAGTTACTATGTTGTAATGTTAAGAGTAGTTTTGTTGTTAATCACCACGCAAATTCTGGTAGAAATCCAATGTTGGTTTTCTCCCTGCCAAGGCCTGATGACTCAAACTTTATGTTTCGCTTCCGGTCCTGTGGGGATGCCTCCCAGCATTGGATCTATCCAACCTCTCTGTCACTGACACTGGGATGTATCAGACAGTTTAATAGGTACGTGTCACTCGGTCGATGTGGTACCAGCCAGGACTGGGTTTCTGTTGTTGTGGGGCAGCAAGCCTGGCAGAGACAGACAATCCAGACAACTGGATAGAGCTGTTGTGCACTCTGTTTGGGTGTGTAAGTTTAATTTTCCATCCACTGGTGATGATAAAATGGCTTTGAGGAACTGATTAGAGTCAAATGTACAGGTTGAAGCATTGTTTTAAATATTTGAAATGGTGCCATTATGTTGTCTGCTGAATTCCTATGAATTGAGTTAATATTTGAGGTAAGTCTGTAACTGTCTAGTGTGTAATTGTGCAGTCTTTGTAATAAACATGTAACTTTAGTTTAGAATTTGGCTCACATTTCTGTCCCACATTCGTAGGTTCCTGTTTACCGTTAATCTCCACCAAGAAGGAAGTTCAGGAATTTTTTTTTTCACTGTTTATAGTTGGGTCTTGGGTTTCTGAAAATCAGTAAGCAGAAGTTTCAGTATTCATCACTTCAGCAAAAAGGTTAGCACAAGCAGTTTCACTTCCACAAGGTCATTTTCTTTTGCAAAAACCTAGTTAAATTTTTCTGACAAATTCAGTGTCAGTGGCTCTAAGGTCAAATAAATTATTTTTTTAATGAGGTAGTTTCATATCTCATAGCATGTTCTCTGTAACAGTTTCCTTCCTGTATGTGTATATGTATATATACATGTTCTCCCCCCGTGCTTGCGTGGTTTTTCTCCAGGTACTCCGGTTTCCTCCCACAGTCCATGTCAGGTTGATTGGTTTGATTGGTATTGATTCTAGATTGCCCATTGGAGTAAGTTTGAATGTGCCTGCTTGTTTGTCTCTATGTGGCCCTGTGATGGACTGGTGACCTGTCCAGGGTGTACCCCTGCCTTTCACCCAGAGAGAGCTGGGATAGGCTCCAGCAGATCCCTGTGATCCTAGATAGGAATAAGCAGGTATAGATAATGGATGGATGGATGGATGGATGGATGGATGGATGGATGGATGGATAGATGGAAGGAAGTTCTCGGTGCTGCCACCAGTGGTGGAACGTAATTAAGACTCAAGTCCTGTACTTAAGTACAGTTATGAAGTAGGCTACCTATATGTTACTGGAGTATTTTAGCAACTTTATACTTAGACTCCACTACACTCCAGAGTCAAATATTGTACTTTTTACTGCACCACATCTGTCTGACAGCTGTAGTTACTTTTCAAATTAGTTTTTCATCCCTGTCTTGTCCAGTGAAAACTTCACACGTGAAATCTTGTAGAACATGATGCATGTCTGCAGATTAAGTTATGCACAGCCTATAAAGTACTTTAAATTGACCCAAGCAGTAACATTAATATCATATATAATAGTAGGTCCCTATAAACACTGAGGGGTCTTTTCCCTCCATTATTAGTACGTTTCCTTTTTACTTTAGGTAACATTTTGTTAAGCAGGATTTGAATGCAGGTCTTCTACATGTTCTACAGTCACAGACTGAGTGTACTCTCTCTATGTACTGTCTCTAACATTTCATTCTAACTACTGTCTCCACAGTAGTGCTGGAGGCCAAAACAATGCAATCTAAAATAGCTATATTGACAGATAAGTTATTTCTGAGGGTTTTAGGCCCAAATACAACAACTTCAGTTTTCTCTGAATTTAAAAGTAGAAAGTTACTGGTCATTTAGGCCTTTATGTCATTTAGACATGCTTGAAGACTGGCTAACTGGTTTGTGTCATCAGGTTTCATAGATAAATACAGCTGAGTGTCATCTGTAACACAATGGTAGCTAATAGAGTGCTTCCTAATAACATTCCCTATACACCATCAATGGAATAAACACAGACACAAACTCTATTTTTGTACTCATGATTTGATGCACCCATACACCATTTATGTTTTGTGTCTTTGTCTGGATGCTTTTATGATTTAACTCAAGTTGTAAGTTTTACAATGAAAAAAAAACTCTTAAAACAACAAATAGACATCTGCTACCATTGTTATAAATTATACAATACTAATGAACTGAAAACTAAAGTCCAAACACTGAAACATGGTAAGATTAAGTCTGCCCAGCAAGAGAGCATTTAGGTCAGGTCTAATCTATGCAGGAAGCCATTAACTGTAATTTCTGTGGTAATTAGCAGCTTTTAAATACACTATAATGTTTGTTGCAACCATCCCAGACACCATTTGGTCAGTTCCATCATCTGACTCCTCAAATGCATGGGCAGGAAATTTCACCGCTAAGTGGCGCCCTTCGGCCAAGTACTCTCTGGAGCATTCGTAATAAGGGTTTGTACATAATTTCATGGACGAGGGATGGAGCCCAGTAATAGACGTTCAGCATTCTAAGTGACTCCCAACAACATTTTGATGAATGAGATCCTCTTGGCTTGTATTAGTGAAGTAATTTTTAAAATTCTGAATTAGATAATAACTTTGCAGTGGCTTCTTGCTCAGTTTGGACTATGTGGTCTGTAAAAATGACACTGAACTTTTATTTATCTATTATAAACGTGTTGATGAGGCTCCTTTGAGGTGCCCATAGACCTATTGTTGACTGAGGGAATAAACAATAAGACACCTAACTATGGGGTGCTTCAAACATGCTGCATCTTTTATTTCTTTACTTCTTTTTGAAGTAAAATTTTACGCGGTGACGTCACTCAAGGATTAGCTGTCGATATCCGACAAATCAAACAAACAAAAAAAAAAAACCGGAAGTGCAGCGTGAGGAAATAATGTGGTGTTTAGTGTGTGAAGTTAGTTAGCTAACGTTAACTTATATTACCTTTGGACGAACACGGCACAGCAGCGATTTATCGAAGGAAGCGTTTGTTATTAGACATTGCTCCTGCACTAACGCGTCAGTTTCTCTGAGGACTGAAACAAAGTGTGAGGTAAGCGCCACATAACGGAAGATAATGTTTGATGAGTCGGCATGCTAACGCTAACCGACAAGCCCAACGTCTGATTGTGCTGATAACTTTTTTGTGAGTTTTCATTCTCACAACAAAGCACCAACACTAGGCTGATTAAGAACCATCCTGACTAACCAGTTAATGAATAAGTTAATTGTAACCCGGCTGGCAAACAAACATGCTAACGCTAGCTAACTTAGCTTGCGAGTATTTACAAATTGCAGCAACCGTACCTCACGTTTGGTTTTTACGGGCAGACACTGAGACTATGTGAAAATGCTGACGCTGCCATGTATCGTCTGCTGTGTGTGAACTAGTAGCGGGTGGAGAACATGTACAACGCACACAGTAGCCGGTGGGAGATGAGTATCAGTCAGGTCTCAGCAGCACATTTTTACCCCAGAGAAAAATATCTGGTTAATCGGAAATGTCTGGCTCTAGCATTAGAGACTAAACAGGGGCTTAGCTGATTTGCTTGTTGTTCAGTTGTTGCTGTTTTTGATGTATGTTGTGTCCTGTCAGTCCAAGATGGACCCGGCTCTGCTGAGGGAAAGGGAGCTGTTCAAGAAAAGAGCTCTGTCCACTCCAGCTGTGGAGAAGAGACAGGCTGCTTCAGACTCTGGATCGCATAAGAAGAAGAAACCCAAAGTCGACAAGGAAAGCTCCTCAGGATCTAAACACAGCAATGGTAAGTGGAGCGGGTTTTCTGAAAATGCACTATAAAATGTTACTTAGTGTTTCCCTGGTGGTACCTGCTGATTATCTTTGTAACTCTAATTCATGTGCCTATGAACCACCAACACTGGACCTTTCAGTATCATAGGGATGCATCAATCAACAGAGCTGATTCAGTGACTGTTTATTAGGCATTTTGAGGTAAGGCATATGAAATCATATATAGTGCTCAATATGACATGATAAAGGTACATCACTGTGCAACGACCAAGTGTCACATCATCAATACTAAACATGTTGACAGCACGGGTACACAATTTATTAAAAGAGTAGACTACACAGGCTTTATTGAAAGCAATGATGATGTCCAATTATGTTAAAGAAATGTGTTGCTCTTTTGGGAAATTAGGATATTCATTTTCACATTTTCTGTGCACAACATTTTACCATGAAAGAAGCTTATTTCCATCCAGCGAGTACATGAAATACACACACTGCTCACAGGGCAGATGTTGTTAAGCATGGAAATGTATTTAAATTTGCTTATATTTGGTCTGATTAGTGATTTTTTTTTTTTTTTTTTTTTTTTAATTATGTATCATGTTGTGAACTCACAAATTTCTACAGAAAAACAAACAAAAAAACAATATAAATCTCACCTTGATTTAACGCATTCTGTCGCATCCTTCATTCATCAGTATCACAGATTTTTGTTTATTCAAGCCACACTATTAGTATAATTTCCACTTGTGTTCTCTCTTTCTAATAGTGTATCTGGTGTAAACGGTGGTTTTCGGGGTCTGCTCTGCATGTTAAGTGGTAGTGAATATAATTGTGTAATTGTTCCCTCTTAATTGAAATGAAAAACTATTTAGACTCATTTCAAATGTGTGAAAAACGGCTCCCTTCCTTTTTTACATTGTTCTGTTATCTTGTTTCTTCCTCCATTTCATCTTAACTGTGACCAATTCAATGATTATTAGGCAGCTATAGATGTTCATTTCTCGGGGCATCGAGGTCAGCGCTGTGGTATTACCCAGTTCAGCAATGAAACCCGAATTCCTGCTCTTCCATTTCTTCTTGATTACTGCCTCTATACCACCTCAGTGTGAGATTCTGGCTCCTTGCAAATGCTGGTCATGAGTTTGCTGCAGCTTCCTGGCCCCTCCTCCTGTAGCTGGTGGTGTGTCTTCCCTTTGGCACAGCACCCACAGTCCAGTAGCTCATAGAGCACAGCCAAAGCAGCCAGAGACAGGACAGTGAGGATGAAGAGCAGAAGGATGATGAAGCAGGCAACATTCCAGCTGTCATGGAAGGGGTAGACTTCCTGGACCTGCAAGGAGACGTGGGAGAGAGGGACTGCCTCTGGTAGAGTACTTGGTTGTATAGTGGTAGTGATGTTTGCCATGATTTCTGGTTTGAAGGAACAAAAAATAGGAAGATGGATTGTTAATACCATTGCCTGCAGTTGTGGGTTTCACTGTGAGGTGGTGACAGCACAAAGACCATCTTTGACCATCTTAGTGATTATGGAAAAGTGCTTGTTCCCGTGATGAGAGGGAAAGTTTGTGTTACTTTGTGTTGCATTTAAATGCATTGTAATAGATTTTACCTTGATACACTGGACTCTGTTGGGCCAGAATTGTAGATGCAATTAATACTAGCAATAACAAGCAATGAACATAAAAAAACACAAAAAGAAAGATGTACCCAGGTAATGTGCTGTTTGAAAAGGTATGCTCTCTCTAGAGACAGCAAGGAGAAAAGGAAAGCCATTTTCTCTCCTAGAACCATCAGTTTTGCTCAGGTAATTTACAATAATGTGAATATGGTAGTGCTTCATCATTATCAGTCATAGAGGGTGTCATATTGTAAAAGTCTAACCTGCAGTGTCAGTATATAACCAAAATAAACCACATCTGTCTTTACAGAAAAGATTTTTGCTTAAATGGGAAGAAATTTTTTAGCTTTTTTTTTTTTTTTTTTTTTTTTTTTTAAATAGAGCAAAAGGTTACTGCAAAAGAATCCAGTCCTTACTGAGGCCATCTTCTCAGAACAAAAATAGATTTAAAAGCCTGGTAGAAATAAATGGGTGCAGAGTAAAATGTGTCACTTGTTTTGTAACTCTTCAGCCATAACATCTGATAAAAATGTTGTAATTAAGGATTTTCAATTTACTCATGAAGTTAAAAGATGTTCTTCAGTGTGCACATTGTCAGGCCATCTGTCTCTCTTCAGCTATCCTTTCACATTTTTAGCCCACGCCTACCATTTTAAATCCTCAGGGTACAGTGCCCAGCATCTCTGCCCACTCACACACATGTGCACATGCATGCTCTAAACACACACTTGTATTTGTGCACAACACACATACACAATCGCATGCATTTTATATATCACGCTGAGACTAAGGCACTGACCCAGATTACTTGAGCAAATACAGAAATGAGTGGAATAGCAGGGACCCAAATGCATCCTTAGATACTAGACTAATCCTGAGATTGCATTTTTGTGAGATCTTACAACTTTAACAGATCTTACTGAGTAAAAAACAATTATTCCAGGTTTATTGGATAAATTGGGCATCTTAGTGTGACCTGTATATGTGCAAGGTCCTTTTAGGGCCTTTTTGCAGAAAGGGGTGGACACATCGTGTGTTTTTGTAACTTGGTTTTCTGTTAGTCAATAGAACCTGTTGTTGTGGCTTTAGTTATAATCAAGAATTCACACATTTTAAACTTCAGTGCTTAAGTATAAGTCTTGCATTGTGGCTCAAATGTACCATGATGCTGTATGATGTGTTTTCAGTAATATATATATATATATATATATATATATATATATATCATTGACATGGAACTATAGTTACCATATATTCCAAAGCATTACCCACAAATATTGTCAAGAAAAATGTCTATGACCATGTTTGTCAATTTTTCTGAAGCTACTCCCATAATAAAGTGGTTAGGGTGCATTCATTTTCCAGTAACGGTGTTCTTAACTACACTTCCTGTGAGCTGGCAATTGTTCTTTGTGATCAGACTGAAACACATCTATCTAGAGTGTGTACAGTATGTGGGAAGTGTTTTGCCCTATTTTCTTCTCAGATTACGGCACTTTAACCTCCTGTTCCTTTTTAGGATCCTCTTATAAATCCAGCTCATAATATCAGCTTTACACATTGCCATGACAACAGCCTTTTATTTTACTAATTTCTCCTTCCTGGTATTGCCCCCCTCCACCACCCCATGGTCTCTGTTCCTCCTTTCTTTTGTCAGAACAGTCACACACTGGCTCCCTACAGCGTCTGTTACCTCACCCTAAATGAGCCCCATCCCTGCCAAAGTCAGGTGTTGTATGGCTAAATATTGTTTTCTGGCTACACCAAGCCCACTTACATACTTTTATTGCCCCTGGCTGGCTCTTCACAGCTGTCAGTCCCTCATTGATTTGTTTTGAGAGCTGCAGTTTGAGTCAAGCATCTCCACAAACAGCAAAATTATGCACACAGACACAGAAACACACACAGTCTCTGATGCTTGATGTTCGAGAGGCAGTGGTGCAGACGGACAGATCCATGTTTATTTAAGCCATTGCAGGTTGGCTCATTCTTGGCCTTATATTAAAATTACTACCTAAATATGTTAGCTTAGTTAAATTAGATTTTCTCTACATAGTTGCTTGGTATTGTGATGTATAATTATAGTTATCTCTAATGCAGAAGGAATTCGTTTGTAAAATGATCTGCTGCGTTTAAAAATGTATGAATTACCCAGTGAATACTGGCTTGCTGACACAGTGAGACTAGGAGCAGCCTGCAGCCTATATTTTAAAATCATATTGTAGATTCCAATGATCTGTTATTCTGAAACACACAATCTTTTGAGGATGCTAATCTGGAAAAATATGCAGACTCACCTGTGTGTCTGGCTCAGTCTTTGCAAGATGCAAGTCAACAGATGCACGCTCCTCTTTTCAGTGCTCCACCTATCACTCTGTCTTCCACTCCCTCCCTCCTCTGCGTTCACTCCTCGACCTGTTTTCCTCCACTCTCATGCACTTTCAGCCGTCGCTCGTGCACTGCCTTGCCCCACCACTCCTTCTAGCTCTTCATGTCTCAGCTGAACAGCAGGGGCTTCCCTCCACCATTGGTTCTTTTCTTTTAGCCCTGCCTCTGCACCATTCGTTAACCGGTCTGTCACAGTTTCAGCGTCCTGCCCACAGTGCAGCTTTCAGCTACCCAAACTCCCGCCCACACCATGAATCATTCATTAATCAGTGTCTGTGTTCAGATTTGATTGGCGAGGGCTGAATTCAGACCCCAGCCACTTTGCATGGGGGATCTGGACTCCAACAGAAAATAGGTCCAGCTGGGCAGACTCCCAATCACTATAACTAGATTATTCTTGCATACTGTGCATACAGTATTTTTAGGAGCATTACATTAAAGGTTAAGATGTGTAATTTTCTATATTTTTCTTATCATCAAATCCCGTAGAAAAAAAAATCACAATAATATCTGATGTAGCTTATTCTTCTGAATCACTGAGCTCTTTGAGCCACAATGTTACAATACATGAGATGTCCCTGTAATGTATTTTGTCAATGCAGCATACCTTGGCCTGCTGTTAGAAATAATAGTGCTTCAAATTAAAAAGTGTGTATGTGTGTGAGATATTTGCAAAAAATCCCAGTGAATTTAAACTTGGCTTTTTTTTTTTGTACTGATATGCAGTGTAAATTGTGAGACCTTATATACAAACAAATATAACTTTATGAGCTTCAAGTTTGCCACAGGGTGACTATTCAAGTTCTAGATAGATAGAAGGAAGATAGAAGGATAATCGAAGCAAACAATATACCCCTGACCACAGGAGCAGTTTTGTAAAGAGAAGATTTCAACTTAAAAAAAAAAAAAAATTGTCATTATGGGTTATTAAGGGGGGGAGATTGGCCACTGTGCTCTCCCTCATTCCTGTATATGGTGAGGGGTACTCAGAAGGTTGCATTCTGCAATTTCAACACTAGATGCCAGTAAATCTTTCACATTTCACACACTGCACTTTTAAAATTAAATTGTGCAAAAGGTGAAGGGATTTAAATGCTTCCGGAAGCCAATGTATATGTTCTGTAGGAACAGTGCCACAGAACACAGAAAAGTGAGACAAACATGTTGGTTGGTTTGTGGAATTTTTGTATAATTTGCTAAATAAAAAAAAAAGTAGAGTGATGCATGTATTTAAAAATAAATGATCATTAAATAAATGTTAGTGACCTCATAAAGGTGGTGGTTGGTGATTTGTTTTGACATAGTGAGATAAAAATCACACACAACTTTTAAACCTGGGCTTTTAGCTTTTCTGTCTTTCCATATTAGTCCACTGGTCTCAGCCATTACAAAAATATTACACACAAAAGTTTTGCCTAACCAGTTCTTTCTTGTTTTTTTTTTTTTTTTTTTTTTTTTTTTTTACAGATTCTAGTAATGGCAACTTTAACATCAAGGCGAGCTCTGGGTACAAATTCGGCTGCCTGGCTAAGATAGTCAATTATATGAAGGTATGTGTTTGAAGACAATTTGTCTTTAAAAAAAGGAATTTTCTCTAGGAATGTAGAGGTCTTTGTATTCATATTTGTGCCAACCGCAACTACTTATTTGCTAGATTTTAGGCCTGTTGTAATCTCCATCAAAGCTCTTTTGAAACCTTAACTTTTCTGTTGTTGTTTTTGTTTTTCCTTTTTTTTTAGTAAAGTGAGTGTTTTGTTCAATGTGTAACATTTGGTCCCCAGTCTTTCTTTTGGTATGTAAACAGCTTGTTGATCATGCCGTGGCTATACAGAGACAGCCAAGCTCTGTCACACTTGGTGTCTGACTCATCCCTCACTGCAGAACTCACACTCAAGTTCTCAAGTTGACAGATTTTCTTTAAATGTGTGCATTTTTTGTGCCATCTGTTGAATACACAGTGATTTGAACCGTATTAAATGCCCTGACAGTTGGATACGAGGCACTAAATCACTGTAGACATTTCGCCAACACCCAGTCAAAGGATTGCTTGAATTTTAAAACAGATGCTATGGAAGATTTTATACTCTTGTTGGCTTTGTAGTCGTTGTTTCTCTATGTAAATCCATGTATTTTTCTGTCTTGCATTCTCAGACAAGGCATCAGAATGGTGACACACACTTTCTAACCTTAGATGAGATTCTGGATGAGACCAAACTTCTTGACATCAGTATGAAACAGAAACAGTGGCTTATGACAGAGGTGTGTTCCTGTATTTATTTATTTATTTATTTTCAATACCATGCTATCATGAGTCACCAGGAAAACAATTTTCTGTGTCCTACATATCCACACAATACTTATTTTTCCCTGACACTTCTCTCTAGGCTGATGTGAGACACTTGCAACAATTTTATAACAGCGTCCTATTTGTTGCAAAAGACAGAAGCCACTGAGTAGCAACTGATGATGCTGAACACACATCATAAAACATTTATTACCTTCTTGAAGATTTTTGTTAATGGAAAAAAAAAATTAAATGACCTAAAGATAAATCTGGAGCTACTATAGCTGTAAATTGGTATAACGTATGTACGTCCATATGTTTATTTTTTAGGATCGTTGCAACGTAAACATAATTTGTAATGTTCTATCCTACTTAATTTCTCTTTTAAATATGGTAAAATGTATGAAAATGAAATGAATACTTCTAAGTGTGTGCTAGCTGGTCTATTACATTACATACTAGTGACTAAACTTGAGCTGTTGACCAATCTCAGGCCCTGGTCAACAACCCAAAAATTGAGGTTCGAGATGGGACATACGGCTTCAAGCCTAAGTACAACTTAAAGGACAAGAAAGCTTTAGTGAGGCTGCTGGACAAACATGACCAGCTCGGCCTGGGAGGAGTGCTGCTGGATGACGTAGAGGAAGGACTGCCCAATGCGGCTAAGGCAATTAAGGTAACACACAATAGTATAAAAAGGATAATACCATTCTATCCTACACCCTTGTGTAATGTGTGAACACTGTGGTGATTAAATAAGGACATAGATGCAGAGAAATGAGCTTTCATGTGATCACTCACAGGCTCTGGGGGACCAGATCATTTTTGTGACAAGACCAGACAAGAAAAAGATCCTTTTTTACAATGACAAGCACTGCCAGTTTGTGGTAGACGAAGGTGAGAATTATTCAGCTTTGTGTGTTGTGATATAACTCGATCCTTCTCTCTCTCTCTCTCTGTTGGTCTGTCTTAACTCTCTTTTTGTCTGTGTAGCTGAGTGTAGGTTTTTATAATCGGTTATTAATAAAAAATAAAATAAATTTGAGTTGAAATTTGCCTCTTTCAGTGTAATTTTAATATGCATGAATAAATCTCATCTATGAGAAAGTGTCTTTGTATAATAAAAGAAGTAATTACAACATAAATGAACAATGTGTATTTTCACATATTAGTGTTTACCTTAGATATTGTTAAATGACCCTCCCCCCGTACGTGGAAATGAATCTTTAATTCATTTAGTCCTTAATAAAGTAGCATTTCATCTGTCACATGTGATACTTGTCTATTGAAACTATCTTATACAATTAATTAATTCTTTAATTTTAACCACATTTTGTTTCAAGCTTGTGCTAAGTTCAGTACAAATATTGAATTGTGTGTTCAGGTCTTAAATCAGTGTAGATCTTTCTCAGGAAACTTTCTCTGAACTGTAGAATTTCAGAAGCTGTGGAGGAGTGTCCCAGTTGATTCCATGGATGAAGAGAAGATTGAGGAGTACTTGAAAAGACAAGGCATCTCCTCTATGCAAGAGACTGGACCAAAGAAAGTGGTCAGTATCTGATTGGTTGCTATGATTTATTATACTAACAAAAAAGGCTTTAACATTTTAATGCTAAATCCTCACATTCATACTTAATTCAAGGGTCATAATCAGTGCTAATGTTTTTTTTTTTTTTTTTTTTTCCCTCCATGTAGTTACCAGTTCAGAAGAGGAAGAAGCAAGGTGGGCAGAGGAAGAAACAATTCAAGACCCACAACAACCATTTGGCAGGAGTACTGGAGGATTATTCAGATGGTGTTCCTGTAAAGAAGTGAAGCCCCTCACTGTATGTGCCCTCGGAGGAGCAACATTGAATCTGTAAATCAGAGGCCGCTGCAGGTGGAGACCGGTCACACTACAACACAAAGTTTTTCCATGGCTGTCTGTTATGTCAAACAAACTAGCTTCTTTCACTCCTCTCAGTGGTCTTGTATTACATGGAGTGAATAGTGCCTGTGTTGTGGAATCCTTTTCAGTTTGTTTATTGATTAGTGATAACTGAAGGATAAACAGGAAATGAGACCATTAAGGAAACTGAATACCCTTACCAAAACTACCATCCCTATAGGGGGCACTACAGCCTTACTGTTAAAGTGTAAATGAGGTTCAACTGTATATATGTGTTTTTTTTTTTCCCATTTTAGTTAGTACATCACACAGAGGAGTGTCTGTGTGTGGACGTTTGTTTGAGTGCAGCAGATCTCATCTGATGCCGAGCCTCCCTTCTTTTAAAAGGAACTGCATTAGACAGGTTTTGTTCATCACATTGAGGTCTCTCACCCAGCATGAAACACATTAGACATTACTTGTGGAATTACAAAATATTTAAGGTCTTTTACTTTAAAGCGCCATGACATAGTGGTTTCAAATGGTAGAATTTTTGGAACTTATTTTAATAAACAGCACTGTTACACAATACTGCCCAATTGCTTGATCAACATGCAGTGCAGTAACAACTCTTAGATTAACTAATTACAACAGAGTATTTAGGTGCTGTACATAAAAATCACATTGAGAATCAATGAAAATACTGTCCCCATTTCTCCATTTTCATTATGTGAATATACACTAAAAACCTTTCTCTGTATTCTTACTGCAGTATTTAAAACCTGATGAACTCTCAGTAACTGCTGTGATCATAAATTAGTAAATGGTGCACCCCGTCAGCATTGTGAAGTTATTTAATGAATCATAGAAAAAGTACATCAGTGCAGCAAGATAAAGATGAAATGGTTATAGCAGAGTAGAAAATGAGAATCAGTGAGAAAATTACTGCTGAAGCTAGAAGTACATATAATAGAATTATATACATTCATGCTTAGCATTACATATTTAAACCCAGGTTAGCTAGCCATTTATAATTCTGAATAGTGAAGTTTAGCTAGCACTGTGGCCTGCTTTAACGGTTTTCTTTAAATGGTGGTAGTTTGGCAAAATCTTCATCAGAAAGTCAAGCTGAAGAGTCTGGGGCTGTAAATACAAGACAGACAGAACACACAAAACTGGTGTTTTTCACAGCGGTTTCAGTAGTGAGATTAAAATTAATCCCCCACTTTGTTCAGCTGGGACAGGGAATTTCTATTCTGTAGTAATTCATACAGTGCAGCGTTGCATTCGACAGGGTTGTAAAAATATTACGTTTTGCATTTATATACATGGGAGATTTTCAGTTACCTTTGAAGAACTATGTATACATGACTAAAATATGTAACCAGAGAAAGCAGAGTTGTATATACAATACAGTCAAATTTAAGGTAGGCATATTTATATATCTGCTCATGTGTCTCTTTGGCAATGTGTCTCTTTCGCAATAGTAGCATATAGCTGTACAGTTTCTTTAAATAAAGACATTACATATACTCACACAGACAGAAGCTGAAAATACCAATTAATTGGTTGCTGTTTACATGCTAAATGTTGCCTAAAATGTGCATATGTACCTGTGGTCTCTCTGTCTGAACCCTCCTCATACAACCAGCGCCATAGATAACCGTGTTCTCTGGGATGACTTCACAAGTGTTGACCTGGCAGAAGGCTCCAATAATACAGCCACTGGTGAGGATCACGTTCCGGCCAACGTCAGCTAGAAAACAACACAGTATTTGATACATGAGTGACTTCATTCAGCTAAATGCTCAGTCCTTCCCAACAGCCAAACAAAGAAGAAAAAGATCCCACCTTTAGATTCTATTACATTGTTGTCCCCAATTTTCAGGGCTTGTGATACTGTTAGTTGTCAGTTAAGGCAACTAACACATTTGATTAAGATTCATTAAATGGTTATACAATCACTTGAATAATAGATCATGGCTTGTCAGGCTAGGGAAAAGGATACCACAGCCAACTTCAAATACATTGTTGATGCCAATGGTCATCGTCTTTGGTTCTACCTCTGAGTCTGGTGTTATGTTTTCTGGGTAACTGTAGGATAGAACAAACACACTTGTAGTTATTATGGTGCAGGTAGTGATACTTACAAAATATAGATATTTGCGAAGGTGGATAAAACACTCCTGTACATGTTATACACTGAGGTAGAAAACTGACATTACCTATTGATAATCAGAGCTTGCTCCTCGATCAAATTGCCTTCCCCAATCACGATGGGTCCTGCCTCTGCAATGATGCGAGCTTTTGGGTGAACCACTGTCCTGGGGCCTGAAGAAACACAGAGAATGTCAAAACACAGCAGATACAGATAAACCAGTTAACTTCTTTGTTGGTCTGATCAGCTTAGAAGTGAAGAAATGCAGGTTCTCTTAACTCGGCGGTGCCACTGACCAAAGGAAACATCTTACCTATGGTGACATCTCCTCTGATTTCACTTTCAACACAAACTACGGCTCCAGCAGCTATTTTGACACTGAAAAAAGAGAAACAGTGAGGGAAAAAAGTGACAATATCATCTAGCTAATGTTGCTAGCTATCTACTTCGCTGACCCATTCAAGAATTTACGCGTTATTTCTTTGCTGCTGTTCAGCCATATCTTTTTATACATTAACATTTAGCTAAGCAGGTAGCTGTTTAACGGAATATTTATATTACTTTTTCTGGGTATTTTGTTTATCTGCCATCGTGATAGACGAAGACCGATGGGAGGCTCCGTTGATTCGCTCGATTATCGACTTAGAATCCTTGTTGTGACCGTGGGTGCGCATGCGTCAACGTTAATAACCAGATGGTTTTGATCTGTAACAGTAAAGGTGTGACTACACTACCGTGGTGATTATTTAATCATTAATTAATTAGGGCTGGTAATTTATCCATGTTAAACACTGTAAATTCAAATTCACACCTTTTCTTTTCTCCTATATGAGATACTGGGTAATATATATAGAATGCTAAAGTGTACAGAAACGTTAACTGCAGTGTTTGAGATTTTATGTAAGCCGAGTGGCTCAGGCAAAACACAGCCTCTTATCAAACCTTTGCCAAACAGGTTTCATTGATCGATGATTATCTGTGTGAAACGAACAGCTATCGTTACTTTGACCCCTCTCGCTTCCACTACAATGTCAAAACAAAGTAGGCTCGGAAGTGGAAAATGTTATGGCAAAAAGGAAACTAAAGAAAATCTCAGGAGACACATCTTCAGTCGCAGGGGTGAAACGGGTTAGACAGGAAGACATGGCACATCCAGAGACGTGCATGTTTTCCATTGCTGCTGTTGTTTTGGTTGTAGCTGTTTGCGTGGTGCCGCTGACAGCTGAAGTAACGTTATCTCACTGTAAGTATCTGCGCTGTTAGCATGTGAGCTAAAAAACTAATAGTAGCTTCGTGGCTAGTTTAGCAACTTAGCTGGCTAACGTACAGCAATTTTCAGCAATCACCCCTGGTTGTGTTTAACTGTTAAGTTGTTAAACTGTATGAAAGTGACTTCAGTCGACCAACCAGGAGAGGACTGTTGTTTAGATGTTGGGCTATTAGGCTATAAAACATGTTAGTTTGTGGTTAACTGTAACGTTATATTAGCACCGACTACAGTGTAAGAATGAGCCCCAGGTTTTTGACCTTCCCTCCTGGTGATATTTATGGACTAATTCAGCATGTGACCACGGGGCTGTGCAGGGGAGAGCTTCATCCCTCTCACATGCTTTGCTGTCTGCCTGTAGCTGCCTGTAGCACAGGGCAGATTTCCTTCGAGCTACTGTACTCTCATATGGGAAAAAAGTCTCGATAGCAGTGAACCACAGGTTTGAGGTCAGTTACAAAAAGCTGGTTGTACGACTGTAGCTTTTAAAAATGCGTTTTAAAAGTTTGATTTACATCTGACCTGCATAATATCTTTCTATCTCTCGACATGCAGTCAGGCTATAGCCAGCTGTGCCGTCATATTTACACCAGTGTAAATGCAAATGTAGAGTTACGGGTTATTGATGGTTAAACTAATCTCTGTTTGTTGAGTGTGGGCAGCTACAGAAACACTGTAAACTGTTGCATCTTTTTGCATGTGTTCTGTGTCTGACCAGCAAATGGATTTGCTCATTTGATTTAGACTGATTAGCACAATGTGCACTTCTCTTTCCTTTCTCCAGCTGGCTTCCCTCATCATAAACACATAGCCCTGAAGATGGACGAGGCGTTTCTCAAAGTCAGCAATGAGCTGGACACTGAAGTGGTGGTGTCGTGGATGTCACAGCGCTGCTACCAGGTGGGTACATCCACATCACATGTTGTGTTCTG
The DNA here is from genome assembly GCF_900324485.2 of Mastacembelus armatus. Classification (NCBI taxonomy): domain Eukaryota; kingdom Metazoa; phylum Chordata; class Actinopteri; order Synbranchiformes; family Mastacembelidae; genus Mastacembelus; species Mastacembelus armatus. The sequence goes on along the minus strand of NC_046633.1, from coordinate 11,521,475 downwards.
TGGATGTTTGACCTATCTCAGAGGAGCATGATGAGGGTGTGCTGATCTGGACCCTTGTTTCTTTGTGTCCCAGTGTTTGTATCAGCAGCTAGGGCTGGTACCAGCAGCACCCAGTCCTGGCCAGCCCAGTTCAGCAGACTTCACAGTGAGCACACAGCATGAAATCACACTACAGTTCAATAACAGTCTTGACAACCTGGAAATCTGCAGGTAAGTTAAAGACACAGCATTTATAGACACATTTCTTTTGTTATATGCACTTAAACTGTATAGTGGGACTTACAATTTAAGAATATTTGTCCATGGCATTATCCATGGCAGGACATACTAATAAACAATAATGAATCAGTCTAAGATTTTGGTAACATTTTACCATCCCATACAGTTCCATTTCACGGTTGAGATGCTGCAGCGCATCTTAAAAAGGAATGAATCACCTTACCAAGTAGCTTAAGAGGGAACATCATTTTTTATAAAAATTAAACTCTGAAATTCAACATTTCAGGAGATGTGATTTACATTTGCGCAGTTTATTAGGCCGAGAAGACTATGTTACGTTATTACAAAAATCTGCAACTTATAAATCAGTGGCATGATTATCTGCATGTAATGTTTATTGATCTCTCTGGCTGGTTTGCTGCCTGGTTAGCATATCATTTTTAATTAATTAAAGGGTTCCATTCCACTTTGGGGAGCATGGAAACTACTCTCTATGGGTGAAAAATATGAATAACCCCTCAGCAGTCAACTGCTCTGTAGTGACTGATGCAGAACCTGTCAACAGCTACATACGTGAGTTTGTCACATTCAGATACATTCATTTGCTTGCGTGGCATCAACATATGTCAAGCGCTGTGATGCTTTATTTACCCTGAACTGGGTGCACATGTAACTCACTTTTCCCTGTTTTCACAGCGATCTTGGTAGCATTTCTTATCTTTGCTGGACTGGGTTTGGTGTCTTCCATCGGAAGAGTAATATTAGGGTAAAGTCATTTCGCTAACTGTATTGTTTAATTTGTCTTTATATATTCAGAAAATGCCAAATCTTCTACAGCCTTCAAACAAAACCAAATATACATATAATGATTTACACTTAGCCCAATTACATTAGAAACATTGCTATTGTATTCTTGTCCCAGCTGTGACCTGGTGTGTATTATACAAGTACTAATAAACTCTTTGATTATTTCTGGTCCAGGCTTGATGCCGTGAAGAGTATGCTCTACCGAATTGGCGGCTCCATGGAGACAGAGAGGCTCATCAACTCTGTGAGTGTTAATGTAGGGAATTCTTACAACCACAAACTCCATGTGTCTTATTTAGCCACAATGATACTTTAACTAAACCAAAATGAGTAGTAAAATTTCATGTTTAGTTTTTAGAGTTTGATTAAAACACCAGATTGGTTGTTCACTGATGATAGTGTGTATAATTTTATACTGCATTGTATGTATTGTACATATTGTAATGTATCCTTCATCTATTTACTAGGCAATAGGCATCATTTGGCTTCAAGGGACTGTTAACATTAAAACATTAACGCTATCTGAATTCACATGCATTCAAATTAAATATATTGAATAGTAGAAGAAAATTGCAGCCTTCTTGTGTTAAGATATGTTAATCAAAAGTGAATATTTATGTGTCACTTATATGTATAACTCTTTGTACAGTCATATCCATGATTCCAGTAGAATAATGTTAGTGTCTAACTTTTACCATTCAGGACCTGGGCAGCCCTGGCAGGATAGCGGCACCTGTTACTGACAATATCATTCCTTCCCCACCCAGCCAAAACAAGAGACTACGATCTTTGGACACGTTCAGAGGGTAGGCCACACCTCTTACCATTGCAGATCAACTTGCTCATCTAAAATTTGTAGCTGAATTGAACCTTGGCCTGACCTGTTTATACTGTACCATGCAGTTCAAACTGCAGTGTGACACTTGAGCAGCTGAAACTGGAATTGTCACTTATGAATAGCCCCTTGCTAATAATGTTAACATGGATCCATTGTGTTCAAGTTGTCGTCTTTGTTTCAAGATATTTTCATGCCTTACATAACTTATATTGCAACTACAATGATTTGAAAAAAAAAAAAAAAGTTCATGTAGCTTTGTTTGTTTTGTTTGGTGTAATCTTCTGCCTGTGATGCTCAGTAATGTCACATTTTCTCCCTTTTCTGTCAGTATCTCGTTAGTCATTATGGTTTTCGTGAACTATGGAGGAGGGCGATACTGGTTCTTTAAACATGAAAGCTGGAACGGTGAGTGGCGAGTGGCCTCGTTCTGCTTTGGACATTTTTTATTATGTCACAAATTACTTACAAATCTTTCTTAGCTGTATCAGCTAAGAAAGTATGTATTTTATTTTGAAGGTTGTGTTTCCTGTTTATTTTGTTTCAGGTCTCACTGTTGCAGACCTTGTCTTCCCTTGGTAAGCTCAAAATTTCTTCTGAAAAGATTCCCAACAATATCTTAGTGCTGCATATCATCTGACCCACTCTGGAAGGACAGTTATTTTTGTGTCCTTTGTTTCCATTTACACAGTTTTTGCTTATATGTATTTTTAAGGCTTTTCTGTATTTTTACCGTTAGTTAATTCTGCCTACTACCCAAAATGCTCCAAAAGTGCAATTAAGATTTGAAATTTCATCAGGGCAGTTGGATTTAAAACCTGATCCCAGACTGAAACCTAAACCTTATCAGTTAACATATATAAAACCAATTTAAGCATTTCTCACTTATTTTACTTTACTGCTGTTTCAGCCTTATTTTCTGGCACTTTGTGTTTACCTCCTCCACCAGGTTTGTGTTTATTATGGGAACATCCATAGCCCTGTCAATCAACTCCCTGCTGCGTGCAGGTTCAACCCGCTGCTCAGTGCTGAGGAAAGTTGTGTGGAGGAGCATACAGCTCTTTGCCATTGGCGTGTTCATCATCAACCCAAACTATTGCCAGGGACCCTGTGAGTATAAACATACTTCTTTTATGTTGACTAAAATATTGCAAACACTTTTTGGTGATCAGTAGAGCATGGCATGTTCTTATATTTTTTTATAAACAGTAAATTTGGGTGCGTATGTCTCCTGTTTTTCTTTTTACTTGGCTGTGTGCTGAAACTGCATCCTTATCCACACCACAGTATCTTGGGACAATTTGCGCATCCCTGGGGTTTTGCAGCGTCTGGCCTGGTCATACCTGGCTGTAGCCTGCCTGGACGTGTTGGTTGCGAGGCGTCACCTTGACGTCCTTGTGATGGTGAGTCAAGAGCTCCATTTTATGCTCATTCAGTGTTAGTGCTAATGCAAACTTTTCATGAAATAAAGTTTCCATAAAATTATATGCTTATTCTATAATTCGCGGGTAATCTCTTGTTTACCTGTATGTAAGAAATGTATTTATATGTGTTTTGAAGGAAAAAAAAGCTGGGGCATGTCTGTGTTTTCCAGGATGCTTGGTGGTCCCCTGGACTTGACATCTTGCTGTACTGGCCAGCTTGGCTGTGTGTGCTTGTCTTAGAGGTCATCTGGCTCTGCATCACTCTTCTACTTCCTGTACCACATTGCCCAACGTGAGTCAGGACATCTTTGTATTTTGTCTGTTTCTGGAAGGTATTTCTGTCATGTGCATTTCACACCTAGGTATAAAAGCAGATTTAAAATTTCTATCATTGAAGTTTATTTGGGGAATTGCTCTGCTTTCCTATTGGCAATCGAAGATACTGAATGAATATGTTGTTAATTTTAATTGTTTTTTTTTTTTTTTAATAACAGTGAAGCATCAGGTTTGTTTTTAAACCTTAGCCTTGGTTTTGATATTCTTTATCCCATATTAACAACACTGACTTTTGGAACAGAGGCTACCTGGGTCCAGGTGGAATTGGGGACATGGGCCTATACGCCAACTGTACTGGTGGAGCAGCTGGGTTCGTTGACCGGTGGCTCCTGGGAGAAAACCACATCTATCAGTCTCCTACGTCACGGGTTAGTGACCAGCAATACAACCTAAACATACAACAGCTATGACGTTTTAGCTTACACATCATGTTTCTATCTGATAGGACTGTACACACTTGCTATCCACAACCATGCTAACATTGCAGGTGATGCAAAAATAAACTGTGTCTTAAATATATTTACAAATATCTACTTCTGTTTCTATTTAAATGAAGGTGATTTACGCAACTAACATGCCATATGATCCAGAAGGTGTTCTTGGCAGCATCAACTCCATCTTCATGGCTTTTCTTGGATTACAGGTTTGTAATGTGCATTTGTTTAGCTTCTCTCTTCATTTTAGCTCTTGCATATATTTAGATTTTTGATGTCACAATTTGATATTAATATAGTTCTTTGGAAAACCACAGGAAATCCATTTTTTGTTTTGTGTTTTTATTGTCCGCAGGCAGGAAAAATAATCTTACACTACAGAAATCTCCACAAAAGTATTATGTCAAGATTCCTTATATGGGGTCTATTTTTGGTAAGCACATTAACTTATGTCACATCATCTTTCTCTGCAGTATGGATACATGTATATCAATTAGTTGTTGCTTCTGAGTATATTTAATGGCATATTACATAGTATCTCAGTCACAGTGTTTTAGACTTTTTTATCTCATTGCCCCTCCTGATTTAAAAAAAAAAAAACAAATCTTTTGTAACCCACAGGGAGTTGTGTCAGCAGTTCTGACCAAATGTTCCACAGACCAGGGCTTCATTCCTGTCAACAAGAACCTGTGGTAAAGTTTGTTTTTATTCACTTTTAGATGGAAGAAGAGTTTTTTTTATTGCGCAACTAATGAGTAAATGATGAGTCTAACAAGGGTAGAATTTGAAAGTTGTCACCCGACCAGGCCTGTGCATGGTTTGGCACAGTCAGGCGTTGTTAACCTTTTATCACAAGGTACTGCGACTAATGTGCTTTAAATTACAAGTGTGAAGTTGTTTTTTCTTGCTTGACAATAGTTTTCTAGCAAACCTAGAAAAATAATAGAAAGTCTTCAGACAAAAGAAAACTTATCCAGCCTACAAGGATTTTCTACTTGATGTATTTAACAATTCCTATTGTTTCTATACATTTCATTTGTAGGTCTCTGTCCTATGTGACAACACTGGCCTGTTTTGCTTTTGTGCTGCTAGTGCTGATTTACTACATAGTAGATGTGAAGAAGTGGTGGTCTGGAGCACCTTTCTACTACCCCGGTGAGCACCATTAGCAGACATCAATTTTTTGGAATGTCATTTTTTTTTAACCTTTAAACCAAAATTTTTTTTAAAATTTAAACCAAATTCTCGATAGCACAAACTTTTATTGTCTACATTGATACAGTTTCTGATTGAGTGTGATATGAAAAGGTGCCGTATATGGAAGTCAGTACTTATAAGTGTAATATTACACCTACAAATCTACAGAACTGACATGGTCTTAAATCTATTAAATTTACCAGTGGTTATGTAATTCTGTATACTCAACATGACCCTTGCTCTACTCTCACTTGCATGTGTGATTCCAGGTATGAACTCCATCCTCGTGTACATAGGCCATGAAGTGTTTGAGGATTATTTCCCCTTCCGTTGGCGCATGGCCAATAGCCAATCCCACGCTGAGCACCTCACGCAGAACCTTGTGGCTACTTCCTGTTGGGTCTTTATCGCCTACGTGCTGTACAGAAAGAAGATTTTCTGGAAAATTTAGAAGTGGAGTCCCCTAAATAAGAAGAGAACATTGTTTACGCCAGAATTGCTGGAGTAATAATCTGAAGTTATTTGGAGAGTGGGAAACAGGAGTCTGACTTATTTTGTCAAAATTATGATAGTGCTCTGTCTCTGAACGGGTTTCTTCTTTTAAACAGCAGAGTTTTTTGTTTTTTTAATGTTCAGTCACTTCTCTATAGTCCATAAATGTTTTTTTTTTCCAAAGAGATTAAGATATGATGCGCCTTACCCCTGCCAAATATCTTTACTAACTCAGGAAAAGTTGGTGCGAGGGAATTATGAAGACATGTTCATCTGCTCTTTGTGTTTCATAAATGCTGGTTTTCATTCCTTTTCTTATGCCAGCAGTGCATTACATTTGTGGTTTACCAAATCCTAGTTGACTTCCCCTTGGGAGAATCCCTGCTGCCATCTTAGGTATAGTTGAATTACCCTGAAAGAAGAAGTGAGTATTTGTAAGATTAACTCTTAAAGAGCAGTGGACATTAAATGAAATACACTCAAAAGAAAAGACTGTTGAGAGTGCATTATAAGCTTTCTTCATTTCTGCTGCACAGTGGAAGATGATATTACTACTCGTGCACAAGTCCAAGTGTTTTCTATTTACAATCTTTGGCTCCCCTCTTCTTCCTGCTTTCTCTGTCAGCAAGCATCCAGTGGGGTGACATACCATGCTGCGTGTTATCAAGTGCTGAAGGGATGTTAAGGGAGGGCATGTCACGTTACTGTTGAAATCCAGTGGCGGTTGTGTGTTTTTATTGTTGGTTAATGCAGAAGCATCTTTTTTTTGATTGTATAATCAAAAGCAGAAGTCACAAAGCTGCACATTCTGTTTTGTTACTAATGCCCCTTTTTTATGTCAGTGTTGGCACAAACAATTTGCCTTTCCTTGGCCAAAACTTTGCTTTTATGAGTAGCCATTGTTGAGCTTGTATTGTATATCATGCCATAAAACTGTACTGCCATTACTCTCACATAACTATATACTTGTAATCCCTTCTACAGTTGAGAATGAATATAAATATGACATTTGTTAACACATTTTGCAAATTAATATATCAGTCTGTACAAAATCCAAATGCTGTGAGAAATTTTTGAATAGCTAATCTAGTACTGTCTTAATCGATGGATTTAAAACTTTTATACATTCATTTTTATATTCCTTATTTGAAAATACAATTATTTAATAAATCTAAAAATCTAAAGTCTAAAAATAATTTCTGGTGTTTGTGTGAGTTTAGTTTAATGATGTTAGTGTGGTTATTTCTTTATGATAGGTCTTTAGTCGGATGTGCATGTGGTCATTCTAGCAGTAATAAATACTATTCTGGATGTTTTCTGTCATGTGTCTCCAGTGCTACACTTAACCCAACACATTCATCTCCAGGCGGTGCTTTCTGTCTTTTAAACAGAACGGTGTGGCTTGTTTTCTTTCCAATAAAGCGTGGGAATCAAGCTACAGTGTGGGTGCCTTGTGAAAAAAAACAACTTGCGAGTGTGCCCCTTCATCTCGCGATATATTTGTTTTATCCTCAGTCATGTCTATTGTGAGAGTTTTTCCGTTCTCGCGCGACCTTGTAACTTTCCCACGCCGTTTTTTTAATTATTTATTTATTTATTTATTTTTTACCGTCTGCCCTCTGCTCACCGTCCCTCCCCCTTCTTCTCACCCCTTTGCCCTGTTACCCCCCCCCCCTCTCTCTCTCCCGTCTGGCTCCTCTGTTGTAAGGGGGGGATAGGTGAACGATCTCGCGATTGTTGGACTTTTTCTTTTTTTCGGGGGGAGAGAATTATTCGGAAGATGGCGCCCGTCGTTACGGGGTGAGTGCTTAAACGCAGAGCGTCATGTTGTTTAAAAAGTTTTGTTTTGTTGTCTGCAAACCCTGGATAGTCTGGGATTAGTGTTGCCCCAGTTTTACTTTCACTGTGTCTTCTTCGCACTATCGCCAGCTTTCTCTGTCATTTGTCGTACGATATTAACTCAGTTTTAAACTTTTGTCAGTCAACAGTTTTGTGCGTGTTTTGCGTTTTTAATTTCTGCTTCAACAAGTGTAATACAGTGACAACACATATAGTACAACAAGTATCAACTTATACGGCTGAGCTGCTGCGTTATGAAGTTACAGTGTTATAAATCAGCATAAATTTATTGTTTTCCAATTCACCACGTAGTAACTCAAAAGTGAAAGATATTATCACACCCTCACCTGCATTTTTAACCTCATTGTAAACTGTGCACTCTGTATGTAAATGAATCTAGTATAAATATTCTAAGTACACCTGTACTACAGGTGGCTCTCACTTTGTGCACTTCTCACCCATTTTCAGTAAGCATGTTTTTCTGTCCTCTCTGCTACATTACTTCCCTTAAAAAAATAAACCGCTTGTAAACACCTTGTTTTTGTTTTGCAGGAAGTTTGGTGAGCGACCTCAGCCTCAGCGTTTGACAAGGTAAAAAGAGGCATGAGAACTTTGTCACAGTGTCGAACACTCTGCACTTTTTAAATCAGTGCTGAAAGTGCAAGGTAGTAAAAGAAAAAAAAAAAAAAAAGACCTTGATAATATTCAGTGCTAGAACAAATTTGTTTTCCCCATTTCAGGGAGGCTATGAGGAATTACATGAAGGAGAAGGATGACCAGACAGTGCTCATACTGCATGCAAAAGTTGCACAGAAGTCTTATGGCAATGAAAAAAGGTTTGTTTGGGACCGTTAAAGATGCTTAGTATTTAGAGTTTGTGCGTGCCTGTCTGATAGAGTAATCTCCCTTCCTGTGTCATTTAGGTTTTTCTGCCCTCCACCTTGTGTGTATCTGATGGGCAGAGGGTGGCAGAAGAAGTTAGAGAGTATGGAGAAAGAGGGTTGCAAAGAGCAGGAGGCCCAGCCATGCGCATTTATTGGGATCAGCAACAGTGAGCAAGAAATGCAGCAACTCAATCTCGAGGGGAAGGTGTGTAGGCATGTATATTATAACTGCAAGAGAGCTGACTGATTGTGTTAGCAATATACTTTGTGGACATAGTCTTCAGTTGTTCAAGCAATTAAAAATATACTTGTTTTTTGCTCTACTATTTACAAACCAAGTAACCACAACATGAAATGTACAGCTGTTTTCTAGATTGCAGTGAGACCATATTCTCTGTTTGCCACTGCAAAATACCGTAGCTGGGTTTTTTTGGGGGGAGGAGGTTTCCATTTCCTCATGTTTTCTTATTGCAGAAATATAATTGATCTTGATCTTAGAGAGATAAGAGGGAAGTGAAAGGAGGACAAACAAAAACAAGACAGGCTAACCTGTATCTTTTTCCTCCATCAGCACTTCTGCACAGCTAAAACACTTTATATCAGTGACTCAGATAAAAGGAAACACTTCATGCTGTCTGTGAAGATGTTATATGGAAACAGCGCCAACATAGGAGTGTTTCTCAGCAAGAGGATCAAGGTCATCTCTAAGCCCTCCAAGAAGAAGCAATCCCTTAAAAATGCAGATTGTGAGTTGCAGACTGTCAGAACCGTCATAAATACAGTAGCTCATGTAAAGATAACCTTTTTTTTGCCACATACTGATATTTAATTTTTAAGTTAAAAAAAGTCAAACAGATACTTTGGGTTATAGTTTGATTTCCATTTTCCTGCAGAAACACTTTATCTCCTATTTCTCTCCCCAGTGTGCATCGCTTCAGGGACTAAGGTGGCATTGTTTAACCGGCTGCGTTCCCAGACTGTTAGCACCAGATATCTTCATGTGGAGGGGGGAAACTTTCATGCCAGCTCCCAACAGTGGGGTGCCTTCTACATTCACCTCTGTGAGTCCCCTTTTCTTTACTTGGGTTTCTGTTTTCCTCTTTTTCCCATTTTTTTAATCCTATGTGCCCCTTTTTGATTTTAATGATGTATATAATGGGTCCATCCATCCATCAATTATCTTTACTCACTTATTCCTATTTAGGGTCACAGGGATCTGCTGGAGCCTATGTATATAACTGGCCACCTGCTTAAATTGGAGACACAAATTTAAGCAGTCAGACACACTGAGTTTTAGATATTTCAGTTATTATTGTGTTCTGTCATTTTGTTTAGTGGACGATGATGAGTCTGAAGGGGAGGAGTTTGCTGTGAGAGATGGCTACATTCACTATGGCCAAACAGTCAAATTGGTCTGTTCAGTCACTGGCATGGCACTGCCCAGATTGGTATGCATGTGTTTATATCAAATATTTTGTGAGGTATAGAACTGTATATGTACGTGCATGGACGTTAGTAATTGCACAGTGTTTCCAAATTAGTTCTTGTGTACACACATACATATCATCTGTGTGCCTTGATTCCTCAGATCATTCGCAAAGTGGACAAGCAGACTACATTGTTAGATGCAGATGACCCAGTGTCCCAACTACACAAGTGTGCCTTTTACCTGAAAGATACAGACAGGATGTATCTCTGTCTCTCACAGGAGAGGATCATCCAGTTCCAGGTGTGCCATCACATGCAGATTTTTAGTAAATGTTGGTATCATTTTATTTCCAGTTCTGCTTTATGAATCTTATTCTTCTTGTTAAAATCCCATTTCCATTTTTGTCTTGAAGAAACCATTAGATGATTTAAAATTAAACTTTTTCCTTCCTCTTTCTTAATCTTGAACTATAGAGTGGTGAAACAGGAGGAGCAACTTGTTCCAGAAGTAGTTTATCCCATTCTGCATTCCCATTTGAAGCTTTTTAAATAATAATTTCACTGAGTTAGGATAGAAACACACAGCTGTTCGAATAATGTTCTTATAGGTTTATGTTGTGGCTATAGATTTGAATTACTTTAACTTGATTTCTATGAAGTGCAGTCTATTGCTGTTGCTGTGGCCAAGCCTGTCTGAGCTGTAGTAAAGTCAAACGCTTTGTGTTTGCATATGGCAACAAAACATGCCACCATAGTTGCAAAATTCATTAAAAAACTTCCCAGATGTCTAATGCAAATTGGTTTAATATGCTTATTGCTGTTCCTGCTGTTTAGCTACTCGTGTTATATATTTTTTGGTAATCTTTAGTTTCTGCTTGCTCTTAACAATGTATGTAGTATGTTTTTAGGCTTGTGCATTTTTTAAAACTTTTTAAACCAGATATATTCTAAAGAAGGTTTTCATCTTTTGTAGTCATAATTTAATGATTCCTCAAATGTTGTTTATGGAGAAAATGAGTGAGATTATTATTTTAGCTACCAGTGGCACCCATAGGAGCTCCTTCCACCTCACAGGTCTGTTGTAAAGTCCAAATGGCAGTGTCTATCACAGGTGTGTGTTGTTAAATAAATACACACATCAGAGGTATAGAAATTTGTTTTAAAAATCATTCTAGTGCAAGGTTAGCGAGTCTAAACTTAGTCATTGGTAAGTTCCTACCTGACAGGCTGGTAGCTTGTTCAAGCATGTTTTCCTCCTTGTTAGACATGAAAATGGGAAGTGAAACTTATTTCTGTGAAGGATTTCTGTTATGTTTTCTGTTTTTGTAGGCCACACAATGCTCCAAAGAGACTAACAAAGAGATTATTAATGATGGGGCTTCCTGGACTATCATTAGTACTGACAAGGCCGAGTATACCTTTTATGAGGGCATGGGTCCTGTCCCAACACCAGTCACACCTGTCCCTGTGGTGGAAAGTCTGCAGGTACACACACAGCCTTGTCTGTTGAAAATATATTGGATACACTTTTAATCCATAAACATTAGCAGCATTCTGCTTACAAACTACTTCCTTTTTAAGTGTTTGCTCAGCTTTTAGGAACCTTTCAAATATCTAAAATAATTTTTGTTGGTCTGTGTCAAGTTAAACGGTGGAGGAGATGTGGCGATGTTGGAGCTGACAGGTCAAAACTTCACCCCTAAACTGAGAGTGTGGTTTGGAGATGTGGAGGCTGACACCATGTACAGGTGAGTGCTTATATCTGTGTGTGCACATTAGTGGGTTATTGTTCAAATACCCAAACCTTGTCTCATCTGTCTGCTCTCTAAGATGTGGAGAGAGTGTCCTGTGCGTTGTTCCAGACATTTCTGCCTTCAGGGAGGGCTGGCGCTGGGTGAGACAGCCAGTGCAGGTGCCTGTCACATTAGTCCGCAATGATGGAATCATCTATGCCACCGCCCTGACCTTCACCTACACGCCTGAACCAGGGCCACGACCTCACTGCAATGCTGCTGAGGCCATTCTGCGATCACATAGCACTTCTTCATCATCACCAGCATCCTCATCTTCACCATCTTCTTCACTGAGTGGGCTCGGGGAAGGCCAGGCGACTTACAACAGTAGTGACTCAGGCGTGTCGTCAGGTGTTTCATCCATGTCGATGCTGTCATAGCAGTACTTATTTTACGTATGTGTGTGTTCTGTTGTATGTGTGCTATGAATGACTGAGTGAGAAAATGTGTACATGTACTTTCCAAAGAGGCTCATAGACTTGTGAAGAATTGCACAGAATCTCAAAATCTTCATCAAAGATGAACTTCTGGAATTATGATAAATGCAAGAGAGAGCTAAAGATAAAAAGCAAGTTCAGATAAAACAATTCACACAACTGACTTTCTCTTTAGCTCCCTCTTGTGGATTGTCATAACCCCTACTCAGAGGATCTTTGTATTAAAGGTCGTCACTGTCAAATAATTAAGGTCGCAGTGATTGTTATTCAGCAGCGAAAACAGAACAGCCCAGACATGACGCATTCCCTCGCATACTGCCTGCCAATCCCGGCACTCCGCCCCGACTTGTGATTATCTACAAAGATCCTTTATCACAAAGATGATCATACATATGCTTCCTTCACAGTCACCAAAAAGATCTATAACACCTTTGCATTTGAAAGCTATTCCCAATATACTATCATTTTTTTATAGAGGTCATATTTCACTGCAGAGTGTGTTGATTTATCATTTGTGTATAAGGGAAACATTTTGTCGTAAGAGTAACATAGTTTTTATGGACCAGTAAATATTATTGTAATATTTTATTCTATTTTATAAGCTGAGGTACATTTGTATAACATTTCATAGTAAGTTCACTTTTTTACCAGAGTTTTTCATGTTGCTCCTATTTGAGTTTTGTCTCAAAGGAGTGGTTAAGGTGAGAGTGACATGTTTGTATAGTCTTGATGGCAGTTGCTTTACTTTTCCCACCCCCTGTTAATTGCACACAGAACTTGTAACCATTCTACATGCTGTATAACAATGAAAATGAAATAATCAAGCTGCATTTGTAAGGTGGCACTTTAGAAGTTGAATATCTATATTTGTCTGCAATTGGCTGATGTATCTCTTTAATTTTTTCTAGGTATTTGTAATGAATGTAGTGAATGTGCTTGATAATATGTACTGTACTATCAGTGTATTGTGGGAGACTAAGGTCTAGGTGTTCTCATTAATCTGCTCTTGTGGTACCAGATTGCTTAAACTCAAATTTTAAGTATAATTGATTCTTCTTTTACCGTATCTGTGTGTAGACAGTGGTGCTTCTTTTTCACAGTGATGAAGCCAAACAATTATTAAAGTGGACACATTTGGATTTCTAGTCTGAGATATTTTCAGAGAAAGTCAAGGAGAAGATGTAATCTTACTGACCCTGACTTAGTTCATTTGGAGGGACCAAATGAACTAAGGTTAGTGCTTATGTGTTGCCAGACGAGCTTTAACATCGTCTCCCTTGTAGCTTGCAGCACTACTCTTGCCCTTCACTTGTTGCTCTGTAACATCGCGTTAATATAAAGCTGTGTTGAATCAGGTCTTGACAAACATGAATTGCAAATATAATCAAACTACTTTTCATACTATATGCTGTGCTTTGGGTTTTATACATTGGGGTGATGATTTGTGCAGACTGAAATTTTTAGTTTGTTTTGACTCTACCTACTGTACCATTGTCAAGTTGGTTAAACATCAAAATGGAAGTTTGAACTGGCTTACTGAGCTATTCAGGACTGACCTGTCATTCAACTTAGCATTACCTTAAAACCACTCCCTGCATTATCTGCTTAAAATGATCCTGACATCTATCTTGCTTTTTGTGTTTAAGAAGTAGATTCATGGTTGTATAGCTAAATATTTACATCATAACAATCAAGCACAACCTCCTTTGTGCTGGTACTGTCAAGCCCCATCTGACTGCAGGTCCATTCTGTGGGTGCATCAGCTCTTGACTGATGTGAAACGGTTTTTATTTAAATTCTGTTACAGTTTTGTGCTCTTTTTCAGTATTCCTCGCTAACCTGATCCCTGCCTAGTTCTGTATTGAAGTTATGTCATATATTTTGTGGCATTTGCAAACCCTATAAAATCTTTGCTTATTTAAAATTGTTCACTTTTGTCACTGTGAAGTAGGCACCCAATCTGTCTTGTTAGTGTCTGGAATTTGAACTCTCAGATGTGCCTTTCCTTGATGTTTCGTTCAGTCAAATCACCATGTGCTACTGAGCATTCAAAAGGCATGGTGCGATTGAAGTTAGCACTGCCATTAGGTCAGCTGTTAGCTAGCATGCTAACTTAACTGCATCATATGATCATACTGGCAGCTTAAGGAGCAATTCCACTGCCTTTGCTTTTATGGAATAAGTGTCTTTACTCTAATTTTCTGTTGTTTGTTGCACTTACATCTTTTCAATCTGGTGTATTATTATTTCATAAGTAAATGAATATGCCAATGTTCTTTAGTAAAATGGTCATGAAAAATTGATGAAATTGACCTGAAGTTGTAAGTCACTTGTCTTATGGGTGTTTTTTTTTTTTAGAGAGTTGGGTCTTTAAGAGCTTTTAATATTACTTTCTTCCTTCTTTTTCTTTCCCTGTTTCATCACCATCAAGGAGCAGCACAGGCCGTATAGGACTTAGGTTGTAATTCACATGTATAGTCACAGAGGTTCTTCTGAGGCCTTGTTGGACACTTGCCACTTGGTTGTGCTCCATGGGATAAAGGTCAGATCTGCCTCAATATTTTTAAACTGGGGCCTGGATTGCTGGAATGAAACCTGACACTTTGTTACTCTGTGTATGTTTGTGTACATGCATGTGTTGTGGTATGGTCGGTCTATGTCCATCTTGATGTTTTTGTTAATAATTTTAGTTTAAAGAAATAGACCTTGCATCTGAGTGTTTCTCTAAAGGTGTGCCTCAGCTGCACATGGACATCATTAGTAACAGCTGTACAAACGTTTGCTAAGTCCATCCACATAGCTTGAAGATCTGTGAACAAGGCTACCGCTGTCAGATGCAGACGGCCAGACCACAATGTGATATATACCATGCTATTTATAGCATGGTAATTCTCGATCTAAACAATACCTCACATAGTGAGATTTAAGAGGCTTTAATTGATTGTTGTCCCAAAGCAGAATCAGTAGCATTAGGCCATAAACAGTGGTCAAAGTAACATTTGCTCACGTACTGTACTTGAGTACAATTTTGAGGTATCTGTTCTTTATTTGATTATTTCTATTTTCTGCTACTACATACTTTGGCTTCACTGCATTTCAGAGGAAAATATTGTACTTTTACTCAGCTGCATTTATTTCATAACTTTAGTTACTTTTACTTTTTTCAAATAAGATATTAAACAAAGTACACTATAATCATAAAATTTTATTGATCCCCAGCTGGAAATTCACAACCTACCCAGCCATAAACTCCAATCTATAACCATTAACATTAGGTCCAACTTTACCATATACAGTAAACTGACGAACACAGTAATGCATCAATTAATATCCATCCATTATCTATACCCACTTATTCCTATTTAGGGTCAGGGGGATCTGCTGGAGCCTATCCCAGCTCTCTTCGGGCATCCTAGACAGGTCACCAGTCCATCGCAGGTTAATAAATATCCAATAGTATAAAATACACTAATGTGAGATATGCCATTGAATACGTTTACTTTTGGTACTTCAACTATATTTAGCTTCTAGTATTTTTGCAGTTAAGTAAAATTCTGAATCCACACTTGCACTTGTATTATGGTATTTATACTTTTACAGTATTTTTATGGTATTCATACTTTTACTTATAAGTAAAGCTGTACGTGTCTCAGTAGCCTACTTACTGGCCAAAAAAAAAAGAATTCATAAATGTCTCTTTGAGTGGTACATTTTGCATATCACTGTCATGCAGTTGTTTTCTAACAAATGAAAGCCTAAAAACTAAAAGCTACAAATCAGGGGCACTGGATCAACCTAGTAGTGAACTGGCAATGTTTACTCCCATGTGCATATTTTGGGTTGGTGAGTGGATTAGGAAACATAATAATGTGCTGGGGGCCTTTTCAGAGGAAGGGAGGGAGAGGAGTCAGTTCCCAGACGCAAGAACATCACGTTGCGACGTCTCTGATGGGAAAGGGGTGTCATTAGAGAGATCAGAGGACTGGACTAGTTTGATTAGCTGCCCCATAAAGAGACCAACATCCGACACAAAACAAAGTCCAGCTGGACACAAGGAACAAAAAGCGCCAAACGGGTGTTTTCATCCGCCCTAAATTTCTGTCTATGCCTAAAGTGCATGTGGATGTAACACTGTATTTTATTAACGTGATCATGCTCAGGACCATTTGTTCTTACGTCTTTATTAAACCTAGCATGGATTTTCTATAATAGAATCTGGAACCATTACGCAAGTTGGAGTTGCTTATTTTTACGCACAACCTCGGTGTGTTTTACTGTAAATCGTGACTGGAAATGTTTTATTTTTTTGTAGGCTTTTATACATTTGAAGTTGCACACTAATCCAGTTTGCCTGATTTCACAAGTGAATCATCAGTATCACATCTCCCTTCTGGCTGTACCCGTAATAGCAACACAGATCGCTTAACACTTTTCGCGCACTGACAGTGGTGCCTCCTAAACGGGTGGTGGTGCCGTATATGTTCTTTCCAACAATCTTTTTTGAGAAGTTTCTCTACTTTGGGCGACAATCAGAAATCCGAAATGCTTCCTATGTCCCCTCTGTTGCTCCTCGTATTCCCCACCGCGCTCTTTGTGGCCGCGCAAGGCGCCGGGGACCTCCAGGGTGTCACCTTCCCCGGTGAGAGCGCCGGCTTCGACTCAGTAGGTATGTGGTGAAAGATGCGACCGGCTGCAATCGATTAGAAAAGCTGGACAGTAGTTCTCATACCCGTTTATGATTGATAAAGTGTCTCAAAAAATGTCATCAATCTCCTTTAATGTCACTGCTGAGAACGAGAGTTTGCAGGTTTTCACATGTGACTTATTAATTTACCATGATTTGTGATTGATTTAACACTAATAATAAAAACTACTGCTTTTATTTGACTTTTTATTTTAGTCTCCCCTTCCTTTTGCATTTTGACTTGACTTGACCTTGTTTGAGCTGCTTATTTTTAAGCTACATATAAGTCGATTTTGGTGAAACTAACAGGTGGATGGAGCTGCCTCCTTTTAAAGCACTATTATTCCACAGGCAGCTCCTTTTGAGAGCTTAAATTATCAGAACAGTTTTTGGTAACTTCTTTGTCATGGAGTTGCACTTGCATATCTGCCAAAATATATTTTTGGAAATCAATAACTTTTTTTCTGTTTCATTACATGTTCCTCAATATTTCAGGACTTTATCAAGGGATTTTTTAAAAAGTATGTCCTCAAAAATGACTAGATAATCTAATTGTGCCCACAACTCCAATAGCTCCACCGTGTGGAAAGGGTTAAACTGGGGTCACAGATAACACACACGTACTGCCTTTGCATAGACCATTGATATTTGATAGCTAGTCCAGTTGAGAGGCCTCCTTGCTGTTCAGATTAGCAGGTTTCATCAACAACCAGAGATCAGTGTCTTTACTCTGAGGTCCACATTAGTGGTAAACTATACATCTCCTGGCTGTGAGAATGAACAGATGCACTTGTTTGTTCTTCCAAATAATTACTCTGAAACGTTTCTATTATTTCAGACTACTGAAAATTCTAAGTAAGATGGCTAACTTTAAGACTTAATCGCCACATAAAATATTTCTATGGAAAAGAACTGCTGATATGTCATGTAATCAATATATTCATTAAATAAAAAAATAAGGAATCAGTTTAAGGCATTCAAACCCCGATGTTCAGTCTGCATTGTTCCTTCTGCACCTGTAGAAATCATCTGCATGCACATCTGATACTTATCTTGCAGTATAGTGGTCCTTGTCATAGGATCATTTTGCACTAACATGGTCCAGTGCCTAAAGTGACCTTTATTGATTTATAGAATATGGGCTATTTGCATGAGGATTGGTTCAACATAAAAATATTGCCACTCCTGTGTTTACTCCTGTTAATGTCCTAAGGTTTTTCTCCTTAACTCACTTTCTCCCACAGCTTTATTCTTTCTTATATTGGCAGCCTGTGGCTGCAGCTGGGTGTAAGAGTGGCTTTAACTAGCAGACCTTTGACACCCCTTGTCACTTCAGCTCCTTGGAGCATCAAAACTCTGGAGTCACATCGACAAAAAGGGGCTCTGACTCAGAAGACTGACAGAAAGCTGTGTGTCATCTTCCCATGCATTAGTGTTTGAGTGTCATTCTTAAGCCAAGAACACGTGGAACAATTTAAAGGCTCATTACAACATTTGATTTGACCATAATGACTGATTTTCCAGAGAATCCTCATAGTTGTGACAAACAAATTTTGCACACATTGGTGGTGGTCACGCTGGTCTCCCGGAGATTTTTTATTTCAAGGAACTTCCCTTGTGGATCAATAATGTTTATCTAATCTAATCTAATCTAAAATCTAATCTAATCTAATCTAATCTAGTATTCAGAGTCCACACACTGTAAATGATGTAATGTTCAAGTATATAAGTGTGTGTTGTAATTTCACAGTTAATTAGAATTGTCTAGAACTGTCCATTCAGGTGTGTCCTAGGTTTTAGTGCTCAGTCTCTACAGGAAATAGGCTCTTAAACAATCATTACTTTGACGGTCAGAATTTTTGGTTGAGTGAGAAGGAAATCCGATTTGGGATGTTGAGATTATATTTGTCTCATACTGTAAATTTTAGCCATTACACTAAAAGGATGCCCAGTATAGTTAATGTTGAATAACATGTTGGTCCACGTTCAATGAGCCAATAAGATGATCTTTCCTAGTAACTGCTTTAAAGGTAGCAAAGCACACATATGTATAGCTGAAATTAACTTAATGGTTAATTGGTTTCTTTGGTGAATAAATGAAAGAAACTCTGAGGATACGGTGACTGGAAAAATAATTCCTTTATATTGTCATTGTTTTCCTGAACCATCTAGATCCCTGCATGGTGGTATCTCCACCATGTATGAGCGAGGCAGACCGCTACAGCCTGGAAGCCCTGCGGAGCATCCATCATATGATGGATGATGACCAAGATGGAGGGATTGAGGTGGAGGAGAGTGTGGAGGTATATCAAACTCACTCTGTGTGAAACGTTTGCCACATTTTCTAGTTGTTGTTCCCTCTATGTGTATTTTCCTGCATGCAAAGACAGATAGAGTAAACCAGTAAAACAACAGGTGTCCTGGCTGGTGGTAGAGTCAAGTGCTACTTCAAGGATAGCAACGGTATAACTTTGCTCCTGGCGCGGTGACAAAATTGGTTTGGAATAAGAGAATACTGGAACACTGGTGACCTTCATAGTCATACTTAAGAGTAAAACTCTTCCTAATGTTTCCTTATTCTTCCACAAAAACCTGCACACTTCAGTGGTGTAATACACAGCAAACACAAGAACATATGCCAAGTTTATCAAAAATGAAAAAAAAATGAAAAGGGTATTTGTAATTGTTATTTGCATAATTTATTTTTGACAAAGTAAAAATAGTCTGAAAGAAATAAATCAATGTAGATTTGTGTCAGAGAACCAAAAACAAAGTAACGCTGGTGTTATCCTGATTTTTTCCATTTAGTTCTACAAACTATAAACAAGTAAATGCAGTCATCTCTGCATATGGCTCTGTACATATATGTAAAGACAACATTTACTGAATGTAAAAGCATATTAGTGCACATGTGCTATTGTGCCTTTGAGATTCATATATTCTCTTGCACCAGTTTTTTTTTTGTGTGTGTGTGTGTGTGTGTAAAGTTTTATATTTCTGAGTAAACACAATCTAGAAAAATTATTTCGTCTGGAGAGTCTAAGCGTCTCTACTTATATTTGACATTGGTTGTAAATTTTAGAATGCCTCAGCGTTCTAGAATGCAGTGCAGGGATACAGTATCCAGGGGCTCGGGTTGCGGTTGCCACGGAGACATCGGGGAGGGGTCTGGGCTCATCAGAACACAGCTCTGAGATTCCTCTTGCCATCATATGAACCTCGGTTTACAGCCAAGGACACATTCCAAGACAACACACACACACACACACACACACACACACACACACACACACACACACACACTCACGCACACACTCACACACACACACACACACAGTAGCTGGTGTTTGCAGTAAACACTCATGCTTCTGCATCCATTCTAAATAAATACAGTCTCAAGACTCCAACTTCTTATTCCTAGATTGAAATTCAAGTACATGACACACTGCAACACTCACCAAATGTATTTTGGACAGGGAGGCTGAGAGTTTGTGCTCAGCTAATGTTATGTGCTTATGACCCCTAACCTGGTGCTATAAAGTCATGAAAGAGTCTTTTATTTTTCCTTCTTTCCTCTGTCCCTCCATTTTCACAGTTTATCATTGAAGACATGAAGCAACAACAAACCCACAAACACAGCAACCTGCACAGAGAAGACCAACACATCACAGTGGAGGAGCTGTGGAAGGGCTGGAAGTCATCTGAAGGTGTGCTTGCATAAGAACATGTGTGTTTCTTTCCAAAGAGTCCAATCACAACTTTTACTCCCCTTTTTTAACTTTTCAGTACATAATTGGACTCAAGATGAGGTGCTTCGCTGGCTGAAGGAGTTTGTTGAGTTGCCGCAGTATGAGAAAAACTTTAAAGAGTTTAAAGTCAATGGAAACACACTCCCCAGGTGAGAATGGCCAGTGAGGATGCTATATTCAACCAAGAAAAATGTTCGTGTGAGCTACTGTCCAAGCAAAAAGAAGTCAGTTGTTGACTTATATCAAGACACTGAACATGTACTGCCTTTGACATCTGCATGCAGGATTGCAGCTAATGAGCCTTCTTTCCTGAGTGGCCAGCTGAAAGTTCAAGATCAAAGAGACAAGCAGAAGCTCAACATCAAAGCTCTGGATGTTGTCCTGTTTGGGCCACCTACACGTATGAACCGTTTTTAAGCCTCTTCCCCGCCCCAATTCTTATGTCTCCTTAATGTATTTGCTCCTGTTCTGCCTATTTGCCTTTTTACATTGCATATCTACCAACTCAACAATTTCTTAAACGCTTAATTACTCAATTACTGACTTTATGTGATGTTACAATGACCCATATTGCCAATTATCCAATTAGTTCTGATAGACTGAGCATTTATCAACATGACCTTCTGTTCCACCATAGGTCCCCCTCATAATTACATGAAGGACCTGCTGCTAATTGTTTCAGTAGTGATGGGAGTCGGAGGCTGCTGGTTTGCTCAGGCCCAGAACAAAGCGAGTAAAATCCACGTAGCCAAGATGATGAAAGATTTAGAAAGTCTGCAAAGAGCTGAACAGAGCCTCATAGATCTGCAGGAACAGTGAGCAGAGTTTTTTTTTTTGAAAGTACACTGTTATACATTAACTACATTAAGTTTTCTTTAACTGCACCAATTACATTTATACTTGCTCAGACTAGAGCGTGCTCAGGAAGAGAAGCGTAATGTTGCAGAGGAGAAGCAGAACCTGGAGGAAAAGATGAGGGACGAGATCATGGGAGCGCAGGAGGAGGCTTATCGTCTGCACGAGCTGAGGCAGGGAGCTGTCAGCGAGCTCAGCCGACTCCGATATGCAGAGGAAGAACTGGAGCAGGTAGACACTATGTACCATACATACAAACAGAGGAAATAACTTCACAGTTGCTGCAAAAAGTAGGTCATTATCTTTGCTTCGTCCCTTCAGGTCCGAGGAGCGCTGAAGCAGGCAGAGAAGGATATGCAGGCTAGCTGGACTGTCTCAGAGGTCCTTCAGCAGTGGCTGCAGTTGACACATGAGGTTGAGGTCCAGTACTACAATGTCAAGAAACAGAGTGCAGAACTGCAGCTTGCCATTGCCAAGGAAGAGGTTATGCATCATGAGAAAGAAAAAGACTAATTTCAATAAATCAAACAAGCAACTTTAGTCTTCATCCTTTTATTTGTGCTTCAGTTTTAATTTGATTAAATCACTTGCTAGAATGGAATGACATTTGGCATGACTGCCACTGCATGTGTCACTAATTTACTAAAATGTAAAAAGCTTAAAACCTGAAGCTCCCATCTCTACTGGGTGACTGCGCTTCTTGTGACACAGCTTACACTTCCTTGCAGGCGGAGAGGATTAAGAAGAAAAGGAGTTCTGTGCTGGGGACTCTCCATGTCGCTCATAGCTCCTCTCTTGACCAGGTTGACCACAAGATTATGGAGGCAAAGTGAGTCACAGAAATACCTGCACAGGCTTTGTTCATACTTGTGCATGTCTGTTGATGTAAATGTGTAAGATGTGTATGTGTGTCTTACAAACACCTTCAAATTTGCCACAGGAATGCTTTGTCTGAAGTAACAGCCTGCCTACGGGAGCGCCTCCATCGCTGGCAACAGATTGAGTGCCTCTGTGGCTTCCCCATCATCAGGAATCCTGGTCTAGCCAACCTCACTGCTCAGCTCTACTCAGATTCAATTGCTCTGGGCTTTCCGCGTGTGCCCCAGTCATCCTGTCCGTGCCACAGTTCCGTCCGTGGATCTATAGAGAATCTGTTAGAAGAGTCTGCTTCTACAATCTTACCGCAGATGGCAGGTAAGTAACAGGAATGATTTTCATTTTAATCGTTGTGTTTTTAATTTGATGCTTTAGCTGGATCTCCTTTTGTGGCCACAGAGTTTTCAGTCAAGTTAGCCATGGTGAAATAATTAAGTTCCAGTGCAGTGGATTTGCTTATATGGGCATAGTAACATTTTTGGCTTTGAGTTCAACTTCAATAAATGTTGACACCTGATTTTCATAACATTGACCAAAAGCAAGGCACAGAGAGCCTCAGAGTCTAAACTATGGTAACTAAATAGGGATAGCATGTTTGTGGCTGGCTGTTAGTGGCTGGCTTTCCACCTAGAGTAGTTGATCAACAATTCCTGCAAGTAGTCCAGATGCTTAGAGAACCACATATTTTGGGATGACATAGGCCTGATGATGAATTTTGCTGGGCCACTTTTCTGTCACCAGACCTTAAAGGTTAAAAACTAGGGGTACATATTCACTGCTATGAAAAACCCTGTGCCCTCCATGCATGGACTGATCAGTAAGTGGGAAATCTTTGGTCTTTCTCCAGTTCCAGGCGCGCCACTGAAGCGTTCTCCACGAACACGAGGATCCACCATACGTCGGTCACGTCTTCCCAGTGTCATCACTCAGCCTCCAGCCACCATGATCTCCCCTGATCCTGACCTTCTCATACCCATCCGGGCACCATATCCTTGCTTTGATGAGGATGAGGGGCTCTTCCTGAAGACTTTAAAGAAACAGTATGTCTTCATGGTGCCAACTTTTAGAAGCCACTTACTCACACATACTAAACCTTTGAGTTAATGCAGTATTTTTTCCATTCCTTGATCAATTCGTTCTTTCGTTCCTTGTCCCTTCCTTGCTTTATTCTTTATTTTCTATCTCTCACTAACAGAGACTCCAAAGAGATATTCTCAGACACAGATGTTATGGCTTCTACTCCTCTCAGCAAAATGTTCCCTAGTCCCACTATTGACACCTCCTGTCGAAAACTCTACCATGATGAAACTGAACCGCTTGCAGACAGCTCCATCACAAAGCCTTTGAGCAGAGAAGTTGAATCCCCTGTTCGTAAACTATCTGTAGAAGAGTTTGAAGCTTCTGTAGATGTTACCTGCAGGAAGACAGCAAAAGACAAATTGTTGGATACCTCTTTAGAAAACCCTTTTTTGAAGCTGAGCAAAGAAGAATCTTTGATAGAGGCTCCACCAAGAAAGGCATCCCGAGAGAGGATTGAAGCTCCCCTGGATGTTACAGGTAGAAAGGGCCTTTCCAATGAACTGGATGTAGAATGTTCAGCCAGGAAAGGAGAGAGAGATATGATAGGTGACTCAGTGGACAGTGCATCAAGGAATACATACAGAGAAAAAAGTGATTTATCACTGGATGTCAGAAAAATTCTTCGGAATGAATTAGAAGCCTCAGCAGATGTGCCACCTGGGAAGATATCAAGAGATATCATAGGGACTCCAATGGACAGCTCCTCAAGAAAGATACGAGATGATGAGCATGCTTTTGACTCAGTATCCAGAAGGATTTCAAGAGATTCACTGGGAATGCCCCTAGACAGAGGTTCTAGAAAACTTCCACGGAATAAAACAGAATGCCAGCTTGAGTCCTCTGCAAGGGCTTTAGCGCTGGACAAAATGGTTGAGCCTGCCAGAACACCACCAAGAAAAATATCTAGAGATGAACTGGAGTATTGTATAGATACCACTTCACTAAAGATGATACCCAGAGACAAACTCGAAGCACATATGGATATCTATACAGAGAAGCAAGAGTTTGGCTTAGAACCAACAACAAGTAGGAGGATGCTGAGAGATGAACGTGAAATTTCTGCTGGTTCTCTCAGAAGGAGAGTACCAAGAATGCCAAGGGAGGACACTGACAGTCCCATAGACAATCCAACAGGAAAAGTCTCGCGGGATAGAATTCATATTCCAATGGAAATACCTAAACAATCAGTATTGAAGGAAGAGATGGGAGCATCAAGTTTATCTCTGTGTCGAATTGGACAGCCAGACCTTATGGTAACCTCTCAGGTGCCACAGAAGTTGTCATCAGACTTTTTCACTGTTGGTCCACTGAGTGAGCTTGTGTATGATGGAATCCTTGAGAAGTCCTGTAAGCCAATGGCTACAACCCCAACCAGCCTCTCTGACTCAACACCTAATCTGCCTCCGGGCAGGGTGCTCAGAGAGGTGGAGCCTCCACAGCTACCACCAGGGGCTGCCTTCCCATGTCCTGCATTGCACCCTGAGACAGGAGATGAAAGGAACAAGGATAAGGAAAAAAGCAAGAAATCTTTGAAGCTCAAAAATCTTTTTAAAAAGAAACAAGAATCAACTCATGAGAAGCTTCAAAGTGGTCTTCAGAAACTTTGACAAATATCTGTTTTTCAGTTTAACATTTTATTTCACTGAAAACTGAGTATCAGAATCTGACCGAAAATGCCTGGTAATGGTTTTAGAAAGCATAATAATTTTACTTAACTCTGGGCATTTAAGAACCGGTGCGGTTTGGAAGGTCAACAACAAAATAAAGTAAAAGTAAGAGAAACAAACAACATATTGCTGTTTACATTCTCTGAGAAAATGTTTAAAGAACTGACAGAACCATGATACATTTATGATATCTAATGTTGCCTGTGAGATAATGTCAGGAAAATACACAGAACATTTGGACAAATAAGTCATTAGGATATGTAATATCAATATGACACACAATGGAGAGCTGCAGCTTTCACAGTTGATGGTTTTTACATCAATTATTTTATATTTAATATTACTTTTTCTCTTTTTAAGTCTTATGTAGATGTATGATTGACACCATATATTATTTTAGATACAGATTTCTTGATGTGTTGCCTATGGTTGAAGGATTAAATGATGGTTAAACTGTTGCTGCTTTTCTCTATAAGACAGGCAATGCTTGAGTTCATTTTAAACCTCCAATTAAAATATTACTTGCATGTTCACAAGCATGTTCTGTTCTGAGAGAAATTTAGTTATGTCCAAATCACTATTTTCCCCTGATCCCCATTTAAGTCCTACTGAGAATGAAACAGCATGTAGTCTGATATTTTTGCACAGTAGTGCAGCTACACACATCAAAACTAGTGAAGTGATTTAATTGGTGTGAAAGCCTGAGCTCCTGCATAACACACCAAATTTAGAACAGTTTTGAACTTTGAAAATTTGTGCTTTCTTAGCAGGTAGGTGGGCTCAGTTCTGAAAATGTAATATTTTACTTTTTGTTTGCACCAGAATTTGGCCACATTTAAACTATAATAAGAGAGTCACCGTATGATAATGAATCTCGATCATCAAATTATCAACTCGTTTACTGAATGCTGATTAGTTAATCTTTTTTTTTTTTTTGATTTAGACAAACTTTTCATTACAGCTTTACAACTGATTGTGCTTTCTTAGAAGAATTAGTTGGGTTTTTGTGTAAAGTGCCTTGAGATGATTTTATTTTGATTTGGCTCTATACAAATATATTGAATTTATTCAATTATTTTCTTACTGGCTTATTGCTAGTGTTAAGCAATAATTTGTTTTATAACACACTGATTAAACTCTATTTTATCTCCAGAATGATCAAACGTTCACATGCAATTTTCAACCAGCATCTGCATTCTTAATGAGTGGTTCATCTGAAAAATGTTGCTGAAATACGTATAAAATATTTTTAAATTAAAGTTTTTACCTGATGTCATAAGTTAAAGTGCTGGCTGCTTTTGAGCTACGTTGTGCACTGTACCATTCACTTGGTGGTACAATGGGGCATTTTTAATGTTTGGTTCACCAGGATCTATCAAAATGGATCATGTTTACCCATTAAAAAAGGCTTACGTTTTTGGTCTTGATTTCCTCATGACAAGTTTTATTGAAAATTTCTGATTTGCCAAATGCTGATTTCATTAATTTCTTTGTTTTAGCATTAAGTATAAAAAAATGTATGAACAGTACCTTTTCTATGAAGGACAAACACTGAATTGTAAAATGAACATAAGATTTCAGGCTGTTGTTTTTGGCTGATTTATTACCAACTGATCATAGAGAAAATAAAGAAGGGGGTGAAAAAATCAAACTATTGGGTGAGTGTGACTGTGAGTTGTCCCATCTAGTTATTATCCTATTGCTTCCTAATTGTGTTTGTTTGTTTATTCAACATAGGTATGCTGTTATGATAACACCAGCAGGCAACCGAGCTATGTACCAATAAATAAATCCCAGCTTCCACTTTCCAGGGTGTGTTGGTGGGTATTTTTTTGTGTTTTTTCTAGGTTAGGTTGTCGAAAATATTGTCTGAATAAAATAGAAAACATTTTATTTTGTTTCCAGGTCAGTCTTCTGTCACATTTACATGCTGTAACTCTTCCTAGACCCCCACCTAAATCATAAGCCTACAGAGCAATTTTCAAATAGCATCCAAAGAAACTCTCTAATTCACAAATGAATACGGAGGTGAGATGTTTTACTGAGATAAGCATTGCCAGCAGAAGTTCTCTTAAGTTGTGTCACAGATCAACTTAAATAGCCACCCTGCCATGTTATTACTGCCA
Source organism: Mastacembelus armatus (assembly GCF_900324485.2). Classification (NCBI taxonomy): domain Eukaryota; kingdom Metazoa; phylum Chordata; class Actinopteri; order Synbranchiformes; family Mastacembelidae; genus Mastacembelus; species Mastacembelus armatus. The sequence continues at coordinate 11,494,313 of NC_046633.1, read as the reverse complement.
GTGAATATTATTTTACTACTATATATTGCAGGCTCATCAAAAGTACCATACTAAAATATATTCTATCTGTAACATAAAGTACCTATAGGCTGAGTGAATTTAAAGATAACACAATATAATATAGTTTGGATCCTTGGGGCCAGCATGGACCTAAATGTGTTATAGTGGCTTTTTTGATTTATTGCTTATCAGCTCCACTAGAGGTCAGAATAATTTCACAGGGAATCAGTGAAGCTATTGAACGCTGATGAGAGATTATACTCTGGCAGGAGGTGGGTGCAGAACCACCAATGTTTTGCTTCACTGCAGCATTACACTGGCAGAAAAAAAGTATAAGGTGTGAAATAGATTGTGTTTTTAACTCATGACCAGTTAAGACTTCTGCAAGCCAGTTGTCTGCATGTGAGTGTTGAGGTCTGTGGTTTTATGAGGGCTTGGTTGTTGCTGTGAGTTTCGTGTAGAGTTTACTGCTCATGTGTATGGCATGATGCCTTGAAGTTTAGGTTTATTGTAAACTCTGTTTTTGTCTGATCTTTGTTTAGAAACCAAATGTCATCAAAACATGAATACATAATAAAAGACAAAAATAGAAATGAAATTATCAGTACTTATACAATACCACTTATCAGTCAATCCACAATAAATCCACAATAAACCATAATGGACAAGCTACACGTAGGCTGCAGCATCTGAAGTTTTCTCTTAGTAATGATCCATAAAGTATTTCCATTGATATGCTAATGGTATTTGGGATATTGTTGTTCAGAAACAAAATTTCCTTGAGAAGAGATTATCTTACATGGAATAACACCCACAAATGAATTAAAAATTAAACTGTCATGTTATAAAAAATATTTTAGTTACTGTAAATTGATGGGAATATAATCAAAATCCCCAAGCACACAAGTACTGAATATGTCAAGTTTTATTTTCTATTATTAGACATGAGGCCCATAGGTGGAAAGTGGCTAGTAAACAAATCATCACATCCTAATGCTTGAAATGCCTACCTTTGTACATGGTCTAGATAATGAGATGTTATAAACCAGAGATGAAAGGCATATAGATATGATATAAGATATATGATTTAAAATATTATATAGAAAAGATTTCATGCACAAAATTGTTCAATAATAATAATACATATTAATTTTAACTGAGCAGAGACAAATAAAGGAACAATATATGTTAAATTAAATAACACTATTGATCCTCTCGTCTGGAAATACAGGTGTTACAGTAGTTTAAAAAAAAGTAGTAAAACTAGTAAAATAAAGTATAAAACAACAGAACAGAAACAGGTTACATCATATGTTATAACACAAATATTTTTATATATGATATAATAGACATTTTAAGAAAACCCACCTTTTTAAAATTGCTTATAATGATTAAGCTGTTAACTAGGTATTTGATCTGATTTGCTTTGCTGTTTTATATTGTATCATTGTATTTTTTATTTTAATTGTTTTTTTGTTTTTTTTTGCATTGTTGTAGCGCTTTGGGTGTGAGAAAGGCGCATTACAAATAATATATGTACGTGTGTGTGTGTGTGTGTGTGTATTGCAACACTATGTACAGTGTATATATATATATATATATATATATATATATGTATATAGTGTTGCAATGTAAAAATGTCTGTTAACTGGGTGATTACAAGCCTGATAAGAACTTTGGCCCATATGCTACCACACAAGAATAAACACATACAAAAGGAAATGGAAAGTTAAACTGTTATTTGTTTTCATCTTGAATGAAGCAAATGTGCTTGTTCTTCTCATCCTACTGGCATTTGTCTCCATCCTTAGCCCGGAACACAACTTGTGTTAAACACACATCTTCATTCTGAGAAACAATTTGTCATTCATCATTTAGGATCAGTTTGTTACTGTTGTGCTGTTACACTGGAAAAAAAAAAAAAAATCCCACTATTGATTACCTGAGACTGTCCTGTTTGTTCAATGCTGTAAAGTCTTGTGTCAAAAACGTCAGGATTTTTTTCTGCAAAAATAAATCCAGCATTATTTCTCAGTAGCATCAAACTGCACAAAACACATTCACAAGTAAACTGATCTGTTTTCTTAAGTGTACACTGTAAATGAAGGATTTAATATACAACCCCAATTCCAAAAAAATGGGGATGCTGTGTAAAATATACATAAAAACAGAATGCAGAATGCCATGTACTGAACTGGCCTGACTGCAGTCCAGACCTTACACCAACTGAAATGTCATCTTGAAGGTAAAATATGACAAAGAAGACCCAGGACTGTCCAGCAACTGGTTTCCTCAGTTCCAAGACATTTACACAGTTGTTAAAAGAAGCGGGGATGCTACACTGTGGTAAACAATTATCAATTACCTTACTGTTTTTTTAAAATGGTTTAATTTTCTCAGTTTAAACTTTTTATATGTTTTCTATGTTCAACTGTGAATAAAATATGGGTTCATGAGGTTTAAAAGTCATTGCGTTCTGTTTTTATGTAGACAGCTTTTTGGGGTTGTAGTTTATTTTATCAAAACATTGTAGATTCTACAAAATGACTCAATAAAACATTTCAAACTAAAGCATGAACTATTATGCACAAATAAATACTATGAGAAAAAATAGGTACCTGTTTTACGGCAGAAGTTATAATAGTAAAGTACAAAAACAAAGGAGAAGAGCGATAGAAAAATAATTAAGGTTGGAGTGAACACCATCACCATCCAGGGCACACTGCTTGAGCTGCAACCACTGCAGTCAGGGTTGGAATCTAGATCAAACACACATTAATTTAATGAAGTCACATATGTAATACTGACATTTGTGTGCCGGTAATATGTGAAATCTGGATTTCTTTTTTTATTTTGCATGACGCTGTTTTCTGGTTTCTTAAATGCAAAATGGAAAATGTTCCACATAAAAACAACAGACAACTTTTCAAATCCAAGAGTACTTGAAAATAATTCCTTGTAAGCTCATCCATTTGATTTCAGAATGACTATAATACTCTGGATTCCCATTCCATTATATTGTATGCAGAATTTTGTCTAATGTGTTTATGATGCACATTTTCATCCTATCAGTCAAATCATTAAATCAGTAATAGTTAAAGTTAAAAAGAGAGTTCAGATCAGATTACTTACCACATTTGAGCTTTGTTAATATCATGTAATCTTCTAACTGTGCAATGATTATTCAGTGAAATTACAAATTGTTACATTCATTGTAACGACTATGACATTCACACAAACAGAGCCAATACTTACCACATATGAGCTTTGTTGTGATATTTCCATAATTATAAACAGATTTTGAGATAATGTATTCGTCATCCACCACCTTGATCTGTTCAGTTCCACAGTAGTAAAATCCTTCATCTGAATCTGTAACGTTCAAAATCAAAAGGTCATAGGTGTGAGAAGAATCGTTCTTCAAAAATTTATAAAGAGGGAAATTTGGATGAGTTTGTATGACAAGAGTTGGTTGGTTCCCATGAGAACAATTCCTGAACCAAACTACGTATACTCCAAGTGACTGTTTGCAGTCACAGTAGAAAGTGATGTTGTCTCCTAGTCTGACTCTCACTTCTGACACCGATCCAGAGGTCTGAACGTGACAGGAAAAAACTCCTGGAATGTAAAAGAAAAGTAAAATGGCATCATAGAGTGTCATCATGCCTAAACACAACACCACTAAGATTTCATGATAATAATAATAATAATAATAATGTGTAAATAATAATGTGTACACACACATACACAAATACCTAAGAAAAAAATTAGCAACATATCCATGTGTGGCGATGACCATGGATAAAAGCACACATGGCATCTTACTACACATCTTTTATACCCTGCACAAAGGAAACCTAACTGGTGATTGGACAGTTGAGTGGGTGTGGGTGCATAAATGTGTCAATGTGTAGCCTCTGATGTAACAACACATGGGTGGATGTGAAAACTAAGGCACATTTGCCTATAGCTGGTGTGGAACATTGCAGATATGGGTATTCTGGTGCATACAAGCCAGTACTGACACTCTAAATGATGCAAACATTTGAGATAAATGCATTTTTAAGGACAGTATCATTCTTTGAGTATTGACAATAATATGAAAGTTTATTAATAAGAATGATTGGTGACGATAACTTGAAAGGATTTGAATTGGAATCATTCTGAACATGAGTTTTTTTGGGGGGTATAGAGATAGAGAATTTATATTAGAAGCAAAAACAATAAAAATTAATTTTGACTATTGGATACAGACTGGGGTAAAAAGTTTGCATGACTTTTCTGGATTATTACTTATTTCCCCCACTAGAGGTCAGGAGAGTCTTAACTGGAGCCAGAAAGTCTAACTGGTCAGATATTTCACAGTCAGCATCTCTCTACCTCCCTTTTGTTATTCCCAAGGTGTCTCTGAAAGAGGTTGTTAATGACTCAAAATAGATATTTTAGAGCAGTAGATAAATTAGTTCATGTTACATACCAACAGCAACAGCAAGTAAATAACTAACATAACCTCCATGACTTTGCGATCTACTGTATGTATGAGCAGTAGCTTTTTGCAGTGTAATTGTCATGTATTGTGTTGTGTGGAAAATTAATTCACAAAAATAATAAGTTTGAATCAAGCAAAATATTTTTTATCTGTGGTTTGTTTTACAGATGTAATACTGCATGATGATCTGGGCACTGGGTTTACAGTAAGTACTGTGTGAGCATTAGTGTTTCTGAATCACTGGTTTTCACTTGTTAATTCTGTGTGAAATAATGGTCCACTTTGTAACCCCAGTGGATCCGTAACTAAGGTTTTTCCTCATATCTGCTCGACAACTACAAAACAAGCATCATGCCCTCGTCTGCACTGACAGTCTCAGAGGATACGAGGGTTTGAAAAAAGAAATTTCTCAAAGCCACATGTTGATATGTCGCAACAACCACAGTACTCTTTTATTATATGTGCAACATAGGTACACTGGTGCAGCCTGTTCCTGTGTGCATGCACACATATGCATCTTATGTAAGCTCCGTGTGATCTGCTGGGAAACTAGTGAGTCTCTGTTGATTTAAAATAGCTCTCACCTCACCTGTACCATGCACATTCTTGCACAAACAAAAAATGTTTTTGATGAACAAAAGCTGATTTTGCTTCTGTTATTTGGCCTTGACAAGAACATTGTTTAAGTTAAATACTCATTTTAAGTCACAGGTCTCCATGCATACTTTGTGGCTCTGTTCTTCCAGGAAGCTAAATGTATCCAACTTTTTCCTGTCAAAGCATTACCGGGCAACCTGAGAGACAAGCAGTATTATTAGTAACAGTACAATAAGTTAAGATTAATCACCATCTCCACTAATGGTCTAAAGTTTCACTTGCACAGACCCTCCTGTCTAACCTAGCATCTTTTTCAAGTGTACCCAAATATACTAATCCTAGTGTCAGTGAAAGCTAATGGTTCAAGCAGCTGATATTTAATATTTTGTCATGTTGTAAGACAAGTGTTTGTTTTTTGCTTATTTGACAAATAAACAGTCATTGTTGTTTGTGCTTTAGATATATGGATCCAAACAAGCAGTTTATACCATGACCTCAATGACTTAGTATTTGCAAGAAATCATATACAATAGCACATACCACATCTCTCAGCAAACAAATTGCACTCATGAAAAATTAGAAATCTCTTTTGATCTGAAATATGATGAAGTGATTATATAGTCTACTATAAAGATGTAAATTATGGTGTTGGCAGAACTGCCAAATTTAAATCTGTGCTTTGTTTTATTGTAGCTATACGACCCCTAAACCCCTCACACAGTTCTTTCTGTACTGATATAACCTCCTCAAATTAAATCTCAATATTTGCCCTTCAGTGTAATATCCTTTATTTTATTTAAAATTGAATGTGCTGAAAACCAGAAATGTACTGTCTAAATAAATACCGTCTTACACATCAATTTCAAGGAATTTTCAAAGTGATATAATGCGAACCAACGACTCCAGAATCATTGTGTTTGCATGATGTGCTCTGCAGTCCCATGAGGGGATGTTTGTCAGTGTGGGTTTCCTGTGGTCTTAGTGATGACACAGTTCGCATGATGATTGACATTAACTTCACTGTCAAGCTGTATAGTCTTGTACCGTCTCTGAAAGCAAGTGACAGGGATGTCCAAATTATAAATAGATAATAAAATGTTTGGTGATGTTTCCATACATATATACATACGTATCTCTCTCTCTCTCTCTCTCTCTCTCTCTATATATATATATATATATATGTATGTATAAAGGATGTCATAATTAATTAATAAATAATAAATTTTATTAACGCAGCGCGCATTTCCTGTTTGGCCCGTGGCCTAGCCCGTAGTAGGAGAAATCGAAAATGCAGCCATAGAGAATAATGGAGAAAGAAAAGCATCTTTACAAAACAAGCTGCCCTGCCATCTGAAAATATAAACACACTTGTCTGTTTGAGCAACTGGCTAGGTGCAAAGAAAGAGAAATAATTTTTTTCTGTTCTTTTTTTCCATGGCTTTAATAGACATGAGCAAATTTTTTGAAAAACATATCTACTACCTTCGAAGCATGTCTATGTCTATATATATATACAGTGGTGTGAAAGTGTGAAGTGTTGGCCCCCCTTCCTGTTTTCTTATTTTTTTGCATTTTTGTCACACTTTGATGTTTCAGATCATCAAACAAATTTAAATATTAGTCAAAGATAACATAAGTAAACACATCATAAATGAAGGTTTTTATTATAAAGGGAAAACAAAATCCAAAATCAGTCATGCCTTATGTTCTGCCCTTTAATCAGCTCCATCATAGTGAAATGGTAAAACACCTCATGTAAAGGGTTGTTGACTAACTTGAGATAGTCCAGAAAATTGCATGAAAACAGTTACTATATTTTGTTAGATCACATTTATTTCAATGAAACAGAAAATACCTGTATAAGTAAGTGAAATAATTCACAAGTATTGAATGTATTGATTTTTATTTTTGGTGCTTACCAGACTTTGTCTAGAAGTAATACCATTTCCTGGATAAAATAAAAATTTGTCCAGTACTTTACATTGGTTGGAACCCTGGTGGGAATACTGTTTCTGGGTAAGTGAATTCACTTCCTGTTGCAAGCGTGTTGTGTTGTGTGTGCTGTATAGCTTGTCTATAGATTAGCAACAGACTAGCTTTAGTCTAACACACCTAAAAACTAACTAAACTCTCTAAACAATTCATTAACACTACACATTCCAGTACTAGTCAAGTACCTTTTTATTTTGACCGGTATTTATTGCTATTTCCAGACTTATCGCTCGTTAGCTTACCAGTTAGCTTAGCTAGCTAGTAGCATGGCTTTTCCCTCTCTCTCCTGCTCGGTGTGCCACATGTTTAGTTATTCCTCTGCCTCCTTTAGTGATAATGATACCTGTAATAAGTGTAAGGTTCTGCTAACTTTGGAGGCAAGGCTCCGCACCTTTGAACTAAAGCCAGCTAGCCTAGCGCCATTAGCAGGTGTGGAGCCGCCAAGCTCAGGGTCTGTTAATTGTCCAAGGGCAGCTCCGGAGCAGCCCGGACACACCCACTGAGAAATTGACTGATTTTTGGTGATTCTGTAGTCAGAAACGTGAAGCTAGAGACACCAGCTTACGCCAATCGGAGGTAACTAAAATTTTGTCGGTGGTGTCCAGCAAACGATGTGGGCTTCATAGATAATTGAGCCACTTTCTGGGGAAAACCTAGTCTGGTAGCAAGGGACAGCATCCATCCCACTTTAGATGATGCTGCTCTCATCTCTAGAAATCTGGCTGAGTTTATTAGCCAACCTAAAGTTTGACAATCCAGAGTGGGGACCGGGACGCAGAGACTCAGTCTAAAATATTTCTCTGCAGTCTCCTTAGAGCCGTCACCCCCCTCAAACCCCATAGAGATTGTGTCTGCCCCTCGAACATCTAAATCATATAAATCAGTTAACACAAGAGGAGTTATTCATAAAAACCACATCTCTTACTGAACAGAAAAAACAGAACAGTCAGATGTGGATAATTAAATATCAGGTCTCTTTCATCAAAATTTCTGTTAGTAAATGATTTGATAACTGATCATAATATTACAGTATATTGCTGATGTGCAGTTACTGGCCCCACCAACCTGCAGTGTCTATTTGTTGTTTATTGTTGCTGTTCTTTTCTCTCTCCTCTATCCACTCACTGCAACCAGTCGAGGCAGATGGCCGCCCAAACTGAGCCTGGTTCTGCTGGAGGTTTTTTCTTCCATTAAAGGGAGTTTTTCCTCTCTACTGTTGCCATGTGCTTGCCCATAAGGGATCTGTTTGTTTTTTTTTTTTGTTTTTTTTGTAAAGTGCCTTGAGATGATTGTATTTTGATTTGGCGCTATACAAATAAATTGAATTGAATTGAATTACATCTCATTCATGGCATTTTTTTCCCCTTTAACAACTTTTTTTAATCTTTTGCACTCAGTTCAGTGTTTGCCTATCGGACACATGGATGACACATAGACACAGACAACTAGACAGTTAACCTAACCTCCAGTACCTGTCTGTGGACAGTGGGAAGAAGCCAGAGAACATACAGACTCCACAGTCAGCCCCCATATTCACACCCAGAACCTGCTTTTGCTGTGAGGTGACACTGTTAACCACTGTGCATCCATGATGCCCTTACTCATTCAAATGAGGGCAAACTCCTGCAACACTGGGAGTATGAAGAACAGCTTTTTCTGGGACCAATGCGTTTCAGCTTGTACCAGAACTCCCTATCCTATTTCACTCTTACATGAGTTGTCTGTAGGATCCATCCAGCTCTGTAGCCTTCTACAGGTAAATCCAGGTTTAAAATGTCAGGAATAAGCCCATGTTGTCAGCAACTCATCTTAACACATTTGGCAGGTCTTACAGGTGTCCCCTATTCCCTAAGGTTGTTCTCAACATACCAATATTTTTATACATTCTCAGTCAGTTAAGTCGTGGAATAGTGAAAAATTGCCTTTGACTTTACTCTTCTAAAAATCACATGACCTGCATGTGCAAATCTTCATGTGCATATTTGAACAAACTGATTGCCGAACTCACTTTGCTGCAAAGCATAAAGTAATCTCTAGTTTTAGAGGATCTTTGCACATTTAATCTGCTGTATGATAGCGTTCAGCAGGGGTTATTTGCATGGGCAGGATATGTTTAAGACCATTGCTCAGCTTTAAATTTACTCTTCTCTAATTTAATGTCAGCACCCAGCCAATCACAATAGTACTTTTATTGTATTTATTTCAATATAAGAAAACAAAGTTATTCAAGGTAACTTTACTTAAAATTAACAAATCAGTTCTCCAGCTGCATTCTCAAGACCAATTAATGTTAACCTGGATACAAAATGCCATTTTTGCAAAGCAGGACACAGGAATTTATGTGGTTGTTTGTGGTATGATGTGGTGTTTGCATATTCAGGCATATATCTTGTATTTGGATCATAACATCATTTTTAGGGCGGCATGGTGGATGAGTGGTTTGCACTGCTGCCTCACAGCAAGAAGGTTGAGGGTTTGCAACCTGGCCTTTCTGTATGGAGTTTGCATGTTTTCTCCAGGTACTCTGGTTTCCTCCCACAGTCCAAAAACACGTATGTCAGGTTGATTGGTGACTCTAAATTGCCCATAGGAGTGAATGTGAGTTTGTTTTTCTATATCTGGCCCTCTGATGGACTGGTGACCTGGATAGCAACAAAAAAAAAAACAACAAAAAAAAAAACACAGAAAGAAGATATTCTGTAATGTAATATCATAAACTGAAGAAAAGGGACTGAATGGATTGCAGTTTTATGCTGTATACAGTGGGTATCTGTTTTATGACACTGGTAATAAAGCAAAAGTGAGGAGTGGCAAGAGAAATTCAAAAGCTGGATACAGACAGAACAGCAGCATCAGTTGATAGACTGATGTTATCTTCAATGTCAATGCATATTCATATAAAAGTGCATTGTCTTTCCAGGGAACAATTGGCTATTTAGTTCAATTCTCTGCATGTAAACATATGACATATAGTGGTATTTTAGACAATAAGCTGCTGCTATCTTTGTGGCAACAGTCTGTTTCAAAACAACAATATGCCTGTGTCATTTTAAAAAAAGCTCCTAACCAGCAGATGTTGTTTACAGTGTGACAAGACGGAGATGAGTTTGGATCAGTAGTGACATGGTTCATTGTAGGAAGCAAATACATATTGCCTGAAAACACATTCAATTTCTTCACATTTAATGGTAAGACTGGAAAACATCATATCTGTATTCAGAAGTTGTAATGTGGCTATGTGATAGAGGCTATAAAATAATCACTATTTTTACATAATTTTAAGGCTTGAGCGTTCCTCTGTTAATAAATATCTTTGATCCTTGATCAACTCTTATTGACCAAATGGTTCAGAAACCAGGACTCTTTTCTTTACACCTGCAAAGTTCACATTTTGGACATGTGATGTTGCTGAGCTGCATATATTCAGAGGATTTCTGCATACCTGCTTTGTGAAAATTTGCAACAACCAAATTCATTTATTTTAATGAAAAAGGAAAACAAACTACAAAATATACAAATGACTATTTCAGTGTGCACAAAGTCATCTGCTTGTCAGCCACTGCTCACTGTTTTTCTGGCCATCTTAAAATAACTACTGGATGTGTAAAAAAAACAAAAACAACAAAAAAAAAAACAGCAGAAGTCACACTTTGTATATGTACATGTTCGGTTTAGTGTAGTGTGCGTATTTGTATCTTTTAAACAGTGAACACAGAAAACGCTGCAGCAACACCTTCCGCTGGCCACTCCTCATCAAATGCAATCTGCACACATACTGAGCTCTGCGGTGGTATAAGGGTCTGTTTGTCAGTGTGAGTTTCCTGTGAGGTTACTGTCGACTCTGCAGTGCTTGGTAACATCTTTGTAACTGGTTGTTGGGGCAGTCAGTAATAAAGAAGCTAAAGAAGAAACTGCAAATGTGAGCAAATACAGAAAAGAACAATATGTCCACACCACTAGAGTATGGACAGACTGTATAATGTTACATATATTATGTATTATGATGTTAGTGTTGTTGTTTATTATACTATACTGTGAGTTTCTGTACAATTACATTAAGATATTTTTTAAAGTACCATCATCAACATGATGGTACTATCCAGAACCTGGATAGTCATTATCAGTAGGATTCAGAGGACAATGTCAGCAAGGACAGGTATTCAGTTCATTCAGTGCTTAATTTCTATGCATCCTAATTTAGCTTTAGAGTTTAGACTGCAAATTGTAACTAGGTTGTAGACTGTTTTCGACTTTAATTGCCAATTATTGTGTAACACTCCAGCAAGTTGCCATTTTGAACAACAAAGCAGGACAAAACCAGCAGCTATTACAGACAGTGGGATAAGAGGGTGAGTCAGTCTTATTATCAGTGATAATTGCATTGTGTGCAGCAAAAATAATTTAGCATAAAAGAATTTTAAATTGATCATGTGTAGTAAAACACCCCACAAGCTAAAATGCCTGGAAGAATGTAAATGTAAATGTTTAAGTAAATGTAAGAGTAGTTTTCAAATACTACTGCTATATTTAGGACCTAAGTATTGTTAATCTCAACAGTAAGAAGCCTGAACCTTAATGACTGCTAAATTCACATTTTGGACATTTTGCAACATGAAAAACATGATGCATTTTTGAATGAATACTCTGTGTTCATAACTTTAAATACTCATCCATTTGTAATTGGATGCACAGCTGTACCTATGTGTTGTATCATCAACATGTAAGCACTGGGGTGCCAACATGAGGTGTGATCTACTCAGCAACTGCTGCTCCACTTTTTAAAACACTTTTTACCATGTACAGTCACTTTGAATCAGAGGTTTGAATATCGATCACAGTTGCTACATTTTTTTCCACTACCACTGAACTCTTCTGTTCCCTAATTGTCATTAATAAGTAAATAATAGTAAACAAGAAAATTATTCTTTTAAAAAACTTTTTCAGCTTTTGCAGTGATAGGACAGGCTGTGTGGGTTTCCTGTGAACTTTACTGATCACTGCATGGTTTACATAATGTGGTTTACACTGCCTTTACAGGCAACTCTCTATGATCCTGTATTGTCTACAAGTAAAATTCTTTAGATGCCTTTCAAAAAATTTTGATTATAACTACATGAGCTGATGGCTGTCTTGGGATAAATAACAGGAAAGTCTATCATGTCTACAGACAAGCACTACCCTTATGAAATGTAATATATTGATCGAAAAAGGGAACATGAAACTGAACTGTAACTCACAACAACAAAGAGCCTCTGCCTAGAGGTTCTGTGTGGCTGATCAATATTTAATCTATTATTTAAAAGGTGAAAAGAAAACAAACAAAGCACATCTATACAGAAAATTACAAGAACAATTTCATATACAGATCTGTTTGAAACATCTGATGGCAGATACCATAGAGAGACAAGGATTATGACTTCTCCATGTACTGCTCAGATTCATACTTAGGTCATGTGACAAAGTCAGTATGGTAGTCAAGATGAGGCTCACTGGAGTCTGAATTAAACACAAAGTAGTAGTATCAGTAGTAGTAGTATCAGTTAGATCTAGGTGTGCATCATTTTGTCTGTTTTCTCTAAACAAATTTAAGTAATGTGTTTTCAGTACAGAGTTAACTGAAATAACTGCTCTCTAGCAAAGTTGCAGTTTGTGACCTTTTTACTGCACAATTCTTCTACCCTGACCCTTAACCCCCCTAATAAAACCCAATTATTGCTCTGATCCTAATCACACATAAAGGTTTTATAAACCCTATCCAAAATGAAACACCTTAATTGTAACCATCCAGGCCCCTTTATTTTTAGCTACCAGTGGCATAATGTGTCAGGGCGCCTGAATGACATAGCCAGCCTGTGCATTGTATTTGCCTTTTCATCCCAAACGTCTTTGAATCATGCAGAGTGGGGCAAATCATAAAGGTAGAACTACTTTAGATAACCCTTAACCCTTTGGCTTCAAAAGGACTCAGATCAAATAAATGATCATTGATCAGTACATTTTCCTAACCTTAACAACTTGATCTTGATGCTCAGCATCAAATGCTGTCTTATTCCAATCGAACTGACCTCACCTCATCTTTCTCTAACATTAATTGTAACCAGATAGATTCCTCTACTGCCCCCTGATCATTTAATCTTGAACAACACTTTTACATTACTTTTTACATTGCTTGATGGAAACTATTCAGTTTATAGCACGTAACTTTGGAATATGGTTAACATAGAGCTCAGGTGACCTTAGTGACCTGTGCTGGTCCATGCCTTTAGCACTCTACTCCAAACCATTGCCTTGATTAGACAAAATGGGAAAGCCATGAAGATAGCTTTAAACCCCCAATCCCTAACCCTACAACCCAATGCACTTCCTAACTCTAACCCTAACCCTATAATACAATGCCCTCCATAACCTAACCCTAACCCTTCTACTACAATAGCTCTTGAATCATCTGTAAGACCTCAGTTATGTTTAGACTGCTTCTCTCCCATAGATCTCTTTGAATTCACATCAGTAGTTGCTTCGTCTAAATCATCAATGTCTCTTAGACCCCATCCCAATTAGACTGCCTGAGGACCATCGGTGCACTGAGCTCCCGTATCCTAACCCTCCGCCCCCTTCCCTTCTCCTCTCCTCCCCCCTGACATGTATATTCCACCAGTGAATGTCACTAACTTTGTGCTCTCTCTCTCTCGCTCTCTCTGTTCTCTCTCTGTACCTTCTGCAGGTGTCCCTGGTCCTGGAGCTGTATATTGCTGATGTGCAGTTACTGGCCCCACCAACCTGCAGTGTCTATTTGTTGTTTATTGTTGCTGTTCTTTTCTCTCTCCTCTATCCACTCCCCCCCAAACGTTCAGGGCAGATGGCCGCCCAAACTGAGCCCGGTTCTGCTGGAGGTTTTTTCTTCTGTTAAAGGGAGTTTTTCCTCTCCACTGTCGCCAAGTGGTTGCTCATAAGGAATTTGTTGGATTTTTTTGTTTTTGTAAAGTACCTTGAGATGATTGTATTGTGATTTGGTGAACCCTAACCCTACAATAGAATGCCCTCCATAACCCTAACCTTACGGTACAATGCCCACCATAACCCTAACCTTACAATACAATGCCCACCATAACCCTAACCTTACAATACAATGCCCACCATAACCCTAACCTTACAATACAATGCCCACCATAGCCCTAACCTTACAATACAATGTCCTCAATAACCCTAACCCTACAACCCAATGTGGTCCATAACTCTAACCCTACCCTACCCTAACACATTTACACCATCGTTATAATGAAATCAATATGATAGCCACGTTAGAAGATGTCATGTGTTGTAATTTGTTAACAGCAGTGATTTAGAATTTCTCTCATTGCATGGCATACTGGTCAGGATCAATACTGTATAGTGATATTTCACATTAATAGAATCTAGCAGATGTGGTAAATTTAGAAATAAGCACTGTCGGTTAGTGTGAATGGTTGGAGACAGATTGGAGTTAAACCTTTTGGTTTGTTTACTTAACATCTCCACTAGAGGTCAGGAAAGTTTCACCAGAAGCTAGTGTGACTAATCATTCATAGAATACATCAAAAGAAAATCAAGGTTTAGGTTTTTCCTACAGTATATAGCAGTCTACAGAAGAAAGAAAATAGTTTATATATGAATATCCAGATACTGGTAACAAAACATTCATATATCATCCAACCAAAAATGCCACATTTGTTATTTAGATGTACCTATGAAGAGATGCTGACCATGGTAGGTGTAAATGCTACCACAATACAATGCCTTTTGTAACCCTAACCTACAACAATTGATAATACACAGCAATTACACTGCAGTCAAAGCAGACCTCATCTGATCTCACAAACGTAAGAAATAGACACCACTTTGATGTAGATTCAGAAATAAACTGTACACTAAATATAGCTGAGGTTATTGTAGGGCTCCTGAATTCTAACCACAGAAACCTGCCAATAAATAATAATAATAAATATAATAAACTCAAAAAATGTTTTTAGGTTAAACTCCACCAATACATTTTGCTTCTTATATGAGAAGCTCTTTGTCACTGTGGTTTTCCTGTGGGCTTTACTGAGCCACTGGAACTGTATCAGACTACCAGTAAAGGCTATATGAGCTGATGACCAAGCTGAGATAAAAACAGGAAATTGCCTGTAACCTGCATCTATGATGTGTTATAGAGATGCAATCACCATGACCACCATGAAATGTTACAGATCAATTTCAATCACAAATGTGAACCTGAAGCTGGATTGTAATCAACACCATCAAACAGGTTTTCCACACAAAGGTGAATGTGTAGACCTGATAAATTTTAAATTTTTTTTATTTAGTAGAGGGAAATATAACACATCTGTAAAGAGTGAAGGAAGACATTAAGTCTCTTTATATTCCTCAATGAAGTTATATACACTGTGGTTTGTTCTGCAACAAAAAAAAAAAAAAAAAAACACAAAAAAACCCCCAAATGTAAATGACGTAAAACTTTTCTTTATGATCATGCAAGAGCACCAAAAGATTGTATCACAAGGGCCAAATAATTGCCAAGATTGTCGAGGGAGAATTCTAATACTTTCTAATAAAGAGTATAATATCAAGCCACACCTTTAGCTAAGCATTGTAACAAACCTCTTCATGACAACACTTGGAAATGATTAAATATCTGTCTCACTTTCATTTACATGCTGATTGCTTCATAAACCTCTGAATTAAAACCAGCCACATTATCACTATTAAATGTATTATATAATATCAGTTGTTTCAGATGTCAGCTCGCTACGTGTGTTAATTACAGAATAGGTGCTGAAATCTGAACTCTGGGTTTTCTTCACTTTTGGTCTCTGAGATGTCTGACGGATTTCCAGTGCAGTGTAACACACATCTTCTTCCTAAAAATTGAAATTTTTCATTTACCACTATGATCGAGATCATGATATAACACTATAATTCACCGTAATGTACTTGAGTCTGCAAAAATGTAAACAATTGTAATAGTAGAAGGTAGGGCATATCAGTACATATGAAGATTGATGAAATTTCCTATTGTTAATTACCGGATTTCTTCCTGTCTGGTCTATGTTGCCAGGTCTTCTCTCATAGAGTTGAGGTTTTTTAGCTGCAGAAAAGACAAAATAATTAGTGCAACACCTACACTTAATTATCTGCAAAACACTTGTCTGAATTCGTTCTATGTGATTAAAAATAATTTAATTGATAAAATATTAAATAATTATTTAAAACTTAGAGTCAATAATACTCTTAGATGAGCAAGGGAAAGAAATGTAAAAGGTGGACTGAGTGGATAAAAATCCCATACCTTTTTTCTGACACAGGTTATAGACCAGAAGAGAAGAGAGCAGAGAGGATGCAAAAGCAAAAGTCGGGCACAGAGAGAACAGCAGCATCCAGCACAAACCACAGTCTTGCGTAGTCTCATGATTAGGCTCACTGGAGTCTGGTTTAAACACAGTGTAATAAGATAAGATGAGCCTTTATTTGTTCCACAGTGGGGAAATGTGTCAACTTAATTTCGTGTACAAATGTTTGCTTGCATACTTTACAGTGTCTTGTGAAAGTATTCTGTTTTATTGCATTACAAGCTAGAAGTTAAGTTTTTGGGTTTTGGGGTTGCCCATAAAAACTTACAGCTTGGGCGAGATGGGCTTTAATCAGAGATGCAACAAAGACCCCAAAGTTTACACTGAAGAAGCTGCAAAGCTTCACAGTGGAGATGGGATTATCTGTCCATAGGACCACATTAAGCCATACACTCCACAGAGCTGG
This sequence comes from Mastacembelus armatus, assembly GCF_900324485.2. Classification (NCBI taxonomy): domain Eukaryota; kingdom Metazoa; phylum Chordata; class Actinopteri; order Synbranchiformes; family Mastacembelidae; genus Mastacembelus; species Mastacembelus armatus. Next base: position 11,477,443 of record NC_046633.1, on the reverse strand, counting down.
GCTTTATGGAAGAATGGCTAGTAAAAAGCCATTGCTTAAAGACAAAAATAAGAAAACATGTTTGGAGTTTGCCAAACAACATGTGGCCAACTCCCAAAGCACATGAAAGAAGGTTCAATGGTCAGATGAGACTGAAACTGAGCATTTTGACCATCATGGAGAATGGAATGTCTGGTGAAAATAAATCCTATCACCCTGACAATACCATCCCCACATTGAACCATGGTAGTGGCAGTATCATGCAGTGGGGATGCTTTAAGACTGGGAAGGAGTTTCAACTTCTGGCAGGACAATGACAAAAATACTGCTAAAACTGCACTGCAGTTAATGCGCTGGATTAAACTTCATAATCAGGAAGCAGGTAATTTTGAAACATACAGTAATCTTGTACATAGAGAGAACTCAGAACAGAATACTTACAAAGTAGGATCCTTGTTATGACATTGCTATAATTATAAACATATCTCCCAGTAATTTTTGTCTTATCCTCCACTATGCCCTGTTCGGTCCCACAGTAGTAGAGTCCACTATCAGAATAAGTGATGTTCGTGATCATCAGGTCATAGGAATCAGATAAATTGTTCTTCACCAAGTGGAAACGAGGGAATGGATTAAGGAAATTTGTAAAACGTTTGCTTGAGTCATATTTTGTTCCCATAACAAGAGAGGGCTGGTTCTCATGAGAACAGTTTCTGAACCATGTAATATATGCTCCAGCAGAAAATCTGCAGTCACAGAACAGAATGACGGTGTCTCCTGGTCTGGCTGTCTTGTCCAACACTGACCCAGAAACCCAACCATGACCACGATAAACAACTCCTGCAGAAAAAACACAATCAAAAAAGCAGTCTGATATATAAAGAATGCTACAGCTTTCCACGGCAACAAATGCAAGTTAAATATCCTACCTCAAATGCAAGACAAAAGAATAATAAATATTTAATTGTTATGGCATCTCATAATGTAATCTTTTGAAATTAATATTAAGGGAACTACCTAGAAGAACAACTTGAAGAATACGCAGCTCATCCATGTGTGATGGCAACCTGGTCTTCAAAGACAGTTTCACAGATCTTACTCACAGATGACACCACCTGCACAAAGTTTTCCATTAAAGGAAATGTAAGCTGTGATTGGCTCGGTGAATGGAACGTTTTCTTCTGAGGCTGTTTCCTATGGTAAATAACAATTTTCAGAAAACACTTTGTGATAATCAACCAACTGATAAGTCTTTTATGCCTTATCCTGGAGCATTATAGAGTAAGTATGACTATTCCAATCCATGGAAAGCACAACAAAACAAACTTAAAAGACTGACAAACCATGAATGTATTACAGTAGATGCTTTTATTGATTGCATGATTTAACTGTCAATCACACCCATCAATCATTGGCCATGTCACAGACATCAAAGCCTGCTTTGATGCCTAAAATTGTATAACTTGAGCAAAAACTTCCAAAATTATCAGTAGTACACAAAGGGCTCAGATTAAGCAACTGCAACCAGAGACAGTATAACATTTTTTGAGTGTGAGTCAAAAGGGTGCCAGGACTTTTAGAGTCAACATTTAGCAGCCCTCAGTGGCTACCACACTAAAACTACACTCTAAATTCTAAAACAAAGTTGCAGTTAAAATCAAGATAGCACTCTGTAATCTAGTTTTGACTAATCAGGACAGCTTGGGGCCAAACCTCATCCTGTGGTCTCATAACATCTCTGCTAGAGATCAAGCTTCTGTGCAGGGAGATCAAAGGGTCGGGGATTTGGATCCTGACCAGGTCATCACCGGTGTGGGCCCTTAGGCAAGGTCCTTAATGCTACTAGCCTACCTCATTACAACTGAGCGATAGAAATACAGGAGTCATATTGCTACTGGAACACAACACTCATGGACGAGGGCTGAGGATAGAGAACTGTTGGAATGCTACTACATGAGTAACCCCAGTGATAGGGGTTACATGAAGAGGATGTGGGACCTATGGAAACTTCAAAACCCACCATCTAGACTAGGGCCAAAACAACTAGTAGCTCAGTGTTCCAACATCTGCAAACGCCAACTGCTATCACAACTGGAAATTGAAAGGTTACAACACAAATGCTATGGCAAGAGGGAGCCAGGACGCAAGGTCAGGGGGGAAACAATACCATCCCCACCCGAGATTGGGTAACAAGCCCCCACATGCTCAACACAAGAGCAGCTGACCTGAGATTGAAAATTGTGAGTAAGATGGACACCTGGAACCTCCGTAGCCGGTTACCAAGACTAAGTGAAGTATCCTCTGAAAGTCTACTGGAAGATGTGAATGCAGCATTACAAACAATCACCACTGAGACCAACAAGCTGATATACATCATGGCAACAGTGATCCTTCAGATGCTTGGCAACAAAATATACACCACCACCAAGGAGCAGTATCCTGCATGGAGAAGGAGGTTTGAGGCAAAAATAAGGGCAACACGGAGAGAAGTTAGCCAACTATCAGAACTGCAGAGAGGTGGGATGAAGTTGGGTAAGAAGTACAGCAAGCTGTTCATACCAGAGGCCCTGGAGACTGCCAAACAACGACTCACAGCTCTGCACGACTAAAGAGGTACACCACAGAAATAGAAGCAAGGAGAATAAACAGGATGTTCTCCACTGAACCATCCAAAGTGTACTCCCAGTGGCAGGGCAGTAACATGAGAGCAGACCCACCAAGGCTGGAGACTGAACAATACTGGAAAAACATATGGGAGAAGGAGGCATCACATAACACCAATGCCCAGTGGCTAGTGGGCCTGAGAGCAGACCACAGCAACCTCCCTCAACAGGACCCAGTAACCATCACAATGGCAGATAGCCAAGAAAGGGTCTCAAGCATGAAGAAGTGGAAAGCACTGGGGCCTGACATGATCCACGCCTACTGGCTAAAGAAGCTAACTGCACTCCATGCGCGCCTGGCAGCTCAAATGACCCAGCTGCTAATGGATGGGACTCACCCAGAGTGGTTAACTGAAGGCAGGACAGTCCTGATCCTGAAGGACCCCCAAAAGGGAGCAGTCCCATCCAACTACGCCTAAGCTAAGCCAAAATGAGTAAGCACATAGCTCAATACATGAGCGGGGCCCAGAAAGGAATGGGTAAGGACATCAGGGGAGCAAAACATCAACTACTGGACTACTGGTAGATGAAGCAGTCACTAGAGACCAACCTGTGCACCACCTGGATCAAGTGCACAGGTTGAATAACAAGTGCGGCATCTACCAAGGAGATGCTCTGTCCTCGCTGCTGTTCTTCATAGGCCTGAACCCCCTCAGCCAGATCATCACTATCATCACTGGATGCAGACTACGAAATGGAGCAACCATCAGCCACCTCCTGTACATGGATGACATCAAAATGTACACCGGGAGTGAGCGAGACGTCGACTCGCTGATCCACACCACCGAAAAGAGGGAAGGTTGTCAGGACTGAAGGAGTTGAACTTCCAGAGGGCAGCATAGCGGATGTTGAGGGAAGCTACAAGAACCTTGGAATCCCACAGGCAAATGGGAACCAAGAAGAAACCACAAGGAAAGCTGTCGGAGCCAAATACCTACAGAGAGTAAGACAAGTCCTAAGAAGCCAGCTAAATGGGAAGAACAAGGTCCAAGCCATCAACATCTACACCCTGCCGGTCATCAGATACCCTGCTGACATAATAAGCTGGCCAAAAGAGGCAAAGGCAAAGGCAAATTTATTTGTATAGCACCTTTCATACACCACGCAATTCAAAGTGCTTTACAAGGCATACAATTACATTAAAAGCATTAAAAGCATTGAAAAGAGCATTTAAAAGTAAAGACATTTAACATAAAATAAATTTAAATCAAGTAAAGTAAATTAAAATAAAACATAAAAGCACATTAAGAAAGAGGACATAGAAGCCACTGATGTCAAGACAAGGAGACTCCTCACAATTCATGGAGGGTTTCACCCCAAATCCGACACACTAAGAGACTCATCCGAGGTGAAACAGCAAAGATCCATGAGTACATCAGGAAGATGGCCCTGAGCAATGGAATACTTAGTGAATATCTCAGGCAACAGAAGCCCGATGCAGAGGAAGAGGAGCAAGAACCATCATGGCAGAACAAACCCCTGCACGGTACCACCGACAGATAGAAGAAGTGGCTGATATCGAAAAGTCCTACCAGTGGCTGGAAAAAGCTGGACTGAAAGACAGCACAGAGGCACTGGAACAGGCCATGAGCACAAGAACAGGCCCTGAGCACAAGATTGATAGAGGCCGGGGTCTACCACACCAGGCAGGACCCCAGGTGCAGGCTGTGCAAAGATGCCCCTAAGACAATCCAGCACATAACAGCAGGTTGTAAGATGCTAGCAGGCAGGGCATACATGAAACGCCATAACCAAGTGGCTGACATAGTGTACAGGAACATTTGTGCCGAGTATGGGCTGGAGGTCCCAAGGTCAAAATGGGACACGCCTCCAAAGGTGAAGGAGAATGACCGAGCTAAGATCCTGTGGGACTTCCAGATATATACTGACAAACAAGTGATGGCTAACCAACCGGACATAGTAATGGTGGACAAACAGAAGAAGAAGGCCGTAGTGGTAGATGTAGCAGTCCCAAGTGACAGCAACATTAGAAAGAAGGAACATGAGAAGCTTGAAAAAGACCAAGGGCTGAAAGAAGAGCTAGAAAAGATGTGGAAGGTGAAGGCAACAGTGGTCCCTGTGGTAATCAGCACCCTCGGGGCTGTGACCCCCAAACTGGGAGAGTGGCTCCAACAGATCCCAGGAACAACATCAGAGCTAGGAACAGAACAGCTAAGATACTGTGAAGAACCCTCAAACTCCTGGGCCTCTGGTAGAGGACCCGAGATTGAGGAAGACACACACATACCACCCATAAGGGTGAGAAGGAAAATTTTTATATATATATATATGTGTGTGTGTGTGTGTGTGTGTATATACACACACAATAAAAGCCAGGAGACATTTGTTATTCAGATACAATGAGACACAGAAACCACAAATCTTTATTTTTACAACACAGCATGAAACCACAGTCACTCTCAGTACATGCACACATACAGTGATGCACTGTGTCAAAAACTGGGCTGCAGAAAAGCTGAATTCTATTATTAGCTTTAATAATATTATAGCTTCAACTTCAATTAGCCAAACCAGTGAAGTCAGTGAAGCCTAGGTCAACACTTTCTAGTTACCGGATTTTAACCACTTCTGAGACCAGGAGAGTGTGCGCATTTGTGGCTCTCAGTTATTGTCACCTATCTAAAATAGTTTCTCTTCCTATAAACTCTGCACGATGCATGTTCAGTTTAGGTGTTAAGCCCTGCTGCTGTGTGAGGGTTTGTTTGTCATATGGTGGTTTTCCTGTGAACTGTTCACACTTGTACATGATTGTTGTGTAACTGTGAAAAAGTGCAGGAGGGCCATTTTTAAATAAGCAAGCTAAGTAGGGTGATTAAATTGTAACTGTTTTTTGCTTTTTGTGTAAAATGTCCTTGATATTCTCTACACTACAGCATCCATCCATCAAATACTTGGAATTCTTTTGGTAACTCTATTGCTAAAGGTTTGGAGCTGATGGCTAACTTGAGATAAAAACAGGAAATTACTTGAAAACAGCTACCTTGTCTTATTATCGATACACAGCCTCCACAACCATTCTGAAATGTTACAGATCGATTTCAATCAAAACAAAAAAAAAAAAGTCTGAAGCACAGTGCTCAGAAACAACTAGGTTTCTTATGTTTATTTACTTTCATGTTTAAGGTGCATAGGTAGATTAAGAGAACTCTCATTATTGTATATAGAATTGATTTATCACATCCAGAACTTTTCACTTTTTGAAGATTACTGCTTTTTACCATCACAATGCAAAGCAAAGCAAAACAAAGCAAAAGCACTGCATAAAAAAAACAACAAAAAAAAAGCAAATATATATAAAAATATATATATTATATATTTATATCCCTATACCCTAGAAGTTTTAATGGCAGAATAGGTGCTGCTGTCGTAACTCTGAGTTGTCTTCTTTGCTCTCTGTGATGCTTGGCGGATTTCCAGAGCAGCATAGCACACATCTTCATCCTAAAGGTTATCAGTGATTGTACTTCATTATTATAATATTATGATGCATTATCATTAATTGTTAAAAATACTCTGCTGTAAATTACCTGATTCAGTGTTCTGTTGTCAGGTCTTTGCTGAGTGACTTGAGGTTCTGTAGCTGCAGAAAAATACATAATTATGCTGAATCACTGCAGCATGTTACTCCCAACCTCACACAACGAATAATAAAAAAAAAAAACCTTATCAATATCTAGCTTTGTTTGTATTCTAAATACAAACTACATTTCCAATTCAAACCTTTGTGTGGAGTTTACATGTTCTAACCGTGTCTGTGTGGATTTGGGCTAACTGAATATAAGTGTGAGCATCTGTCTGTTTCTATGTGTCTGCCCTGTGAGAGACTGGTGATTTGTCCAGGGTGTACCCAGCTTCTTGCCCAATATCACCTGGGATTGGGTCCAGCAACCCTGCAGCCCATTAATGTGCCCAGATAAGCAATAGATAAGGAATGGGTTACTAAGGATATTTCTACCATTGAGACGTTATGGTTAAAAAGGGAGATAAACAGTTCATACCTTTTTTATGACAGCATTTATAAACCACAAAAGAAGAGAGGAGAGAGGAGACAGCTGCAAAAACTGGACACAGAATGTACAGCTGCATCCAGCACGAGTCGTAGACTGGTTGAACTTCATAGTGATGAGTGTGGTTGGACTCTGAATCAAACATAATTGGATCACTCAGTTAGCTTTGTTAAGCCCTGACCTTTGTATGCATTTTATCACTAATGTATTTGCTTGTTCCAGGACCTCAGGAAACAGGAAATGGAAATATGTCAAATAATTAATACATTTTAATTTTGTATTTATTTTAGGGTTCATAAAGAAGTCCATTGTGTACATTTTCATTGTACACAAAAATAATATTGTTCTGCATCATCATTATCATTTGTCATTATCTTTTGCTTCCAAGGCGCATGTTTAGTTCTCTATTAACTCTGTATTGTCTAAATACTTTTTTCAACTTCGTCTCCATGTCAGCATGCCGTTATAAAATATTTATAGTCAGTTGTTCATTAGCTTTTTTGCTGAGTTAAACAATTTGTGAAATGGGAAACTTTTTTCACTGTTCACATTTATGTTTGTGTCAACTTTCAAATGTAAATGTGTTAAGAAAAAACTCACAAAATGATTGTGCTCGTTTAGAGATAACTTGTAATACTTCAGGTGAAAAGTTCTATAAATTGGGAGTAAAATCATTACAGGCAATTTGTTCTCCAGGTAGAGGGTTCATGATACAGCTTATTTTATTATTATATACATTATGATATTAATGTGCACTACTTGTCTTCCAACTGTGCAATGATTATTCAGTGAAATTATAAATTGTTACATTCATTGTAACGACTATGACAGTCACACAAACAGAGCCAATACTTACCACATATGAGCTTTGTTGTGATATTTCCATAATTATAAAAATATTTTTGGGTGATGTATTTGTCATCCACCACCTTCGTCTGTTCAGTTCCACAGTAGTAAAATCCTTCATCTGAATCCGTGACGTTCAAAATCAAAAGGTCATAGGTGTGAGAAGAATTATTCAAAAATTTATAACGAGGGAAAGGCATCAGATCATAATTAGTGTCGCGTGTCTCTGACTTTGTATGAGTTTGCATGACAAGAGTGGGTTGGTTCCCATGAGAACAATTCCTGAACCAAACTACGTATACTCCAAGTGACTGTTTGCAGTCACAGTAGAGAGTGATGTTGTCTCCTGGTCTGACTCTCACTTCTGACACCGATCCAGAGGTCTGAACGACTGTCACATCCAGCTGTGATCCAGAAATCCAGTCATGACTGCTGGAAACAACTTCTGCAACACACACACACACACACACACACACACACACACACACACACACACACACACACACACGTAACACACATTTAGATTACAATATTTGCGAGTTCACATCACCAATTAGAATGTAAGCATCACTTACTCTTAAAATGTAATTGTAATTTAATCATAACAATATTTAAATTGAAACATTTACCCAAGAGAACCACTAGAATATGCAGCCAGTCCATGTGTAATATTGACAGAGAGTTGAATGACAGCGAAACTGCCCTTTTTCACAGATATCATGATCTGAACATTTCCATTACAGGAAGAATGAAGCTGATTGGCCAGTGGAACATTTTCTGCTGTGGCTGTTTTCTATTGGTGTCATTGTAAGTGATATTTTAGGCATTGATGTTTCCACCATGAACTTTGATACACCAAGATAAACTTCACTACAAATAAACCCCACTTACACCATTCTGAAATATTACCATTTAGAAGACATGATGCCCTTGTATGTCGTAAATTATACTTGGTCAGGGTTATTACAGAGAGGGAGATGTATATATATATCCCCCCAAAGTAAAATAGCTTCCAGTGAAGCAGGTTATGAGAAAAAACTGTATGTTTTAACATGCACTTCAAGTCCAAACTCTTCCTTAGGGACTACCCTTCCAAAGAAAACAACATATTTTTGTCGTGTAGACCCCAGACAGATCACAGCATATCACAGGGCTGACACACAGATAACACTCTCAACACACCTATGGGCAATTTAGAGTCTTTAGGCTTTGACAGTCCAAAATTTTAATCCACAACCCAACCACTATATCATTTATACAGACTATTCTGATCTAGTGGTCTACATTAGTGGCTTTGATTCAAGTACATCCACTGACCAAACTGTTGAGGCCTCACAAAACTAGGAACACAGATGACACTGTTGGCCACACTCCAGACACAAATGCCTTAATGAGTCTCTGTGTTAACATAATACACAATAAGACTATATGGATTCATAATATCAATTTTATCCAGTTGCACCAAAATTATATTTTAGACATAAAAGTTCTTTTTCCAGTCAGAAACATAGTAGAATATTTTCTTTATTCATACTTGAAAAGAAAAGGTACCAAGTTCATAGCAGTTGATTTGGCAGCTTATTTACCCAATTGGCAGTTGAGCTGTGTTTACACCTGGTCTCTCTGCATTAAAGGTGAGTGAAAGAAAATAGTTTCTCTTCCTATTTGCTCTCTAAAATGCAGTGGCTATTGGGAACCTAAATCCAAACTATTAGTCTTCTTTTGGTGCACTTTTTAAATTAAAGTAATCCTTTTTTAAGATTAAGTTCTAGCTGTTCAGTCTTAGATGCTATATCTAAAATTGTTGTATAATATCCCCTCTACCAGCACAAAATGCCCAGTAGGATCACACTGCTGCCTGCCTGGTTTTAGATATGTGGATAGCTGAAATTTTGACTGCTTCATGACTTACAATAAGATTTTAAATTATCATCGTGCAGACTGCATTTCCAAAAAGTGAGACTTGAACTGCAGTCCAAGGAGAGTGGTAAAGAGAAATGGTGTGTGACAGAGTTGTGCCTGGAGACTTATTAGATGATGCTGATTAAAACGAACTAAACTAGGCTGAAAAATTAACACAACAAAAATTCAAGGCAGACGGGAAAGGAAGCTTTTCAAAACTGCTTACAATATATTTTGCAGTGTCTGTGTGTGTTGGGGCTCAGTGTTCTTCTGCAAGTGTTTATGCAATTTGTTTCACAATACTGTTGCTATGCACGTTGGGCCTCTGTTATCCAGAGGATTTTCAGCTTTGTTGTTTTCAGCTTGAGACCCCTCTGTAGCCAAGGCCTGCAGAAACCACAACTGTTTCCACTCGTCAAACGTCAATTGTTTGGTCAGCCATTGCAGCCCTCAATTACTGTGCATTTCTTGTATGTGTGAATGGGTGTGTGTTTCTGCAACTGCAACTACATAGGTAACTGTTTATTCAGTCCTCTGGGGCAGTGTGAACATTTAGACATTTGTTTGACACATGCAAATCATCATTGACAGAGTGACTGGTTTGTCAGTGTATCGATGTTGACTTCATTAATGTGCACCTTTATATTGATTTTAATTGACCTTTATTTAACTATGGTGGTTTCTTGACGCTGCAGTCTCCAAGAATGAATACTTGACAAAATGGCAACATCATTAATTTATTAACCAACATTTACATAAAGACAATAAATAAGTAAAGGTGGGGAAAAGTTGAACAGCACACCATTTACTTAGTAATCTATTCATTAAAATAAAATAAATAAAAGCAGGACTTTGGTATTTCAATAATTAGAAAAAGTCTATGAGGTTATGTAACAAAGCATTCAAGGTCACTAGAGTGTATAGTTTCATCTTTTTGCAGTTCACTCAATGAAAATGAAGCCTCCCACATGAGGGAGGCATTAGCCACTATTGTATCAGGGCTCTTTTACCAATCTTCTTAGCCTTGGTGAAGGCAAGCAGGGAGCCCTGAGAGTGTAAGCTGTAGTCTGACATTGGTGTTGTATGCTTATAATAGGAAATATAGTGAAGGTGCTAATGAAAATCGTTACAATTGAAGAAGCAAAAAATGTACATTAGCCTGTGGGTTCGTAAAGTTGGTATATATTCACATGTATTTCAAATGTAAAATACATTTTAAAAGTAAAACTAAAGTTTAAATACAAATTCCTTGAGAGAGTATAAATAACACCCCCACAAACTAACTGAATTTGGCGAAAGTGTGCTGCTTTTTTTTTTTTTAGGTGTTTTTACGTTTTTCCTTTGATAATCAGAACATGCATGTCAAAATGCAGCATCACTCTGTAGCTACCATTTAAGTATCTCTCTTTGTATAGATATGAGTTTGTGTGCCTTTCTCCTTTATGTGAAAATTTGGAATCTCTCTCTCTCTCTCTCTGTGATATGTGCATTATTAGTTTGTACATCTTGTCTGTGTGTAGGATACCTGGATTTATGTTGATATCCCCAATGACATACACAAGGTCAGCACTATCCTGCACTAAAGCAGCTGCTAATGTAACTTCAACTGTAAGCTTTCCAGCTTGTATTCCTTATCAGTCTCACTAGATGGCGATGTGGCTGTTTATTGAGGCTACCTCCCTGTTTAGTATGTTCTATTACACTGGCACTGATCTCCAGTTAGCACTGTATAGTGTTATTTAGCCACTATTGTATATTAATTTTATTTGAGTTTTGAAAATTTGTTTTGTGAAACAAGAACATACTAGTATTTCACAGTGGTTTAAAAATAGGTGGGATTTTCACTGCATAAAAGGTAGCCTTGATCACATCCTTTACTTTCATTTTCTACTTTGTTGTTACACATAAAGGGAGGCAAAAGAACAGCCACCCCTTACAATACAAAATAATCAACATCACAAGCTTTATTTATGTTAATAACCATAGATTTGGACTGAAATATCTTGGAAAACAATCAGATGCAACTTCCTCAGAGGCTGTAATGGTCAGGAACAAAGGACAAAATGCATAAGAAGGCAAAACATGGTCCAGACAGACAGCCCCTGGGCTGTCTTCAAACTGTAGCTATCTATCCATCTATGGATTATTTTTTCACAATTAAAACCAGAAATTTATACATTTATTTTTCTAAACAGTTATTTATTATAGATTTTTAAGCTTTCTACATTTTCTACACATGCATCACAGTTAGTGGCCATTAATGAATGAAAAAACAAAATGTTATACATTTATGAGGAATTATGTAACCTAGCAATGTAAGCTCTTTCTCTCTCTCTCTCTCTCTCTCTCTCTCTCTCTCTTTATATATCTATCTATCTATCTATCTATCTATCTATCTATCTATCTATCTATCTATATAGATATATATATATGAAGTATCTACTACAAAACTGAAATATAAATATTGCGCAACTTCTGATATGATAGAACAAAACAGCTCGTATTTTGTTATTGCAGATAAATATTGCTGTCTCTTTTCTCTTCTTCCTTTCTGTTGATCTCAAACTTTTCTGCATTGTCAGGCAAGATCAATGAAAACTTTTGATTATCATTTGTTACTAAGGTAACAATCGATTCAACATGTATGCAGGCAAACCAAATCCTGCTTGGTGTTCATTCATTTAGATACTGGTGCTCTCCTCACTGAGCATCGTCAAGTCATTAAAACTTCTGTTGAATTATTTCTGTGTCAAATATCTTTGGCCTCAGGCTGTTTAGCTTGCACTGCACAGTCTTGTCTAATTGGTTTGACCAGTTGACAATTAATAAGATGCGAAAGCTCTTCCGGTCTTTAGCAACCCAGCACATGCACAATGCAGCCTAAGCCTTATGATTAAAGTCATATTCCTTGTAAAACCTTCAGAGCAAAAATAACAATAACACACTAACTATATCTATATTTTTGTTGCTTTTTGTAATTTTTTACACTCATCTATAAATACTTTTTTTTTTCAAATTCCATAATTTGGAATGGAGAGATGGAATCTAAAGCGTTTTTATCGGAATTCTTCAACGAAGCCATTCTGTTTCTGTACAAAGTAGAGGCTGCAAGAGGTTTAAGAGCAGTCACTGGCATCTTAAAGTTGTGAAACTTCTTTCCTTTTCTCAAGTCATGGCCACAGTAGCTGAGCCAGGAGAGTGCATAGCTTGTGAGATCTTCTGGTTTTTCAAAAAACATCTGAAAGATGTGACCCTAAATAGGAATAAGTGGGTATAGATGATGGATGGATGGACAGTACAGTGAGCCAACAGTGCCACCATGAGGTCAAACCGGACAACAAAGTAAATCTCTTACATATCTTAAGACACTAGCAACTCTACAGATTTAAGAACAAAACATATGGAAAACAGTGCTCTTTAACATTTGTCACCAGTTAAGGGACAAACAACAACTTTAACTTTAGCAGCCATTATTAAAGCCCTCAAACACTAACACTGCTGCAGTTAACATATTATACAACAAATACAATACCTTATGAAACACACATTACAATATTCACCAACTGAAATAATAACCCTTCAAGAATTAAGTGCATAGCAGCGCAAAGCTCTACTCCAGGGGGAAAGATGAAGAAAAAGGCCAAAAGCCATTCCTCTCACCACGACATCCCATCAAGGTCAATTTGTGGCGCTTTCTCATCTAGCCTCAAGTGCACTGCATGCCTCATCTTGTGAATACACATTTTAACAACGGGGAGTCAGTCTGTCAGTAAGACACATTCAGTCCTCATAGTCCGCCTGCTTCGGCGGTCAGGAGAAGAGGACAGAACAGCTCTGCAGCAACCACGTCACTGTGGAGCACACGCATGAGACAAATTGCCTAAAATCATTCTCTGTGTGACTCCCACTTAGCTCCTTTCACGCAGAGCCAATTTTGAATAAACACTCACATGCAGACAATTACATACACACATATAAAGTCATAGACCAATGGCTTTATAATGCACACAAGCCTCCACCCACCCACCCACACACACACACACACACACGCATACGCTCACTCATACAGCTTACTCTTGCTGCATGCCAAATCTGGGGTCACAGCCACTCGTGGTGAATGAGTGCCAAACAGACTTGAGCAGATGAACAGATGAGGGGAGACCAAACACACACAGTCTCTCTCTCTCTATCTCTCTCTATCAGTGCCTCCCTTTGTGTGTGCCCCCGATCGCCCTAATGTCTGTTTGTCTCAGTGCTTCAGCCTAAACTGATGCTGTTTTTCACCCATTAGCCTTATTAATCTTTTTAATCAGCGAAGTGTTCATACTCGTTAGAATCAGGGCTAGCCGCATGCCAACCCAGTGGGGATTATCATTCAGCAGGTTAGTCACGATGTCAACCACAGCCTCAGAAACTAAACATGTCCCATTAGCGGCCAATAGGTGACTTGTTCTCAATTACCGACCAATATAAGACAATCACACTTGGTGACATTTCCAAAAGGAGCCCGACGTGAAACGCACACACAGATGCTTAAATGTTTGCACATGCATAAGCATAAACACCCACGCACACACACAAGTGTAGAAGGGGAGAAGGTTAAATGAAGTGAGGGAGACAAGGAGGGATGAGTTAAATGAAGGAGAGAAGAGGAGCTTTCCCCTCCACCTCATTCTAATCTGTTGTGATTTTATCCGTAGTCATGTCTGTCCATGGCCAGATGGTCCACAACACACATACACACACACACACACACACACGCACACACGCACACACACATTCATGCACAAAGATGCAGAGAAACCTAAATTCTCACATGAATCTGAAATAGAGTAAATTCAATCTTTCAATGCACTATATAAATTGGTGGAAATAAAAAAAGGAATAATATACTGAAAAAGGTGAAAAGATATTAAGTTCCAAAAGGGAAAATGAGAAGATGAAAGAGAATAAAAACAGAGAAAAGGCAGTACAGAGATTCAAGAAAAAAAGGACAAAATAAGACTTCTCTTTTTTTTAATCTCCTCTTGTGTTGTTGCAGCGTGTGACTGCTTCGACCCGCTGGCGAAAGAGTTTGTGTTCAATCACACTATCCTCTGAGACGGAAATTAGAGTGCTCTCTTTGGAGCCTCACGGCACACACAGTCACACACATGCAAAGCCATGGACTTGCACTGATAAACACACACACATACACACACGGATTCAAACATTGCTGCTCTTAGCACATGGACTCACATGCATCCACACCCACTGAGCCTGTCTTTTTCTGAATAACCAGAGAATGCCTGCCTGCCTGCTGAGCTGGCTGGATGCTCAGGGGCAAGTCAGACATGAATCCCGTCTGATGCCTGTTTTTGCACTCCGATAATTCAATTAGGAGGGAGGATGGCCTATGCACTGGAGCACACACCGGTCAGAAGTTGTGCCAAAACCGCAGGCCATGGGGTTATAGTGAGAGGAGGGATACATTACATGATGTTACCTGAATGCACTGACAAGAAGAGACAAGGCATGACCTGTGGGTTATCTTAGCCGACTCAATGGCAATATGACCAGACCGACTCTGGAGGAAGGCTGCTTGGATCCACTAAACTGTGGATGTGCACACTCATACACACAAAACACATTTTGCATGCAATGGATGAAAACCTTGCATACATACAGCATTTACACCACACAAACTGCATCCAAATGCCTACAGAGGGCATGTCTATTGAAAGGCAGCAAATGAAATGTCTCCCACAGTCCAAAAACATGTATGTCAGGTTGATTAGTGATTCTGAATTGCCCATAGGAGTGAGTGTAAGTGTGTAAGCTTGTTCCTCTCTTTGTGGCCCTATGTAACCTGTCCATGGTGTACCCCCGCCTTTCACCAAAAAGAGAGCTGGGACCGGCTCCACCAGAGCCAGTGAACTTAAAAAGGAATAAGCTGGTATAGATAATGGATGGAAAAATATCTACAGTAAAAAACTTAAAAAAAAATCTTTTTCAAAAAGATCTGAAAGATCCTAACTCAACAGCAGAAAAAAAGATCAAACACCCCAACAGATATCAGCGCTGTTATAAATACTATATGGTACTGTGCTGTATACTATTGTTTTATAAAAAGCATCCACCACAGCATGTTAACAGGTTGGAAGTAGAGAGAGGACTAGCCTTTAACCTATGGCTGTGAGGCTGGAACCAGTCAGCTCCCTGGAAACACCCACACACTCATACACATACACGCCATAATTCACTCAGCCAGCCAGAGAGGCCCATTGCCATTATACACAAAACCATGACAGCAGGTTCACTAGCGAGAGTGATCCACAGGCACGCACAGGTGGAATAAAGCACATAATACAGCCATAATTAAGCAAACACAATGTCACTATATGATCATGGAGTCGTAACAGTTAGACAGTGCTCTCCACCACCATCATCAAAATGTCAAATGAAGGAATATCCCTTGGAAGAATGATGTTCATTCCTCCAGTAGAGTTTTAGAGACTTGTAGAATATATGGCAAGGAGCATTGAAACAGTTTTGGCAGCTTACAGCAACTCAACAATTTATTGTATGGTGTTTATGTTGATTTTTCCTTTTAATTGGACATTCATGTAAATCCATACAAGGCAAAGTTTATTTGTGTAGCACAATTCAGCAGACAAACAATAAAAACACAATCACACTTACAGAAACAGATCACATATGGTTATCTCCATTGACAGAGAGAAACACAGAAAACCCACTCATTCGTAAAAAAACAACCTCCCGCCCGCCCCAACACACACATACACACACACACACACACACACACACACAATCCACGACCAGACATATACACACACACACACACACACACACAAAGCCTTTGGTTTCTTGACCTCCTTCTATTCCACTGCTCCTCTAATGTCATTCTTGACATGACACCAATGCGTTTTTTCCTCATACATACTGAGGTGCAGCGAAAATAGTGTCGTCTTAACTAGGGCATGTAGAAGGCCAGTGTGGATGTTGCTGTTCTGAAGATTTCATGTATCTGTGGATGTGTGTGCACAAGCGTGTTGTTCTTGGTGTCTTTTAAAAGGGAGCACTATTGTTGGAGGGGAGATTGCGCCTCTGAAAGCAAAATTCACTCAGGAAGCATTTGTTCCAGGAGGAGATGAGTAAGGAGATGAATAGACACACTCTGAACACACACACACACACACAAAGATGCATGGACTACAGGGTCTCACATACACTTACACACTTAGATACACCCCTCCTGAGGCAGAGAGAGGGGAGTTTAGTTGATGGAGGTTTGCAGGTAGTGGATGATACTCAGGGTTTCTTATTTTTAGGAGAAGAAGGGAAGTAAAGAGCTTAGACTGCACCAATTTCACAAATGAAAACTACACAAGAGGCATGAAAAATAGATGAATGGAAAGCCTTCCTTCCGGATTCATGGAAAGACTGAGGTAGCAAAAGACAACAGAAGGGTAATGACTGAAGATAGAGGTTATTTACCCTTCCTCTGAGTGGTTTCTCTGTGACCACCGTAAGGGAACTTTCAAGCACAACTGAAACCATGCACACACATATACACAGTTCAACAGGACAGCTTTAACATGTGAACTGGTCACCTATAGTGCTCTTTACAAGGCCAGGCATGCACAGTGTAAGTCTTTAGCCTTTGTTTCAGCATGGTTTCCCCACTGAGGTAGCAGGAAAGCAAAGCAAGACATACAGATCATGAAAATCCATACCATATGTCTAGAAAGAAATGCAGAAATGAAAACGAGGAACAGCCAGCATGTCATCGTGTGCACAAGAAGTGGTGGAGGTGAGGGGGTGTAGCACAATCTAAATGTCACACAGACAGAAACTAATTCAAAGCCTTAGCAACTCCCAACAGAATCATTTTTCATAGTTGTACAAACTGCTTTGAACTCAGCAAAAGGAGTTCATTTTTTAAAGCTGAAATTTTCCTGCAGGCTGTTGCTCACAGTGAGGGCAGACATTGAGATTTCCTGACAATATTAGTTGACAAAGCTTTTGGGACAGTCAGATGGGAATTTTGGGAACTCCTGCTGTCTCCTAGAGTCTTTTGTAATCCAAATAAATAAGTATAGTACTGACAATGCAGTGACTGAGGATTCACATGGACAACAAATGATGAGTTGTGGGGTTCTTGTGTTTTACTAACAAATCTCACAGCACTATAGCCTCTAATATAGAGAGCAAATGTAAATACTCAACAGTATCATAATTTCACTGCATTGCCTTATTCCAAGAACAAATATTTTTCTTCAAAATAAACTGTCAGAGTATAACCTTGCTAGACACATGGCTTTTTGTTTTTTTTTAATTACCACTAAAATTAGATTTTTGACAGATTGCTTCTAATGTCAAAAAGTCTATGTTCTAAATGACTTTTAAAATAGCAAATGTTATCAAAGTTACCAGTTTTTAAAAGGAAAAAGAAAAGCCTGGTGTTGTTGTAGATGTATGGTAATAGATAAAAGGATGCACACCTTACACACTGAAAAAGATTACAAAGTAGATGCATAGTACTCTGGAATCACAGGCCATTAAAACAGCTGTTCAATTTTGCACAAAATAAATAACAGCATCATCAGCATAACATTTTCCTTTACTTGTTACAAACCAACCTCAAACTGAATAAGGTAAGGCAAGGCTGACATTAAGTTTGAGATCTCATTTTAACTGTAATCCGTTTCATATGAGTTAATAGAAAATTAACCCATTAAATCAGTGGGTGTTGATCTTCTCAGATTTTATAGATATAAAAATATCCATCCATCCATCCATACATTTTCTGCCGCTTATTTCGGGGGGCAGTGGTCCAAAGCAGGGATGCCCAGACTTCCCTCTCCCTAGACACCTCCTCCAGCTCTCACAGGGGGATGCTGAGGCTTTCCCAGGCCAGCCGAGAGACATAGTCCCTCCAGTGTGTCCTGGGTCTTCCCCAAGGCCTCTTCCCATTGGGACATGCCCGGAACACCCCCCAAGGGAGACGTCCAGGGGGCATCTGGAATAGATGCCCAAGCCACCTCTCAGTGGTTCCTCTCAATGTGGAGGAGTAGAGACTCGACTCTGAGCTCCTCCTGGGTGACCTAACTCCTCACCCTATCTCTAAGGGAGCACCCAGCAACCCTGCAGAGTAAACTCATTTTGGCCACTTGTATCCGAGATCTTGTCTATTCAGTCATTACCCATTACCCGATTGAGAACCATGGCCTCGGACTTGGAGGTGCTGATTCTCATCCCAGCCGCTTTGCACTTCGCTGCACACTGCCCCAGCATGCTAAAGGTCCTGGCCTGATGAGGCCAGCAGGAAAAAAAAAAAGCAGAGATGCAATTCTGTGGTTCCCAAACTGGACTCCCTCTGGCCCCTGACTGTGCCTAGAAATTCTGTCCATAAAAACATAACCGGAGACAAAGGGCTCCAGTTGCCAGCAATGCAAACCAGACTCCTGTTCCATTTTTACAGACCGCCCTTAGCAAAGGCTCCCAGACCCCATACTCACAGAGTACCTCCCACAGGATATCGCGAGGGACACGATCAAATGCCTTCTCCCTTCCTGGCTCCAGGGTGAGGCCCCGGCTACGCCATACCAGGAGATAGTAATAATAATGATAATGATAATAATAATAATAATAATGATAATGTCTTCTTTTACAGTAATCTGATATTTCAATTTAACTCATATAAAAGTTGTGGTTACATGCTCTCCCTTGTGTTTTTAGAGTGTGTGGACCATTTTGAGCACAATTCTACCAGAATGAGGATATTTTGGAAAAGTGAGGACATTTTGGCTAGTCCACAATTTTAGACTGTTCAAGACGTGATTTTAGGGTTAAGCTTGGAGTTAATTTAAAATTAGGGAAGGTGTCGGGGTAAGGTTTAGTTGTAATGAGTACTTATTAGGTATGTGTAAATTGCTAGGGAATACATTATGTGAATGAATGTCCTCACAAAGACGGTAAAGGTACTGTGTGTGTGTGTGTGTGTGTCGCCTGTGTTAGCACTTTGATGTGATCTGATCACTTGTGATCTGTGCTTTTGGGGCCTCAGTGGCCTGTGGGATAAAAAACACCATGGTGTCATCATGTTTTAAATCTCTCTCTTCTGCTCTGCTAATTGGTAGGAGCCACAGGCCCTACTACAAGACAAACGCAGCGGCATCAGGCCCACAGGAACTCTGGTGTGTGTGTGTATCTCATTGTAGGTGGGCGACTGTTTAGGCATTCAGGGGTGGATGTGTGTGTGCGGATGTCTTCGCTGTGGGAATGATGATGACTATTTCTAATTTGAAATGTATGAAAAATTTCTAATACGTGTATACGTAAGCCTCGTTTTGTCTGTGGTCTTGGGCTGTTATCTGTCATATCTTTTTACTGATTTTTTTTCTTGTGTGTACATATATGTGTGTACACACACATATATATATACACACACACATATATTTATGTGTGTGTGTATGTGTGTGTTAGAACAGCTGACTTTAGTACTTGTGTTTTTGTTACTGTCCAAGACTTTCTCTGTCTGCCCCCTGCTCAGCCTTATCCAGTCTACAACTCTTGACAGCATGCTCGAGGTAGACAAGGTCAGACCTCTCCAGTGTGTCTAAACAACAATTCATATTTTAAATGGTCCCCTTTGCGAATCCTGCATTGTCCGCCAGTAGCCATCTTGTGCTCTGAGCCACAAGTTTCTCTCTGACAGGTTCAGTAGCTGGCTGTGGGTCATGCCTGAACACGTGGGGCTGTATCTTGTCAAGAACCTGATGGCTATACACTGGGGCTGCTTATCTCACATACCGCCTCACTGCTAGCAGCAGGTGAAAGACAGGGAGCAAAGAGAGGAAGGAATGAAATGAAGAGAGAATCGAGAGAAGTGCAAGGAAATGGGCAACGAGAGATGGGGTATATGAATGACTGGAGGTGGGGGGTGACTCAAGAAAGGGATAGTAGATCTGAAGGAGAGTCAATGCACGGAGGTGGTGGGTTGAAAAGGAAGAGATTTATGAAAGAAAAAGGGGGATTTAAAACAATTAGATCAGGTAAACTGGGCTAGAGAGAGGAGAGATGTAAGAAGGAATAAAATTCAATGAAAGAGACAAATGCTAGATGACAGGACCACGATGCCAATTCTTTGAGCTACACAGGAATAGGGCAACACAAACATAACGGAGAAATGTTGATGACGTTGAACAAAAAGTATCGTAACATGGGAAATCTTAAGAGTGAAGGCAGATAAGAAAAGACATGCTGATAAGCCTCCATTGGGTCCTGTGAGTGAAAGGAGAGGTGGACAGGGATAGGGAGGCAAGCTGAATAAGCAAGACAGAGGTGAAGACAGGTTAGTCATTTACGCATTGAGACATCAGAGATACAAGACCGATAGAGTGAAGAGATGCAGATAGGTCAAAGTCTACTCTGACCACCAAGCTGATGCTCATTTCACTTTTGTTCCCTCCATTTAGAGTCAATATAACAATTTTTTGGAGTACAAGGCCAATAACACCATTTGTCACTTTTGACAAACACAGATTGTGAATGTGTAACAATATGTGAACTCTATATAAAGCAAATACACTATAATAGAACAGACAGTGGATGATGACACCATTAGAGCAAGCAGAAAACTTTCAGACTGGTGTGTACAGCACTGTATGAGTGTGTGCGTATGTTCATAACACTGCATACACATCACAGGTGACCTTTTAAAGCCGGATGGTGTGACTTTAATATCTCTACTTCTTGACTTCCCATCACCCCCAATCTCTCCCTGTCTTTCCCCTCTTTTCTATAATAAAGGCAATTACCTCTCATCTCCTATCTTATGAAGAGTCTCCTCGTCCCATTCTCTTTCTTTCTCCTTTTCTCTATCACTTTATTTCTCAGCTGTCTTCTTTTCTTCCACCACACCCTTTAACTGTCAAAAGCCATTTTTTCTCTAAAAAAATGAAGTCTATTTCCTTAAAAGCTGACAGGAAGGTTCTGATGGTGATTTGGTAGCGTGTCATTGCGGGTAATGGTGTTTGGAGTTCTCGGCTTCATTGGACTACATTATAAAGTGTTTGATCTATACACACCCTTCTTAGCACACTTCTCCTTTTTTTCCACCGTAGAGATCTCTGACAGGCGTAGAAATGAGATGGAAGACTCTAAGAGACTTTTCAATCTTTTCTGTAAAGAAATTGGAGCACAGGCACAGAGGCTGCTGGGAATGGACAAAATCTCATATACTTCAGGAGTTTTGATAAGTTTTTTTCATGGTAGAGTGGTAGTTTTAATATTTCAACTCCCTGCATTGAGGTATTACAGTTCTGGTCTGCATTAGAGCCTCTACACAACATCCCTTGTGATATCCCTCCACAAACCAGTGAATACTGTACATTTAGAACTGAAACCTATTTCTGTGTTCAAGTGAGAATTGAGTTTTTTTGAGTGGAATATGTGCTATACCGGAGTGTGTGATTATGTTGCTACTTTCCAGTAAAGGAAAAAAAAAATGATATAATGTCTGTGCTGCAGCTGTAGGCCTTGTGTCTTATCTGAATGCATGGACTGTTGAGGTTTTGTGTCAGCAATCAACACAATGCACGGTGAGAAACGAAGGGCTGACTGAGAGGGATAGATAGATAGCGGAGCTGTTCAGATGTGTTAGCCTATCATAGTCTAATAAATGTGTGGCATCTGTCTCTGCACCTCTATTAAAAACTCCTTCAGTGAGACCACAAGCACATTACACACTGTATCTACACACTCGCACACTCTCCCAGCACTTCTAATTGCTGCGTGGGCAGCCACCTTTGACATTACCAATCAAAGGACCTTCACACTTGCGCGTGTAGACACACAGGCCTGTGTGTCTGCATTCTGCTCAGAGACACACACTGGGACCTGCATAAACAAACACACATACAGATGCACACAAAAAATAAAAGAAACATAATAAGAATAAGATTAATTTCATGCATTTCAAAATCCCTCCTCTGTAACGCTGTGTAAAAATGCACAGATACACAGTTGGTGAGAAAGCAGCCATCCACAGTGTTGGTGGAGCTGTGAGTGTTGGATTGAGCTAACGAAGTTAAAGAAAGAGGTTTGGGAAAGCGTGGGCGGATGTCTTGGTAGCAATCTTAATAAACATCACACGCACGTTTAATTAACTACGTTCTGCTGCGACGACAAGGTACTAACAAGACCAATGACACTCCATCATGCCTGAGGAAGAATATTTGCAGGTCTGTGTCAACGTGTTTGCGTGCATGCATGGGTGTCTGTAAATGCACGGAGGTGTGTGTCTGTGCGTGTGTATCCGTGTTGATGCACAGCTCCTCCCCAGCTTCATGCTCAGTGCCTATGTGTCAAGAATTAGTAGAGACTCATAATTGCATAAAAACTAATTTCATCTCTGAAAACCTTATTTAATGGCTGTGATTTTATTGCCTCATCCTCTGTGGCTATGAATTATGTGAATTACTGTTCTTTTTGCTTATAAGCACATGCAAAAATTAAGCGTCTGAGTGGATAATAGATCCAGTTTGAATAATGGTTTCTGTAGCACATTATAGGCTATCTCCCGTGCAACAATAGACCCTGCAAACAACTTTTATATCTTAGCACAGGACCTGGTTAATATCTATAAGGCTGAATTCATTTTAGCTTGGATTTAAATACCTTGAAGAGATTGCATGCATCATGAATTTCCACTGATCTTAGTCCACCAGAAATGATGATTGTATACCAGGTTCTATATCAGCAGTAGCACATATTTTCTTATTTAATTCCAGTGGTGTCTGGGCATGAGATTGGTTTGGTTTGGTTTTATGTGTCCAGAGTTTGAGATATCTGTATGAAATTTCTGCTTCCACTCCAACAGTCGGAGATGAATTAAATTTAATTTTTGATGCTCGCAGTGAAATATTACATTCAGAAAATTCTATAACAACATTTCTTTTGAGAATCTGTGCCCTGGATACCCTGAATAAATTGTACTGTGAACAGTTTTAAAACAAAGTATCAAAGTTATTCTGTGTAACTGGAACATTGTTTCATGGGAAGAGATGTCTCTTTTTAATCTTCAGAAGCTGAATCTTCAGCACCACAAACAAAATGTGAGGCACAAATCCATAAACAAAACCGTTAGAAATCAATCAACTGGTATTTACAGAGTACAGTAAAACAGCCTAGGTTGACAAAAGTGTTTTACACTTGGATAAAAATACATATAATTAATAATAATGATGAACATACTGACAAATAGATCAAATCTCTAAATTCAATGAACAAATCTTTTAGGAAACCATCACCATGAAGTTACAAATTGATAACACTGACTCTATATGACTTCTTCACAATATAAACAATAACACACACACACACACCACATACATCTGCATGCACGCACACACACACCCCCAAAAATAAATACTTTATTACTTTTCTACATACAAGTTAATTACTTTATTACTTTATTAATTACTATTAATTCATATAATTTAAATAATATTAAATTTAATAACTTTAAATTAGAATAACTGCTGTAACAATTGAATTTCCCCTTGGGGATTAGTGAACTTCTTCTTCTTCTTCTTCTTCTTCTTCTTCTATAATGGTAATAACCTAATGATTCAGAAGTTATTACATTACTATATTACAGTATTGTGTGAAAACTGAATGATGCAGCAATGTGCCCAGTTTGACTGATGTGCAGTGAGCAGGTATGGAAGATGTATGAAATGGATCATCTTCTACTGGTGAGTAAGTCTCAGAGGAATAGTTAAGCAGCTAGGATATTGCTGGATCACGTCCCGATTCTACAGTTGGCTGTGTGCATGTGGACACCTTTTGGACCTAGGAAAATTTATAATACACTGTCAGTCCATAAACCTGTGGGCGGGTTGATGATTAATCAGGATTGTGTGTATTTTGTTTGTATGGTCATGTTTTTTTTCAAATATTAGATGTCATGTTTAAATTACAATTAATACTTTAGACTTATGGAAAGATTCTGTTTATTTGGTCGCTCATATACAAAATAAATACATGTCCTTTATTTCAGTGTGTCAACTTTGTAGTTGTGCATTCACTATTACAGTAAAAAGCCTTTGTGACTGGAGTAGTAGAAAATTACCTCAAGCACAGTACTTAAATGATGTGACATGATATATGACGTGACATGACGTGACGTGAAGCGTGCCTAAACCTAATCCAACCTTTTAGTACTTTCAAAACCTGTGGCATATTTCCAGTTACCTATAAATTACTATTAAGACACTGTAAGCTATGAAATGCTCAGGGATCAGAGGGTAGCGACAAATGACCTGTAATGTTGTTCTTGTAGGAGGACTCGAAAAAATTAATAATAACTCAGTCATGCAATTGTATAACACTGGCAAGAGTCGGTTCTTTGAGTACATTGTCAGGCTGTTATTTGTACTTTTCCATACAACTTTGAATGCAGAACTTTTACTGCAGTGGAGTAGTGTGGTCTTTCCATTTCTACTTAAGTAAAGGATCTGACACCACTACCACCACTGGCAGCAGAGCAATAAATAAAGCAGCAGCAAGGTTTTCTGACTTTATAAAGCAGAAATCTTACCAGAGCCAAGACATTAACTCACAATATGTATGTTAGCACAATTACCTATCTTGTGAAGCGAAATCGTTAATCCCATACCTCACAGCAGAAACTAGACTCAGAGGAGTCTCAAATCATTTAGTTTGCTTGCAGCTATTAATTACAGACTTGTTAGGTGGTGCTAGCATCTGATGTGGTGATACACAGAATCAGTAGTTTGTGGAAGGTGACTACCTCTGCTACTATCACTAAAAATGTGAGGAGGCATAGGGAATAAGGGATGCCAGACTATGTACAGAGAAACTCACTGCGTGTTGGTATTCAGCCATTATAGCCATTGCCCAATAGGGAGTGTGGAGGTCAACAGCACTTGCCTGCTGAAACGTGAATATCACTTTCTCTATTCTGCTACCAATGAGACCAATTGTGGTATTGGTAATACATGTAGTACATACACAACAATGAGCACTAATAATAGTCTTTATTCAAGGTATTTAAACCGAGACATACTATAAATGTGTTTTAAAAGGGTGTTGCTAAAGATTACACTGTATATTGTATCAAAACCAGAAAATAACACTAGAACTCACACTGAACGTGCACATTTCCAGTGTTCCACAGTCTTTGAATTTGTTGCAACATCTGCTTACTCTGCAAGCATATTGTCAGGGGAGAACGCTTTATCAAAGTAAAATAGGAAAGAAATAAAAGCAATAATAATGTCAGTGTAAAAATGAAACCCTGATTGTTTCAAAGGCTGTGACTTGTGTCTATATATGCATGTGTTTGTGTGTGTGTGTTTTCTGCATACTTTGACTCAGTGCTTTAGATATTAATGTTTAAATCTGTGTGATAGACTCACTTTAGATCAATTTCTTTCCCAGCAGACACTGCTCCCTGTGGATTAGGGGGCTGCAGTGCTACAGTATTTTGGTAATGTGTCTGTTAGATGCACAGTTGTTGTTATTCATTAAGGATATATTTTGTTCCTACAGAATACCTATATATATATATATATATATATACATATATATATATATATATATATACATATTGCTATTGATGTTACATTTTACAACACTGGCCATACCATAGTGGTACCTCACACAAGTCAATTAATAAAACTGCAGGTCACTTTATTATTAACCATTGTGTCCAATGACAGGCTGTTGACAGCACCCAATTTGTCACATTTTGTTCTGCATCCAAAATGCTTTAAATCTATGACAGATTTGTAATTGGAAATCTCAAATGGCAGAGTTACCATTACAAGGTGTGGATGAAAGGCTTGCAGAAATATAAAAGAGGCGATGATACAGAACAAAAAGTTTTCTTTAAGTAGTTGCCTCTGTATAATTGTAAAATGTTTTATGAAACAAGGAGCAAAAATATACATAGATACATATAATTTATACATATAATATATGTAGCGTATCACAAACATTTCTATAGTAGGTGTTTAAATATCATATCATAAAGATGCCTAAAAGAATGCAGGGCCTTGGCTTATTAGGGCCCTGGCCTTGACCATGAGAAGCAACATAAACCATGCTGAGTTCAACTTGAGAAGTTTAATATCCTAGTGTATGCTAATCGGGCTATTAATCAAGCAAGGTAAAGCATTAATTAACATGAAGGCCTATTAATAAGTTAACACACTTGTCACCCAATTACAACGTTAATATGAACCCTGGCAGAGACAGAGTTTTTTATTCAAAAAAATCAATTAGCCTGACAATGATGACAAATAAATAAAATGAATTGATGCATGCCATGATAAAGGTTCTACTATTGTTCTACTATGTTGGTGTGCTACATATATTGTCCTGCATTCAGAGCACATGGAGGCAGGACATTAGGAACAGACTGATAATAGCATCATCACAGCCAAATGTCAGGAATTTGGCTTCATTGGTCTGTGTGTCTTTGCCTGCAGATGCAAACAGCTACATTACAGAAATAAGTTGAGCTAGAGCAACAAAACACATTCAATGAGCTGTTAAAAGTCAGAAAAAAACTTGTTTTTTTTAGCAGATTCATAATGTCTCTATAAATCCAATGAAACTAATGAGTGTTTGTTCAACATCTTCTAGATGAACTGCCATTTAATTTTATACAGATATTCCAGCGAGTGAAGCTGAATGACGTCGGTGATCCTCTGACTTTTCATCAACCAGCATCAGAAATTCAAATTTGTTTTGCTAAAGTAATGACATTTCGCTTTCAGCACTACTTTATTTTTGGTGCTAATTAGCAAATTCTCAGATGTTAACACACAAAATTAAGCACTAAACATGGCATTCAGTATACCTTATAAACATCTGCATGTTAGCATTGATACTGCAATAAATGTAGCTCAAAGCAGACCTCAAAGTAATCCTCTTTTTCTCCTCATTCTTCTCCAAGTCTTCACCATCCTCTTATTCCCAGTAAGTAAGATCTTATTAAAATTCTACTCTTACAGTACAGACAGTCAGGGTCATATTGAGTACTCAGATCACCACCAGCCACTTGATTGTGGTAATGTAATGATTATGAACTACGTGAAGTGCCGGTGGTAATACAGATTTTATATTTGTTGTTGCTGCCAGACTGTTGGCCGAAAGTAAAGCTACAGGCAACTTTCCCTCGCTTACAAGCGATCCATGGCCACCACTTTTGACTTTGTCTCATGTGTTCAGCTGTCTGAAATGGATGCTCATTGCAGTGTCAACACACAAACTGCCTCATCCAAGTCATCTGGAGCCTTTTTCACAGTAATGTTTGCTTGAGCACAAAACAGAAGTCGGAGTCCCTGAGGTGCTCCAAATGTAACAAACCAAATGTGAACAGAAAAGTATATAAACACCATGAAAACGACCTGAACACAGCTGGTAGCGGCATTGAATAAAAATGTTTATCCTGCAACAAAACCAATTGTCTAGGGTTTGAACAAGCCAGCTGTGTTTTTATTTAACTTTACTGTGTGTGGTTCCATGTGTGTGTCTGGTTTTGTTTGCTGCATGATGGCCTGCAGTGACAAAATGACATTTTGTACCAATTCAGACAATTTTTCCCTGGGTGATGGCAACAATGCACACACACACACACACACACACACACACACACACACACATACACACACACTCAAGAAGATCTACAGGCACACACAAACATAGACCGACACATACACACTATTGCACACACAAACACTAATGTGAAGCCTGACTTTGGACAAGTTTGACTGAGAGGAAATGAGATCCTATTTCTGCTCACTCAGACAATAGTGTTCTTTTTAACTCCATGGCAGAGACTATCTCAGCAATCACCTTGAGATAGAAGATAAAGCCAGATTAGATGGGCATGGAGATGTGGGGGAGATAAAAGTCTTCGACAGTGAAGCATCTAATTAGCACAATGAAGATTTCTACTGTCTGGCTGAGTCAGCCATGGTGTCATCCACCTTTTGTGGAAAGCACTGTCAGGGCTAAAAATTTGGTATGTTTAGGGAAGTTGCAGTGGGAGGTAGAAGATCTGTGTGTGTGTGTGTGTGTGTGTGTGTGTGTGTGTGTGAAAGAGAGAGTGAGAGAGAGAGTGGGTGTGCACATAAATATTTTCCGTTGTTTACAATACCTTTAGCCCACATACATACAAGTTTTATGTCTTTGTGTTTGCTTGCATTTCTGTGTTTTGAAGACAATATTCCCTGAGGACAGAAAGAAATTAACATTTTCTTTTAGGGGACACAACTCATCCCTAGAATAATGACTGAATATAATGATGCCTGTAGACCTCAAACACATCTGTTGAGTGACAGAATTTGGCAAGTATTTCCAAAGCAGGAAGAACTTCTAGTGACAAAAATGTTAAATTAGGGTCAAGTGTGGGTTATGTTTTGGCAACTGGCAGAAAAGCACAGCAGAACCATGACTTTGAGTTACAGTTCACAACTTCGTCTGCTTTCTATTTCTTAAAATAATTTTGGAATGAATACTGAGTATACAAAATTTATTTTTTAATTCAGTATCTATTTCAAAAAACATCTTCTAGGCTGTCAAGCCATGGCAATGACTCTACCGAACCCAAATGCCCCAAATAAAAAAAGATAAGGATTTGACACAAAGTTTAAAGGGTGACATTTTTGAGGGATTATTTTCTGGAAGAAACTTTCATTTCTTCTTTTGTATGTCAGGGGACTGACAGTGAGCAGAGCGTAGGAGTGAAATAATATGGGGGGGAAAAAAAAACTTCCAATGAAACAACAATAACACTGCAACTATAACAAAACCAAATTAAGGCTTTCTGTTTATTGAGATAGACTACCAAGCATAAGCAATTTTCAAGTCAGTGCAAGTTTTTCAAACAGCACAAAAATGAATGCTATTATTATTTTTTTCCACACCTTCATTTGAAGCAAAACAAACCTCGATATCTTAACTATGCTGACTACATTCACAGGCCAAGAGAAATAAGTGGAGAGAAAAGATGCCGCACAGGTAAGAAGTTTACAACTTTTAAGCTCAGGGAAAG
The DNA here is from genome assembly GCF_900324485.2 of Mastacembelus armatus. Lineage (NCBI taxonomy): Eukaryota > Metazoa > Chordata > Actinopteri > Synbranchiformes > Mastacembelidae > Mastacembelus > Mastacembelus armatus. Next base: position 11,447,930 of record NC_046633.1, on the reverse strand, counting down.
CCAGCAAGAGTCCACACAACTACAGTGAGTTTTGCTTTAACACTACACAAAAACACACTCCAAAGATAGCTCATATTTTGTATCTTTTCTAGAAACAGTGTGATGTGCATCTTTAAAAGGATGAGAAAGATGAATTTTCCTTCTGTGTTAACGTGATAGAGTGAGAATCACAGCCACAGTTAGGGTGCAGGGAAGCAGTTATATTGTGTATATGATGATAAGCCATATAGTTTATCATGATATATAGCACAACCACCTCCAATAAATTTAAACACTGCCTCACCACTCTGCAGTTTGGGGTAACAGAAAACACTGCATTCATTATAAGACAATCACTCATTTTCGCTGCCTTTAATCTTGGTCAGACATTTTTTAATCCTTCTTCAGTGTATTAGGAAATGGCACTACGAAGACAAAACAGAGATTGTGCATTAACCTTTTTTTAGTGCACTGCCCATGATCAGATAGACAGATGGAATAGTTCTACTTTATTCCTTAAAAAAAGAAAAAGAAAAACATCTCTCATATCCGATGCCTCACTATCAGAAAGTCACACAAAAAGCATCAAAAAATAAATCTCAATCTCCAATCTCAGTTTTAATACATCTAATAAAGTTACAAATGAATTGTGTCTGCTATTGTCTTCTGAGTAAGATATCAGATGAACATGATCACAAAGTCATCTGGGAGAATATAGAAGGTCCTGGCTTCTTACAGGAAAGAAAAATGACTCTCCAAACACAAAATAACTGCTATGAGCTACACTCAGGTAAATCTGACTTCTTGAGTGGATTTGTATTTGAATTGTGTTTGAATGTTGCCTTTAAGTATGGCCACTGGGTCTGCTTGAATTAATTATATTGATTTATTTTGCTTCCAAGTGAGGACTTACTTTATAGACAGAACGCTATTTTATGAAGAGAAAAATAAATGTGGAGAAGGCATGATTAGTTTGAGTATCTAATGTCTTAAGTGCATAAACTGCACTGGGGATGGGAGGAACTTGTCCCACTCACTTTTTAAAATTGCCTTATTTTGTCCCACATGCTTATACTGTTTGAGGTTGATTGTCATAATAAAAAAAATCTCTCAACATCTCAACATTGTTTAGACCCTATTATTCAAATGGCCAAATGAGACAAGATTTTAGTTCATTCAAATGTTCATATATGTGATATATATTTATGATCATGTTCCTGCTCTTGTAGGCTGCCCTCCCTTATTGGAAAAGGTTTTTAGTGCTCTATGCAGCCTTGGCCGCAGTTTCATTTTTATTTGAGTTCATTTTCACATTGCTCATGGTTCAACACACACACATTCTGTCACTAAGCTGAGGTTGGTCTTACCTGAACTTTCCGCATTCACAAAAGGGGGTTCACTTACTGTACTTACTAACTTCACCATCTTATCTGCATTACTATGATTACCTGTGTCCATGTGCTTATTGCACTGGCTAAAATATACTCCAGTGCATAAAATCCCCGTTCTCACTTTTCCAATGTCACCTTCTCACTGGATCTGCATTCCCTAAGATAAACAGGAGTAAAACTTCTCTTAAGGTCAATCATGTGTAGTAATGTTTTGACATTATTTATATGTTTGTTATATATTTACTGTACTTTCATCACCTGAGTGTGTCACTGTAAGCTGAGCAGTTCAAAGGAACCGGACAATCAAGGTAATGTTGCAGCTATTGCTCTCTTTTCATGAGTGAGGCAAAAAAAGAGGCAAATGCATTTGGCCTCCATTGCTGAAAGCAGATGGAAGGTAAGTAGGGGAGAGAGGTATGTTGTTACTACAGCCCTTTTATTCCATTTTATCCATTTTGAATGTAAAAAGCTGCATGTAGCAGATTGGCCTATGGTAAAGCACAGGCAGAGAATGAGTGGAGCATCCATGACTATATTTTTACTATCATAATAGAGGAGATGTGATCCAATACCATCCCAAGCTACGGACCAAAAATAAATATTTGAGCATGAAACATTTCTCATAACAGCAGGTGAAGTAAATGTTGACCTCAAAAATGCAATAACATCAGCTCCTCTTATTCACCTTTAAAAAACGGTAAGTTGAGAGGAGAGTCTAAATCATTGCTAAATCTGTCCTTTTCGGGGAGACATAAATATACAATACAGCAACCCAAATATAAATATACAGGATTACATTTTAGGAGACACTGAAATTCTTGTCAGTTTTTTTGTGCTGTCTGAAAAGGACAAGGCAAGACAATTATCCAGTGACTGTGCAGTTAGGGCTTCAGTACAGTAAATGTTCCATTATATTTTGTTTTCTACTTCACTGACTGAACAAAGTTGCATTCAATTATGTGGCTTCAATTATGCATGTGTCTTATGTATATGACTCTGCTGTAAAAACTTGCAAAATATGTACATAAACGTAGAGTACACCATAATAATCCTGCTGATACAGCAGAACCTCTGACAGAGCTCTGCTGTAATCCATATGATCTCAAAGTCCAGTCTGTTTGCAGGACATCTTACAGGTGCACAGGCAAGCAGGGGAAGGTCAATTACTGTCAGATACCGGTGACACATCAGAGGATTTAAATAATTAACAAATGTTCCCACACTGTACCAGCAATGTGTAAGGTACGCAATATGCAGTACAGTGCCCTGTGTCCCTAGCATTTCACGCTACACTGTAACATTGCATGAATTCAATGTAATTCATTTTATTTTTTATCATTAACTCTAAGATTAAATTCAATTTAAAATTTCATGTTTTTTCAGATACTATTTAGAACTTGAATTTAAGTTTCTAACAAACATGATCGGCAAATTATAGCTGACTTCCCAGCATGCACTGTTAAAGTTCCTCAAAGACCCTTTTGTTTTGTAGTTTCAACAAAAAAAGACATGATGAAAACTTGGCATCTCTTTAATACTGAATATGCTAAAGTGATGGCTGTTTTTATACTTTCACGACAAGAAGTGCACACCAAACTAGATTAGTTTCAAATGACTAACTCTTCGTTAAAATGTAATCAGGAAAGAAAGCAACTTTTAATGTTTGTCAGAATAAGCAAACATTTATTGATTCAACTTAATATATCAGTTTCCTGACTTCATAATTCAGCTCCTTTTTAAATTAGAATAAATCATGGGAAGACTGGAACTGGACTAATTTGAATTAGTTAACACATGTTTTTAAGGCAGCAGGTAAACTCACTAATGTAGAAACACGGCCACATGAAAGGAAACTCACTCCCTATGTAGATTTAAAAGGCTCAGTGAACCTTTAAGTTTTTAAATTAAACTAGTATAAAAAGTTTTCCAATGTATTGCCTTTGCTGCAGTAATCCAGTAAGATACACATTTTTTATGACAACACCAGATAAGAAAATATGACTTTGAGTCAGATCTTATTTATGTTAGTTTTATTCCCAGTGAGGTGAAACACATCATCACAAGACTGACAACAGGACTGGCTTTCTTTACTCACTTTTGGAGAAATGTGGAAAGTTACAGCGAATTCATGATGGTTGGTGGAGAGCTAATATCACATGTTGTGCTACCATTCATCTAATGGTGCTCCCCTTTTACCTTAGCAGTTAACGTTGAACAATTGCTCCATTCATAGATTGATTACACAAAATATAAATGATTTTAAACCATGTATAACATATTTCAATAATTTCCAAGGTGAAAAGGGGTCCGACTGTTGGGATTCTTTAATGAAAAAAAAAAACAAACTCTGGCCCACAATACACACAGCGTTGCTGTAATAACAGGACTATATCATTTTGTCTGTGTCCTTGTAGCATGCTATCATCAAGGACAAGTAAAAGGTCTAATCATAACCCATTAACATTTGGGTCTGCTTGTTGTTAGGCAAAATGAGTTGTTAATGATGCTGTGTAAATATTTATCGGACAACACTGATTTTCAAACTATCTCATTGGCATTTTCAACAAAATGTGACTTACAAGAATAGACCTTTTGCAATCAAACTCAATCATCCCAAGTGACAACAACAAAAAAAAAAGAAGAGGCACTTACGGAAAACACAAACACCGACACACAATTCACCCTCGAGCATCTCACTGAAAAACTCTACAAAACTTCATTTTTTTTCTCTTTTATCACCAGCATATCGTTACTCACTGCAGCAATAACACACTTATGTTCACTAAACTTCATCAGCCAACTGTTTGATGCCTTCCAGGTCACATGACTTCAGCTCTTCCAATTACTGATAATTTTTTCCATAAATAAATAAATAAACAAAATAAAAGCCCTTCACCAGATGATAAGACAACAGCTGTGGAGAGGGATCAAACACCAGTGGTGTATTACTTCTAAAGAGCAACATTTATCAGGTTATTGAGCACAGCTTTGTGATTTCATTACAGCTTATTTAATCCAAAATTAATAAGGGTGGTTATTAACCTTTTCCACCCTGGTTCCTTATAAAAAATGTATTTCAGATGTTTCAGAGAAGCGTAATTAGGCTGCATTTCACCCACGCTTACCGAACATATGTGTGTGGTTATTTGCGTTGTGTACATGTCACCTTAAACCCATGACAAACAGAATGTGCAAGTTTTAATAACAGGGTAGGTGTTGCTCAGCACCAGCCTGTCATTACTGTCTTTGTGGACCGAAATTTCTTTGTGAGCATCTGGCAGTCATGGAGGGGAAGACTCCACACCCAGCCGATACAGATCACTGCACAATTTAACACCAGACCCTTTCCCGCAATCCGTGCATAATTCATATGCTCAGTTCTTTATAAAAATGTATATTTATAACTATTTCTTTTCCTGAATGTCATCGTGCTGTTTTTCTGCATTTCTGTCCCTGCATACCATACAACCATACATACATACATATATATATACAACCCTCTCCATGTATAAATTCTTTGGAGATGTTTTTTTCTTGTTTCTAAAATCAAAAGTTATACAATGGTTAAGGATTTGCTGTGTTTTTTTTTCTTTCACCCCCTTGCACAAACCCAATAAATGCAGACCCAAATTAAACTAGCTGTTGTACTTACAATTTAAGGGTTATATTGATGACCTTAGGATCATCGGAAAGGAAGCACTTTCTAGTTCATTGTGAAAAACTCCGAACCTGGCTAAGTCATACAGTACTAAACTTACACAGACAGAATTTGTGGCGTGCCATATGGTGACTCCGAAAATAGTGTTTTCTGATCTGTTTATGCTATTGGTAGGACAGTTAGATTTTTTAGCATCTTTCACAACAGTTTCAACAATAAAACTATTTTTCACTCTAAAAACTGCAGTACTTTTGGTTTGGTATGTAATGTGCAGTAGGGACTTGGCTGTCACTAGGGACAGGTTGTAATTTAGGATATAAATACTTACTTGGTTATAATAATAAAATAAATTGAATAAACATAATTGTGGTCATGGTAACAAGAAACTGATATTGACTGAAATATTGAGTAAAAGAATATGAATAATTGAAAAAATGCAAGTGGTGATTAAGTTGTTTTTTTTTTTAAGGTAGACATCTTGAGGAGAGGATTAAACTTAGTTGTCAGATTTAACACCAAATGTAACAGCAAATCCATCCCCCAACAACTTAAACACCTTTACAATTTACCAAAGTATTTCTGTCCAACTGTTACCTCCTTCACCTCATTCTAGTCTTAACTCCTTCCTTCACATTAATCCCCCCATGCTGGGAAGCTATGCCTCTCACATTTTCTGCACTGGCACATCTATCTGTGTTGTTTCATACAACATTTTTGTGTTTTACTATTTGTGTCTTTTTGTATGTTTATGCCTTTTATGAGTACCTTCCATTTTACTGTTCCTTTCTTTGTCCCACATAACAACACATTTTCATTTTGTTTTTGTCCTTCTCCTTTTCAATTCTGCCGTCCTGATCTTTTTCTTTTTTTTTCTTTCTTTCTCCATCTTATGCATTCTCCTTGGTCCCTCAACAGAACAACCTAATTATAACAAATTTTTAATCTTTCACTCACTTTTTGCTCATACCTTATCATCTCCCTTCACCTTCTTTCGTGTGCCTTCTATCTCCCTCTGTGCCTTCTTCAGTGCAGACCAGAATTACCGACCATCCTGGATAAGGTCGTGTTTTTGTCACTGTGATCGTAATGCCTGGTACAGACTAATTATGTAAGAAGCGGCCCTTGTCTCCACACTGGGGGCGAAGGTGCCAGAATTCATGGGGTTATGAACAAATTGGTTCCGGTGGGAGACGGAGGACAGGAATCAGGCTTTGATGAATGAACCAATGAGATAAAGCTGCTCCAGAAATGGATTGTACACTGTCTGTCTGAATCTGGATGTTGAGCTGAATGATATATGGCATTGGTGAGTCTTGTTAGGGAAGAGTTTATTAAACATAGATACAGAAATATGTACTACAAAAGTGACTGTATTCTATCTAGTGAGACAAGGCTGGTCTTTGGATTCCTTCATTCTGAGAGAGGCTTATTTTTTGGTCTTCTTGGATTCAAGCTCACATGTAGTCCTGTATATGATTTGGGAACAGACATAAATTACAATATAGCCACTGGAGTTTTACAAGGTACTTCAGCCTTTTCCATATGATCTTATTAGATGTTAACATAAAGCAGCAGTAGGTTATTAAACACCAAAATCTCAAAAATCCTAATTACTATGCTTGTCATCTCTCCACAAATTGCAAACGCAAAACTATTCACACTAAAAATGTAGAAAAAAGGGTCTAATGATCACAAAATTATTTTTTCCTTGGCTTAGGTAGAAAAGTTGGTGTATCAATAAAAGCAAAATGCAGTAAAGCCCAGTGGAAGAAGTCACATGAAACTATTCCCTTAAGCATCCGCAACAAATGCCATTTTTACATCATATTTTCCACATCATTTTCATTTATTAAAGGTTTGTCTGGTGCTCTTTTATTTATGTCATCTTGTGCTGCCCTTTTCTTCTGCAACTTCTAATATCCACATATTCAACAGTAGTGGATGAAAACAACTGCTCAGGGCTGTTATTTGCATTTCTTAGTTTTGACTGCCCATTTTTGGGGAATTGTGATTAAATTTGTGTTAAAATTGGATAAAAGTTGACCACAGCCCTGGAAATTTCAGCCATTGAGTAGTTTATAAAATCTGACGCAAAACATCAACCATGCATTTACAGCCTTGGAAAAAAAAAAAGATTACATTTGTCCAGTCCTAAGAATATCGTGGTAGGATAGATGCTCTGTTCCCTGCAGTTACTGAATGATAATTATAATCATCAATCATTTTGATAAGCTAGACATATAATTTGGTTATCATCCCATCACCTAATGCAGCAAAGTTTTCCAGGACAGATTCACATATATAAGGGGACTTTTATGTACAAATAGGAAATCATAATGTTCAGACCAGCAACTAGCTGCTGTTTGATGTTAATACAACTCATTTTTTAACTATGTGGTTTTGAAATTGTAAAGAATTCAAATAGGACAACGGCTTGCAAGGGAACATTTTCAGTGACAGTGGTTTTATGTGTAAGGGATGTTTCTACTGTCCAAAGAATTACCAGTTTCATAAGCTGTTAATTGCTGTCGCTCCGAACACCCTATAGGCTTTTATCTGATGAAAATGTTTAAAAGAATTAATGCAAGTTTTTTTTTTCTTCATCTGGCATCATTCTCAATAATGATACTTCCTGCTCCTAGCAGTGACCTATTCGCAGAGACCTACTAAGCCTTATGGGTAAGCAAATTCAGCAGATCTTAACACATTCTCCGCATTGCACCTGATTGAGGGGGGAGAAAAATCCCCAGGACATGCACTTTTCCAATCCTCCTGCACTCCTTCTAATCCTCCCTTCTCTCTCTGCTTTCATCCCTCCCTTTAGCTCTCCTTCTGTCCTCTCTCTTCCTCCTCCTCTCTCTCTCTTTCACTTTATCTCTCTCTCCCCCTCTCTCTCTACCCAGCAGGCTAGAGCAAGATCCATTCAGAGCACAATCAGCACGAGACATGAATGCAGAGCAGAGGTGTATCTCTCTCTCTCTCTCTCTCACACACACACACACTGACAAAATGTCTTCAACCTCTGAAACTGATGATGAGTTAGCTGAGTGAGAGGGCACACATGCATTCTCACATGCACATGTACACACACAAACTGATGAACACTATCTTTAACCTCTGGAAGTGATGATGAGAAGACAGAGTGCAGAGAGCTCTATAACACTCTGTGCTGCTTCTGCATAACTATTTTTACACTTCTATTTTACTTTATTTCTTAAACTTCTGTGTCCCAGTGTGTACATTTCTGCATGTGTGCATACGTGCAGATGGTGAAGGTGTATGTGTAGTGCTGGCAGACAGCATACGTAGCACCTTTTAAACTGCAGGAGCCAATGCAGTCTTTTGTTTGTTCTACATTATTTACCTTTCAATACTAAAACCATATTTAATTAATTTATGTTATATATACACTGAAAAGTAATAGGTCAATGTAAGGTTGCTGGCAGAACTTGGATAGTCTTACAGCTTTAAAGGTCAAGGCTTTGACTACTTTGCAGTAGTCCTGAGCCTAAAATATTGAGTCTCTGGTAGCTGTCCTGGTGGTTTGCATGAGAATAGGTTCCTTATGAGATATCCGTTCACATTTATCCGTTTTGAAGACAAAAACCAAAGTGTTGAGATGAGGATTAGATTCAAGGTCTTTGGGTATTATATGAAATATTGTCATTGATTCCACATCCACCGACATTTTAATTGTCCAATATTTTGGTTTCTAGCCACCTTCAAAACTAATGGCAGTCCCTTCAGGCTCAGTTAATCATTATATTAAAACAATAAAAGTAAATTCTAGCATCCTAACATGTCAAACATCACACCTGCCACACATTTTAGTATTATCCTTGTGAGTAAGTTAGCATGCTAATGTTAGCATTTGCAGCAGTTTTGAGCTCCTCTGTGCAACAGCACAGAGCAGTCAATTGAACTCATCATAGACATTTTGATACATGTGTATTGTATCTGTTAGTTGATCTAAAACAAGATATTGTCAGAAATGCTGAGATTTACTTTAAAGTAAATAATAATGACCAATGGACTGGTGACCTGTCCAGGGTGTACCCCTGCCTTTCACCCAGAGAGAGCTGGGATAGGCTCCAGCAGGTACCTGTGACCCTAAATAGGAATAAGCGGTTACAGAATGATAGATGGATGTCACCATTAAAGTGTTATGTTGTTCATCCACCCCAGAGAAGGGTAAGTTGTCAGTTCAGCCTTCCAAAACTGCAGAAGTGAGGGTGGTTAAGATCTAATGGTCGACTCCTGTGAACCCTCTGATCCACCAACTGGGTGTAGAGTGTGTTCTCTGAAGGACATGTGAAGAGTTCCTTAACTTCTTGGGAATTGATGAAAGAGCAGCCTAGTACACTGAAGACAAGTTATGTCTGAGCCACCCACCCCAGTCAAGGGATGGGTTTTCTACTTGAATGTGTATTGCTTCTCTGTCTCCTCTCTCAAACCATCTATCTTCCCAGTCCAAAATTTGTACATCAGTGTCTTTAAGTGAGTGTCCTGTGTCCTTTAAATGTCCTTTAAATGGACTAAAGATAAATATGTTGTTTACTTTTAGTCAGAATCACTCTGAAATTGAGGTGAGTACAACTGACTTTACTTCAAAATATTGTGAATACAATACATAAATTTGTTTTTAAGGGAAGGATCAAATGAAGAAAGGAGATAGGAAAGAGGGACAGAAAGGAGGGGAAGATGGTTGGTAACGAAAGAATGATGGAGAATGCCAGCAAAAAAGAGAAACATCATCAGATGAGGAGGAGTGTTTCTGTCGTGTCTGTGTGGAGCCATTTTCAACCAGCCAGCCAAGAGAGACTTGGGTTCATTGTGTGAGATGCAGCAAATGGGCCCATGCTGTATGTACTGTAAAAAAGGCAATTTATGTTTGCCAGAATTATCACTCCAAAAATTAGTTTGATTAGTCTGCTAAGACAAAGACATAAAGCCTGCCAATTCTTTGTCCGAACAGGCTTGATTTGCTATATATGTTTAAAAAGAGTTTGGTTACTTTTATGTTCACTTTTGGTTATGAAATAAAGATAAATCTACATTCACAATTAATTAAGTTCTTATGTTTTACATAATTGAATATGACAACTTTGTGTGTGGCAATTTAATGCCTTATAGGGAAAGTTGTCACAAGTGGACACAGTCTAACAAATCTTAAATACATTTTCACCATTATGGTTTATTGTTTGCAGAGTATACAGTGTGACAACATGCCCCATTCTCATCCACTGACAAAGGGTCTTTCTCCTCCGCACATATCTTGGTCATAGTTTGTTAATAAACCAATTTTATGGGTAGATTTTACTATATTGCATAACTATTTTTACACTTCTATTTTACATTATTCTTTAAACTTGTGTATCACAGTGTGTACACGTCTGCATGTGTGCATATGTGCAGACCATGAAGGTGCATGCGCCATTTCAGTGGAGCAGACTACTTTTGTTTGGTTTACCTTATTTGCCCTTTAATATGACTAAGATTAAGATTAAGGTTAGTCAGCCATTTAATTTGAATTACTCAATCCTAAATTTGTAAGGCAGATAATAACAAATATTCCAATAATTATACACCTGCTAATATTTGTTTTGTTTATGTTAAACATAAACATATATAATAAGATTTACACATAAATTTGGCTAAGTATGACCAAGATATGTACTGAGGAGATGAGAGCAGGACATGATGTCACATGGTATACTCTGTCACAAGAGTTTATTTATCCTCAAATATACATAAATGTATATCTCATAAGAAGCATATTATCACATAAACCACAAGGACACCTACCAGAGAATCAATATTTTAGGCTCAGAACTATTGAAAAGTAGTCAGAGCATTGACTTTTAAAGCTGTAAGCCCATCCAAGTTCTGCCAACAGCCTTACACAGACCTATTACTTATCAATGTATATATATATATATCAGAAATTAATTAAATGTGGTCTTAGTATTAACTTGCAAATGTGCATCTTCCTTCCTGTCAAACAACAGTCTAAGAAGAACTATGACAGAGTCTCCCTGCAGGTGTTACAATGACCAAGACATGGGACCTTCAGCATCCTGTCACATTAGTTTATCATCGACTCATGAACATTAGTGATCCATAAACACAGAACAGCCTTTGACATTTTACTTTATGTCTTATCAGAGATCAATATTTATCTCCTCCTCTGCTTATATGCTGACTGGCAATCACTTCCTAAGGGGACAGCTCAGGGACATACACACACATGCTGATACACTGACTAAAACTGCTCAGGGCCATTGTTTGCTTTGACTGACATGTCGGCCGTGCAGGGCTGACACCTCTCTGACACTCTATTCCTTTCAGACGCACATCACAGTTTGCTAACCACTTCAAACACAATGCCACGTTTGAATGCATATGTGTCTTAGTGGGTGTATGTGTGTGTCCTCAGTGCTTCCGGTCAGTCTATAATCTTTATTCACTTTCCTCGTTTCGCTTTTGCATCATTGTTTACACATTTAATCAAAGCCGACCTGTGTGTGTTCCCTCGTCTTTGTGTTTGCAAGTGTGTGTGCGCATGCTCCATGGATGCTGTCTCTTTGGTGGGTTTTTTTCTTTGGATGGTTGTTTGCTGTTGTGCTCAGACTAGATCAGGGGAGTGCCGGTGTTTTTGTAACCCAGTGAATAGGCACAGTGTTTAAATGCAAATTCACAGCACTGCAATGACAGGGACAGGGAATAGACGATTGGCAGAGCAGGGAAGGGCAGAGACAGGTTGAGGTGACAGAGAGGGAATGAGGGATTTAGAGGAAAGGGAATTGAAAGATGGGGAAAAGAAGATGAGGCAATGAACGGGGATTTGGTGAGAGGAGAAAAGACAAGAGGTCAGGAAGTAAAGTGGAAAGGACAGAGTGAATGGGTATTTTAGAGAGAGTGAGGAGAGAAAAGAGAATAAAACAGAAATGAGAGTAATTGAAAGTCATTGCCACAGTGGCTGGCTGAGGAGGAGTGCATGACGGTGCTATGACTGAACCATTACTGATTGCTCTGCAGTGTCACTGTGTGTGACCATAAGTTAGTGTATTATCGTGCCCCTGTGTGTGTAGATATTGACATGCACCACTTGTAAAATCTCATTTAACCAATGAGACATGTCTCCCTACATTTGAGGGTTTTTTTTAATTCAGAGTCAAATTGGCATGTGACTGTATGTGTCTGAACAAGCTCTGTGTAGGTAACAGCTGTGCACTGGGTGTGTCTTGTAGCCTCAAAGTATTTACTGAAATTGTGAATCATTTCATTGTCTACTGCAGTTGTGGAAAGTCAGATATTTTAATGCCTCACTCATGAAGCTGAAGTACTGAACATTGGTTATACAAATTGCACCAGTATAACAACAATTTGCATATGCTTCTCCTTTGACATTGAACAGCTCAACAAATATTTGCAAGACCTAGCATTGCTAAACACTGAAATCAACTGAGCCACAGTGGCAATTTGCAATGCATGCTGGAGCCACTCCATTAACAACAGATGAAAAGCCAACTTTTTCATAAAATGTGTATTTGTGTGTGTCTATGTTTTTTTAATGCAGCTGAGCCTTGTTTCATAATGGCACTAATAGCTCTGAATCAGAAAATATGCCCAGAAAATGAAATGAGGATGGATGCCAACATATCTGGTGAACTGTTTTTTCATCCATAATCAGTTACACAGTTATTCCTTTAATGGAAAAATAAAAATAAACGAATGATGATGTTCTGACCTTGAGAAATTGCTTGTTAAATTTTTTAAAAGCACATAACTTGAATACATTTTCCTAGTGTATGAATGTATGTGTGCGTCTGTGTGTTTATTTATGTGTGCCTTGTTTCATGTGTCATTTACTTGTTTTACCAAAGGTCATATGTGATGCATGTGTGTGGGGAATTTGTGTCGCCACTATGACTGTGCCATTACGCTGCAGCTATGACAAATGGCACAATGTTAGTCCTCCTACGCACATACGCACACACACACACACACACACCTCCTACATAAAGTACATGCACAGTAATGTTATTGTCATCCTTCCCTCAAGTAAAGCTGTGACTTCTATCAAGCTTGCTATTGTCAGCTTTTCTTTAGCATGGAGAAGGAAATGTATCTCTCAGGTGATGTAAAGCCCACCCATATGGGTGCTTGACTATGGCCATCTGTATCAAAGTGCTTCTCCAAGTGGATTTGCTGGGCATCAAACACTGCGCTGAAAAAATTTATATATATATATATATATATACATATATATTGTGTGTGTGTGTGTGTGCGTGTGTGTGTGTGAGAGTATGAGCTCTGAGTGTCATTTTCAGCTATCTTGGAAATGACACACTTTCTCTGCCCACACACAGTGCTACGGTGTTCTTGTCAGTGCAGTCCATACAAAGCAGGTATATGTGCATGTTATATCTATGCATTGGAAAGTAGAGTGTATTCTGTTGAATGTTTTGGCTTTCTACTTTCAGTAAAAAAAAAAAAAAACAGCATTAGCCTTATACTGCTTCTTTGACATGAATGTGAGTCCTGTTGTGCTTTCACATGATTTGATAATTGGCTTGACGTATTTCATGCCCTTGGTTTATTTTTTCAGGGGCCAGAAAACTTGCCATATGTTCCCTGTGTGAGCTGTCTCTGTGTATGGATACTGACAGATTTTGACATACAATATAGAGCAGGCAGGTTTTGTGGAAATAAGACAGCATTGTATTATAAGTGTTATTTTCAGCAAGCCAGACTAGCCCATCATGCACTGACTTAAGTATTAAAATAGAACAGAATAACACATTTAGATACAGTTACATAGTCCTTAAAGAGTCAGTCCTTTGAAGGCTTTGATTGTTATATTTACATCTTGTAGATGAATGGGAATTATTTTTGTCCTTTACTTAAGAAGTAAATACAACAATTTGAAACCACTCCATTACAACTAAAAGTCTTGTATTTAAAATCATGCGTATTGTAACTGAAAGTACAGAATTACTTTCAAGAAAATGTAACTTAAAAGTAACTTATCACAAGGCTGAAAAGCACCATTTCTCTGCACTCTGACTAACACAAATCATATGGAAATCACAGTGCAGTCTGAGTCTGTGACAGGAGACCACGGAGGGCATCAAAACAATGCTTTGAGTAAGTCCTGGTGTGCCATCTGCAACCCTGCAGCAAGGAGACAAGACAACCCTCTGGAGATAAACAAAAATATGATTTTCAGCTGTTATTGCATTTTCCCTTTAAAGTAATAGTGTTTTTGAGACTGTCCTCCCAGGAAGAACACCAGCATCCATCATTCCAGATGTGCCTCAAACCATTTTTTTTTTTTTTGCGTTCAAGTGACAAAGCTCTCTAGCAGCCATGGTAATTACTGTGGGAGTAAAGGTAGAAGCCCAGTGATGTTTTTATAGAACAATGCACTCCACATATAAAAGTTTAACACAGGAGACCACTGCTTATTTCCTGTTTCCAATCTACAGGCAACATGTTGTTCTGTTCTTACCCATTACCATGATTGTTCCCTAAAGACAAGTTGTTATGAAAGCTCCACTAATTTTAAGGAGTTTTAATTTTTAGCCATCCCATGATCTTTGTCTAAACCTAAGCAGAACTTACATCAAAAACCATTTTATTTTTCAGTGACTTCATGTGCTTTAGGAATCTTGTAGCAGCATATGATCACAAAAGGAGGTCATGGACTAATGATTTACTTTAAGTTGGAGGACTTGTTCGTTTCCTTTGTGTTCTGACAAAAGTGGTGGTGTTTGGCAATTTTCAGGTATATTTTTTAAATCTTTTTTTTTTTTTTTTTTTTGAGTGCAGTGCATTCCTTTATGGCCTCTTGTTGTGGAACCCATGCAACCATGCACAACATTTGCACATGGTTGATCTTAACCAGCTTCACTGATTCCTGTAATCCGTTAGCTCTTACTTCAAGCTTCTGTTTTAACTCTCTGAGCATTCTGCATTGTGCTTTTGGAGTCATCTTGGCTGGATGCCCACTTCTAGGGAGAGAAGCCACAGTGCTACATCATCTCTGTTTATGGATTGTTTGTATAACTGTGGACTGATAGCTACAGTACACAGTAGAAACTCTGAGATTTCTTTGTAACCCTTTCCAGCTTTATGCAAATCGACACTTCTTAATCATAAGTCTTCTTACAACCATCGTTTTTTTTAAGGAGTGCTTTTTTGTGAGCCAAAGTGGCTCTAACACATACCCAGTCTGTTTTCATTGACTGGGCTCCAGGTTTGCTAACTCCTGCCTCCAATTATTTTTTGTTGATGTCATTACCCTGAGGGTTCACAAACTAACCCACACTCTGGTTGTCAGCATGGACAAGAAAAATCCAATGAGTAGTTGTTTTCTAAAAATAGATTGTGTTAAGGCAAAGACACCAAGTTTGAAGGAATATTGACAAAATAGGCTTTACTAACACTCAGCAACATTTATGACGAAGGTTCTCACAGTGCAGCAGTTTGCCACACTTCCTGGCCTTCATTTTTACTTCTTATCTACATTCGTGTATTCATTTGTGATCTTCAAACACCATAATATCCTCTATATTTTCACCTACATACATATCTAAGCTTTGGATAGAAGATCTGTGTTTAAATATTGCTAGTGCTTTGTGGTCTACAAGTTTTCATAATATCCCATTTCCAGTGAGAGCACTGCAGTAGCGAGTGCTGGGTCTATTTAAAGTACAGTCAGATAGCTATATGGCAGTGTGGCTATATTTAATAAAAATCTCCTGAACAGTGCACCAATCACTCTCCCCGGGGCTATCTGGGTTTGACTGACCATGTCTGCTTCTATTTAATGTGAAGTGGCAGGCAGAAGACGTGTCTTTCGCTTTCCTGGGGTCTTGTCTATAGATGGAGGGGAAAAGGGAGGGTGATGATAGGTGTGAGCTATCTATTTATATATCTCTTCCTTTACAAATTTTTTTGTCCTGTCCATGCATTTGTTGTCTGATGAATCTTCCTTTTCCCCCCGCTTCATGTTTATACTGTATATAGGTGTTTTGTTGCAAGATCAGTTTATCCAGGAAACATGATAGATTTCTTTGAATCCTATAATTTCTTTCTCTTTTTATTTTCAGCTACGTTTCTAGCTTTTAAAAAATTTGAATGTTCAGCAGGTTTTTAAAGTGGCCTAGTAGGTAGAAAGCTCATCACACCACCACCTTCGGTTTTTATTTCTTTTTTACCACTGCATAACCATTTCTAAGCCCTACTCCTTCCTCCTCACAGCAGCTTTCCACCCCAAGGCTATAGCTATGGCGTAGTGGTGTGTGCAGAGCTGTGGTATACTGCAGGGCACGGCAGAGCAGATGACTCAGTTCTAGTAGATACCACACAGGCAAACCCAATATATATACGGTACACTGTAGATCAGCACAGCATGACTGTGACTCCAGCAGTGTAGCTTTGGTCTGTCTACCTACAACTGTGCTGCGTGGTCCGATGGTGCTCCACAACATGAAATATCCATGAGTTAGGTTGGGCTTACAGATGCCACTGTACATGCTGAGCCCCTTAATAGGGGGTAATAAATGTGTGTGTGTGTGTGTGTGTGTGTGTGTGTGTGTGTGCATGTTGACTGGAGATAGAAATATACAGACAGGGCTGAGGGGAAAGTACATCTGCCATCCTGTAACCCCTGCAGAGTGAGGTGGCAGTGAGTTTAGATGCATGCATGTGTGTGTGCGTGCGTGTGTGTGTGTGAGTGATGTGAAAGTGCTTGAGTGTGGTCGTGCATAAACACTTATGTGTGTCATTAGGACTCTAATCAGGTATCGGAGCTACAGTATAGGAAAAACAATCAACAAGGCAAAGTAGGAAGAAGGCAGAAAGTTAGGTGGCAAGTACAAGGAGTACAGCGCACATCTGTCAAACCATTGGTTTCCATGCATGTGTATGTCTTTATGTGGAAAAGGATAGTGCACACAGAGTCCTTCTGTCTCATATTAAATGTTAGAAGAAGACCATATGAAAAGGGAGCCTGAGGACAGGAAACGGAAGGAGGGGCAAGGAGAGGTAGCCTCCAGAGTGGATAGGAAGGGTAGAGAGAGGCAGGGGGCACATTAAGAGTTGTTTTGCAAGAAATGTAGAGATGAGGTGAAGTAAAGACTCAGGGAGGGGGATTGGGGAGTGCATAAGGAGGGGAGGTCAGAGGGGAGAGCAGCAGGTAGTGTACATCTGTCACCTTCTGCTCCTTCAGGCCAAGAATGCCCAAGAGGAAGAGGAACAGGAGGAGGAGGCAAGAAAGGCCACAGTGCCACCAGCAAGCGAGAGCATCACTAAACAAGCCTACATTTATTTTGAAGCTGAATTCAAGACATTTCTGAACACTCTTTATATAGCTCTGAAATGCTGGAAAGCATGCCTCTGAGAGGAGTGTAATCCATTTTATTTGGTATCTCAAAAATGCATATGGTAGCTGAGTGTTTTCGCTTTGAAATGTCGGCCTATTGTAAGGGAAGACAGGGCACAGAAAGAGGTGAGAAAAGGACCTGAGGAGAGGAGGTGGTGCTGAGAGGATAGAGGAAACGGCACCGGTTGGGAATGGGAGTCGCAGAGGCGCTGTGTTCATAACTCTACTGAGGCTGACATTGTCCCAGAAACTTATGAATAACATCCCTGTGTGTCAGCTGGTCTCTAAGTGAGTGTGTGTATGTGTGTGATGAAGCAGAAGAAGTCATGGGCTTAGCCACTGTCTGTCGTGCAGGGCTTCGTCTTGGTAAAGTCCGCTGGGATTGTGAACCAAGCAGAAATGACCCAGAAAGACAGGACACACAGCTGTACAGACGTCAGAATGTCAAGGAGGCAACTTAGTTCACATCCGTCTTTGCACAGCTTAATTCTGTCTGCACCAGTAAATCATACTGTATGTATATTCACAACATGACCTTACATGTGCCAGTGAATTTTTCTGCTGTTGACAACTTATATATTGCCCATTTATATCTTCTGTAGAGTTCTCAATCTAACTTTTAGAACAGGCTTTTATTCTATGTAAAATAAATTCAGCATGTCCAAGTTAAAGCAATTACAATGCTGGTGTTCTAGTCTTCCAAATTTCTGTGTCAATATGAATTCAATATTGTTCAGCTTTAATAACAAAGGTGCTGTATTGAAAATAAACATTTCTGACATTTGGTATTTAATAAAATACTCCGTTATCTGAATAGATATATTGCACCCAGTTTAAGAGTTGTTTTTTTTTTCTCTGTGTATCTCTTTTTGAAGTCATTATCACAACAGCATGTCTCTTTAATTCAGTCAAGTGTGATAGAAGTGAATGGTTCTGTGAGGTTATTGGGGGATGGGAAAGCAATACCATCTGTGTTCAAATATGTTTGCTCGTGTCTAGCATAAGGTGTAAGCAGAGTTAAGGATTGCTTGTGTAGCAATGTGTATATAATCGGTTACACGCCATTAGGTGAAAGAGGTATGTGTGTTTAAGGGAGTAAGCTAAAATGAAATGAAGTGACTATGGTTTATGGTTTGCCACTCAGAATGTTGAAGTAGGTTCAGTGCTTCAACAGTCCCATCAGTGTCGCTGTGTTACTCCGCAATTATTTGCCAGCACCTTTTATGTCAATTTCTGTCATTTCTACAAACATTCATTTTAAAGCCAAATGGTGCAAGGAAAGGCAACGTATTGGTTTGAGTCTCAGTGGAATATGGCTGAACAAATCAATATGCCAATTGGTTAATTTATGACAGAGGTACAGATTAATTTCACTTATTTTTCATTGTCCAATACTCAAGATGCTTGAACCTTAGTGAAAATTCAAAGATACTGTCATACATCACTGATGTACGTTTACTAATTAAACACATGAGAGACATACATTTACTACAGTGACTTGGCACCAATACTTCACACTGACATGTGCATTGATTTGGGGATGGGATATGTAAGTCAGCACTAATTTCTAACAGCATTAGAACCCAGTCTTAGCACCACTTGCTTTGCAGTGCAATCCTGTCTTCCAAAATGCTTACAAAAGTCCGATATCCACTGACACATGTCTGGGTGGGGGGAGGCAGGGATCAATATGATGGTTAATTGGTAGTGTGTGTGTGTGTGTGTGTGTGTGAGTGAGTGTGTGAGAGAGAGAGCATAAATTAAATTCTTTACAGTTTAAATGTGATCCATTGATAGATTTTGCTTCCCATTAGCAGATACGCAGACTTTCCCACCATGCTAGTTAGGAGTACTTAGAAATGCATAACAAATGACAAAGTAGACAACCTGTGTGCCAATGCAGGCATGTAGTATGTTTTATAGTATGTTTTTGGCAGTGGTGGGTAGAGTAAATGGAAACAGTAAAGTAAAATTATTATTACTTTACAATCTCCAGTAAAACTCAAGTAGTGAGTAACATCATATTATGCAATATATTGTACTGCAACTGCAACTGAAACTGTGCCAAGAGTGGTACTTAAGTTAAAAATCAGTTTTAGCTAACCTGAGATAGAAGTTGAAGTGTACAGTAGATTGTGGCTTACTGAGGTGCAGGCTACAGAATACTGTGAACTCATGTTAGTGAGAAACAGTACTACATTACCTATAACCACTTAATTTTGTACGTTGAGTGTATGGCAGGAATTGTTTGGTCACCGAACACACCGTTACCACAGACACAAATGTGCCTTTGCAGTTTAATTTAAGTTAAAACAGAGCTTTAAACATAGCACAAACTACTGTCTGTTTTTTTTTTTCATGTTATGTCGCTCTATATTATGTATTAGTTTTGCTAGCTAGCAGAGCATAATCTTGTGTACTTACCATCATGTGCTTTCTTAGATTAGATGTACTACTTTTGAAATTTGAGATTTCCACAGTTTTGGGCAGAGAAAGTAGGCAGCAAATAATGTGACTGTTATTCTGTGTCGTCTTGAAGGCAAACAGTGTGGATATCTGGGCCGGGGATGGACATGTTCCTCTGAAGGAGATGCAGGTGTTTCGTCTTCAGTCTTGTTGATTGAGGAGCAGGTGGAGTGACCTTACCATTCATTCTGTGGACCTGAGGTGATCTAACTTGCTGGGTCAAAAAAAAAAAATTGCTTGGCTGAGTCTCAAAAATTAATAAACTAAAATAAATTTAATAGACAAGAAAAACTGAGACGTCAAAACCCTTGTCTTGAGCAGGAATAAGTGCTTGAGAACAAGTTGGAAAATGTGTGCAGCTCATGAGCTTCTAACAAAATATAACCGCAGAGATCATAAAAGAGATAGCAAATGAAGATTAAAAAAAGACCACCTCATTGAAATTCATTACTGGAGGTAAAATATTTATTGACTTAAAGGATCTTCTAAAAGCAGGAGTGACAGTTCCCAAGTGCATAGTATTTTTTTCACTGTCCTCATACTGCAGTAAGATGCCACTTCATTAGTTCTACCTGTACAGTTGGATGCAATCTTATACAAATGTCATATTGTGTCAATTTGATGTATGCAAACGGTAAGTGGACAAACATTAATATCACACTCACGCCTATGGGCAGTTTAGAGTCACCAATCAACCTGACATACATGTTTTTGGACTGTGGGAGGAAACCAGAGTACCTGGAGAAAACCCACACAAGCACAGGGAGAACATGCAAACTCCACACAGAAAGATTCCTGCCAGCTTTCGAACCAGGAACCTTCTTGCTGTGAGGCAACAGTGCTAACCACTAATTCACCATGCTGCATGTTAATATAACCTGTCAATATAATAAAGTTCTATATAATAATATCATGAAATGGCTTCAAAAATTATCATAGTGTTAAGCATGCATCTGACAACATTAAAATTTCTATATTCTATAGATACAGAATAATGAATTGGTATTGCTGTGACTTAATTTGTTTGATAAAGCGCTAGTTGTTAGTTTGGTTAATTTCACATGAGTCAAGCGCACATCTTAAATCAAGCATATGCACATTGGCATTTGCTAATTGGTCAAATGATCTGTTTGCTCAGAGGCCAGGATATAAAAATGTATGTTGTAAATGCAGTATGCACAAAGTTAAGCACTCATTTTCAAGATGTTCACTATAATCTTTTTCTGTTTTTCTGTTTGAGAATTGTGATCATGCCTCCGAGAACAGCTGTGAGTTGTGAAGCAGTTTGGTGTAGTGGCTAAAGTCAAAGCTAAAAGACCAAAAAAAAGCTCAGACAATTTCCTCAGGGTCACCAAATAAATAAAAAAAAAATCTCCTTAAAGTGATCACAATTTTTTAAGCAATACGCCCATCATATTGCATTTTAGATAAGCCTGTGAGTCATACCATGTAATCCAGAGCTGAGTCATACTATATCAGTCAGAGCCTGTATGCGATGACTCAAGGTGGTATTCACTGGGATCAATGAGCCACAATAATTAGATGTCTCAACAGTTGTTCAGTGCATGATTAATATCACATCATTATTACAACAGAACTTTCTATGTGTTTCTTTTGTTTACAATCATCACCTCATCTTACCCACAATTCATTGCCTTCATTCCCTTGAGATGCCCTGCAGTCCTGATCAGTGTGACACCAGGACTGCACCATTGCAGTAGGACTGTCAGTTTGCTTGTTGGTGCACACAAAATTTAAAACTATCAGCAACTCCATGTGGTTAGAGAGACATTTTAATACATATTTTAATGATTACAATCTGGTGTGCTTCTGCACTAAAACCTTTTTCAAATAATTCTGCATACAAAATAACTCAATTATGCAAAAGCAAAACATGAACAAACAAACTAGTCTCACCAGAGAATGGGCATAGTACTTACATCTTCTTTTTTTTTTTTTTTTTACTGCTTGGTTTGCAAAAAGTGCAGGTGATGATCACACCCTATATGTATTAGTGCTTAATCACTGTTTTTTGTTGTCACATTTTACGCATTACCCCTGCAACCAACGGGCCTCCTGCCTATTCTGTAGCATAAATTAAGGGATACTTTTGATTTCATGCCATCGCTGAAACATCTAATATTATCCATTGATCTCAGAGTCCAGAGCACTGAAACATCAGTGCCTTGTAAAAGTTTCTGTCAATCTGCTCAATATTTAATGGACAACACTTGATTTATTAGATGTTCTGTAAAAGTTTTTAGAGTTACATCATGAGATGGGTGTACAGTAAATATTGTCACTAGAAGACGACTCCAAGGGTGTAGGCAAGGTACTGTGCAGCTAACAAACTAGAGCCTGGAGTGATCACCTCTCGTCTGCTGGTTTGTGACCTTGTCTGCAGAAACATAAATAAGTGTATGTGTGCGTGTGTACATGAATCACTAACAACTCTTACCCTGTCAGAAGTGAGTATGATGAAAGGCGAGGAAGAGTAGAGAAGAACAGGGGAAGGAAGAGTTTGTGGATGGAGCACAGGGAGGGTTAACAAGGCTAGGGGGAAAATGGGATAAAGATAGAAATTAATGCTGGAAGCATTTCTGATGTGTGTGCGCATCTGTGTGTGGTCAGAAACATGGTATTACTGTAGAGAGATACATCAGGACAGGGTATGTCAGCCATTTAATCCAAACAGCAGACCCAGACAGTAAAATTGCTTATCAGGTTATTCGGGTCAAGCAACAATCAAAAAACTACTTCTTGGAACATGAAGCATCTTCATTTTCATGCAAAAATGAAACAGTGTTCCAGGAACATTGAGGCAGTCATTTTTTTAAAGTTTCACTACTACAACCATCAGTCTACCAACAGAATTAATTTCTATCATACCCAAATGATTTTGAAAACAATAAAAATAATAAAAAATAGGGATAAACAACAGACTCTAACCAGTGATTGGGAAAAGCTGTTGCAATTTTTCCTCTGAGCTGTTTTGATTGTTATGATTTGTTATAATAGAGACACCTTTTCATAAAGGGCCTAAAGGTCTAAACAAATTTTCATGCAGATTTTGTGTCCACATGCACCCAGAAACTGTTGTTTTCTGCTTCAAGAGGATACTCATCCAATTTTTATTGGATGAGTATTTATTTTTGCAAGATTACAGCATGGCAGAATGTCAGCAGTTCAATAGGGCTTCATGGTTTGGAAATTTCCTACTGCTTCCCTGCTACTTGGTGCACATTAGTGACGTAAACATTTGCTACATTTTGCCTCTCCACTGTGCTCTGTGGCCGACCTCATGGAGCTCAAATCACTGATTCACTGATCACGATCCTCAAAAATCACTTAGATTAGGGACGAAGAGGCAGAAAATAAGGAGACAGACAGATGGAGACAGAGTGGTGGGCTGGGTATGTGGGTGATTAATAAGACTACAGGGTAGAGTTAGATGCCTGATGTAGTGTGATTCTCTTGATTTATATTTAAGCTAGTGCTCTATCATTCTCAGTGGGGTGAAGGACTGAGCAGAGAGAGGGGTGAGTTGAAAGAGGGAACATTAGACTGTCCGAGCAAACCTGTCCATCAGTCCGATGATTTGTTCTTGAGTGAGCAGGTTTGCATGTCCCGATCTGTGTCCTGTGGTTTTGTGTGTGCATTTCAGTATGAATTATTTGGTATTCATGTCTTGTAGTTGAATTTCTGTTTGTACCCATATTTTCTGCCAGTGAGTTACTGTGTGTGTGTGTGTGTGTGTGTGTGTGTGTGTGTTTGTGAGTGTGTGTAGTCCTGTGGGTCACACAGTATGTGTTAGTGTGTGTGATGTGCTTCTTTGTCTGACTGACTGTAAATATATCACTGTAAAAAAAAACACTTTATATCTTATCTTCCTTGATTGTGTTTTTTCCCCTTCACTCTGTTGTTGTTGTTGTTGTTGTGTGTGTATGTGTGTGTGTGTGTGTGTGTCTGTGCTCACGTTTGTGCAGATGTGCCTGTGTGGGTGTGTGTGTGCTTGCATATGTGTGTGGGCATGTGTGAGTAGGCAGGCAGGTGTTTGTGTGTGAAAACTTGCTGGATAAAAAAAGAACTTACTCTAGAGCTGAACTTTTCTAAGGTACACACATTTGTACAGTGGAGGTGCTTGCACACAAAGACACACACGCACACACACACACACACACACACACACACACACACACACATACTCACACATACAAATTCCCCTGTGGCCAAAAGACACATATGTTAAACCCTTCAAGCAATCAAAGCATGTCAGCAATCTCCGTATCTAATCTCTCAAGACTTAAGAATATGGCTGTGACCAATGAGGATAAAACACTTTAACTCTGTGTATCTTTCTCATATTCAAACACTCATGTTTGGCTAACAGGGCATGAAAATCACAAATCTCCAAAAACAACCGCAAAGCATTCAGGTAAATAAAATTTCAGTAATTTTCACAGAAACAAACAGACTCATTGATTATATAATGTTTAAATCCATAATTCATTTATAATCAGAATTAGTAATAAACAGAAGTCTGTGTGCGGATTAAATATACAACTGTTTAAACCTAATGACAAAAAATAAACATTAATTTCACTAAATAATGAAATAAAACCAAAGGAATAAAAGTAATTAGTGTGCTGCAGCTGGCACTGACAACACTCGCTATTAGCAGAGATAAGCTCCTGGTTCCCAGTCTATGTTTTGCTGGTTTGGTTGGAATAAATTAGCAGATGATTTGATCATGTCATGTACTTTTTATGAACCAGTTGTCTAGGGGATTCTGTTTCCCCGAAAACATGCAGGTAATGTATATCAGTCACACAGGCTAACATTACATCCATGTAAACACACAAAGAAACAGGCTAGTGTAGCACAGAAGTAATGACAAAGGAACACAGAAGCAAACACACACTAAGACACGACTACACACACATGTGGGTTAGACATCAAACAAAGAAAATGCAGACAAAGGAAAAGGCACATGTATTGATGCACACAAGCTGTGATCATGACTGAAGTAATAGTGAAGCCTCAGAGGGGAGTTGCCTCAGGCTTCTCTTAACATGTATGATGGGATCAGATAGAATATATGCAGGCTGTATACAAAAACAAACATAAAAAAAACAGTAACAACATGTTTGAAAAAGGTGCACACTCCCAACAGTCATGCATGTGTCCATGCATATGTATGCAAGTGCATTTGGGAGCATCTGTGTGCATGGCGTGTGTCTAGGTCTTTTTGTATGACTGGCTGTGTGTCTGAGGCTGTGAGTTTTTTCTCTACTGTATGGTCCATGCAGGTCAATTAATAATGCAACACTTGCAGAGGTAAAGGACGCCTGTGTCTGGTTGTAGCATAGAGGGGGAGGAAAATGGAAAGATAGTGGGAGACAAAGAATGAGGGGATGGACAAGTGAAGGGGAAAACATTGAACAAAGCAGGGGCAAACAAACAGGACATCAATAGGCAATAATGTGATTTAAAATGATGAAAAGAAACAGAAGAATGAATTTCTTATTGTTACAATTTTTCCCAATTAAAGGAAATATTAGACAACTAATTAGATCTATAATTTAGTGTTTTTAAAATTCTAACTCTCTGTCTCATAGCACCTAACAACAAATGAGAAGGAGGTAACTCAGCGTCTTGCTCGAAGGTTTCTCAGTAGGATGGAGAGGTATTGTAGATTTGAACTTTGACCTTTTGATGTTTCAACCATCCCTCTACTTATTCAGCTTATCTATTAATATATGTAGATCCTGTTTTTATATATCTATCATATATGCCCATACTGTTTACTATTATGTTTACATATAATTACCTCATATGTGTATGCTTCTTACCAGAATAACAGAGACACGAGACGATTAATTGGAAACTGGAGCAGCTTGTGTGTCATTAATGTGATCGTCCTGTTCCCAGGAAATGATTCACTCACTGTGAAAATAAATAAAGGAACATAATTAGCTAAAAGCAAGCTCAAAGTCAGCTTATCGTTACAGAGGCCTCAGCAAAGGGAAGTGAGAATGATTTGCAATATTTTTGCAGGGAGGAGGGTGGCGGGGAAAGAGAAGTAAATAAGGGACAGGCAATGTCAGCCTCAGGGATTTGTAATGGTTGAGAGCTGATTTGAGGCAGACTTTTAGAAGAAAGGAGTCACAGTCGGTAGGCAGGTTAATATGCTATATGCTGTACTACAATGATTTTTTTTTTTTTTTAAACCATTACGAAAAAAGAAAAATGTGTTATTAAACTGTAGAGATTGTCTAAGGGCCTGTGTGTTTGGGCTGAGGTGGGGACAGAGTAAGAGAGCCATGGGTACAGATGGGATGGATGAGATTTAAGAGGTCAGAAGGGGGGAAGAAGTGATTTTATTGTCTGTTTGTTGGGATGCGGGAAGAAGAATGGGGGGTGGAGGGCTGGAAGAGGATGAGGTGGAGTTGGTCAGGGGGAAAGGGTAGAAGGAAGCATGAAAAAGTAGAAAAAAGTATTTTGGGAGATAAGAATGGAGCATTGGAGGGATACATCAGCACATGACTGCATCACTGGAGACACAGTGTAGGTAGTGGCCCAAGAAGTGTGGTGTGTAACCAAACAGGAAGAGGTGGAGAGAACATGTCAGTGTGTGACTATGTGTGTATATATGTCTGTGCATGAAGCCAATACTTGATATATACAGGGGGAAAGGTGTGGGTAGCAAGGTGTGAAAGGGAAGTGATGAGGATGAATGTGAGTCCGTGCACGCATGACAACGGCTTGTGGTGCAGAGTGAGAATAATAAGGAGGTGTGTTCTTTTCTGCAGACAATAAAGCTAAGGATGGGTGAAGAAGGTTTTGGGGGGGTGACACTCAGGAGACAACAGAATGGGAAGGGTGAGTGTCAGAGGACTGAAATGGGGTGTAAGGCTTTGCAAGGTGCGGCAGAGGACAGCTGGATGTACAGTTAAAAAACACAAACCATGCGCATTGTGGAGGAGGATAATAAAGGGGATGGGGAAAAGAGTGGGAGGATGACAAAGAAGAGGATGGTGGTTGGACGGAGGTGGGGGCATGTGAGGCAACTAAAGGCAGAGGAGAGGGGTGAGGCGGGGTGGGCGTGTGAGTCAGACAGGGAGGAACGGAGAGCAAACAAAAAGACGAAGCATGAATCGCTGCAGTAGAGCTCTTCACCGACAAAAGAACCCCATGCAGCCTCAGCCACCGAGCCAGAACCACTGCAGCTGCGGCTGCTGGGAGTTTGTGGGCATGTGAGTGAATGCACGAGTTTGTGGCCAAGTAAAAGTGTGTTGTGTGGGCGAGTGTTTATCTGAACCTGTGGTGGGAACTGCGGCTTTGAAACCCTGAGGTTTGGGGTCTGAATCTCTGCAACACACTGCAGAGGTGCAGAATTGGGTTAGAGAGGGAGAGAGAGAGTGCAGATGAGAGAAACCTGAGAGCGATAGAGACAGACAGGGGGAGAGAGCTAAAGTGAAAGAAAAAGAGATAGAAAGTGGCAGAGAGACAGAGAATAAGGCACTAAATGATTGAGAAAAACAAAGATTAAACAAAGAGGAGATGAGGTCAAAAAGAGGAGGGGAAAAATGAAATATGGACATGATGGAGGGCAGTAGGGAGTGAGTGAGGCAAGTCATGATGGAGACAAAGAGTGATAAGTATGGGGGGAGTGCATAGGAGAAAGGGGGCAGAGCAGAGTTAGGAGATGTAAAGTGAAAGAAATAGATGGAGTAGCTGTGAGCAAGGATACAAGAGTTGGATTAATGAAATAAATGCAGAGGAGGGCTCTGGAGGAAAAAGAGGAGATAGGAAAAGAAGAGAGGCAGGACGGGGAAGAAGGAAGAGATAGAAAGAGACGGCTGTGGGGTGGGGGCAGAGGCAGAGGAAGAGATTAATAGTTGTGTAGATCTGCTCCTGTGTTGCGGTGAGAGTAATGCCTTTTTTCTCCAATCCTTTCTTCCATCCTCCTAGATTCCCTTTAAAAGGGCTTTTTGAAATAGACACAATCACACACGCACACATATGTATACACACACACACACACGCACACAGACGCACACACAATGAATATCTACTGTGATTCATGTAAGCTGTCTCCATTCCAGTGAGCATTTGCCAGCTCACTAATAGGAGAAATTCTTTAATACTGCGCCACTGTGGATTTCAAAGCCACTTACTGTAGTTCGCATGCCTCCGAACACATTCAAAGGCCTGAGTCTTCAATCAACTGCAATATATAACCAACAATACAGGGCAAGGGAGTGTGTGTGTGTGTGTGTGTGTGTGTGTGTGTGTGTGTGTGTGTACTTGTGTGTGTGGGTGAATGTGTGTGAGTGTAGGCTTGTAGCTGCCTGGCCATGCAAGTCAAGCACAGTCCAACCTGCAAGAGTTTCTACAGAGGAACTTTGATGTTGGCACTAACGGTTAATTACTTCAGTAGCGTATCTGTCAGTGCCACTGAGGCTCCCAGGCCATTCGGCTCAGTATCAGCCATGTACAACATCAGCATGTTCAAAGCCTAAACTAGAACCTATTGTCTACGGTTTAGCTCATTACATTAAAAAAGAGTGGATATTGCACAATTTATGACGTTATTGCAAAATTGTAGAAATGATTCTCTAATTTACCCTGACAAGATTTTCAGTACTACCCACCACACACAGACAAAATACTCCATCAAATTATGTTAATGATAATGTAAAATATTTATGGCTTATAGTTCTTAGTGCTGCATTTCTGTTCCTTTGACTGTCTTTGGGGCCTCACCTGCAGTAGCACTGTGTTCCTGCGGCTGAAGTTAAGCGCTGCCGTCATTAATATTTAGCTCTGGAATGCTAATGATCTCTCTGAATCATATCATCGTGCCACAACCTCCAATTAACCTCTCCAGAG
This sequence comes from Mastacembelus armatus, assembly GCF_900324485.2. Taxonomy (NCBI): domain Eukaryota; kingdom Metazoa; phylum Chordata; class Actinopteri; order Synbranchiformes; family Mastacembelidae; genus Mastacembelus; species Mastacembelus armatus. The sequence continues at coordinate 11,419,150 of NC_046633.1, read as the reverse complement.
CTCTATCGTTTCCCCCACCCTTTTCAATCCTCTTCCCCTCCTCTCTCATACTCTCTCTGACTTTCTGTCGGTCTTTCGCTTCACTGTCTTTCCTCCTCACTCTCAGTCTCTCTCTGGGACTCTCTGCCTTTGCCTTCGTCACCTCTTTTTCATCTCTAACTCTCTTTGGCACATTTTGCCTCTCAAAGTATATATGCTGAGACTTTTTTCCCTTCCTTGTGTGTGTGTGTGCGTGTGTGTGTGATTGAGCCTTGAGTCTGTGCTGTCCAAACCTGAAAGACAGCTTCAGCCTTTCAGAGTTCATCTGGTCTCCCAAGAGATCCAAGACCCTGTCCTCCATTTGTCCTTGGTACATTTTTAATAAAGCTAATCGGAGATTGGTGGATGAATCTCGTCACCTGCCTGTCACTCTTTCATTTTTCATTCTCTCTACAATACACTTTCTGGGTGAAAGACATGAGTGAGAGCTCTCAGGTGTGGATGTGCTTCAATAAAGAGAGGCTTTTTTTCCCCACATCTTGAGGAGTTATGAACTTCCTCCACAATACTGTGTCCTCATAAAGCCGAGTACAGGTATTGTGTAGCCTGCCTGACAAGGACACATATGAATGCACAGATAAATACTCACAGATTGAAAACTCAAACACACAATTAGTGATTGTGGTATTTTGTTATGAACAGTATGATTATTATCAGTGAAAGGCTGGAGATGAACTCTTTTTTTTTTTCAGAAAACTAGATCCTCTATCACAATATTAATATTTTCATTTGACTTTACCCTAGCTTTTAAAAGGCTTCTGTACCATCCCCCTTCTTCAAATGACCAAAGAATATGACAAAATCACAACAGCATGCACTTCAGATGTCATCACACCATTTAATGTCCTGTTATCTTGTCACTGTGTCTCATTGCTGTCAAGGTTCTTTAAAAAGTTCTAGTATTTGGCAAGAAATACACAGGTTCCCTATTTGCTTTCTGCACAAAACTTAGTTAGATTTAAGCAAATCTTTCAGCTTGAGTTAAAACACTCATCAATAACAAAAGTACAAGTTTTAGACTGAAATCAAACACTACTCTTCCGCAGAAAAGTCCTGTGTTTTATCACCCACCCATTCACCCTAATGTCCACCTGATGCAAGTTTTCGTGCTCCATAGACTACGTCATCACATTTCCACCTTTGCTTGTGTCCAAATTTTTACGGCCACTAAAAGTCAGCTATTTACTGGGAGGTTCCTCATGAAACCTATGATACTCACTCATAACAACATTTGACATCATGTCTGCTCTCTGTACCCCTTCAGTTATCAGACTATTAAATACTTAGTGAATCGTGGCCCATAAACACTGGACGCTAACAAGCAGTCACACCTGATGTCTAAGTTCGTCTGAATTGGTTAAATGTGTAGCTGCATGCCAATACATTAGAAAAAAATGTATCATTTTGCATAACTTGTGTATTTAAAATAAAACAGAACACAAATGTTTCCTTTATGTTTTAGGTTGTTTGTTTCCCTAAGCTACAAGGCTAAGAGCATTGTAAAACAGCCCAAAGCACACTCAAGGACACAAAATTAAGTTGCCTCTTACCTATTAGTACAAGATTAAATGCTTCATAAGCTTGAACACCTGCAGGAGGAACTGTAAACTGTGGAACCGTATTTATGTTTTGTTTGTTTTATTTAATATTTTAGGCTTCTAATTAAATAAAACCAAATTTTCCGCATGACTGAAGTGGTTTTTCAAGCATCGAGCATTATAATAAAAATACTGTTCATCATAAGCATCATCATAAGCAAATAAAAGCATAAATGAAGGGCTAGATTTGAGAGGTATTGATGGAAAGCATAGATTTTGTTTTATTATAAATAAAATGTATAACCTTCAAAACTATTGTCAGTTGTGTAGTGATTACAAATTATTTACACAGACAGTATTGTGCACTAAAATCAGAAGTCAAGCTATTCTGGCTTGCACATTTGGAGTACAACAAGAAGTAGGTGGATTTGTTTTAGGTGTGTTCTAATCAATGTATCAGACACACTGAATATAAACTGTCAAAGTTACTGTGACTTCCCTTGAGCCCCTTAAAATGACAAACATCCGTCTCTGGAGTAAAATTAAATGAGCCCCCACCACAGAGCCCCTGGTTCATATTTGTATTTCCCTTTTATACACTAACTCCAGCCTTGCTAATGTATTGTAGTAGATAGTCTTGCTCTCTTATGTGTCTCTTGCCTTCATTTTTCTCTCTCCTTCTCTTTTGTAGCAATGATTGTGATGAATTGAGTCATCTTAAGTGTTTCCTCTCTTTGTGCATCCCGGGAGGATTTCAATCCCCCTCTGTTTTCCTGTGGTCCCCCCCCCCCCTTTCTGTGCACTCATCTCCTCATCGCTTACCTTATTGCTGTTCTCGCTATCGTTCCCTCCCTGTTTTATGCCTGCCATCTTTGCCTCCACTTCTTTCCTGTGTTCTAAAAGGATTACTTAAATGACAGTCATGCTTTCAGACCTTTCCACTGTTTCCACCACCACTCTACATGAAATAGATAATTTACAGAATGGACAATGAATGGGGATTAATAGTAGCAATCCATGAATTGTACTTCATATAAAATCTGCATGTAGCGGTGCACACATACATGCACAACCAAACAGACACCTACATCTATAGCACTGCAGTCTTTAGCCAAGGTCATGACCTACAGTTGTACTGCATCATAACAACAATGATGGCAACAGTGAGTTATCTACACTAAGGTAATCAGGGCAGCATTTTAATCAGCTGCTGAGTTATGGCGTAGTGTGCCATCAATGAAATGGTGTCACTGCTACTGATGCATGACGATATAATAATACATCATCGTCTGTAAAGAAGAGCTGTTTTTGGATCGCTCTTCTGGCTTCACGAGTAGTAATATTTGAGGTCATGACACTAGAAAGTACTAGATTTCAGCAGTATCACTGTGGAGTTAGTGACATCTCTGTGAAGAGCTAAGTTAAATTATTATGGCAAACCATATTTTTATGTAAATCATATCACAAAAACTTCCTCAACAGGCCCTAAGGAACTAATACCTCCCTATCAAAACATTCCCATCAGACTGTCTGAAAACATAAGTGCTCCAGCTGTATTTTTGAGATGTTTTAGAAAACTAGCAGTTGCCAAAACATCACACTTTAGACATGTATGGAAAATAAATAAATAAATAAAAGACTCCTTGAGTCCCCAGCACAGAACAGTCAGTCACATCCTCAGCCTCTTTATAACATATTTGTCACACTCTTGCCTAGTGGGATTTCACTTAATAGAGGAGAGAACTTCTGTATGAAATGTATCTGCAGTACAGCACTTGGCGGTAGATGCCTTTGATTTGCCAATCAAGATGGTGACTTTTGAACGACCGCCACTGTATGGCAGAGACAGCCAGCCAGAGGGCTGTCAGTGTTCAAAGCCAAGGGCCCTCTCAGTTAACAGTCTCAGTGTGTTGCTACTCCCACATTTCAAGAGATGGCACATCAAGGGACTTTTATTGTTACGCTGTATACATCTGTACACACACACTACGATCATACAAGACAATCATACACACTGAACAGTATACATGTCAACATGGAGGCAACAAATGCATAGTCAAAAATTTTGTACATACACATGGATGGACACACGCACACGCGCGCACACACACACACACACACACACACACACACACACACACACACACACGCATGCACACACACACACACACATGCAAAGACAGAACACAGAACAATGCAGCTTTCTGGGCTGGATGTGTTGGCAGATGAGACAGTTTAACACTGTCTCATCTGCTCTCTGCTTTGCCAACACTGCTATGGGACATAGCCAGATTCAGGGAGAGAGAGGGGAGAGAGAGAAAGAGTGAGATGAAGAGAGGGAGAAAAGTAAAACAGGGTGAAGTTCTACCTTGTGGCAGCACACCAGGGCTGGAAGGATGTGAGCAGGGAAGGGAAAGAACAACAAAGCGTTGGTGTGAATAAGAGGTGGCTGCAAAAACAGCAGAAGTGAATGTAAAAAAAAGGGCAACAACAGAAGTGAGATAGTGACAGAAAAAATAAAGAGAACGACATGGATGGGGTGATATACAATGTCAAAAGTGGAAGCAGAACTTGAGGCGCTGCTTGAGTAAGCAGGTGTTAATGACTGTGAATCACTGCCACTTCAGCTGTTCAAACAAAGTGGTGTTATTATAAGTACTATTTTGAAATATAGAAGAAGAGAAAATAAAAAAATGTTAAAGGGCTACAAAAGGGGAAATATGGATAGTTCAGAAAGAGACTCATTCCTAAATAAAGAAGAGAAGCTCAAGCAAAAAAAAAAAAAAATGCAGTGGGGAAACAAGAAATCAAAACAAAATCAAAAAAATATATACATTTTACAAAAAAATCCAAATACAAACATTAAAGAAACATGTCACCATCTTTTTTATGTGTTCTTTAATGGTGTCTATGTTCACATGATCAGTGTTTTTTTTTAAGCAACACAAGGTTTATTTTTAGCTATTCTTACATTACCCAGTATTCCTTGGCAGCGCTGCATTATGAGGAACCCCAATGATACACCACCCTGTCACCAAGGAAAAACTTGGGAACATATTTTAGTATGTGTGTTAACATTTTTTAATGTCATAATGAAGAACACAACGTAATATTTTCTAAGCAGCGTAGTATTATTTGTACAGTATATGATATTGCATGTATGATATGGTATGATATTGATGTACCTATACAACACTAATAATATTATAACTAATAATAATAACTAAATAATTTTGTGTGGTCAGTCAAAACAACAAACTTTTCCAGATTAGGTCTGTACCACTGGCAGATTCACCATCTATTTTATGTAACCATGGACACAGCAAACAACGGTGCTATTTCTAGATCTTATTTGATTTGGAAAAAATGCCAATTGGTTGCATGATATTGAGTAATAGCTCATGAGAAAACATTATAAGAATATATTTTGCAAAAAAAAAAAATACACAAAATACACAAAATTAAAATACACAAAGCATTAAGGTACTGTATTGTAACTAACAGATTTATACAGAATCAACATAAATAAAGCATCATAATGACTAATTTACTTTGTAACATAAACTAGCACAGTGCAAACAGAATTAAAAAGAGGAGTTGCCCTCTGGTTTAAAAGTAGCATGTTGGTGCATTTTTTTCCAACAAAGTTTTTGTTGCTTAGTGACTAAATGTTAACTAACCACATTTTACTTAATCTCCAAGAACAATTTGCACATCAATTTCAGATGACCTTCTCAAGGTTGACGTGCATGTATTTTAGAACGGAGTAGTAATATGAGAGTAGTAAACAACTTGGCAATTTCTTTTGGGTTTCAAGTTCCACCAGTGACAAAGAAGTGCTTGAATCTCAATGGCTTATGAGTACAGAGGAAAGAAGTTGTAGTTTAACAAGATCTCTGCACTCCACTGAATGACATATTTGATGGAGCCTGGCAGTGCCTTTCCAGAGCCTGTGAGGTTGATTTTCTGATTAATAGATTTGTCAGATTTTCTTCCTCACATCAAAACAGTGGCATTTACCTTCAAGATCTGCAAAGTGACCCTTTAAGGTCAAAGCAGATGCTGAATAATAAGTGGGTTTGGAACACAGGGCCGTTATTCTCGCAAATGTTTGCCTATTAAGGGATGAAAAGAAAATGAGAGTTGTGTTCAAAAAATGGTAGAAAAGGGCACACCAGGACATGGTGTCACAGGAAAAAAATTAAATATAAAAGGATAAAATTGACTTAATAAAGGAATTAAACGGATTCCAGATGATCTTTTCAATGTAGCACAAAGAGATATTTCACACATCAGACTTTTGACAATTTGACTAACATTAATTCTTTAAAGAATTAGATTTTTTTTTTTTTTCGATTTTTTATATTTCAAGTATATTCCAAGCTCGGAATCCAGCACCAAAAAACATTAGCAAACAAGAAATAAGAAGGATTCAGTAAAAGACGAAGGTCTATGAGGATATAAGCCAACCCCATGAGGTATCATTTATAATATGGATAAAACCAGCAGGTGTTTATGTGTTTGTTCTAGTTTTCTTTCTGTTCTTCATGTGCCAACATTGCTGGTAGTATTTAAAGGAGCTGTACTATAAATTATTGACATGCATTTGTCCAAGTAGAATAAAGAAAACCACAGTTTTATGTCTTTTTTGCCCATTATCTCTTAGAATGAAATGTTTTCTGAAGAGAAGCACACAGCTGACTGAACTGGTCTATTAAAACTTAAAGCTACATGCATTTCAACATGGCTACCATTGTTCTTACACACAGCACACAGACTTAGGATTTTTTATTACAGAAAATCTCTTGTGAGCTGAAATGAAGGGACTGGATAAAGGGATAACATGCACGTTTTTAATGGAGCTGTAATTCTAGTCTAGCTTCCTCCCACAGTCCAAAGATATAGACAGTTGCCTCTTTTGATTACTGGACTTTGCGAGTTTGTTCCACAGATTATCTGGCACAGAGTATGACTAAAGGACTGGCGCCCAAATGAATCTTCTCTGTGTCCATGGCAAGGTGTAGTATTTAACTAGAAGGGCAACATAGCTCTAGTAAGACTGGTTGGTCAGGCGGTTCATTACTGTGGTTCAGACTGCAGTATCTCAACAACTATTTCAAGGATTGTCGTAAAATTTTGTGCAGACATTCTTGATTCCAAACAATGAAACCTACTGATTTTGATGATCTGATTTTCCTTTTGTGCCACCACAAAGTTCAAGTTTGCTTTATTTGGGCAAATATCTCAACAACCTTTGAATAACGCAAATAACACAATAAAACATGCATTTTTCTGCAAACATTCAGTGTGAATGCCCAGAATTGCTCTATCACCGACAGCAGGTTAGAGATTTTCAATTATCCCCTGAAAGATCTTGACATCTATTGGCTGAGAACTCTGTACAAACATTCATTGTTCCCAGCTGATGAATCCTACTGACTCTGTTGAACCCCCTGACATTTTTTCTTGTCCCACCATGATGGTGATATTTGTGGTTTTCAGGAAAATATCTCGACAACTATTGGATGGTTTGCCATTTAGGTTGCACTGAGGATGATTTTAAATAACTTTGGTGATCCTCTGACTTCACAGTCTTGCAGAGCTGATTGCAGGGGTTCTGAAGTCTGAAAGAACAAGAAACTTGTAAAAATGTGGTGTTACTTCAAATTGTATTCACAAATTCTTTAACACAGTCACATGGCACTGCAAGAGAATTAACTCACTGTCCAGTTTTAAAGATGCTAGGAATTATGTGCATCCTTGGGCTCACAGGCCTGTTTTGGGTTGTTCAATGGGGTTAACTCCAGTCATCTAGTGTTTTCGTCTTTCAAAGTCCGTCACTTCAAGGCCAATCAAGAGCAGAGCAGTTAAACAAGGAGGCAGCAGGATACATCTGTGAATGGTTTTTATAGCTGACATCCAGGAAATGGTGGCTCTATAACCTCACACATCTTCGCACTTTATACACACACATACACACATGCATCTGAACACCACAGGATGGACACTTGGGGCTGACATTTCAAACTGTCAGAGATAATGCTGTCAAAGTGTGCATTGTCATGGGACATGACTGTGTGTGGTTGTGTGTGTGTGTGTGCGCGCGCGCGTGTCTGTGTATTTACTTGATGAGCGTGTTGAGTGGATATAGTGCTTGCTTTCAATTGCCTGGGGCAAATTTATGTAATAATGTTGATTTATTTTTTAATATAGATATATCTTGCCTACACACACACTTTCCACAGATTACATGCCAAACTAGACACACACATGGACTTCTCTCACTAGCTTCCCACCACCACTACACACACAGACCAACACATATACAAACACACACCACCTTCATCCCTTCCCCTCCAAACACACACTTATCGAATTAAATAAAGTCAGCATTTTGCAGCCAGTCGGTTGCGGGGAAATAAAACACCATGTCATTTAGTGCTGATGGGATAGAGCCTCTATAAATAGTCATTTCCTGCTTGGCTTTAATTAAGTGGCGCTACTGTCAGCTGTCACAGAACACAATTATCAGACAGACCCATTTAGCAAACTAACCCCTTCACTGTGTCTCTGTCGGTTTATCCCTCTGTTGGTCTGTCACTCTGCTTTGTGTGGAGTCTGCTTTAATGCTCATCTCTCTCTCTCCACTATCCCTATTTCACTGCAACTGTCTACATATGTCTTTCTGTCTACTTACAGTGTATTGGTCAGTCTGGGTAAGAGTGCTTACACATATTGTTTTATTTCTCTTTGTATTCACCTCTCCAGTAAGCCTTTTTTCTGCTTCTCTTTGCTCTGCCCAGTTCTCCCTCTCTAGTCTTTCTCTTCTAATCTGCTGCAAGTTTTCTTCTCGGACAGCTTGTTTCATCTTTCTCCCTCTGTACTGTACAGCATCTGCCTGGCACTCCAGCTTTTTTAAGGTGATTTTTTTTTTTAGGTTCACATGTAGCTAAGTTTTCACTAACACAACTCCCTGTGTGTGTGTGTGTGTGTGTGTGTGTGTGTGTGCATGTGTGCGTGTGTGTGTACGTGTGTAGATTTGACCGTGATACTTTATGAATACATGTGTGTACATTGCGGGTGTGTTTACTTAAAAGGTCTGGTGCAGTTTGGATTGGAGCTACACTCTCTGACTCCATCTAAAAGCTCTGAAGCATGTTATTCCCCTGATACATAAAGTTAGAGAGAAAGAAGGAGTGAGGGGAAGGAAAGAGGGAAAGAGCAAAATGCAAAAAGGAGGGGATGTGTGTGTGGGGTTGGGGAGGTGGCGGTAAAGAAGACATGGAGAGATAGAGCAAGGCCAGGAGATGGAGATGGCAAGAGAGTAGGCTAGAGAGAGGCAGCGAGAAGGACACTGCAAGGACAGTGCAGAGGAAAGAGAGAGGAGTAGGAGGAGGGAAATGTACTCAGGGACCCACAACAAGGAGAAACACACAACCACGCATTCATGCACACACTCAAATTCAGCATACATATCTGCTGCCACATATAGCTGCACAATTGAATTGATGCCGGTCTCACGTATATCGATAGACAGTCAGTCTTTTTCACAAATATTCCCAGGATGCACAAGCTCTCATTTCCGCTGACACACTGACACCAATACACAATTAATCTCTCACACACATTCACATGAAAAAAAGAGGCACAAAGGGATACACAAAAAGAACAAAAATTCATTCATTTAAATATGTGTATGCGGATACACAGTATGTAATTTTTTTTTTTTTTTTTTTTTTTTACATTCAGTGTTAGGGTTTCTCAACACAAACAGATATGCACACTCAGGGGAGGATGTGGATAAAGTGAACCATGGTTTGTCCCAGCTAGAGCATAGACTATTTAGACTGAATGGATTTATCACCCTGCAAGTGTACAAGAGGACTAAGAACAACAGTTTTGCCAGAGAGGAAGGACATACACACACACACACACACACACACACACATACATACACACATATTTGCATATATTCACAAACGCTCACACACACTCAGACATAAGAACAAAATCGGATATCTTTCAACTTAAGATAGTACTCATCTTCGTGTCGACATGCACACGCAAATGTGTGCCAGTGCACATACGCCGGTCTCTCACTTGCTTTCTCAAACGCACACACTAAAATGAGAAAGTCCAATTATCAGCTGGCATTCCTCTCTCAGGGTAATTTAATGCATTGGGTGAGAGCTTCTCATTTATGTTTGGTAATTACACTCTCTCTGCTTTACACTCCCTTTAATAAGCTCTAACTTCACTGCATAAACCGTTAGATTACATACACGCGCACACACATTCTCACACATACAGACACACACATCCACCTACGCATGCAGATGAACACTTAAAGGCATACTGTCAAAAAATATTTTTGCTACATAAAGACATAAATGCTGAATGAATGCATATATACACAGATGTGAACATACTACTGGAACTTTCCCTCACCCATGAGCATCACCGCCACTCTTACTGCTTACCTGTCGTCATTTTCCTTCACATTATCATTCATTACATTATTGCACTTGTTTTGGTGCTTGGTGGTTTTTCCCCTCTATAATTCATTTCTTCATCTGAATTTTCATCAGGGATTATGTTTTGTGTTATGGAAATGCCTGTGATTACTATTCATTATGTGGTTTCATGATTCAAAGTCGTTTAAATTTATGTGAGATTGTGTTTATGTGTGCAAGTGTTATATGTGTGTGTGTGTGTGTGTGTTGGAGCTCTTTAATTCAAAAGGCTTAAACAGACACAAAAGTTGAGTGTGCATGTGCGAGTGTTTCTGTGAGTGTGTTCGTGTGCGCTTGCATATTTCTTCAACTTGAGAAGTCGTGACTCTCCATCAGTGACAGAAAGGCAGAGTGTGTGCTGAGACTGTCGATGGAGCATCTGAGAGACCGAATTATAGCTGTGTCATCTGCTTCAGCTCCCATTTGAGAAACCCACTGCATAATCATCCAACTCTTTCCAGCGTGTGATGAAAATATATACATAAATATATAGCAACTTGGTTTCTAAACAGTTATCACACATAAAAACAAAGATTATATTGTCATATAACATAACAAAACACAGGTAACAAAGGACATCCTGATAATAGCTCAGAGGAACTAGAAGAAAATGACATGCTTTTGACATATTAACCAGGTAGCCCTACAGTAGCACTGTTTGCCTTTGATATTGCTTACCATGTTATCACTTTAGACACATTTTATAAGGAATTCTCTAACTCAAAGGAGCTGTCTATTAAAAAAGTATAAGCCTGGCTATTTAGATTACACACATTCTTACAGTAGAACTTTCTTGTATGGCAAAGCTGAATGAAGACTCATTTACAACAGCAAAACATTTTGATGGACGCCACTTCCCCAGAATCATCTTACACCTCTAGGTCATTCATTGGCTGACTTCAGCTCCCTAACCCCCTTGATCGAAAACAGAGGAAGCAGCATAGATAATGGATGGATTGATGGATCCTCTGTCTCTCTAAGGTCCTCAAATGTTACCTCTACCCCTTGTTTTTGGGTTACCATTTAACACAAGAGGTAGTGGTAAAAACAGTCCCCTAAAAAAATGGGACATTTTAATTACATCCCTATGTAATTAACTACAGTAACCAGATGTATCAAGCTTCAGTTTCACAATGTCATCCTCAGGTGTGGCAATTTCTTGTCACATCAAATACGACAAATGAAAGGAACAGAAGACATTCATGTCTGGGAATGTTGGTGGATTCATTTGAGGTATAACTGCAAATAACTTTTGTTCTAGGTACCATTTGGTTTTGAATTCACCGCTAACCCTCAGTTTGAAGGGCTTTGTAGCCCTACACCTTAATGACAAATTAGTAAGGTTATAACTTTAAAAGTAAGTAAGTAGTGCTTTTTAAGTGTGCCTCTACCTTCATAGGGCTTGAACTTCTGTTTGCCTACTTCATTCATTCATCTATACTGTAGCAGTTGTGACACAATTGGTCATTAATTTTAATATACCCAAATGTTTCTTCTTATGATCAGTCAAACTGCATCTAAAGAAGACATTGGATAGATGTCACGATGGGGTGAAGACAGTTGCAAAAAAATCAAAGCAAATAAATACCTTCACAAAGTTGTGAAGAGTTGTGAGTCTTTTTCTTATTTGTTAAATTTTCCACACCAAAGGTTGCTTAACTTTTTTCCATCTTATCAATCCAATCTTAACAACAGCCCAGATTTCCCCCTGTCCCATAGCAGGCTGTTGAAGAAAATATTAACACAAAAGGTACATTATTTATGAGCAATGACTCTGACTGGTTGGTGGTGATGACTCATGTTGACCCCCAGCCAATCACAATAGCATCTAATAAATAATGCAAGTATCTTGACTGACAGCCTTTACTTTGCATGATGGTGACCACTGGAAGTGCAAGACAGTAAATGGAGATATATGAACCAGAGTCTAATCGTGAACGTGAAGGAGAGAAACCCACTGCTGCAGATTTGAAACTTCAACTGGATGTTTTCAGAATTTTTCAAACATAGCTTAGCTTTACAACAATTTTAATTTAGCTGAATGACCTAAAGGGCAGCACGGTGGATGAGTGGTTAGCGCTGTTGCCTCACAGCAAGAAGGTGCAGAGTTCGCAACATGGCCTTTCTGTGTGGAGTTTGCATGTTCTCCCTGTGCTTGTGTGGGTTTTCTCCACGTACTCTGGTTTTCTCCCACAGTCCAAAAACATGTATGTCAGGTTGATTGGTGACTCTAAACTGCCCATAGGAGTGAGTGTGAGTGTGTGAGGTTGTTTGTCTCTATGTGGCCCTGTGATGGACTGGTGACCTGTCCAGGGTGTACCCCTGCCTTCCACCCAAAGAGAGCTGGGATAGGCTCCAGCAGATCCCCATGACCCTGGTTAGGAATAAGTGGGTATAGATGATGGATGAATGACATAAAAAAACAAAGCTTATGCTGGTTTTGTTAAAAGGGAATATGTCTCGAGAAATTATATGATGCTCTGCTTTGCACGACATTTCTTGTTGCAAACTTCGACAGCAGAACTTAGTATGCTCTCTACATTGTCAGCATAGTGCTGGTCAACATTGTGTATCTGATTTCACAACTGGGTGTTACAACAGACAGTTTCACACAGCAGAAACATACATTAATAGTTCAAAAATAAATGTCATCACTTTTACTGATTTGCATGTGTGTTGCTAGTTTAAAACTTTATTTCAACTCCAAACAATATCACAACCAATTTTCTGCTATGCAGAATCAGTGAAGCATGCTTATACAACAATTCAACTAAATTATGTGCTAAAGCATTAAAATTCATAATTTTTTGAATCAGAACTAGGGTTTCTGTGTTTAGTGAATAGTGAAGTTTCTTTGCATCTAGTAAAAAACAAAAAAAACAAAACTATAGAACACATCAGTCCCTGAGCTATTTTGTCATTTACTGCACCTTGGTTCAAAAGTACCATCACTTTCTCAATATTAGCTAAATGTCTGTGATGTTCAGAAACCCATAGATACCCCATTTTCTGCTAGCACTGAACACACATTTTCAAATCACTTTATTGGTACTTTTGCATGCCATTTGAAAAAATATGGTCTATAGTCAAAATTAAACTGTTACAGATCATATAGTTAATGATGTGAAAAATTAGACAAGACAAAAAGATGTAGGCCCAGGTATATAACTGCAGATGGAAACACAGATAGATTCTTTATGTTCCATTTAGCCATTTGGCAGTTTTTCTATCTGAGAGAGCTAGAAACTTTTATTCAACACATATAAAAAAGGATGAAAAGAGGGACAGTGAAACATAACCTAAGCTGCCATCAATTGACAATGTCCCAATGCTCCATTACCATATTACATGTGACCTGTCTGCTAAAGTTATAAATACAGCATGTATGCTGGAGATGGAGAATTGATTTTTCATGCAAAACCTTTCTTCACTTGTAGTGCTTGTGTCTGGCTTACACTATTTTTGATTCACAAAATGATGAAGGTTTTTTTATGCTTTATTAAGCAAAACGTTTTGCTGAAGTGATGTATATGCTTGCTACACTACACTGGCTTTGCATATCAGAAAATTGGTTTTGATATTGTTTGGAGCTGAAATAAAATGAAACATGGAAGTTATTCACATGTTGTGCTAGCTAACCACTTCTCTGGTGAATAGAAACCCACATGAATTTTTAAGGGAGGACAAAGGGCAAACAAAGGGAAATGGGATTAATGTTAACAGTGGCCAGAATTATCCCTTACACTGAGAAGATTCATGCAAATTAGTAAAATTTATAAAACCAATTTACTAATGTTTATTATATATTGTGATTAAAAGTTTAACAAAGGGCAAACCTATGACTGACTATGCATGTTAACACAGAGTCATGCATATATTAGTCTATTTCAGTCCCCTACAATTTTTTTTTCCCACACACAGTCATTCCTGTAGATTGCCCATTCATACAGTACTGCTGTCAAATCCTTTTTTGGGGTATGCATCCCATCCAAATATGTAATCCATCCATTCATTCATCCATCCATCCCTGGCCATAACAGCTTGTAATAGCCTTCTGGTAAAGATAATTATAGGCTTTTAATATACTGGGAGTAATAGACAACCTATTTTAGCTTTTCTAGAATGTGCCAGCATAAACAGAGATTCACCAGCCTTATCCATTACTTATTGGTACTCAGTGATGCACATGCAAAGGGATTCACCTTAGTGGATTCATATAGTGCAATCATTTACCTCCTGCTAAAGTAACTTTCATTTAATGCCTCTCCCTATGGTTCACCCCTCCATCTCTCAGTACTCACTCTGTAATTGCTATCTTTAGCTTTTGTTATTTAACATTCTCTGTAACATGTATTTTGTTAACTCACCTGCTTCCTTCCCTATCTGCACACACACCTTACTGTGCAACCCACCTTGAAGCCAAGCTCATTTCTTTTCTTTTTTTTTATTGAAACCCAATCCTTTCATTCATATGTGTTTATTAATCATTAATAGATTATTCATGAATAGTATTATAAAAATAAAGTTTAAGGTATGAAATTTAACTCTCTTAATATGATGGATTTTAACCTGCCAATATCCTGCATGGGAGTGGAAGCCGACTCGCGTACATATCTACACACACACTCAGGAGCACTTGTGTGCACAGTGTCTAAACGTGTGCTCCTGTGGGACAGGGTGGCTAATTCTGTCTAATAGCATGGCTACCCTTCATCTTCCCACTGGGATCCTGGTATTCAATTACCACCAGTTTATACTGCTTGCTCCTCTGCTACATATTGCCACTAGCACCGACAAACTAATGGAGCATCTTATTACAGTATTTCTAACAGCAAAGAGTATAATATTTTCATAACCAAGTATGAGTGAGTGTAGGATTTTTATAACAGTACACACATTTTTAACAGCTGCATGTTTAATGTTGGTGGAAGGTATAGAAATGAATTTTGAATGCAACAGAATCAAAAACTGCACATGGGAAGGACTTCTGACTGGAAACAAATTTCAGCTATGTTCAGGCTGATATGGTTGAGTGGAGTGCTGTTCAGCTGAAAAATACATACAGACAGGTACTGTGTCGAAGTGGAACTTATTAGTTCCAACTGTGGGCTGTGCTGTTTCACTTCTCCAGCCTGACTTTAAGGTTTCTCTCTCTTCTCCTCTTTCTGTATCCTCATATTTCTCTCCCCTCCTCTCTCTCTGGGGAGCTGTATCTTGATAAATATCAAAACACACACACACATGCTCACACACACCGTTAGCACCATACTGAGAAACTGCAATGCACAAACGAGTGAGCTGGCTTCCTCTTGACTGTTTCCAGTTTAGCCAAAGTCCAAGTGGCCTTTCAAGTACTGAGTCTATGCTCTGCATGAGGACTTTCAAAGGTCTGTATGAAGTGATGTACTTACAGGTCTCTGGTTGTGACTGCTCAGCACGCAGGGAGGTGCTAAATAATACGTCTCCACTCTGATCTAAATTCAGTTAATGGATGAAAATAGACATCTTTTGCAGACATGCCCTGTGATAATGTCATATGAGATCTGTCAGCACCTGATAATGAACAACCAAACCTGTAACAGCGGAGACAGTTTTAAATAACTGTGTAACTGCTACAATATGCTCACAGTTTGCAATTCTTCAAATCACTAATGTGATCAGATGGCACTATAAATAAGACAAATCACTCATTACCATCATTTTTTTTCACCTAGATCAACTTCACATCAGTCTTTGCCTCATTGTAAGAAGGTAATTATTTAATTCCAGCTATTTTCTGCTTTATCGAGAACATACCAAGCTCTCTAACGGTTTAGCAGTTTATAAAAAAGCATGAAACAAAATAAAATGCAAAGATAAAAAAGAGTTACCAAGATGTAACATGTCCTACATGGGCCCAAACCTCACAACCTTAAAGTTTCATAAATAGGAGCACTCTACTGAGTTCAGCAGTGGAGAGAAGTTAAATTTTATTTTATTTTATTTATTTATTGTTTTTTTTGTTTTTTTTGTGCCTTACTTTGGTCTACTTTTTTGTGGTCTAAACATTGTTGCCTGTATAGATCGGCAGCCGGAGTGAAAATTAATGATTAATGACTAACTATGCAAACTTGATCTGCTGATGAATCTGTTTTTAAAAAATGATTAGAGCTTCTTGCAAAAGCCAGTAAAGCGAAGTAGTCAGTGATTTAAGACAAGCTGAGAAGAGTGAACTTGTATGTTCAAATAATTGCATTGCTTTCAAAAGACCAATTTACATTGAAGCTACCAAATAAAAAAGAGACCACTGACAATTAAAATAAGATTAGAAAACTTTAAGAGAAAGTACAGCACGACCTACGTTACAGCTAGTGAATAATGAATATATATAAACAATGAATTTATATACTACTATATATTTATTTATATAGATGGAGGTATATTACATCAAAACTTTAAAAAGTTTAAAGTTGAATTAAGTTGATTCTTTGATAACTTAAAAAACATGTTTAATTTAAAGTGTTTATAAGTGTATAAGTATTTGAACTGTTCTAATCTTTTCATCTGGACTTGGCCTTTCTCTCATCATTTGCAATTGTTGGAAAATTGCCAAAGACTACAAAAACACACACTGACCACACAATAAAACTACAACAGAGTGAAAATACACATTAGAAACACCAACTTTTTCCATGAAATAAAGTAGAATAGCAATGACAAACTGAAAAGCACTGCCCATGATTTGACACACTTCAGCCTCAAGTTAAAAAAAAGGGATAAGAAAAATGCAAAATAAATAAAAATAAACAGCTGCTGTACACCTAAACCACTGTGTGAGTGCACACCGTGACAACCAATTGTACTTTTTAGTCAGAAATAAGCCAGTAATAAGCTTTTTGTATAAATTGCTTTCTACTCTGGAGCACCAAATGCATAAAGTGCTTTATATGGCTGGATAATCAAAACAAATATGCAGTGCTGTAAAAAACCATTGGGTTAATTAGGTGTAATATCTTGAATATCACCATTTATGTGAAGTATATGAGTAAATCTACCTCCACAGCAGAAACACGCCAATTTGGAAAAGCTAAATATTTTAACTGCAATCTGTCCTCGTATTTGAATTAGATTTTAATTGTCCAGGCACAAGAGTAGTTCAACCTTTATTTCCTAGATTAGAAAGGTTTTAACACAGAGAGTTCATTCAGAGTGTATTCCACTGCAGGGCACCCAGGTGCTTCATTGTACTTCCTGCAGAGCCATAATTACAAACACGGAGGCAATTAAAACCGTGCAGGGAGGTGTGCATATAAATATGTATCTATCTATATATCTATATCTATCTATATATATAGATATAGATACATATATCACCTATATATAGATCTATATCTATATATAGATATATATAGATATATGTCAATATCTATATATATCTATATATAGATATAGGTATATATCTATATATATAGATATATACACACATACACACACACATATATATATATATATATATATATATATATAGTTAGCATGTTCTCCCCATGTCACAGTGCAAACATGCAGGGTTAGCTTAATTGGTGACTTTAAAAACTGCCTGCAGGTGTGAATGTGAGTGTAAGTGTTTTTCTGTCTCTAGTCTGGGGATCTGCCTCTCCTTTTGCCCAAGGTCAGCTAGGATTGGTCCCCCCCCCCCACAACAGAAGTGTGGATGGATGATTCACTGAGTCCATGCATGACTCTTTATGTATATATGTACTAGAGGCCTGAATGATTGAGTGAGCAGGCAGCCAAAGAAGCAGTGATAGCACCGATGATGCTTATATTGTATCTTGAAAGGCAAAGATAATAACAGAGTGCTAAACTGAATTCAGATAAGAATTGAATTTTTATCTTAGATGGTTCTAAATCAATATACCATTTTCAATAATAGATAATTGTACTCTAAAAACTTTAACATTTCTCATTAAATGTACAGATTCAGTTCAATAAGCCTGATCTTTCATAAGGGCAAGTGTTTCAATGTATTTTTGATTTACAAATCTCCCAGAGAATATGGGGCTTGACATGATTCATCAAATGTGCAGGTTGTTGGTGTCAATATGCAGATTAAGACAATGTTGATCTTTAAACCTATACTGGTGTAAATCAGTTGTTAACACAGTGTTATCACCTTATTAAGTTGATTTCACATTTTAGCAAGCAGTTGCCTGTCTACACACACCCAGCAGACACAAAGCAATATTATTATTTGCTTGGAGCTGTGTTTTTGGCCACCTGGCAAATGTAAGTCCAATATATCCTCTTTTCATAAACTCTGTGCTTGCTCTCAACCAGGTCCTCGGGAAAATATCTGGCTCTTCATCTCTTAAAGGCTGCATGTACAATACAAACTAAAATCTCTTGCCCATATAAAACAGGTAACTTGCTTAATTTTCAAGACCTGATTTTGAAAGAAACGATGAATTGGTGCAATACATATAATTAAAGTTATATTTCACTTTCTTGCCTTTTATGGACTCTGATAGAGACAGTGAAGTTGTACTCACAGGATCATTGTCTATTACTTCAAATGCATGGTTTGTCTTTGTCTCTGCAGTTGAGAAAGGTGTGCGTGCCCTGACAGTTTAGCAGTGTGTGCACACAAGAGAGAGAGATGGCAATGAAGGCAGCGTGAGAGAGAGCAGTGCCCTCCATGGGGCAAAAGAAGAGAGGTCAATCTTTTCCACAGAAACCAGACGTGTGGCGGTGTGTCAAGATAGTCAAGTGGTTAAATCCTCAACCTCTGGATCTACACGTGGATGTCCAGTAGCCAAGTACTGACTGTCCTCTCTTTTTTGTCCCCTTTTTATCCAAGTAACATACATTGTATTACAGGTAAAGGTGTTGCTTACTAAAACAAAAATCAGGCCATTAAAATGTGTCCCCTTGGAGAAAATGCAATGTGGGTGCGTTATATTAACATGGTGTTCCTTGTTAGTAATATGACT
The DNA here is from genome assembly GCF_900324485.2 of Mastacembelus armatus. Lineage (NCBI taxonomy): Eukaryota > Metazoa > Chordata > Actinopteri > Synbranchiformes > Mastacembelidae > Mastacembelus > Mastacembelus armatus. The sequence goes on along the minus strand of NC_046633.1, from coordinate 11,400,091 downwards.
CTGCTGCTGAAGCATTGCTGCACAAACTGAGCTATTGCTTAGAATTTAAAGTTAAGTCTTAAGTCTCAGCATGACACAACAAATTACTGCAGTGGCTACATGAAGCTCCTTTGAACGTTATCTAAACCTTCTGTGCAACTGAGTCCATTTTAAAATGACCAGATTACTGTAAACAGTTGTGCAATCAGAAGGGAGATTTCTGCAACGGACACATTTTAGTAGCAGAGTTCCTCTCTTTCTCTCTCTGTCTCACTCCTTTTAGAGTCCTTGAGACAGTCTAAAGGAGAGTGTGTTATCTCCTGCAGAGCAAGAGGGGGAGATGCTTCTCACTACACCCATTCTCACATACCTGCCCTGTTTGCAGATAGATAGAAGGTGTCTCTGTGTGTGTGTATGTGTGTAATGTGCACAGGCATGTCTATCTGACTTTGAGCGTATTTAAAGAGTGAAAATGAGTTGTTGCTTTGAGGAATGTCTCCAAGGGTGAATGTGCAAGTGGGCAGGCACACACACAAGATAATTCAGTCTTCTACAGCAGGAAAAGTGTCATAACAAATTAAATTCACCAGAGGCAGAAACTCCTGGGCTCAATTTCAACTCAATCCTAAATCCATGAAGGAATATGTAAATATATGCGCCACACAGAAATATTACAATGCTACACTGCTCTATCTGCTTGCAAAATATACTCACATCCAGCATCAAAGTGCTTTTAACACAGCAACCCAATTAGTGTGTGATTCAAATGATATACCATCACTGCAGAAATGTTAACTTTTTCATTCCACACGCAACGTTGTACTTTTAAATTCAGCTATCACTTAAACTGTTTTATGCCCTTTTTGTACTTGTTTGCTGCACTTTGAACACTATTACCTGAGCAGATAATGAAGGAGACAAATCCCGGAGATGCAGAGGCAGAATAACCTTTACAGTTAATACATGCTCCTTTCTTGTCAGCTGGATGTCTAAACATACAGATTCACAGAACATACAGAAATTATCAAAAGAGAAACTCTCAGAAAGTAAGCTTGTTGCAAAAGTAGGCCTGTTAATTGAGCTGAAGCACTGCATGTTCAATATGTCACTTTGCCTTAATAAATCAAGGGGATGTCAGTTTTCCTTTCAGTTTAAATGACAAGATGTAATACTATCTCCCAATTATGTAGTAGCTGTGCATTGTTGGGTTTCAAATGCATTAAGCACAATTTCAATGAAGTCTTAAATCATTGCCTATCATGTTTTCCTAATGACGTGAAATGCTGTCCTCTCTCCCATCTCCATTAATGGAGCAGGCGTGCTTATATAAAACGTGACAGCCTTCACAATGCAGGAATGATAAATCTCCATGAAGGTGGGGAGTCACACTGATGCTACAAACCCAATACAAGTTATTAAGAGCACACTGAGACAGGCACGCAAGCAGAGCACATGTGCAAGCAACACTCACACATTCACTCACAAGTGAATGAAACACACACACACACACACACACACAATAACAAACATAAATCCTTTGTAATTTTCATGTGTCCTTGTGCTATGTGTTGTGCTCACTGCCTCTGCCCATCTTTTCAATCTATTAGCTGTGTGCTGTAAATTGTCAGTTAATCATTCATTGTTAATTGGTAATTAAACACTGAGATAACACTTGCTTTTATTATGTGATTGACATAATTGATGGCATGAATCAAAAGCGAGCGTGTGTGCACATGTGTGTAAGTGTAGAACTATAACCTGTTCTTCTTCATCTGTCTTCACTAAATGACAGTGAAGCTTTGTGACATTCTCGTGTCTGCGATGGAGAGCCAGAAATACATGGAAAAAAAAATCAAGGGGATATTATTATTTAGCACAAAGGCAAAAATATTAACAAATACAGAGACAGATGTGAGGAAAGTTTAGATTAAAGAAGGAGGGAGGGAATAGAGGAGAAACAAGGAGGTTGGTGGTTTGAGGACAAGAAGTAGAACAAGTGGAGATAAAGAGAAAATATAATATAAGAAGGGAGAAGAGAGTGCAGGAGACAATTTGGGAGAGTTCAGTCAAAACTAAAAAGCACTGGTCCACTTAAAGAAGCAGCAGCTAAGCCAAGAGCACCCAGTTTCTCATTTTTCTCATAAGCATTTTCATATTTAACTGTCTTATGTTCAAACTATGTAATTCAATATGTGCTGTAATTTATTTTACATTTTGAAAGGCAGCAGCACAGCGAATGAGTGGTTAGCACTGTTGCCTCACAGCAAGAAGGTCCTAGGTTTGCAACGCAGCCCGTCCTTTCTGTGTAGAGTTTGCATGTTCTCCCTGTGCTTGTGTGGGTTTACTCCAGGTACTCTGGTTCCCTCCCACAGTCCAAAAACATGTATTTCAGGTTGATGGTGACTCTAAATTGCCCATAGGAGTGAGTGTGAGTGTGTGAGGTTGTTTGTCTCTATGTGACCTGTCCAGGGTGTACCCCTGCCTTTCACCCAAAGAGAGCTGGGATAGGCTCCAGCAGATCCCTGTGACCCTAAAGAGGACTAAGCAGGTATAGAAAATGGATGGATTTTGAATAGCAGCAAAAGGCCTGTTTGTAATACAGAAACAGAAAAAGAAGTGGGTAATTAATGAGCACTAGCTACCATGACTAAACAGATGAATAAAATAAACAACATAAACAGAAAATCCAAAGAGCAGATTTAGTAATCTATTGTCTGTATTGTTTGACCTACATGTGTCTGGGACATGTAATGCACTGTAAAACAAAGAACGCCTACTGTACCACCCAGTAACAGTCCACTAGTTGTAGACGGTAGTTAATAGTGGTTCCATAATTTCCCCAAAGGGAGAAAGGCGAGCAGCGGCAGAAATAATAAATAATCCCAACCAAGAAGCTTTGCTAAGCCAAGCAAGGCTGGGTAATTGGTGTCATGTTAAATATTTGATAAGCCAGTAAAGGCATCTAAAGTGACCAATGATAGGAACAAGCCCCACTGAAATGGATGGGTCAAATGCATTCTGGAGTGTGTAAAAATGGGAAGTAAAGAATTTTAGGACAACATAAATTTGGGCCCTGTTTTACTGTTGTGTTTTTTCAGCTGGACATATACTGGGTGTGTGTGTGTGAGATAAAAGGATGAAAATGGAATAGGCTGTCCTCCTAACTAATTTGGTGTTGTTAGGAAAAAGGTGTATGTTACATATCATATCATATAGTCTCCCATGAGGGTCCTTTAATAACAGTTAGCTCTTATGTTGCTTGAAACTGTTTAAACAAATTCACAAGCATTGTTAAGATTCAACAATTATACCCACCAATATCCTGACACTTTTGAATTTATGTGCACAAAAACAGTTGTTAATTGGACAGATACAGATACAAAAACCATCGCCTCTGCACACCACACAGGTCCACAATGAGGCTGTTAAAGGAAATGAGTAAGGATCCCAATGATTGAGCTCTGAAACACTGGTAATGACAGAAGCCTGAGAAGCAATTAGGGTCAAACATGCACGCACAAGTCCACAACACACATACAGGTTGGTTTTCAACCCTCCTGGGGGCACTGACTTCAGTCCCATCCGGAAGACTATACAGACCCACTATTTACTTAAAACGCTAACCTGAAACAGTCATCACCCTAGAACTGATGATTTACAAAGTGGGACTAGCAAGGGTCCCAGAAGGAAGGCAAGTGAGTGTGTAAACAGATTTCAGTCCCCACAATGTCAGTAATACCAGGCACACACACAAACACACACACACACACACACACACACACATACATTTGCTCATCTCCTGACACTCAAAACGCTCATCTGACACTCAAACACAGCCGAATGACAGCTGAGACACGCTGCTCAGACAGATCAAACCTGATTTACAATGCATGCGTGCTGCCAGTGTGTGTGTGTCATTCTGTGAGGAAGAGACAAGCAGAGGGAGTTAGGGGTCAGAATTGTAAATTTGAAAGTGTCACATATCATGTCATTTATCTGTCCAGTAGCCTCTCCTCTCCTCCACACACACACACACACACACACACACAAACACATACACATGCATGCATGCACGCATGCACACACAGGCACACACAGTATCCACCTCTACCCCTCCCACCTATTCTTTTCTATCTTCAAAATAATCAATCAGCTTGTTCTGTCTTATTTTGCTTCTTTCCTCTTGTTCTTTTCCATTTGTGAACTCTTCACTGTTTTCCCCTCATTGTTAAGCAGTGGAGTCAGTCCCACAGACCACGAGGTAAGTAACAATAGCTGACACCTTTGTACATCCGTACAGACGCTAGCTTTAGAGTGACAACCCAGTGTTTCAAAAAATGATGTTCTTGTTTACATTTTTTGCATTAGCCAATGTGATTTCCAGGAAACAAAATTCAGGTAGCAATTATAGTTCTTCTAAAATTATATTTGTCACAGTAAATTATCAGTATATGAACATATTTTATAGAAGACATTATTAAGTATGAACAGGCATGTCTTGTAATGACTCATGTTAGAAAGCCTACCCCCAAACAATTAGACTCAAATTAGCAATTTAAACCATTAAATGTGTAAGCTGTCACAGAGGTGGACTGACAAAGACAACCAAGTTTAACACCTATTTCTGCCACGTTTGATGCTCAGCTGAATTTCCAGAATAATAAGTAACAGATTAAATTTCATTTTTGTCATACAAACACACCTATTTCTATCTCTGCAATGTAAGGAAAATGTTGTTTTCATTTTGTACAGTCCTCGTAACATCCAAATTCTGGCCAGCACCATGCAAATCACTGAATTACGTTGGTAAGAGTGATGACTTGGTTTAAGGTTAATGGTGAGGGTTTGTTTGTGTGTGTGTGCGTGTGTGTGTGTAATGTAATGTGGCCTCAGGGCTTCAAGGAGGGGCACTACTGAGGGAATTCCTCTAAAGAGAGATCTTCAGCCAAAAGGAAAACATGCATTACCTCAGTTTCTCATCTTTGCTTTGCATGCCACATACAGACACGCAAAATTTCAGTCTTACCACCAAAGTACAAAACGTGCTGAAGCCAACACCCTTGAAGCTTCATATATTTGTTCAATACAGTTTTCCATCTTTGCTCCTTATAAATTCAAATACAAACATATTGTGTTTCTGCAGCCATTAAACATAGAAATAAAATGGTGTTGCCAGATGATGAGCCATGAAATATAAAAGACTCAAGGGAACAGGCCCAACATACCTTTTGAACATTTACCATCCCATTTACCACGGTGCGTTTGTGCACAGTGAATGATTTACATTATGGCCAATATAATCTTGTATATAAATACCATTAATTTTATAATGCAATCATCAGCCTTGCTCCAATTTGCCTCGTAGTTTAGTCACAGGCTCAGATGTCACCCACGGTTTATATTTTATCAAGTAGAAGCATGACTGGTGATGAATTCAACTATAAATATGACTGTGTATACCTCATTATGGTGTGGTGGGGTTAAGCTGCATTTCCTATAGACACATGTAACACAAGTCCCATAGACTCAGTGAGGTATAGCAACCATTAGCTGCATATGCTGATGTGTAGCCGTGACAGTGGGTGGGGCTTAACTAAGAGCTATGGGCCAAAAATTTAATTATGGTTCTCAGTGTTGGCTATTTAAGCAAATTGTGTGAAACTATTTAATAAGAGCAATAAAGCCAGAAAAAAAGAAAAGGATGGTGACATAAATCATGGGGGCGTTGCGATTAGAGCACAAACAAGGTTCTTGTTTTTGCAAGTTTTGCAAAGTTCTGCTGGAGTTTGTCGGATGACCACACATAAATGATAATATTGAAAAATGCACCTGTCTCTCAGTTTGTAGCATTTCCTTTCTTCTACTCGTACAAATTATGACAATAAATAATATCAGGAGTGCAAAAGGGGAAATACAGAAAAACACAACACTGCGCTATTTAATATTGAAAAATATATAAACTAGAAGCCTCATCTGGATGCTAATATTTGGCTAAGTAGGCTTTTTTTCGCAAGGCACCCGTGTACGTGCAACGATAAGTCCTTGTATTGGTTTAGAAAGTTCAATACTCTTGTTTTATTACATTTCTATTAATAACTGCAGTGCTAACATCAGCTCACATCAATTGGCTTTGCTCACAACAGTGTATATATATATATATATATATATATATATATAGGACAAACCCCTGCACGGCATGTACCACCGACAGATACAAGAAGTGGCTGATATCGAAAAGTCCTACGGGTGGCTGGAAAAATGCTGGACTGAAAGACAGCACAGAGGCACTGATCGTAGCGGCACAAGAACAGGCCCTGAGCACAAGATCGATAGAGGCCGGGGTCTACCGCACCAGGCAGGACCCCAGGTGCAGGCTGTGCAAAGATGCCCCTGAGACAATCCAGCACATAACAGCAGGTTGTAAGATGCTAGCAGGCAGAGCGTACATGGAACGCCATAACCAAGTGGCCGGCATAGTGTACAGGAACATCTGTGCCGAGTATGGGCTGGAGGTCCCAAGGTCAAAATGGGACACACCTCCAAAGGTGAGGGAGAATGACCGAGCTAAGATCCTGTGGGACTTCCAGATACAGACCGACAAACAGGTGATGGCTAACCAACCGGACATAGTAGTGGTGGACAAACAACAGAAGAAAGCCGTAGTGGTAGATGTAGCGATCCCAAGTGACAGCAACATCAGAAAGAAGGAACATGAGAAGCTGGAGAAATACCAAGGGCTTAAAGAAGAGCTAGAAAGGATGTGGAAGGTGAAGGCAACAGTGGTCCCCGCGGTAATCGGCACCCTCGGGGCTGTGACCCCCAAACTGGGAGAGTGGCTCCAACAGATCCCAGGAACAACATCAGAGATCTCAGTCCAGAAGAGCGCAGTGCTAGGAACAACTAAGATACTGTGAAGAACCCTCCCAGGCCTCTGGTAGAGGACCCGAGATTGAGGAAGACACACACACCACCCATAGGGGTGAGACGGGAAATTTTTTATATACATATATATGTGTGATTTGTGCCAGCAAGTTTTTGTTTTTATTAGGTGACCTCTAGTAATCATAGTAATTATGACATGAGTAAAAAAAGAAAGTTATGTAATGGAGTACATAGAGCTACAAAGTCCACCATAGGAGTGGGTCTGGTGTTTGATTCAAGTGTGAAATGTTTTTTTTTTTATTATTCATGACAGTTCTATAACCTTAGCCATGTGTTTATGATTGTTATCATGTTGACTGAGGTCCAGTATGTTTGCCATTGGAATGGGTATATGGAGCGTATCGTTGCTGTGATAGCAAAGGTCTTGTAAGTGTGCCACTGGAACGGTGCTATGGGTTCTATTATAAGCTAGGGTAAAATGACATTTAATGTCTTTTAGATTAGAGAACTTAATGCAAATATAAAAATGGATGGGTCTACAAGATACCAGACCTATAAGGCTAGCACCCAGAAAATTCTCACTGTTCGTTCTTCATTCTGTTCCTGCAATATTAACTATTTGGCCTAATCAAGGCAAGGGAAGTAAAGCCATGTTATTACATAAAAACAACAAAAAGTACCTTATCCTCTATCATTCTTGCTCACAAGAATATGCCATGGTCAGATTTCTAAGTTCAAAGCAGCCTGTTTACTTATTCAGAGTGAGCGCTGTTTGACAAGCATCAAACAAAAATGCACATAAAACAACTGTGAAAATCTCTAATCAGTACTTAACTGAACTTAACTGAACTACAGATTTACATAAAGTGGTATCCTCAATTTCCAGCAAACAAACTAATAATAAACTAAAACAAATAAATGAAAAGAAAAAAAAAATGACTTCTCACCCTTACAGAAATCCCACACTGCTGCACAACAAAGATTGTGATTTTCATAAAGTGGCATATTTTCAGGTTTTTTTACATCTACAAATGTTTACAAGTGTCAAGATTACAGCCTGAAGCAATGTAATACCTACACACAAACCACAGATCTCTCAACTACAGCTTCAAGCTGTGATTTACCAACACACAATATTCTCTGTCAAACTAGTTTGCAACACTGAAGAGCTAGTGGCACTAGTTGGGAGCTGACAAGTGAAGCCTCAGTGGGGTAGCTGTCATCTGGTCTTTACAGAGGGTGTAAGTTGTCGTCACATTTTTCTCATGTGATACCACCCTGCTGTACCACCTATGACTAAGTACAGCTGCGACACCAGGAGGAAAACAAAGAAATTTCTTGAAAAGGTTTCCATTGTTAAGCTGTAGGCCTTTATGGAGGGTTTTGTGTGGTCTGTAGACCACTGAAAGGTGTGTGTATATGTAGCTGCTTCTAAGTAAAACAGGCTTTCAAATTTACAGGAACATTAAAGGATCTTTTACTTGTCTACACAGTTCGTAAATATTCGGACATAAAGTCTTTCTGAAATGGTTTGTGTAGTCAGTATCATGACAATGGAGTGATATTTTCAATGTGTAATTTCTATGTAAATGCAATTTACCAGCAACTGGCTGCTGCATTTGTGCTGCTCTGAGGGTAATGACCATGCCACTTTTGGCATAAGTGGACAATTGTGCTCAAAGCAGCGGTCTTTCCTAGATCCAGGTGAAATTTAGGACATTTCATGCCAATTAGTGATCTGGTCATGATCAGGAAAGTAATAAATAAATAATTTCAGGATTTTTTGCACATTTAAAAATAAAAATGCACGCAAGAAGAAAGACAGCTATTGACAGAAATAAAATGTATAGCATAACCTACTATCTGTTTTAATGTTTTAAAACATATATTGTTAACATATATCCTGAGCAGTTGGAAACATAAAAACCTAATTTTAGCTGGTCAGAAAAATCAGCTTTGTTTAGAAATGACTATGTGAATATTGTGGGATTCATTTAGACTTGGTTTATTGCCTTTATTTCATTATGTCTGAGATACAGAAATAAAAATCTTCAATTATTTCCACCAATTGACCATAGAACAAGGACACCGCACTGCGAATGTATTGATTCACTCGTTTGCTACAAGCATGACCAAAATCTGTCATTGCCCCGAATACCGTAATTCACTGGGTCTAACTAGAAGATAATTTCAAATGTGAAAGTACAGATTTAGACTCCATACATAATAATCAAGAAGAATCAGCACCATTACTCACTAATTAGCTGTTTGGATGCAAGATGAGAAATAGATGCAGGATAACACAGACTGCAAACTGTGTTGACACGGAACACAGAGCCAAACAATCCGTGGTGTTTCTTGTTGTGGTTGTTAGAATATTCATCAGCATCTTCTGTACAGAAAAATAGCCTCCATGCATGTTACTCATCTAGTGAAACAGTTCGACGTGACTTGTTTTCCCTATAAGGGAATTGTTCAGTGAATATTTTTCATTTTTTGTAGCTTGTAAACACATTGAGTATCCCATTATGGATGTTTTAAATCATTGGTTTAGGATAAGTTTTATAACATGAACGTGGAAAAATGTGGAATTCATGTTAAATGTGCAGTGTGTATGTGTGTGCAAGCAAGTGTTTACTAGTTTGGTGTATTTGCATCCATGTGTTTGCTCAGGCTGAGAGAGCAGCCTATATTTCTGTCTTTGTATATCCCCAGAGCTCTGAACAAATACTGTTAGCAGCCCAGATCAAAACAGGCGTCAATTCCTTCAGCCTGATTTTGTATGTGTGTACATGAGTGTCTGTGGTTTATATGTATGTGTATGTTTTCTTTGGATTTCTGTTTGGGTGCATGTGTACGTTTGTGTGCAAGCATGTGTGCGCACTAGTGTCCATGCATGTTCATGTACCAACATGCTTGTTTGTCTGACCAACCATGCTCCATTCAAAACACATATTCAGCACTTTGCTCTTTTTTTCTTCTCTTTTCATTCCCCTCCCCCATTCTCTCAATTTTAGGGTGTTATTAGATAGGACAACTCTTGCCGCCAGCGATTTTCCTCTCAGCACTCCACATCTAAAGGCATGTGTGTTTTGGAAACCATTAAGTGTGTGTGTGTGTGTGTGTGTGTGCGTATGTGTGTGTGTGCCTTCACATTTACTGCTGTATGTATAGAAGTCTGTAGTACATGAAAAAGGCACAGAAAAAGTAAAAGTGTGATTTTAAGATCTCATTATATTCTATCACATTCTTCTCTTTCCTTCTCCTTGTACCTCTCTTGTTATTTCTCCGTTCCCCATCATGCATTATGGTTCTCATCACAATGACAGGCGGCCCATTCTCATTTTGACTCCTCTCTCTCTACACACACACACTCATACACACACACACACATACTTGTCCTTACCCTTTACCTTAACCCTAACCTAATCCTTATTTTAACCCATCAAACAGGAGAGTCCGAAAAATTGAGAACCAGCCAAAAATATCCTCGCTTTGCCAAAACATCCTAGAATTCTGCAAAATGCAAATTCAGTGATTTACATGGGGACCAGCATTTTGCAATATGGGTGTGTAGCAGGTTTTGGTTCCCACAGTGTGAGTGGTGTACACGTAAACATTTTTAATTCTTTTCTTAACCAAAGTCACTACTTCCCTAATCCTAACCAAGCCACCCAATATTTCAAGAATTTAGATAATGAAGGTTAAGTCCCCTCAACAATGAGTGTGCATGTGTGTGTAAACAGGTTTCAGTCCTCACAATGTGAGTAATACCAATGACACACACACAACAGAAAGTAGGATCTCATGAGCCATAATTGGCTGAGCGGATTGACCTTGTTCGGTGCGTTCGTGTGTGCATTCATTTAAGTGTTTATACAAGTTTCTAGGCAGGCAGGCTTAGACTCCAACATGAAGATCTAAGAAATGTATCATTTAGTTACGTCAGCATCTTTTTCTCCTGCTGTATGAAAAGTATATGTGATGAGGAATGTGCTTTTAATCGATGATCCCTTTGGGTTCTTACACAATGTGTGTCTCGGTCTGTGTATGTGTGAGAGCTTGGTGAAGGATCCTGATCATGTCCATGTCCACTTTTACTTCTATCTTTGTGAGGAACATTTTGTGCATAATTCAATTGGAGCAAGGGTGTTTTGGCAAAGTGAGGATATTTTGACAGGTCCTAATTTTTCAGACTCTTGTTTGAGGGTTAACAATTGGTTCTAGGGGTTAGAATTAGGATTAGATTAGCATTACGGTAAGGCATTATGTTGTTATGGTTAAGGTTAGGGTAAGGGCCAAAATAATCCATTATTTAAATGAATATCCTCAGAAAGATGTGTTTGTGTGTGTGTGTGTGTGTGTGTGTGTGTGTGTGTGCGTGCGTGTGTGTGTGTGTGTGTGTGCATGCATAGTCTTTCCAGTCTGTGTCATGATTACATGAATATGGAATATGTAAGGTTTTCTACAGCTCCCCAGACACATAATGGAGAACAATAATGCATACATTCAGTATTTGATCTCACATTTGTCCTTTCTATTGGCTCCAGGCCCCCTGCGACCCTCTACAGGATAAGTGGTACAGATGATGGATGGATGGATGGATTTATTGTCTCCACTTCTTTTGTGTGTATCTTTCTCACCCTTTTCATCTTTGTGTTCACTGGGCATCCTTGTTGCGGTTTGCGGGGTAAACTGCCTCCCAATGGATGCTTTGCAGCACAGGATGAGGCTGAACCAGACAAAATCATCACATATTTATTCAGTTCAATTTAAATCAGCCCATATCAAGATCAACAAAACATTTAGTGCTTGAAAAACTGTGTCACTATAGCTGCGATTAACACGTTTTTAGAATTCAGATCTACTCACTTCATTTTATGTCACTGCCTTAAGCATTTTTTTTTTATTAAATTTGACTAAATTAAGTCATGCTTAAATGGACAGAGGTGCAACAGCTTCATGCTGCTCAACTCTTTTTACTTCAGCAGAAACCTTGAGAAACCACCTGTAACAAAGATGTTTTTCCAGCATCAGTGACATAAGGTATAAACAACAAAAACTCAATAAATGCTCATTGTAGAGCATCACTAATAACCCACTAGCTCTTTTTGTCAATTGTCATCAATTGTAACCATGGAAACTCAGCTTTTAGTTTTGCAACAGCCTGGGGACTGGTTAGCTATTTCCTTTTTCAGGTTAATACTGGGTTTATTTGTTTTATTTATTTGTTTGCTTTTTGTTTTTTGTTGACCATGTGTTTCAAATTATACCACTGCAAACTCAGACTAAACCTAAGATGGAAACCAATAAATCACTCTGTAGGGAGGTCCTGTCACACTGGTACTTTATAAATTGTTGTAGGTAGAGTTTGCTCAGCCTCCTAATGAAGTGCAGTCACCAGCCTGTGTGCCGCCTCATACACTGGCTTTTTAAGTAGAGCAGTGCTGGCATTTTTTTTTTAATTTTAAGGCATTTATTTGGGACTGAATATTCAGCTTTTTGAAGTCAAGCCACAGTACTACATGCATGGTGGATTAGTGGTTAGCACTGTTGCCTCACAGCAAGAAGGTTCCTGGTTCAAAGCCCACCTTTCAGTGTGGAGTTTGCATGTTCCCCCTGTGTTTGTGTGGGTTTTCTCCAAATACTTCAGTTTCCTCCCACCATCCTAAAATACTTACGTCAGATTGATTGGTGATCCTAAATTGCCCATAGGAGTGAATGTGAGTGTGTGTGGTTGTTCATCTCTATGTGGCCCTGTGATGGACTGGTGACCTGTCCAAGATGTAGCCCTACCTTTCACGTGAAGAGAGCTGGGATAATGGACTTGTTTCTATACTTGTCCTGCTAGACAAGTATAGTGACTGGTGATTGGTATCAGAGGAACAACGTTAAAATGGTTCGGTTCCAATCCTATTTATCTGACAGATTCCAGTTTGTTCATGTCCATGATGAACCATGTGCACAAAAGTTAGTTATGGAGTTCCACAAGGCTCTGTGCTAGGACCGATTCTGTTCACCTTGTACATGCTTATTTTAGGCAATGTTATTAGGAAGCACTCTGTTAAAGTTAGCTAACTTTGTGCTCTCTCTGTCTCTGTCCCCTAGTTTTTGCTCTCTCTCTCTCTCTGTCTTTTCTCTCGGTACCTTCTGCAGGTCTCCCTGGTCCTGGAGCTGTATATTGCTGATGTGCAGTTATTGAACCCAACAAACTGCAGTGTCTTTGTTTGTGGTTTATTGTTGCTGTTCTTTTCTCTCTCCTCTAACCACTCACACCAACCGGTTGAGGCAGATGGCCGCCCAAACTAAGCCTGGTTCTGCTGGAAGTTTTTTCTTCCATTAAAGGGGGTTTTTCCTCTCCACTGTCGCCAAATGCTTGCTCAATAGGGATTTGTTGGGTTTTTGTTTTTTGTAAAGTGCCTTGAGATGATTTGTATTGTGATTTGGTGCTATACAAATAAAGATTGAATTGAATTGAATTGGCTCCAGCAGATCCCTGTGACCCTAAATAGGAATAAGCGGATATGGATAATGGATGAATGAATGAATGAACACTACATGCAACAAGCTTTGTTTTTAACCTGAATGCACAATTTCAAATACATGACATTCATTCTGTGCTGCAATATTTTCTTTTAACACATCATCAAATTGTAAAATTCTTATCTCATTCAAGGCAGTTGCTACAATGAGTTAGAAATGTGTATGTTTTTCTTTTATCTCAATAACCATCACCTGAAATTGTGTTAAGCTATTTAAGCTGAAGAAAGGCAAAACAAGATGAGCTCAGGCTACAATGTGAAACATACACAAACAGAATTATTGTAAGCCATATTGATCCACATTGAAAAGTTGACACCTCAAAGCAGTATTCTGCATTTCACGACTGGAGTCTTGAAAATGGAATTTCCAATGAGAAGTTAAATGTAGCTAAGCTGACAAAATGTTTTCCCCAGCTTGGTTGCTACTGATGACAGAACCTCTGTCTTCTGTGTGATAGTGCGCAATAAAAATAAGATAAAATAAAACAGTGATTCCCTTGTTGCACTTCCTTTTCCACTGTGTCCATTTAATGAAACAAGTAAACCAAGGTCATGTTATTTTATCACAGAAGACTGGAGGAGTGGTTGCAGGAAAAGGCAGTTAGTGCACAAAATAGTCTCACCTGGGAGCAGACACTTAACACACACACACTGCTGCACTAACTTTCAGTCACGAAGCAGGTACCACAAAACAACACAGCACAACCAGCATTTATGGTTCTCACGGTTTACCATCAGTACTTATTCAGAAAGGAAAGAGAAACATGCATTTGCATACCCCACCCAACTATTTTCTAACAAATTTGAATATTCAAACTAATAGATCTACAGCCTTGGCATTTCAACACAGCAAGAAAAGCTTCAAGTTTAATGTGTGAGGATAGGATCTTATGTTATGACCTGACATTTAAAGGTGGAAAACTAATCTATAAAATGACTCCTGTGCCCTTAGATAGATACTAAAGAATAATATGCTATCTAAAACCCAGAAGAGGTTTGTTCAGGTACGCAAAACTTTCTCTGATCCACTTGAGGTTGTACTGTTTGTCCTTGGTTCTCTTTATTATTCCCCTGTTTCAAATATAAATATTATGAACGGGGCCAAGTTTTTTTTTTTTTTTTTGCAGTTGTGTTTGCTGTTAACAGCTGGTAGCATGTAACTTGACCCTAAGCTTTTTCCTGCCAACACAATTCCAGTAATTGTCTCTAATTACATGGAGTTTTTTACAAATCCCCTACCACCTACGGTATATGGTGTCCGACCCAAAAGTACTGCTGTGTGTAGGCTTATTCTGATTAACGACTGGTTTCTTATCTAGCATTGCTGGTGGGGTACCAAAACCCCAACTTTCAATCATTACAACAGCAGTAACATGTCCTTGCAAGCATGTCCAGCACTTGTATATGCCTCCCCAAACAAAATAGGGACTGAATGATTAAAAACACTGCTTCATAGCGCTTCAGGCAAAATCTGCACAGGGTACGTTTAACTGGCTGACCTGCCATAACAACTTTAACAATAACATAACAACTTTTTTAAGCAAAACATATTTTTTCTCATCATTTATCATTTATTTTATCTTACAATGCAAGACAATACTAAATATAATAATATGATTTTTTATTTTATCATTACTTGCAGATCTCTTAATCTTGGGATTATTGAGATAGATATTTATAGTTTCATCATAATTCTACAAAGCTCCTTTATTTTCCATCATCAAGCCTCCATCCATCCATTATCTATACCCGCTTATTCCTTAACCAGGGTCACAGGGATCTGCTGGAGCCTATCCCAGCTCTCTTTCAGGTGGAAGGCAGGGGTACACCCAGTCCATCACAGGGCCACATATAGACACACAACCAAACACACACTCACACTCACTCCTATGGGCAATTTAGAGTCACCAATCAACCTAAATGCATGTTTTTGGACTGTGGAAGGAAACTGGAGTACCTGCAGAAAACCCACACAAACACAGAGAGAACATGTAGACTCCACACAGAAAGGCCAGGTTGTGGGTTCACAACCTGGCCTTTCTGTGTTGTGAGGCAACAGTGATAACCACTCAGCCACCATGCTGCCCTAGGATCAAGCCTGCATGTTATAATTACAAGAAGTGTAATTTTCATATTTTTGTGTCATCAGCTTTAATTGCACAAACAAAGAAACGTACAGGTTTATTGTCGAACTCTGGTCAAGCCCATCTTCTTCTCATCAAACTCCACCACTGCAGCCCTTTATTTTTCAGAACTCTTACACTGACAGCAGCTGTTCCCTTATCTTGGCTTCTTTTACAGTTTTTAAAGACATTTAAAATGTATGGGACACCACCTCTTAATGGCCCTTGAGAGTTGTTACCTGGCACCTCTTGGTGTAAGGTATATGCTTGAGGTGGCTAAGAAAATGCAAAGACCCCAGAGTATACACTGGCTATTCAATTCAATTCAATTTATTTGTATAGCACCAAATCACAGTACAATCATCTAAAGGCACTTTACAAAAAGAAAACAGAAACCCAACAACTCACAAGAGAACTCCATTTTTCTCCAGTCTGGACTTGAGCAGGACTTTGCATTTTTTTTTCCTGCTTTGAATAGGGAAAGAAGTAATTTCCCCCAAACAATTTTTGGCTGATGCAACTTGCTTCTAATTTCACCTTTCTGATCTCCTCTGTGACGACGAAAGCCAAAAATTTGATGAACGATAATGGACTAAAGCGTTTATCTTTAAAAATTTCAATGTATTTAAGCCAGATTTTACATTCATTTGGCAAGGTTGCTAAATTGCTACATAATCTTGTATTAAATGGCATCTGCAGATGTTCCTGGTAACACTGTAGTGTTGTATGCATGCTGTTGTCTGGGATTCATTTTTTTGTTTTTGAGCGTTTTATTTATTCTTTAGCTTGTTTTAAGATGCCCCATCCAATTAAATTAATTAATTAATAAACAAAGTTATTTATTTTCACCCTTCCCTCATTAGCATTAGATGAAGTTTGATAATTAATTTACCTCTGTCATTCAAGCTTTTAAACTGGGACAAAATCAGGAGACCCAACTTTTCCTGTAACTGCTGTGTAAAATGCTCCTTAAAAAATCATAAATAAACCATATAAAGTCTGAGCCATCTACTGTATCTCTTAGAGATCCCATGTCATCAGTTTCTTGCTTTAAGTAAATTATTCACTCAAAGCATTTTTTTTCCCATTTTATGGGCCTAGAGATATTTTGCCGGTTGTTTTGTATGCAGCTCATGGGGCACAAGTTACGTGTCTAAGGGTATTCTTTATTGATTTCGCATTTGTTTGCCAAAGTGCATGCTTTTCCCCCTTCTCTTGTTTTCCTTTGAAAGGATTTATTTATCTCATTTAAGCTCAGAGCACTAGAAACCCCCAATTCAGAAGGTGATACTCGGTGTGCATGCACAGTAGCTTTGCAGAAGAAGGTGAATTTCAGAACAGAGGGAAGTCACATGATGGTGGCCTGTCATAGCCTCTTTCCCTCCCTCCTCCTGTATCGCTCTCTTTCTAGAACTCTCTCACCATGGCTCCACGTCTTAGAGTTGCTGAGTAGGGATTCTATAATGAGAGAATGGTGACGTTGAGCGGTAGAAAAAGAGAAAACTAAGCAGGGTGGGTTGTGTGTGTGTGTGGGGGGGGGGGGGAAGCAGGGAAGGGGGAAGAGGAGGAGCGGAGTCAGGAGATCAGGATGTAAAGAGAAAATTCTCGGTCAAGGTCTTCTCTAATGAACAAATTATCATGCAAAGGTCTCTTTCTCTACAGCTACCCCTCACACCTCCTGCCTTTCCTTCTTCCCTCTCTTTCATTGTCACTTGTTCTCTCTGTCCCTCCTTTCTTTCATTTCTCACCTTTCTCTCTCTGCTTCACTGGTTTGACCTTGGTTCCCACCTCACTCAAATCCCTTGCTTGTTTCCGCCCTCCCGATTTCTATAACCTTGTTTATTTTCTGCCGCATTCCTGTTTTCTTTATCTCTGTTGCTTCTCCTCCTTTCCACTGTTTGCCCCCACCCTCCACGTTTTCCTCTAGTTGCTTCAGGCCTTAGGCAGAAGTCTGCTGCTCTAAAACCTCTCTATCAGCACATCCCTGCAATAGTTGGGTCTGACAGTCACTTTCACTGCAGAGTTGCCTGATTTACCACACACACACACACACGCGCGCACACACACACGCTCTCATATACACACACACTTCGATATAAAGTGCTAACATAGTGTAACCAGAACAGGCAGCAAGCCTTCTGCATTGCCAATAACAACATTAAATGCTTATGCATGACTACTTAATTTTCATTGCGAATATATGTGCAAATCTGATTGTGTGTGTGTGTGTGTCTGCCCCCCCCAATTTATTCTTTTCCTCTTTCCCACTCTTCATTTGTGTATTAGCCCACCAGCAATGTAAAGGTCATACACTGCAGTGGCGTTTGACTCTGCAGTCTGTTAAATAATAGTGTTGCTATTTACTGTTCTCAACCCCAGCCTGACGTCTATGTGTGGCCTCAGGGCTACATCATCTCCACAGCAGCGCTTCAGCAATTGCTCTGTGTTGTGTCTGTGCACATTGGGCAGGCACATCATCTTGTACATGTTCCGAACATGTTCTAAACTTGTCTGTAGGGAGGGGTGCATCTGAGGCAAGTAAAGGTTGATGGAAGGAAAGGAGCTGAGATAAGTAACAGAAAATAAAGGACAGGATATACTGGAGTCAATTCATTTGTTTCTGACATCAGGTTGAGGACAAACAACTTAAAAACAGATCATCTTTCTGACTTTCTCTACTTTCTGTGTGCAGAGTTTGAATGCTGTCAAAAAAATATTGACATTTTTTTTTTTTGTTATATATTGATGGTGTCTTTTATTTATAGCTCTGCTAGTGGCCCTAAGAGAAACCTCCAAACACTCGCACAGATGACAGCTGTGTCCTCTATTTCAGTAACGTCTAAAGAATTGAGTTTTAGGTTTTCATTCAAAGTTTGAGCTTTTTGATTTCATTTATATAACATATTTGAAAAGCAGAAAAAATAATGAAAACAGCAAAAGACTAAAACACTGCTACAGGGGTGAAAAATCTGTTAACCCATTGTACTTATGAATTCAAGACTTACTGTATTTATCAACCATGTCCTGTAGTGCATGTATTCTTTAGATTTCTGTTGCTTAGTTGGAACTTGTAATTGCTGCTACTCTTGTGTCACTGCAGTGTGTCTTTGTTGGTAGATGTTGCGATTGCTTTATGAGCATTTCAGAAGTCCTGGTTTTCTTATGTTGCTTCTAACAGTCACTGAATATATGATCTAGCTCTGTGACAGTGTTTGCAATTGCGATTACACTACATACTGTATAAATCTTTTTGCGTATGTATGTATCTTCTTTTTTTTTTTTTTTTTTGAGGTTTAGTTCACACTATACATAAAAATGAGACAAAAAATGCCTTTTATTTGTTATTCTGAGGACAGATTTCTGTTACCTTGCAGCAGGTTTTGTCTTTTTTATGAAGATGTTCGCATCCTTTTTGTAAACTGCATCTCTGGAGTCTTTCACAGCTGCAGATGTTCCAAAGCTTCAAGGCTTCATTTAATGAGCCTTACACAGAATTTCGGAAAATAATTTAGCTATAATTAATCACACTGTGTGAGTTCAACTCTGGCATCCTCTGTGCACGAGGTCTAGGGCATCCATTCATGTTGTCCCATTTATGACACCATTGCCCTTCACTTCTCCTACTTCTTGCATGTTTCAACAACCAATATTATCTAGCAAATCACAATATCCAAATATAAAAATGAAAACATTTAGATTATGGAATTCCCTTTCAGTATGGAAAAAATAAAAGCTATTGGGTTGGAAAGAATAAAAAGGATTCAATCATAGCTAAGCCTTCAAAAACAGTGCTATACAGAAATAATAATGCCATAGCTTGTTCAGGCCTTTGAGCATCTGCAACACTGCATCTACTTTATACACTTAAGGTTACAGTCATTTCTGTTTAGTCAGCCAACTCTAAATTGATAATGAAGTGGACTGCCTAAAATTAGACACTGATATGCTTTTATGTTTCACTGTGCCAAGCATATGAAACATGGTCATTTGAAAAGGATTTGAATATTAAACAAGTGCACTCCCTTGCTAAATTGAAATAGAGGTCAATTGATAACAACCATAAACAAAATGACTGTTCTAATTTCCATTCGTTGCAGACATTCAAAAAAGTGGGCATTACGTCAAATGAAACAGTAAAGGGGGATTTCCCCATTAAGATGAAATTCATCACTGCCAAACAGGGAGGACTACTATGTGAATACAACAAATGCTAAATTGTCCCAATCCATTCCCAGCCTCTAGGCTTGTCATTTGCCAGTCAAGAAAAGTTATTTTATCAGTGTTTGAATAGCGCTCTCTTGTTCCCCTCGCCTCTGCTTCCATATGTCTCAGCAGCAGTCCCGATTGAACATGTGTCGTGTCTATGTTATCTGAAGTGTCTTTTCTCTCTTGGGCTTACACAAAGAAAGACCTCCAACCAGTGAGAGAAATAAATCATGGTAAAAGTACTGCATGTGTGTGAGAGAGATTGTCTGTGTCACTGTGTGGTATATGTTTCAGTCTATTTACTGTATATGTGTGTATCAATTTCACAACATTTGAATGTGTTGTTGTCTCTGTCTGAATACATGTTTATGTATATATTTGTGTGAATGTACTTACTGTATAATAGTGTGTGCCTTGGGATCCCTGGCCCAGATGACTCTGGGTAATTACTTCTTATATGGCGGTCTGTCAATTCACATGACTGTGACTAAGGGATGGGGGCAGAGGAGCAATTTATTCCACCTACCCATTGCCTCTTTTTCTCCTTTTAATGAT
Organism: Mastacembelus armatus; assembly: GCF_900324485.2. Classification (NCBI taxonomy): domain Eukaryota; kingdom Metazoa; phylum Chordata; class Actinopteri; order Synbranchiformes; family Mastacembelidae; genus Mastacembelus; species Mastacembelus armatus. The sequence goes on along the minus strand of NC_046633.1, from coordinate 11,379,804 downwards.
CATTAGGAATGATTTATGCTCCGCTGGCATATGTGCATATGTGTCTGCATGTCACAATGAGAAGATAATGTGCAAGTGAGCGTGTGCTGCACAGAGAGTGAGTCACCAATGGACAGAATGTGTGTGAGAGTTCTCGGGTAGATATTGTGATTGTTTTATATCTACACATCCGCTCACCTCTCACTGTCCTCGGATAAATCAGCATTCACTGACGACAGTTTTTTGGTAAATATTGCTTGGGAGCTGAACATTTGGTATGTGGGTCCCTGCGAGTGTTACTGTGAAGCCTTTGGGATTTGGTGGAGCTGTAAAAGACAGAAGGATTATTGTGTTTGTTAAGAAACAAAGAAATAAGGATCAAGAGAAGCACAGACAGAGCTGGTGAGAGGCCTGACAATAGAAACACAAGAAAAGAAAAAGGGCAAAATGTGCATGAGTATGTAGGCATGTTTAGTGTTAATGTTAATCTTTTTTTGGGCGCATCATATGTGCCCATGAATATACACAGTTTCTGTGCATTGTTTCCTTTGATCAAGCCTTTCACCCGTGGCTCAGCAGTAGTTGTAATTGGTCTCTGATGGGACTGACCCACTGGGTACTGACTGAGTGAAACAGGCTTTGGATAGCTTCCTTAAATATTTCAGCCCAGCCAAACATGAGGGCTCCCTGCTCTTGCCTCAGGCTCAGCCAACACTTAGTTGGCTGCCCTCGCCTCTGACAGAGAGCAAGAAAAAGAAAGAGAACCTAATAGACATGAAGAGTGCGCCTGATAAGGGTGACTACTTAATACAACAGCATGGCTGCCCATGCACCTTTTGAGGGTGTGAATACAAGTGTGAAAGTGTTTGTAATGTCCATCTGTGGAAACCAGCATATCCTGATGACAAGCTGTCATTAAAACCGCTGTCTAGCAACTGACAGGTTCAGCCTCATCTCCAGATTTCAAAGGTACTTCAGTACTAGTTGCGTGTTTGCTACAATGAGTTACTACCTTATTATAGCATTTTCTGTCTGTACAATATTAAATGAACTTCAGGACTCTAGCATTTTGCGTTAGGCCAAATATTTGCCTGGCTTTATTGCCTTAGTAGCAATACTAAGGCAAATACCTTGCACCTCACTTTCTTTCTAACTTACTTTCTGTCTGGCTGTCACTCTTCCCTTCAGTCACTCTTTCCCATTCTGTCTACCCACTCACTCACTTTTCTCTGTCCCTATATCCCCGTGTGTGTGTGTGTGTGTGTGTGTGTGTGTGTGTGTGTGATTTTCTCTTCTTTTCTCTCCCTCCCTCCCATTCATGTGAGTTCCATGGATCCAAGACAAAATGTAAAAGATAATTCCCAGTTTCTCTGCAGAGAGACAGTGAGTAAAAATAGCGAAGGTTACCTTTCATGTTCAATTTTAAAGGAATGTTTGAGATTTCCCTGAGATGATTAAATAGGAACACTCCTGACAAGGTCACACAGAGGGACATGTATAGACATACAGAGATACTCACACACACATTCATGGAGAGATGCATGCAGAGAGCTTGGTCAAAATGCCTTTGGGATGTGTTGCTGTTTCTAAAACATAAAAGTAAAAAGCAAGAACAGGCAAAAAGAAGAAGAGAACATTGATGCCTGGGTGAGGAACCACAGCATAACTGGGGCAGTGTGCCTGTGTTGGCACTGCTCCTGTTACCTGAGAGGCTAAATGGCAAAGGCAGCAGAACTGATTGACTTGTTTCTTTATTACTTTGGCATTTATCATGTTTCATTTTTGTTGTAACAACATCGACTTAAATGTTTGATACATTGTGTTTAAGTGTGTTTGTATTTTACATGCTTCAATCACATGTCGAACACTTATTTTCATGTTTGCATGTGTATGTTTACAGTCCTATTGCAGTTTAACTTTTAGCTTTAAGCAGCATTGTATCTCTGGAGACCAATTATCTGACAGGGTTAAGAAAAGCTGTGGTGCCAGTGAATGGAGATTGCAGGGTTCTGACAGCACTCCAGCATGCATCCTTGGGCATGCCCGAGTGTGTTTCTGTGTGTCGTGTATATGCATGCATATTGTATGTGTGTATTATTTATCACCAGAATCTCCATTAGCTTCCATGCTAGTAACAAACATGGCTTTCCAGGGCAGTGCTCTCATCATGTTTATTACCCCAGCATCTTCAGCAACACTGCATGAGGAACCGACACTGTGTATTATGCAGTGGATGCATGTGTGTCTGTCACATACAGCAAATTGCTGTCAGTTAAAGTATTCTAGATGTGTCCTAGCCACTTGGTAACTATAGCAAAGACTGACAGAGGTGTTGTGGGACAAAGTGGAGTTGGCGTTTTGAATGAGTTATCCTGAATTCAGACTGCGTCCGTCTCCAGAGGCACGGATGAATGGCCTGATTCTCTCTCCACCTCCCTTTTTCTCTCTGACTTTCCAGCCCTCTATCCTCCTTTTTCACTGCTCCCTCTCTTCTTCTTTTTCAAACTTTCTCACCCCCCTCTTCCTAAATCCTTACATTGTGTCTATTTTTTTTTAATTGCCCTCTTTTTTCTTTGGCTATCCTTTCCTTTTCCTTCTATGCTATGCTTTTCTCCTGTTTTCCTCTCCTCCCCTTCCCCCATCCATCTTTCATTCATTTTTTACTCTCTGCCTGCACACGAAATTCTCTCCATTCTCTTATTTCACTTCTAAACTATTAGAAAGTTTTTTTTTTCAACAATGAGCTGCACTCAGTCAGCTCCAACTCTGTTTCCATAGTGAAAGGAGGTCCACTTATGTTCTTTCTTAACCTAGCTCTCACCCGTGACGGTGTTTTCCTTTACATGAGGGCCCCCATTGTCCTTTGTATCGGCAGTTCTCTCTGTGAGATTATGAGATTATTTAATTAGTTAGTGGTTGGGTAGTTGTGTCTCTGCATCCAACAACTTTTGTAACTTTTCTAAACTGATATTCTGACAAACCCAACCTGAATATCTCTGCTGCACTCCCTGTAGTTCACTGTGCTGCTGCTGCTTCTTTCCATCCTCTTTCCTCTGTGTAACTAGGCTCCTGTCTGCTCACTTTCTTCCTCACCTCTCCCTTTGCCTTTGCCTAAATGACCCCATAGAGTCCCACATCTTCCCCTCTCCCACATCCATCTCCCTGGTTCCTTTAACTAGGTCAGTGTCAGGGGACAGTGCCTAAATGTTAGAGTAGCAAATTAGTGGGTTTTAATTCTTGGGTAATTCAGCTTTGAACTACAGTATCTATTGAGGGAGGTTGAGGAGGATGTTTTACTGCTAAATCTAATACTGTTAGTAAAAAAAAACAAGTTAATTATTGGATAAAATGTTCTATAAGAAACAAAACTAATAAATGCAATACAATTGTTTAAGCTGAAATATTTTCTGTAAAACCCTGTCTTTATCGATGATTTATTATACTGCTCAGTAGTGTGTTTTAATTAAACCCCACCATCTTTATCCAAATGTATTTTTCCTTAAGGGCACTGTAATTGTTTTTGAATAAACCCTCAGTGTAATTTCTTCTAAAATTATTTGTCTAGGACAGAGATGCCTTTCAGCTTCTTCCAGTACTTCATTAATTTCCGCAGCAGAAATAACAAAAGTCAGTGGGAGAAAGGGACCTTGTGACATTACAGGTGTTAGCTGGAAAGACACTGACATTCAGTAGAGCATGTTTTTAACTTTGACTAACATAGAATATCAGGGTAAAAAATAATTATCAACAGAAACGGAGACAAAAACATTGTTACATCTCAAAATACTGTGTAAAAACTTCTATGAATGCTTCATATATCAAGGTGGATTATAGTTGTTCACCATGGCCATACAACAACATATACTTTGTCATTGGATATGCTTATCCACCATAAAAAAAGGTTTCACAAACAGCTCTCACTTCACTTGGGAGTCTTCAGTGATGTCAGTGACACATAAAATAATAACATAGTAGATACAGTACCTTCTTCATTGTTGTTTGTAGACAAGGGAGACTAACGGGAAGAAATCAAATAGGCCGGATAGCTTAATATGATTTCTTTGTGTCTATCTTCTGGTAGCAGAAAGGAAACTATTAATAGACACGGAGAAGTTGCATCATGGTACCTTACAGTAAAAGTGTGCCCTTCCTCCCTCCTTGCCAGTCTCCCTGCGGTATGTCTGTCTATATGTGTGTGTGTGTGTGTGTGTCTAAGCCGCTGACTCTGCAGAGCTTTACATTGACCAGTGTTCTAATTATAGACCATATGTGCACGTGTTTGACTGATATGTGACAATGTGTGCGTCTTGCACTGTGTAGCTTTCTACTCCCCAGAAGAGTTTAAAAACAGGCAGGTGTATATGTGGTACATCCACACACAAACTTTGCTTATATGGAACTCGTATACACAGTGAACACTTTCTTGTATAAGCTCCAACCTGTCCGTGCCCGGTTGCTTCTGTGCATGTCTCTGCAGATATATGTGAGTCACTTTGGGCCAGACCATTTTATTATTTTTGCTAATCCCCACTTCTGGCCAAAAATACACAATCCATCTTCTTTGTCTATAGGACATTAGGGAGTAAAGGATGAAAGGAAGAGGGAAGAGAAAAGAGAAGGGCAGAACAGTACGTAAGCTCCAGTAAGAAGGCTAGGAAGAGACTTAAGATGAGAAATGCCATGGCAACTTGTACAAAAAAACTATTTTAACAAGTGAAAGAACATAAAGTGGCAAAGGGAAAATATGTACTGGTCCCAAACAATCCGCCAACTCTAAATGACATGACGCCAGACCACCTGAAGCACGTGCTCCAAATTTATGGTGAAAGAGCCCTATGTCTGAAGCCTCAGAAGTTTCTCAGAATATGTGGGCTACAAAAAGTAAACATAAAAAGAAATACATCTACTGGATGTACTATATGGTGATTTTTTTAATCAAAGTAAACGAGTAAGTCTAAATCTCTGCTTTGAACTCTTATAAGCTGAACTCTTGCTTAATGTGTACTGAAAGCTCACAATATGGACAAGAAATTTGTGGACTGAAAAACCTCTGGATATTTTCATCCAAGAAAAAAACACTAATCACATGCAGAAGTGAATCACATGCATCACAGAAGAAAAGCACTGTGCAGCACTGTTTTGTAGGTCTTCATTATTATGCAACACATTAGAATGTCCTTATTTTTTTAACAAATGAAACATATGCCTACTTTTAGAATTACCCAATCACTCAAATTCTTCTCACTTCTCACAGTATTTCCATATGTGCTAACTCAGTTAGTTTGGAAAGCTAATTTACTTAGAAATACCAGGGTAAATGTTAATGTTAATGATAAACAATCCCAGGTTTCTTTTCAGCACTGTAGCCAGGCTGACAAAAAGTCACAGCTCTGTTGAGTCCAGTGTTCCCTTAGCTCTCAGCAGTGATTACTTTATGAGTTTCTTTACAAATAAAATCATAACTATTAGAGATAAAATTCAGCAGATGCTTCCTATACCTGCAACAAATGAATCTTCTACTACAGTAGCTCTTGAATCATCTGTAAGACCTCAGTTATGTTTAGACTGCTTCTCTCCCATAGATCTCTCTGAATTCACGTCAATAGTTGCTTAATCTAAATCATCAACGTGTCTCTTTTATTTTATTTCTAAAATCCTTGAAAAAGCTGTTGCTAAGCAGCTATCAGACCACTTACACAGGAATGAACTATTTGAAGATTTTCAGTCAGGATTTAGAGCACATCATAGTGCAGAAACAGCACTGTTAAAAGTCACCAACGATCTTCTCTTAGCCTCAGATAATGGACTTGTTTCTATACTTGTCCTCCTAGACCTTAGTGCTGCATTCGACACTTTTGACCACAACATCTTATTACAGAGATTGGCGCATGTGACTGGTATCAGAGGAACAGCATTAAAATGGTTCCAATCCTATTTATCGTAAAGATTCCAGTTTGTTCATGTCCATGATTAACCTTCCACGTGTACAAAAGTTAGTTATGGAGTTCCACAAGGTTCTGTGCTAGGACTGATTCTGTTCACCTTGTACATGCATCCATTAGGCAATGTTATTAGAAAGCACTCTATTAATTACTACTGCTATGCAGATGACACTGCTGTATCTATCTCTGAAGGCTGTTAACACAAACCAGTTAACCAGACTTCAAGCGTGTCTAACTGACATAAAGGCCTGGATGACCAGTAACTTTCTACTTTTAAATTCAGAGAAAACAAAAGTTATTTGTATTTGGGTCTAAAAACCTCAGAAATAACTTTTTCCAAAATTATAGCTACTTTAGATGGTGTGACCCTGGCCTCCAGCACTACTGTGAAAAACCTTGGAGTTATTTTTGACCAGGACATGTCCTTTATCTCACACATAAAACAAATCTCTAGAACTGCCTTCTTTCACCTGCTCAACACTGCCAAAATTAGGAACATTCTGTTTCAAAATTACGCAGAAAAACTAGTCCATGCATTTGTTACCTCAAGGCTAGATTACTGTCACTCATTACTATCTGGATGTCCCAGTATCCCCATAAAAAGCCTCCAGTTAATCCAGAATGCTCTAGCCAGAGTCCTAGCAAGGAACTAGCAAGAGAGATCATATTTCTCCTGTATTAGAATTTAAAATCCTTCTTCTCACATAGAAGTCCCTTCATGATCAAGCTCCTTCATACCTTAAAGAGCTCATAGTACCATATTATCCCAATAGACCACTTTGCTGTCAGAGTGCAGGTCTACTTGTGGTTCCCAGAGTTTCCAAAAGTGGAATGGGAGGCAGAGCCTTTAGCTATCTAGCTCCTCTCCTGTGGAACCAGCTCCCAGTCTGGGTTCAGGAGGCAGACACTCTCTGTACTTTTAAGGCTAGACTTAAAACCTTCCTTTTTGACAAAGGGTATAGTTAGGGCTGGCTTCAGGTAACCCTGAACCATCCCTTAGTTATGCTGCTATAGGCCTAGGCTGCCCGAGGACCATCGGTGCACTGAGCTCCCCTACCCTAACCCTCCCCTCCCTTCCCTTCCTCTCCTCCCTCCTCACATGTATATTCCACCACTGAATGTCACTAACCTTGTGCTCTCTCTCTCCCCTAGTTTGTGCTCTCTCCCTCTCTGTACCTTCAGCAGGTGTCCCTGGTCCTGGAGCTGTATATTGCTGATGTGCAGTTACTGGCCCCACCAAACTTCAGTGTCTATTTGTTGTTTGTTGTTGCTGTTCTTTTCTCTCTCCTCTATCCACTCACCCCAACCAGTCGAGGCAGATGGCCCCCCAAACTGAGTTCAGTTCTGCTGGAGGTTTTTTGTTTTTGTAATGTGCCTTGAGATGATTTGTATTGTGATTTGGCGCTATACAAATAAAACTGAATTGAATTGAATTGAAGTCAATCTGTATGTGATCTCAGACTATTTTTTTTCTCACTTTTGTCCAAGATGACACACAGAAACATCCTGTCTCAGCAGTGTAGCCTGAAACTCTGTCTAGGACTAGCCCAAAGTGGGAACATGATCTATAATTAATCTCTACTTATGATCAGGCAGTGTGTCAGGATGTGGTGAGTGTGTTTGTGTATATGTAAATGTGGGTGTGTATGTATCTTCTGACTTTTTACATGTTTCTGCCCAAATTCAGTCAAAAGTGGAATTTTAAAATGACATTAAGTCATCAGTCACACTGTGTTCTTGGAACCACAAATATGTCTGTTACCAGAGGTTTTAAGGTGGTCATGGCAACGTTGTTACCATGGCTTTTGTAGATATCATAGAGACAGAGAAAGACAGACCTGATGTGGAAAATGTTGTGAGGTGCATTACTTTCCTGTATTTATATGACCTCAGAATCATGATGCATTGTTGTGAAGTATAGCAGAATTGTTTGAAGTGCAGTCTTATATATTTTGCTTTTTTGTTTTTCAATTTCTCTGCTACTGTAACAGGAATTTTCCTTTGGTCATTAATAAATTATCCTCTCCATCCATCCATCCATCCATCCATCCATCCATCCATCCATCCATCCATCCATCCATCCATCCATCCCTCCATACTACAATAAGAAAAGTAGCACAAGCATGTAAATCTGTTGCAAAAACATTACAATTACAGAAAGAATAGGCAGGTGTAAACATGTAGGCTGATAATCCTTTCAACACAAAAGAGCCAATGCAATTAAAATCTCTGCCACAGATATTATCACTATTGTGCAAGTAGTGAGCAGAGCACTCTTGACACCACCTTTGCCATGTAATTTTTTCAGGCAAAGAAAAACAGGCCCAGTGAGAGAAGGGTCTTAGTCTATTTATGTGTAAGAAAAAACAGTGTGATGCTTCAGTATGCAAATGTGTATATTCACTTGGGTTTGCAGACAAGCTTGCATACATTTCTGTGTGACAAGGGCATAGATTTGCATATGGGCAGTAAGGGCATGTCTACCAATATTTTAGGAGGACAGCAATGTCTCGTCCACTATTTGGGCAAATTTATTTGGATTATTTGTGGACTGAAGTCATTAGATCATTCCAATAAGACTCCGTCTAGAAGATGATCACTTTATGCATGCTATCATTTGATTGGCTGAAAGGAAAGGCTCACATCATGTTACATTACAGGCAAATGACATATTGACTCATATGCATGTTTGTGCAGTAAACATATTATCTCTTCATGGTACCAATGCATTGTGCCATGTGCTTGCTCATGGACTGTATATGGATTAATTTTAGCTCCTCTAAATTCCAGATATTCTCTGTACTACAACTGAATTTAGAATCGAAGTACACACTTTGCAGCTGGGAAACCAGGCCAGTGAGGTGACAGGTTATAGGAAAGATAACACTAAACAGATATCCATGGTTCACCACCACAGATATCCATGGTTCACTACCAACCAGTATACATCGCAGTAGATCTGTTTCAGTAGAGCAGGTTGATGAGGCAACAGGCAACAGGTCCATCTTCAGCATTTTAGGTGAGGTCCAGGGACAGACTGAAATATATTTCAGGCTGGGAATTTGACTCCATCAAAGGCCATTCTATAAATGCAAACCAACATGCTGCTAATTAAGTAGGTTTTTGTAGGTTAACATTATTTGCAGGTAGCAGCCTAGTTTTAGATTTGGCCACTCATGTGGGAAGAAAGTTATCTATATTCCAAAATACAAATATTGGGAACTGACCAAATATTTAGGACTGCATTTTTTGGCACTGTGGCAAGAGTGAGAGTTGCATTTGATGTGGGGATGTCAACTTATCCTGATCTTAAATTACCACTGGTCAAGTTGACTGTCCACAGCAGGCCAAATGACCCGCAGGTCATTGGGAAAAAACCCAGCGCTCCTGATGGTCTGTTAGCCACTGATGAGGTCCAAAGTATGGGGGCGCTGTTGTGTCTCTAGCAATGTTAAGACCAAATCTATGCCTGCCTGTGTGGTAAGAAAAAAAAAGAGAAAGAAGACGACTGAGACTAAAACCCATTTCATGTAGTGGCACATATTATTAAAAGTATGCTGCCATTTCCAGACGGCATAGTAGTGTTTCGGTAAAGGTGCCCTCCCCACACTGACATAAACAAAAAGTTTTATAATTTTATGAAAAAAAAAAAAGCACATTTAAATAATTATTTAAATAATTTTTTATAAGATTAATGCAAGAATAACATAATGAATGCAGATAAAATGAGCAGCATGTCTCTGTACTCATTCCAGTCACAGACACACAGTTGCACTTGCTCACTAACCACTATCAAATCCACCCTCACACACACATACACACATAACAACAAAACACATAGACACTGTGCTATAGGGCTATTCATCTGTCTGGAGCAGTGGCTTTTGAAAGGTCAGTCTTTGAGTTATGACAGTATGTGTGTGTGTGTGTGTGTGTGTGTGTGTGTGTGTGTGTGTGCATGTGAGAGAGGGAGAGAGAAAACAGGGAAAGACCTGTAATTAGTGTGTGATGCTGTCGCAGGGCAGGAAAGGTTGAGAAGGAAGAAAATGAGCACCGAGCTGGAGAAGTGGGTCTACAAAAACAGTTTACCTAAGTGCATTTGATAGAAAAATACAGCTCAAAGGAAAGACAAATAGAGTGGTGGGCTGGAGAATTGAATATGAGACAGAGAGATATGGCTTATGAGAGACAAAGCTGTGGCAGAGATGGAATAGAAGCGACAGAGAGGGTCAGCAGAGTGAGAGAATCCCGGACAAGTGCCAGGAGAGAGGATAAATTGGCACAAGAGACCTGGGGCTGGGGGTAAATGAGAGATTGTGAATTATCTAGTGTGTGTCAATACATGTATGTCAATCTGTGTGAGTGTTTATGCAAATCCACCCATGTAAGTGTGTGTGTGTGTGTGTGTGTGTGTGTGTGTGTGTGTGTGTGTCTTGGCAGCAGCGGAGGGGCAGATGCTGCCTGCGCTCCAGGCCTACTGCTTTACGGCCTTCTGCGGAAATGTTGCTGTGCCAACCTTAGCTCTCATCCACAGCCAATCACACGCCTGGGCCCACGGCAGACCAGAGTTAATGCATACGCACATACACGCACATATACATACACTAGCAGGAACACACATATTCACAGGAGTCCATGCACGGAAATTCCATAATGAGAGACAAGGGTAATAAATGGAAAGTGTGTGTGTCAGTGGTGATTCTGTTCATTAAGGTGCAGGGAACAGTGTGTGCTTGTTATCAACAGGAGGCTTTTTAGTCTCTCTGTCTCTCCTTCACACATACACACACACACACACACACACACAGTGGCTAGAGGGCCTGTGTAAAGAGACGTTTAAGTATGCTTTATGACAGGTAATATAAAGCCATTCCAACCTCTGAACTTTTCTGAGCTGTAGCATCATTTTATGGGGAGAACTCTGCATATGAATTTGACCAGCTCTACATCTCTCTAACCACACTCCCAGACTATTCTAAAACTCCTGTCCCTTCTCGTTTGCTGAAGAGGTCAAACCTGATCCTACATATCACACTGCTCAATTTGAGGCTGTCATTTGACTGCTGCTGCCGCCTCGCTCTCCTTGCAGAAGAATTGGACTGGGAGTACTGTCACGCAACGACCCATAACAGAAGACTGACATTGAGTTGAAGACTTTCTCATTTTATGTATCACAAATCCCTACTGTATATCCTTTTATCCAATCAGTCCCACTTAGTAAAGAACCTTCAAAAATCATGTGATAGAATATTGTGATTTTTAGAAACTACACTTTTGTCTTGTGTTTTATCACATTTTGTTTTCTATTTCTCAAGTAAAAGCCGAGATTTCGAGAAAAAAAAAATTGAGAAAGTATTTTAAGAAAGCATGGCTGAGAGGTGAAAACAGCAAGAGTGAAGCAAGAGATTGAACATAATGCAAGAGAAAATAAGCGGGGTGGAACAGCTCCGAGGGAGGGATATCGAGGGAGAAAAGCAGGAAGATGTCGCTGAAGACACAACAGGCAAGTGGTGAAGAAAAAAAGATAAAGAGAGAGCAACAGAAGGATGGAGACCAAAGAGGTGCAGATAAAAAAACTCAGAAGAAAGGAAGAAAGAGTCAAGCAGAAGGAGAGGTTGAAGGTTGAGAGGTATACAGACAGATCACAACCAAGCTGAGACCATCCGACAGCTGTGAGAGCAGAATTTGATACTGCGGCACAGACACACAAACACAGACGTGCACGCGCACATATGCAGACGCAGACATGTGAATGTGTGTATGTACATGCACAAACACAGGCACATGCTCACGCTATCCAAAAGAGCCACATTACACATGAAATATTAATGGTGCAAAGCAATCAGTAAAAATGGAGATGGGGAGACAGGGTAGAAGAGAGGGGGAGACTCAAGGAGGGGGGAGTAAGAAAGGGAAATGGATGAAAGCAATATGTCTTTATTACAAGTTCTGGAGTGACATGTGGACCATCAGCAAAATGATATGCCTTTAGAATCATCACTTTTACCATGTGCATGATCAACTCACAGAAAAAACTTATTTTCTCCCTCCATGGGATTATATTTATTCTATCGAGCAGCAAAGCAAGGTCATCCTGATCGTAATGCATATCCACCCTTGCGGCGATAAATATATAAAAAATATAAATGTATGTATGTATGTGTGTGTGGGTGTGTATGTGTGTGTGTGTGTGTGTGTGTGTGTGTGTGTGTGTTTATCTGTACTTAATGCTGTGTTTCAAATGCAAAGCTTAATTCAGCTTCTCAAGCATGGGTGGCTGGTGTGAGTCTCAATAAATCATTAATGAATAATTTTCACAGGTGAGAGAATGTGCATGAGAAAATGCTGAAAACAAAATTAGGTGAGAATATACTGTCTTTCCTTGCTAAATGCTAATGTCTTCGACAAATACTGCATATGTTGGGTATGTGAGTATTACTGTGTATGTGTCTGTCTGTCCATGCTGGGGTGTGTGTGTGCGCACATCTGACTGTTAATTCTTGATGATAAAGCACAATTGTGTCAGGTGTGTTTGTTCTTTTAAGCACCTTTCTGCCCCTTAAAAGCTTCAGGTAATAACACCATCCATCACCAGCTTGTGTGGACATGTGTTCATGTAGTGTGTGTCTGCGCGTGCGTGTGTGCACGTTGGATAAAAAGGTCAAAAACAAGAAAGGCGTTTGCAGAGACATGGGAGGCATCATTTCACCGCAGGAGTTTAATCAGAAGGAAAAAATATGCCAGCGTGTACACACACATATGGAGACACTGAGCTACACACGCAAACAGACACAAGCACCCAGGACATGAACATCGGCAGAGTACATGCATTAGTGCACAGCAGTAGCTCCTTACTAATGAAGAGGGGAAACATTGTGGAACGGCATGTCTAGGCAGGTGTGAGGAGAAATAAACAAATAATGAGATCAACACTGCCAAGATTACGCGCACATTAATTACAGCACTTAATCTGTTCCCTTCAACCATTGACGCTTTTCTTTTTCTCTTTATCAGACAAAATCAGTCCTTTCTAGCATGTGACTTCCCTCTGCATCTCCCGTCTTTTTCATTAATTTCATACACTGTAAAGCTGATGTTTGCCGTTGCGTCACTGACTGCAGTGTCACATGTTATGCAGCTCTTTTCCCTCTATGGCATATTTTACTTGGAAGCAAAGCTGATGTTCAAGCACAAAAGGGAGTCACTTGGACTGACTTCTAATATCTGAGCTGGAGAAGATTTATGTATCCTGCCGTTTTCTGATTCTGTTTCATGACTGGGATCATATTTGTACAGATGTCAGTACATAATATTTGCTGCCAAGTGTACACAGTTTTGTCTTGACTCAAGTGATTGTGGCTACAATAAAGTATAACTTCTGCTGCGAAGGACATTTGCTACAGACGTTTTAATGCCTGCTGAGACTATTTCTTTGCTATTTCTCCCATGGTATTACTTTAGCAGTCACGCTGCAGCCATCCTGAATGCTTTGACTTAAGACATTCTTCCGAGACTTCGAACAATGCAAATCAAGTACCGACATCCACAGAGAGTAAAACCGGTTAGGATAAATAACGGTGAAGTGTGGAAGGTAAAAATTTGTTCTGGTCTTGTCTTTTATTTGCAGACAGTCTGTAACTTTTGACAGCTAGTGCTGTAGCAGTAAATTTCTAGTGGGAGTAAGCCTATACTGTCTGTGCCAGCATGCTTGTTATTCTGATGATGGAGGGAAGGGAGGAAAGTAGGAAAAGCTTCCTGATCTTCATTAAGAATGACTCAGCTGCTTTTTCAGTCTGTCAGCATTTCCAAAGCTGATGACGTTCCAGGGGAGAGCTATTCAATGCAGGAACTGGGAGTTTAAGACTAAGGCTGCCACTTCTTGAATTAAACTATTATGGCCAAGTGTGAGAGAGTGTGTTTGTGTGTATGTGTAATGTTAGGGAAACAGTGAACTCAAAGAGACTAAAGACTCACTTTTAACATTTCAAACTGATTTAAAAAAGCAAGTGTTCAACTCTCACCTCTTATATAAATATTAATATGAGTACTGGAAGTTAATGATTTGCTATTGCCAGGTTTTATTTTCCCCTAAAATACTGATATTCTTATTTTAATAACTAAAATTCTTAAAAAAAACTAAAACCTCATCATAAAGTAAGAGTAAAAAAGTAAATTTTGGTGAAGGTTGGAGTGTAAAAGCTCTGTATTTTGATATTTGTAATGTTTATTTTACTTCTTAAGGAGCCTCTGGTGCAAAATCAGCAATTTTCCTTTCATACCCTTTTTTCTCTTTATTTACCAGAAGTATTTTCTGAGCTGCAGGAGGTGCTTGTTTACTGTAAGCTGTGGTGATTAGAGGCTTCTTGCAGCTATAAACTTTTGGCTGTGTGGGACATAATATCTGGGTGGAAATTAATTGAAGATGTGGGTATTTCCTCAACAAATACCTTGGAAAAGTCTTATGTATGCTGAAAGGTCAAATTCTGATTTTTCTTTTTTTTTGACTGATGTTTAGAGTGCCAACTGCATAATTGTTTGTTCACTCATTTCTTTGGTTTCTTTGAGCTGAGTTTTAAAACTCGATAAAAGTTGTATAACACAAATACTATAGAGCTGCAGGTATGTATAAAACACTTGCATAGTCTGTAATGCGATAGTTTTGTGCAGCCTTACAGCTTCTACTCCTGGCTGAATTGCAGTGTATTAACAAAGCAATTGACTACTATGGATCAAAGGGGATTTCCTCTAGTTATTTATGTTTTCAAGGAGATGTAAGAGCTATAATATACTATATATGTAAGCTTGTGTGTAAAGGGAGAAAGAGATATATGATTTCTAAATGTACTGTCAGAGAAGGGATGAACAAAAAGAAATGGAGTCATCTTTATAGACAGCATAAGAGAGGGTTAGGAGGGAAGCCTTGGAGAGGGATTCACAGAGATGAAGGATCACTAGGAAATAAAGCAGTAGCTGACTTGTGTGTGTGTGTCTGTATCTGTGTGTGCATGTGGAGTGTGCATGCACATGCATTGTGTATACGCACAGTTCTGTCAAGACCAATGCTCTCTTATAACTTTCTTCCAGAGCTGACAGGTGGGAAGTAAAAAGTAGTAATGGAGGTAAGAATGTGTGTGCATGCTTTTGTGTGTTCATGCGTTTGTGTGTGTGCATGTGTTTGCGTGCGTGCATGCTTCCAAGTCTGACACAAGTCTGAGAGGGAGAAAAGGGAAACAAGAATAGCATATGTGCAATTATGTATGTTATGGATCCATATTTCAGGCCAGGTTTGTTTTGTATGCATGTGAGATGACTAGAATTTCCACTTTCTGCATCATGATTTAGTGCAAGTGTATGGATGTGTGGGTGGGAGTGTGCATGTGGAGGTGTGAATGGCTAAGGGAGAGAGAGGGGATAGTAGAGCCAACTCTCTCCATCTTTTAGTTTAGTCCCTTCTGAGATTTATCCTCTGCAACATGGCAACCTCTTTCCCAGGTCCATTAACCAGCATCAGAATCGCAATACAAGTATGTTATTAATACACACACACACACACACACACACACACACACACACACACACACACAAGGGACAAGTTAAGTATCCCTGTGGATAATGAGTTAATTTGAGACTTATGGGAAGAACTTTCCAATAGAGGATAGTACCCCAGACTGGTCTTAATTTAGTACCTGTTCATCATTTATCAGAACCAAACTGGGGTGTTTTTTTTTCCTGTGTGTTGATTTACTTATTAAGGTAGAATTGTATTTTTACTGTGTATAAGGACCCACATATACCACCTTCTTATGCCACCATACCAAAACCTTTTTTACCAATGTACTGAAAAGCTACAAAACGTTCAGTATTATTTTTTCTGCTGGTGAATCTACTTTTTACCGACATCTATAAGCCCACTCTGATGCTTCAAGAACTTCAAGAACTCTTAGACACAGATGATATTTTATCACAACCTCAGTAATTTCAGAGAGCACAGCAATAATAGCTGGTACTAGAAAAAAATGTCATGGCAATGAAAGGTATTATTTAGGCAATAGACTCCAAACATTATGCAGCTATTTTATTGATCTGTCGGACTTCTGATACAGATGACCATGTTGTTTTAATGAATACACTTTACAGTATTATGAGAATTTTATAAATTGATTCTTAAATAACCTGCCAGCTATAACAAGTGTCAAGTTCACCAGATCTTCTTCTGCTTTTCTCTCTGAGTTGTAAGGCATGCCACAGGGTTCCATATTAGGATCATTTCTGTTCCCCATATATCTAAATAAAGTTTTTCATGCAGATGATGTAATCATCTATTGGTCACCACTTTCATGTATGTAGTACATACATTTGAATTGCTGCAGTCTTCCTTAGATGTTTTTCACTTTCACTCAACTTAAGATGGTGTTAAATGCAGTCTAGTTTAAATTACTGTTTGCTATTACTGCCAGTCCAAATTGCAAATTTCAAATGGCATACAGTTAACACCTAATCTAATCGGGGTGGCACAGTGGTGTGAATGTAAGTGTGAATGCTTTTCTATGTGTCAGCCCTGTGATAGACTGGCAAATTGTCCAGGGGGTTCCTTGCTTCTCACCAAGTAGGTTGGGTTTGGCCCCAGATACTTTGCAACCCTCCATAGGATAAGAAAATTTATAAATGGATGTATAACTATATAATGACTGAAAGGATGGATAACATCTATTCTTCTTAAGACCTTAACTGCACAATGGGTTGAAACTGAAATGGTCCAGACATATACGTATTTAAGTATCATTGATCAGAACCTATCATTTAAATCACACATTGAAAACCTTATTTCCAAGCTTAAACTTAAATGAAGTTTTGCTTTTGGAATAAATCTTGTTTCTCGCTGCAGGCAAGAAAACACTTTTTTTTTTTTGCCCTGACTTGATTATTGTAATTTAATTTTTTATGAGTACACCTGACCAGTACCCAATTATGCTGGATGCTGTATACCATTGTGCCTTACATTTTATTATTGTGTACATCACTGTACTCTATGCATGCAGTATGTCCACAGACTTTGAAATTGGTAAGTTTTTATATGCAGTATAAATCTCTTTGTAGACTAGTCCCTCCTTATCTGCAGTATGTAAATGCAAGTGTAAAGACCAAAATCAATACAACCAGTGCTCTCACGATGTTCCCTGAGTCAGAGCTGAATTAGACAAAAAAAAAAAAAAAGCTTTTAAATATGCTGCTCATTCTTTCTGGAATTACTTACAGAAGGACCTGAATATATCAAAGCTGATTCCTATGGGGAAATTTAAGTCAATTTAAAGGACAGAGAATATAAAAATAGTGCTCTTGGCCAATGTGATTGTTGTTGCTTTACTGAAATCATTTAAAAGATTGTATTATTTATTTATGTATATAAACTGTATTGATTTAGTCCTTGCCCTTACACTATATAACAATTGGATGTTGGTGTTCACCCATCTTTATGTATCTATTTGTAATGTTTATGTTTTCGTGATAAGCTGTCCCTTTGGCCAGGCTACTTTTGAAAAAGAGATTTAATCTCAATATGTCTTTTGCCTGATAAATAAAGGATATACTTTGACTCTAGCTTGACTAGCCCAATACTGGTGGAGATTGAGAGTAGTATTAATATGAGAGTAGTATTAATAAGCTTTGATAAGCGTTGTTACAGTACTGAAATACTCATCCCTATTTGCCAGTAATAATTTCAAACAAACCAAAACAATTGTAGACAGTTCTAATCACAAAAACACACCTGTGTTTATATTACAACACTTTATAATGCAGATGTCATGCAGTAATAGGTTTACATATACAAAAAGCAAGACAACTACTCTTTTTTATCTGGAATCTGCACACCACTTCATTTTTTAAGTATTTTATCTCAATGCCTACATATAAACCTGTTGGATGTTGTGTAAGCCAAAGTAGTAGTACTGGTTTTACCACACATGGAAAAACCTCTGAAAGTGTAGAAAACAGTGTTCACTACCATCCAAGAACTCAAAAAACCTTCAATCTAATATTATTTTTTATGTCACAGTATTACATTTCATATTCAAGTGATTGTGTTAAATATAAAACACTAATTTTACTACAAAATCAGTTTTTTCATACATACATATTTTGGATTTTTTTTTTTAAATTTTGTGTCAACATTTTTTTACTACTTGATTAATTTGCCAGCAGTATGCAGATAACTGTAAATTGAGAGGGTAAAGTCATGGGTAATAACATGCAGCAAAACTGCAGATACTGAGATATGTCAGCTCTACACAACAGTACTTTTAGCTTGCTGCTTTTGGTTTTACAGCCCACATCTTTATTATTCTGGTTAGCTTTTACCACTCATTCTTGGCCAACCTGTCCACCAAGCCAAACAGGAGGCCACCTAGGGTCCCGTCGTGGTCATGGGGCCCCCTTGTTGCATCTTAATATGTATTTTGGTCAAGTGGTCAATTCTCAAACAATTGCAACCCAAAGTGCAAAAGGGTAATGTGAGTTGGAACATAGATGGGAGGGGTAGCGGTTACTATATGTCTGTCAGTCACACCGCTGGTCTGATAGCTCTGCAACACTTGAGCCAAAGTGAAGTATGACAGTCCAACAAATGAAGAATCAACTTCTCAGGAAAATTGAAGTCTCGATGTTGCAGAGCAGTGTGAACGCACAACACCTTGTTGTTTTCAAACTGCTAATTAATGAGAATAGAAATAAATAGTGTAATGAAAAAAGGCTGGTGGAGCCATTTATATGACTGCATCAAACCAATGCTCTTTTTTTTTTCTGTCACAGAAAGTGATGAGGCAATGTTTGCACTGCCATTTCAAGAATAAAATATGAACTGGTGAAAAAAACTGCAAAGAAAGTTGGAAAGGAGGTCATGACGCATTGTATTCAGTTGCAGCAGACAGCTGTTTCCAAAGAAAAGAGTCTAAGAGTCTTCACTTTATGCTACCTGCCCAGCATCATAGTGCACAGAGACAGCTGATGAACAGAATGGAGCATTTAGCAGCTAAAACGCCAGACATTTCCATGAGGACTTTATGGAGAACATGAACAGAACCTACATTAATCAGGTGACCAATAACATGACTCCAAATAAGGTTGCTTTGTACTGGTTGAGGTATACACAGAAATCATCTTAAAACATCTTAAGTCAGTACTGTTTGTTTCCACCCAAATCTCCGAAAAAAAACTGTTACTGCAGGTTTAAGAAATACAAAAAAAGGTTAATCCTTTCTTTAATCAGATTTGCTTTTCCATTACCACTGGGAGCTAGATGGTGCAGAGAACCATAAGACAAGTTCTGAAACTGGGATATTTTTATCAGGCACTTACCTTAAAATGAGATTATTATTCTACATGTAGTTACTGAGGTATTTGGAAGTAAATAATCATTTTCTGTCACTATATGGTTTCTATGCTCAGCTTCCCACAAAATATAAAGGTTAACAATGTGAAACATTGATAGGTTACTTTACCAAACTACAAATTAAAATTGACATAAATGAAAAATCTGTATAGATACACCAGAATAAGCTAGAAGCACTACATATCCCCAGTGACCTGGACATTTTCTTGGGGGTGGTGGATTTTATGCAGTGATTTCATCCTGCTGATGCAGAAAATAATCCCCAAAGGGGAAAGTCCTCATAAAGATTCACAGTGATCACAGGCACTGTAGATTTGTTGTCGCTCAGTGCATATTGTTTCTGTTTGTCCACTGGGAGGACACAATTTATAACAGCTAAAAAACTGAAGGTAAAATTCTGAATACACATATGTGTATGATGTTACCAACTACAAAACTACTGCATATGTCCTCAGGGGCATTGCCAGAGTGCATTGATTGGAATACAAATCAAACACACCTCTGTAGCCGTTCTGCTCAACCACGTTGAGTGAACTGTGCCTTAGGTTTGTTTGTCACTATGAGATTTCCAATGTTAGTGTAGGCATATTCTCTCTACTGTGGAGAAATAAAATCAGTGAATCAATAAGTAAAGACAATGCTGATTTCTTCTATATTGCTCATGTAGCTTACATAATAACTATTTTTATCCAGTAAATGTCTTCCTGGTGCAGACAGACCGGCTGGCTGGCTGCTGTCCTGTCAACACCTGAAAGAGTCAGCTGAAGGGAGGTAGTATATGGACTGTGCCAAAATGCTTCAATAATACTTATGCCACTCACATCTCACTTTTAATCTGAGTACCTGGTAAGTGTCTATGGCCTGTTGTACCTTTAACCCCTTATAACCTCAATCACTGGAGTAAAGTAAAAATAAAGTTACAGATAAAATACAGACGCACCAGATCCTTTGTGAGGACTGAGAATTCAACCACTTGTAGTCTCCTGTGCCTGTAATACAGACTAATTAAACTGCACTCAGAGTGATACATAAACTTGTGATGCTTATGCATTAGATCTAAAACAGAAAAAATAAATAAAGAAAATATCCTCCTTAAGAGCTTACAGAATCACAGTTACAATCTGAGTTTTGGAGCCAAATATGTGTGTACATACAGCATAATGAGGGGCATTATGAGACATTTGCATGAGTGCTGAGTTAGGCAGCGGTCAGTAACAAATGCAATGTGGGGGCAGCAGCACGGATAAAGTTCTGTTTAAATGGATGGGACTGAATTGATAGTAGATGGAACAGGATTATTTGAGACAGGGCAGGAAAGGACAAACAACAAGCACAGAATAATAAAACCCAATGGGTTACAGACATAATTACAGACATATCCCAATCAGTAATGTTGACACTTCAAACAAAGGAATTTTGTGAAATAGTAATATAGTATAATAACACAAATTAGATAGTAAGACAGTTGGTAGTAAGTAGTGACAGTCCCATGTACTTTATATGTGTCATACCCCTTTGATTAGTTTCAGCTTATAAATGCTGTTGCTTTTTGTCACTGCAGGTTGTTCTTTTTGACTTACTCTGTCATGATTTTGGAAAGTCTTCCCCTGGACATATTAAATATTTTAACATTTTTCGACTGATACTTCTGCAGTTAGAGCACAGATGATTTGGCCTCTTTACAGCTCTGTTACTGTAGTTCTTTCATGTTGCTTTGACTAGACATCAAACTGCTGATTACCAGGCCCACAAAAAAAGCTAACTGGCATTTGACCTAATACAGCCCATCTCTGTAGCAATGTTTGTAGTTGTGATTAAGTTATTACCGTTTACATTATTCTTATAAACTCTATAAAGATCTATAATGTTCAGATATTTAACCCTATAAAAATATCTCAACCTATGAACTAAATATGTTGTTTTAGGTATGAACACACATATGGAGGTGTGATTATGATGAACTTAGTACATCTGAAATAGTGAAATTTAAATTACACACATGGAGTGTGAGAGGTAAAAGTATACACACTATACATACAGTATACAGCACAAGCCAAGTACCCTGTCCGTCCATGGTATGCAGAGTAATCCTTGAATGAAGTGGGGGAGCAAAAGGGGAGGTTGGGCCAGCAGAATGATGATGTGTGTTGGTATGAAGGAAAACCCGATACCCATGCTGGTTCTGAGGGTGCTGCTTTGTTTGGTCTACCATGATGATAGAAAGGGCCTGTGTTAAGCATGCAGGATACATTTGGCCTTAGTCCTCATCCTACTCTATGTGATTACCTCCAGACAATATGGTCCTAGGCCTGTGACAGAGCTGGTGTTCTTGACCGGATTACTGAGCCATTTAGCTTTACCAACCTTGATGCTGCCTCTAGCACATCATAAAGAAGAGTGCACCGGATACAGAGTGAAGGACATTAGCCTTCTGCCTCCTTTGTACTTCTCTGTCTATGGGTTTTATATATAATAAATTCATGCAGTCAGATGTTCTATACAGAAATCTTATGTACAGTATAACAATTCCACAATAAACGTACATTATTGCTTGTCTTATCATCAGTTCATGCAAAGCCACTTAAGACTTGTTTTGCCCTTTACAAATCTTCCTAAACCCAACCACACATTGTCTTTATTCCAGTTCTTACCTCCCACTCCTCTAACCCCTTTAACTTTTTTCTTTCCTGGAGATGTTGCCCCCACTTTGAGTTACATCACTCTGAGCTCCAGCCAATAAAGGTTTACATTGTTGAGTTCTTTTTTGTTTTGTTTTTTTAAAGATTTTTTGCAAGATTGATTGTCGGCTTTTCACATCCTGTCATGGGGGCACATAAATGTTATTCAGACCGAAATGATTAGGACAGTAGACTTAAACCAGTAATATCTTGTACATCTTCCTCTCCCAAATCAAGTACTTCATTCTCTACCTGGCCTTTCGTACAATACAATATTCTCTGACTGTGACTGAACGGAAATCGAAGGTTACCGCAGCCATCGCAACTCTAAGCAAATAAAGCCATGTAGAGGTGGGGAAGTCCTTCTGAAGTCAACCATCATCTACTGTTGTATGTTTTTGCTCTGAATTTTTGGGATTACCAGAAGTGTTCCTCTTACTGCTGGTATGGTATACAGAGTTTCAGCAACAACCCAGATGACACTAACTGTTGTGTTACCTAAACTTAAGAAGGTTAAAAGAAGTTTCCTTGGAGGTGCAGTCATTCGTGTAAAGGGACCTCCATCAGTGGAAAGAGAGCACAGACCTCATAGGGGTTCACTGGTGCTGATTGTCAGGGTATTGGATTTAACTTTGCCCAGCCTCATTTGCTCTCTCCTACTTATCAGAAAGCTGCCGATCCCCTGACAGGTGGAGGCAGGCATGGTGAGTTGGTGAGCTTAATGTGAAGCAGTTCATAGATCAAAGGAGTGAGCGGGGAGCTAAAGTCCATCACCTGGCAGGATCCTTCTATATACCCTTGGGCTTGAATCTACTGGTCTGCATGATGAACTGCAGAGGGTCCACTAGGTGGTCTGTGATGTGACTGATGCTGATGTCTATTAAATGCTCATGTGAAAGTTACTTTTAATTCGCATACTGAAACTTACCAAGGTGGAAGTAGCTACAGAGAACAAACTTATTTCAGCTGGTGTGCTGTGTACTTTTGTATTGAAACCCTGGACCAACAAAGATGGTACAAAGTCAGTAATGGATGAACAGTTACATAAGTGAAGTATCTGAGAGACATGCCTTTAAAGAGCCTGGGGGAAAAAATGATCACAGAACGTCTTTAGGGTGTCAGACAAACTTGATCCCTCATGTTTCACTTAAACATCAGGTGCTGTTGCCAAATGCTGTCAAATATAAATGTTGAGAGTGTCTGCATTTTCTCCACAATTATCCTTGTAGAGCATGAAGTTGTGATCCTCTTTTCTGGTGACACAAACAGTAGATTAGTCCTTTGGGCTATTATGGATGTCAACCCAGTTTTTTTTTTTTTGTTTGTTTTGTTTTTTTTTTTTTTAA
The DNA here is from genome assembly GCF_900324485.2 of Mastacembelus armatus. Classification (NCBI taxonomy): domain Eukaryota; kingdom Metazoa; phylum Chordata; class Actinopteri; order Synbranchiformes; family Mastacembelidae; genus Mastacembelus; species Mastacembelus armatus. The sequence continues at coordinate 11,356,472 of NC_046633.1, read as the reverse complement.
ATATCCTGTGTGTGCACTTACACACACACAGAGAGAGAGAGAGTTCACTTTTCATTCAATATGCAAATTAAAACTGCAGTTCATTTGCTGATGAAAGAGGATTCATGCTCAATTATATCTTAATGGGTTGGATACAACAGCGTGCTCAGGCCAACAGATTTTTATTAAATGATTTTTTTTCATTAGGTCAAATGTGTCTTAAATTTTCTACATCAATCGAAGTGAGAGTGAACTGACTTAACCAACGGGACACATGCACACGAATCTCTCTCTCTCTCTCTCTCTGCCTCTCTCTCTCTCTCTCTCTCTCTCACTCACTAAAACTTTCCCCTTTTCTCAAAAGTCCCATGCGTGCTGAAGCGTGCGCGCACCACAGGGCGATTTCCGTGATTGATTTCGAGGGCAATAAAAGCGCGCGTGGGTCGAACGACAGAGGGCGTGGGTGCGCTTGGAGGGGCGCGTGCCGATGCTTCCAGAATGCTAAACATATAGACAGATAAACAAACAAACACAAACACACACACAAACACACACAAACAGGCACATACACAGACATTTCTGGTGCAGAAAACATTGAGCGAAGGAGAGAGAGAGAGAAGAAGAAGATATGCGACCTCTCTCTGCAGTTTGTCAGTCTTTGTTTACTCTCTGCCTGCCATACACTGTTCAATAATAGCACAGAACTCTACCCAAGTCAATAACATTATGGTGTGTGTGTGTGGGGGGGGGGGGGGGGGGGGACTCCCTTCTTTCCAGGCAGCACAGCCGGTCCTACAAAGGCCTGACTGGCTTGGAAATTAGAGATGCAGAGGGGGGTTTAGCAGAGCGGCAGCGTGGAAGCCCCGGCTGTGTTCAATAGCAGCAGACCGATGCTGCATTGCGCTCCTCACCGAGCAGGTCGGTCCGCCGAGAGACAATATCGTCACAGCAGTGTGTGTGTGTATGAATAATACCCACAAAGAGAGAACACAAAGCAAATAATATCTGAGTAGCTGTTTGTAACATAAATAATTATAGGTGATATGTGTGTGAGGGTGTGTGTGTGTGTGTGTGTGTGTGTGTGTGTTGCAACTACTCACTGCTTTATTTGCCCCTCTATTAGTTGTAAAAGTGGTACCAGGCCACTACAGTTTGTACTTACAGTGTGTACTACTACCTATAACAGGCTGTAAGTTATTGACCTAGACTGTAAATTACTGTAAGCTGTAAATAGAATAAATCCCCACTGTGTTAGAGAATATAGGCTATGTGACAATTTCTGTCTCATTCAAAAAGAATGAATGAAGCCTTCTACACTTTCCCCGGCAAAAGAGCTGCACCAGCAGAACTATGACTGAGCACTTGGCTGACTCGTGTTAAAAGCCAGATCACTCTCTTTTCTTTCCATCTCTCTTTGTCCTTTGTATGAATATGGGAATAAAGATATTTGCCCACCAGGAGCTGTCAGCAGCCGGGATACCAAGCTATTTAATCTTCCTATATGACAGGAGGGGTTGGAAGAGGGGGAGGAGGTCTGTCCCCGGTAACCGTTACACACACACGGCGACCCAACACCGCCTCTGCTGCCTCTCTCGTTACAGCTCAGCGATCGAGTTACGCGGCCGGGGAAAATGTTGCAGTAAAGAAGGGAGAGAGAGAAAAAGAGAAAGAGAGAGAGAGAGACTGCAGTATCGCTGGAGACCGGCAGCAGCAGCAGCAGCAGCAGTCCCAAGCAGTGCAGGTGAGAGGAAAAAAAAAAAAGACTGGAGGAGGAGGTGGAGGAGGGGGAGGCGCATGTGGAGGAGAGAGAGAGAGACGGAGAGAGAGAATGCGGGACTCTTGGAAAAAGACGCATCCACTCCGTCCATCAGCGAGACATCCATCCCGAACATAGGTTGCACGAGATTTATACCCTAAACTGATGCTGATGTCGGGATCTACCTTGTAATCCACTAAAACAGAGCCTCTTGCTTTCTGTTTTCTGTAAAAAAATATATAAGAAACTCGTTTAAAAAAAACACTCTTGGCTCCTCTCAACTTGCGTAAAGGAATCCGATTGCTTGGCACGTTGCTCCACTGCGGGAAAAAGAGGAAAACACATCTGGACCTGAAGGTAAAAAAAAAGATCCAGCAGCAGCATCCCCAATACTTTTTTCCCCCTTAAAACTGATTTTTATTCCTCTTTGGGGATGTGACTTAATTTTCCTTGGAGTCGGGACAGAGAAACGCGTGCGTGTGTATTTTTTTTTTCTTTTGTGTAGTGGTGCTGCATTGCAGTTTCTAACAGTGAAAAACGCAAGAAAAGCCGCTGTCCCAAATGTGACTGGAATAAAAAAGAACTTACGAACGGCATTATGAACTAAGTGTTTTCGCGTGACAACGGGACAGTCCTCCGGTTCACGGGGAGGAAAAAAAAAAGTAAGGAAGAGTGACGTGGATTAATCAAAGGCTGATGAATTATTATTATTATTATTTCCTATTTTCACAACAGGATGGATTTTTTTGACACATTTGTGGAATGAACGGCACATTGATGCGGCGGAATTATCATTGCAGAAGTTGAAAAAGCAGTGCTGAGTACAGCAGGAGAATAAAAGAGACGAGTCTGCACTGCTGAAGTGAACTACTGTGAGAGCGCAGAAGCTTTTCCTCGGACCACAGGCGGAAGTCCGCAGAGAGCGATAGGGAGAAAAAAGGATAAATCAAACACCCACGCTGTGAGGTACACTGGACCACAAAACACCAATAAAGAAGAGACAAGCCGCAGCTCGGAGGCAATCAGAGCGCCAAGGGCATAGGCGAGAGGAAGAAGGAGCCATGCAGAGGCTTGGTGCAGTGCACTCCTCCGCGGCGCAGGCTCTCAGCCTCGTAGTCTTACTGCTGCAGCTGCTGACTCAGCTACCGGGTGCCGACTCAGCTCTACGGTACCGGGTGGCGGAGGAGGGCCCACCTGACGTCAAGATTGGCAACGTGGCCGCCGACCTGGGCCTCACGGCAGGTACAGGCAGCGGGGATGTCACCTTCGCCCTGGAGAGCGGCTCAGAGTTCTTCAAGATTGACAATGTGACAGGTGAGCTGACAACAGGCCCACGGCGCATAGACAGAGAGAAGCTCCCACAGTGCCAGATGATATTTGATGAAAACGAGTGTTTCTTAGACTTTGAGGTATCAGTGATAGGGCCACTGCAGAGCTGGGTAGACCTGTTTGAAGGCCGTGTGGTCATAACAGACATCAATGACAACACACCTTCCTTCCCCTCACCTGTGCTCCAGCTCTCAGTTGAGGAAAATCGCCCAATAGGCACCCTTTACCTGCTGCCCACAGCAACAGACAGGGATTTTGGGCGAAATGGCATTGACCGCTATGAGTTAATCCAGGATGGTGGAGCTGGATCGAGTTCAGCAAGACGCACAGGAGGTGGAAACCCCATTACTAGAGTAGATGGACTTGGGGATCGAAGGGGAAGAAGTGGAGACAATGGAGGAGGAACCAGGAGCAGTGTGTTTGAACTACAAGTTGCAGACATACCAGATGGTGAAAAACAACCCCAGCTCATTGTGAAAGGCATGTTGGATCGTGAGCAAAAAGATTCTTATGAGCTCATCCTGAGGGTTCGAGATGGAGGGAACCCACCACGATCCTCCCAGGCGCTGCTTCGTGTTTCCATAACAGATGTGAATGACAACAGCCCACAGTTTGAGAGATCCACATATGAGGCAGAAATGGCAGAAAATGCTCCTCCAGGCACACCTGTCCTCCAAGTCAGAGCTACAGATCGTGACATTGGGGTCAACGGGCAGGTGGAGTATGTTTTTGGAGTTGCCACTGAATCTGTCAGACGACTGCTGCGGCTGGATGAGGCAACTGGATGGCTGAGTGTTCTTCACAGGATTGACCGGGAAGAGGTGGCTCAACTGAGGTTCACAGTAATGGCCAGGGACAGAGGTCAGCCTCCTCGCACTGACAAAACCACTGTAATTTTGGCAGTCCGAGATGAAAATGATAATGTCCCAGTTGTAGAGATTCGAAAAATTGGACGGATCCCTGTTCGAGATGGTGCAGCGTTAGTACCAGAAAATGTTCTGGTCGATACACCAGTAGCTCTGGTACAGGTGTCAGACCGAGACCAAGGAGAGAATGGGGCTGTAACGTGCACAGTCGTAGGAGATGTTCCATTCACACTGAAGCCAGCTGGTGAAACGCCACTCCCACCCCTACCTGCAGATGAAGCCTTTGACAGGTAAGACAAACCAAAGGTAATGTGGTAGAGTAAACTACACCACATCCTGGTGTAATTATAACAGTTACAAATAAAGGAGTAAAGAACAAACTGCTAATCAATAAATAATCCCTGAATGACTCAAAATCACTGACAGAGATACTGTACTGAACCAGTACCTAATCATCACTTCATGTGAACTGGGCAGGTTGATGTCTTTTCTCTAGAGTAAAATAATTTCGATAATGCTAAGGTAAAGTAATTATAAATGCTAGGTAAGCAATTAGAAATTATTTCTGGTTATGTGCCATTAAGTACTTGATTCAAAGTATCCAGGAACAATTAATTTAAAACTGGTCATTATTCATGAAAATGGACATAATTACCATGCACTGGTTCATTAAAATATTATTTAGCAATCTGTCCTGAAGCGATTTACAGTTATCTCTAATACTACTGTACACAGTCCTTAGTGTAGACTTGGTCAGGAAATACATGTAAGTTCTAAATGTATTTGAAGATACTTTGATATCTCTGCTGGTGCCAAAAATCTAATTTTAGATAAACAGCATGTACGTCATTTTGTACCAGGGACTGTAACCTATATATTTTTGCTAATCTTGACAACTACACATTCAGCATGCATCTGTTATACGTCTCTCTCACACTACTACTCCAGAAGGTATTTCTAGGTTTTCTTTTTTCCAGACAATTCAAAGAAAAGTGGCTCAAGTGTTGATGCATGTAAATTTAATTTAAGCTTGGTTCAAGTGCTGCCACTCATTTACTAAGGCCACAGTGTAATTAGAATGCCATGCAGTCAGTAAACTTTATAAATAAATATTGATTCAAGCTAAAGGTTTTAGATTTTTAAAAAAAAAAAAAAATCTATTGCAGCAGCACAGACTGCAAATGTCAGTGCTCTTATGTCAATTGTAAAGATCTGTGCTCCAGCTATTGAATGGAGAGACTAAGGGAAATAGTGAAGGACATCTTAGGATATTGCTTATTTTGCTTATGCCACCTGTACATCAAGGTTGGCTGTTTTATTGAATGTTGGGCTGTCCTTGGCTAAAGAAACTGAGAGTGGAGGCAATAATCATGAGAGGTCCTCAACAAATCGATTAGTTAATTTAATTTAAAAAAAACAGGCAGTTTTTCCTGTACTGTTGTCTCTGTGTGGATGGATACATTTATGCAGGAAGATCTCATAAAATTTATTTTGTATTTAAGACCAAAGCATATTGGACAGCTATTTGACAATTAATCCATTGCTTTAGGCATTTTTCGAGGAAAAAATGTAGGCATTCCATTGTAAGCATTTCAGATTATGAGGATTTGCTACTTTTTATTTGTATGTACAGGTAGATGACAAATTGAAGGTAAAACCTGAAGAATTGACCCGTTTGTCTTCAGGGGATTTGGTGGGTCTGTTGTGTTGTGGAGGGCATTTTGCTGGCATGGTTTGGGTTCACTTGTTCCCTTAGGGTGAATGGTCACTGCAAATCAATACAAAGTTGTTCTGAGTGATCACTTTCATCCCATGAAGAAATATTTCTGTCCTGGGAGCAGCCTCTTCCAGGATAACATTGCCCCCCTCCATAGGTCACAAGGGGTCACTGGATGGTTTGATGAGTGTGAAAATGATGTGAATCATATGCTATGGCCTTTGTAGTCACAAGATCACCAGCTGACCACCTATCAGAGACATGTTAGACAGTGCTCTCCACCTCCATCATCCAAACACCAAATGAGGGTAAATTTAATGAATGAATAGTGTTCATCCCTCAAGTAGAGTCCAGAGACTTGCAAAATCAGTGCCAATGCTCATTCGAGTTATTCTGAGAGCACATGGTGGCCTGACGCCTCACTAACACACTTTATTTAGCTTTTTTCCTTTAATTTGTCACCCATCTGTATTTTTAGGATCTGGACTGTTCTCTGGACAACACTAAACACATGAAGATGTCACATTGGGCTTTTTAAATTACATACATACATACATGTACAGTAGAAACAACACTAAATATTTATGTATTTTCTAATTATTTCCACAGGAACAAGAAAAAATACTTCTTACATACTTCCGCCTTGCTGGACTATGAGGCCACAAAAGAGTACAGTGTCACCATTGTCGCAGTAGATTCTGGAAGCCCCAGTCTGTCCAGTAACAGCTCACTGATGGTGCGAGTGGTAGATATTAATGACCATGCCCCAACCTTTGCCCAGAGTGTCGTGGAGGTCCACTTCGCTGAGAACAACTCACCTGGAGAAAGGGTAGTCACCGTGGTAGCTTCAGATGCAGACAGTGGCAAGAATGCAGAGATCGTGTACTCTTTGGACCTCGCTGCAAATGGGCCATTTTACATCGATGCAGATAATGGAGATATCCGTGCCACTGGGGTTCTGGACCGCGAGCAGCGGGAGAGGTATGAACTCAGGGTTATTGCCAAGGACAAGGGCACCCCCTCTCTGCAAGGCTCTGCGACTGTTGTTGTTCAGGTGACCGACCGCAATGACAACGCACCAAAATTTGTACAGGAAATCTTCACATTCTACGTCAAAGAGAACCTGCTTGCCAACAGCCCAGTTGGCATGGTTACTGTTACTGATGCTGATGAAGGCGAAAACGCAGAACTTAGTCTGTTTGTAGAGATGGATGGAGTTGATGAGAAGAAGGCAGAGAAGATGGAGGGTGAAGATGGAGACAAAAGACGAGGTGACGATTTGTTTTCCATTGAGAACAACACAGGAACTATTTTCTCTTCTGCATCCTTTGATCGTGAAAAGCTTTCCACCTATACTTTCCGTGTACGTGCTGTGGATGGAGGGGAGCCTCGCAAAACTGCCACTGCCACCGTATCACTCTTTGTAACAGATGAAAATGACAACGCCCCTTCAATCACCTCTCCAGCCAATGAGTCCTACACCCTTCTTCCACCTGCCAGCAGTGCCCGCACCATAGTCAGGACTGTAACAGCCATTGACTCAGATGCAGGCCCAAATGCAGACCTTCACTATGCTCTAGTGGGAGGAAATCCCTTCAGACTATTTGAGATTGGCCACACCAATGGAGTGATCACTCTGGCAGAACCACTGGAGCGGCGCCACATAGGTCTGCATCGCCTGGTGGTCCGGGTCAATGATAGTGGCATCCCCTCTCTGTGTGCCACTGCCCTGGTTCATGTCTTCATCAATGAGAGCTTAGCCAACGCCACCCTAGTGGATGCACAGGTAACCTTTATGAATAATCATGTATATTTTACCTGATTTCAGAAGCTTCAAGTAAAATATATAAGAAATAATGTAACGTCACTTAAAGAAATCTTAAGTAGAAGAAGTAATGAAGCCCAGTGTCCTGTTTTTAGTCTGTGCAGACTTCTATTGTTCCAGAGAGTTGATAGTGATAACCAATAATGACAGTGCTGATGCTGTCCTTTGATCCATTCAAATACTGGCCACAGTGATAACACATTACAATGGTGGAGGGTGGATAATGACAACTGAGTGTAGCTTTATAAGCTAAACTGGTAAGAACATTATTTTTTTGATTGAATGAGCTAAATGCACAAATTCTACAGTCTGCATGGTGTTGTAATTTTCTACCCATTTTTGAGGAAATAATTGTGTCTATATTTGTCCCAGATACAACTCTGTTTCTCTTTTGAAGCATATTGGCAATGCCTGCCTCTTTGTAGTTCGATTCATACTGAAGTCTGTTCTTTGTCCAGCATGCATTCTTATAATGACTGTGGCTAAAATAACTGTTATTACTGAAGTGGTTCTTCTTTTATGGTACATTGAACTCAGAGCTGAGAGCATTAGGGAAATGTGTGTGTGTGTGTGTGTGTGTGTGTGTGTGTGTGTGTGTGTGTGTGTGTGTGTGTGTGTGTGTGTGTGTGTGAGAGAGAGAGAGAGTTGGGCCTGTCCCAGTTTTGGCCTTGTAATACAGAGTGGGTTGAAGCATGTTCAGTTGAATAGAAGTTGTAGTTTAACGCTGTCTCTTCACAATAGACCTGAATATTGATAAGGTGTTAAAGTAATATGCATTGTATTATGCAGCATATTCTGAGCAGAACAGAACTGGTCAGACTCAGAGAAAACTATCCAAAACCCACTAAGTGAATAATTCTTACATAAGGAATAATGGGGGATGTGAACTAGATGTGTACTAAGACGCCTGCTATTATTGAATAAAAATCTATGTGGTCTCCTGGAACTGAAGACTTTACAGCAAGATTAGAGCTGGCTTGAGAGTTTCATACTGAGGTGCAGAGGTAATTGGCTAGACTCAAAGACATAACTTGGATACCAGAAATAACTTCACCAGCATGAGGTCAAATTTAGCTTAAGCCATGTGCTCCTCTCTGCCCTCGTATTAATCACATGAACTTTCTATTATGCTTTAGAAATGTTCAATTAAGTTATAAATCCTGGTAGGTAATAATTACTAAAACTTCATCTCTAGTGTGGACAAGTAATTTGTATTGACTAATAATTAAATCGGCTCAGTGGCCTTGTGGTTATAGTGTTTGTCCAGAGACTAACAGCTTGTGGTTTCAAACCCCTCTTTACACTTCTTGTATTTTCTCTTCAACTGTCAGTGTGTGCCTGCAACAAGAACTAAACAGTGTTAACCCTTAAATGGCTCCAAGACATTTCAGAGGAGAAGAACAGCTGGACAGATAAGAGGCATGAATCTCCAAAAATATGTCAAACCACCAATTTTGTTGTGCCGTTCGAAACACTCAATAAAAAGGGTGTTATTCGTTTATTTATCTAAACCGTTTGAGGAAAACAAAAACACAACCGAAGATTGTGACACACCTTCCATTGCAGATATTTGCAGCAAATGCTTCTCTACTGCAATGTTGACATAGTGTTGCTTCCCTGGAGGTTTCAAATTTGAGTCAAACAGAGAATAATATAGAAGCGCATTGGATAATGTATATGATTTCCAAGACAGCGATGTAAATCTTTGGCGATATCTCATTTTCATTTACAGTATGAAACTATTCTAGACAGTCGCATAGCAACTGGAATAACGTTGTGCTTTCTGTGCCCTCTGAGATCTTTGTATCTTTGTTTTGAATGACAATTAAAGCTAAAATGTGTGTTTTAGCAGGGGAAAAACATGTATGTTTAATCAGTCTGAGAGTTTTGTTTTCCTTCATATGGCGAAAACTTGGCATCTTAAAATGTTGTTTAATGGCACTTTTTATCTAAACCAAGACAAACAACCAAGTACAGTAAGAATTGTGTAGGATATCAGCATTACCCAGTAAGGAGACACCTCGTGAATGTAACACTGTCGCTTAACAGTAGAATGAAAAGTACAAATTGAACAATCAAGAGGGTGAGGATTAGAACAGAACACTTGTTAAGCAGTGGAACAATGGTGTTGACAGGTGGAATTAACTGCAATGTGCCTAAATGACCGGGGCCATTGAATCAAACAATAGGGTGTAATATGTCCAAGCCAGTATAAAAGCGGTCTTTGATTACAATATGCATAGTTTAGTTTGATTGTAGGGAGGAACTTGGCAGAGTAATTTAGTAGAAGACATTGAAGAGAGAATACCTGCATCTCATAATGAAGTCAAACTGAGTGGTGGATGGATGCCAGATGTAATTAGGGAAGGAAAACAGCTACTACTGCTGCAGCACCGCAGCAGAAAATTATTCCAGTCTTTTCTATCCAAGAGTACTGGGTGAACCACATGTTGGGTAATTAGATACAATATAATGCAGCAGAGTTTGAGTTAGAAGAGGGAATTTAGTTGTGATATTTTAGGCATGGCTGTCATTTGGGAAACTGAAACGAAGCAAGCTGCTACTCAGATTAGGTATTTTCTAAGCTTAGGTCAGAGAAGACTTCCTTGTCTTGGTCACAGCATCAGTCTCTGCAGTGATGTGCAGATAACAGAATCCTGTGAGAGTGGTGTTATGTCCAGCCAGAACAAAGCTCATGCAGCAGATTGGAAGATTCCACTGGGAGTTTAGGATGCGGCAGAGGAATGCACTCAAACGCAGCGGTAAAGGTGGCTGTTCCAGTTACGCTAGTGAATACACAGTGAATACACACACACACAAGCACACACTGTAATAACTGCCTGCACTTGAATGGCGATACGTGATTTACACTCAGCGGAGCGTCTCACACATGCATGTGAGCTGACACATACACTTTCTAATGTTTTTCTCTGTCATATGCGTGCACGTACACTCCCAAACTTAACTGTTGTACTGTTAAGTAGTATATGTACGTTTGGCACTGCATCACTATTTTTCTCACTGTTTTGTACGCACAGTAGAGCAGACAGTGCAGGGATGCGCTAAACCACAGAGATGCCCAGCCGAATGAGAATGGAACGGAATACTGCAGGCAAAAGAAAAACAATGGGGCTGAGGGGAGAGCAGAGCCTGGTGGAAAGGCCCTCTGCAGTGGAAGCAGAATAGTGGAATAGAACCAGCACAATAAGCTCAAAAACAATGAAACTTAACCCAGAGATAAATGATGATAAAACAGTGAAATATAACACTGTCCCATTCATAGCTCGAGGGTAACAAGAAGTGAGAGTGAATAATGTGTCTCTATAAGAGTAAGTCTAATATGCCTTGGATAATGTCATAATCAGATTACACAGTGCAGTGTTGTGAACAGCACACTGCAGTATTACCAATATTGCAGGTTATATTGTAGTAATTTTATTTGATCATCACAAAATATGGGGGCTCAAATTTAACTCACTCTCAACTGCACTCTCTCTCTCACACGCTTATTCCTGCCTTATTACTCATCATTTGTTCCAGCCTCGACAGGTCAAAGGAATAGACGTAGAGCTCTGAGACAAAGTGTCACGGCTGCAGTATGACTTGTCTCACTAAAGGACAGCTTACAGTCTGCGAGGGCTTAGGTGCATGCATCACCAAACCATCACCACGTGGATATGTGTTTCTGCGTTTTGTCTCGTCTCTGCATAATTATTTTCCAAATATAATTGCTGCGTATTGATTAACTATATTCAGATTCATGACCCTGCCCCATATTACCAGCAGAACTACACAGACTAGCACTCCACAGCCTCAATGTCAAGCAATTCTCCATAACCGGTAATGACTGTGTTTGTGTTTCAGCATAACCCACTTTCTTGTAATGATGGTTTTATTAGTGTACACCAAGCGTAAGAGAGAAAGTGTTCATAAAGGAAAATCATTGTTATTTATCTCCTCTATCTTAGTCCCAAATACATGATATTTTGTGGTATTTTCAAGTGTAATATATATTGACCAAAATGGATTAGTGTGGATTTGGCTTGCAACAAAATATATATTATGCTTAACGGAACAATAAACATAAGGCCCTAAGGAGACAAAAAGAAAATGACTCTAAAAAATGTTCCCCAGAGCACATATATTTACAGAAGCCTTCTATCTGTCTATCCATCCAATTCTCAGTGCAAAACATTGTGATAGCAAATCCTTAACAAATCCACGCCTACGCTATCATTTACAATAGGGACATTGTTCATTGATGAGACAAAAGATGTGTTTGTGTTCTGGGGATGTAGTGTTAGCATGTCTCTTGGCTTTATTTGCACAATTATTGACTGTTTCACTTACTTTTCCTCTTCTAACTGTCCCTGGCCCCAATGTCTAAAGTTTCCTTTTGTTCTTTTAATCAGCTTTAAACAGCATAATCCAAGGCATTTCCTGTAACATTGCAGATGATACGAGATCACAAGTGGAGAATTATAGGCGCAACTTGAAATGCTGCAACTGGGAAGCAAGAGCAATTATATATTTAGTGACACTCTATGTCTGGGAATAATGGGGACGCTCCCCCACTATGTGATGACTTTAATTAAGTGGAAGATGCTATTTCTCTGTGACTCACACCTACTGTGTTATCTTTTCCAGTTGCTCCTTTTTGACTTTTCTTGTTTCTTATTGTTGATTTGTCTGTTTTTGTTCTTTTTTCTCCCGTACTCTGTATCTTTTCTCTCTTGTTCTTCTGCCACTTTCACCACAGGTGGCCCGAAGCCTGATGGCTCCACTGTCGCTGGACATCGCAGGGGACCCAGACAGCGAGCGTGCTTTGGGGAAACAGCGCCTCAGTGTAGCTATCGGTGTCTTGGCAGGAGCCGCAGCAGTCATCCTAGTGATTCTCCTTGTAGTCACAGCTCGGCAATGTGGTGCTCAGGGCAAGAATGGCTACGAGGCTGGTAAGAAGGAGCCAGAGGAAGACTTCTTCAGTCCTTCAGGGGCCCAGCCACAGGTCGGCCGCGGTGGGGGGTCAGACCGTGGACGCAAACCTCGACGAGACAGGCGCAATGGAAGTGGTGGCAGTGCAACTGCAGGAGGAGGGAAGTCAGACAGATCACTCTATAGTGGTCTCGTCACAGTCAATGGACTGCGTCGCCATGCTAATGATGATGAGGAGGAGGATTTGAATAGTGCTAGTGAGCGCCTGGCAGCCCGCTACTGTGCTATGGACAGTGACCCCGGCAGCCCACGAATGGGCGGTGGCAGGAGGCACCAGTCAAGCCCAGATCTGGCAAGGCACTACAAATCCAGCTCACCTCTCCCTGCAGTGAATCTACAGCCCCACTCCCCCCCAGCTGAAGGAAAGAAGCATCAGGCTGTCCAGGAGCTGCCTCCTTCCAACACCTTTGTGGGCAGTGGGGGTTGTGTGGGGAGTGCTGGCTCCAGCAGCAGTAGCAGTGGAGGTAGCGGCAATGCAGATGCCATGTCCCTGGGATCTGACCAGTGCTCAGAGTATGGCTGTCAGACAGGAAACAAGTACAGCAAACAGGTAGGAACTTTTAACAGTGACTGGGATGATTCAAGGTGAAACCCATTTCCACTAATTGGATCCACATTTCCCTCACTTGTGTCTTCTCTATGTAAGATGCAAGGAAAATATTTAAAACAAATTGCAAGGAGGGAAGATTCAAGGTAACACGTTCTGACATGAGATATCCCTTCCTCCAATCCTTAATGTGAAGCATCCAATAACTATGATTTCCAATACTTAATCCGTAACAGCGAAGGATGAACTTGTGTATCCTCGGTTATAGCTCCTCTAGTCAGCCTCCTTGGTCCTCAGAGCCTTCATTATGGTGGACCAGGATGACTTCCGGGTCAACTGAGGCCCGAGGAACTATAAAAAGGGAATTGGGATTCACCCATAGTGTCTATGGATCATCAATTTAGGTTTACTCTTTTCTCTTTTTTATTAAAAGCTATGCTCTCTCTGTCACTCTCCATCTTTGTCTAATCTCTAACTTGTGTCCCCTCTGCCCCCCCCCCCATCATCTTCATCTCTTCTTATTCACACATCTGCTAACATACAGACACAAACCGAGTTGCTAATGTCTTAACAACATTCTTTCTCTATAAAATAGCTGTTAGTCTGTGCGCACACTGGCTCTCACACTGGTGTGTCTGTGTCAGCATCTTAAGCCTGTAAGCAGTGTGACGGTACCCTGCTGTCAGAGTGTGTGTGTACTCCTTGTCAAACATCAGCCTTCTGTTTTGCAAGGTCTAATGCAGGGAACGTGAGTCAACCTTATACTATAGCCGAACGATATGTGATTGTGCATGCATGACCGTGTACGTGTTACACCATGGTGTGCGTCACTGTGTGTATAAACCTCTGAAGGGTTCAGCTGGAATAAGGACACTGGGAGTGGGCGAATTTTTGCTTCCAACTGGGTAATTGGTCATTTTGTGTTTCTGTTTCCCTTCTCAAGCTGTTATCTTTCTTCTATTTAACATATATGTTTATTCCAGAAACAATATCAGTTGCATCAATAATGGATTTTTTTGGTAGTTTCTCAGGAAGCTGCAGTTAAAAGCTGAAGTCCTGCTGACAAATAACTACTGCATAGAGATGCTCACTCACCTCTCTATCCACACACAAACACTAATAGGCACACACAGGCACCATCTATCATCATAGACACACTGACACAGCATGGTCTCCCTAGTCCATGGGGAGTGCTCCCAAGAGTGATGTTTGATTGACAGCTAACCCTTCTTAAAGGGATGGGGTCTCATTTCCTTGATGGACAGCTCCACATTTATCCTCCCCGTGGTGAAAAAGTGCTGATGTGGTCATTAAAGAAGGAGAGGAGCTTCTTAGGCTAATCAATTCATACATGGGCTCTCTGATCCTGCTCAAAACACACACAAATTGAGAGGCACGCACACATCGACATATGCGCACACACTCCAGGGGTTAATCCATTACGAAGTCAATCCTCTTAATCTGCCGTTCCTAGGGAAAAAAAATGCTTACTTGGAGAGTTTGATGTTCATGCCTACGTGCACTTAAAACATGCCAGCGCACGTACAGAGACAGGCAGACACACAAACTTACGGAATAATGAATTATTGATTGTATGAGGTAATTAACTCCTCTGCCAAACGTGCCCCCTCCTCATCCCAGCCCGCCCCCAAAATATCCAAGAGTCAGTGGTTTCATACCCAGTTCTGTGTGTGTACGTCTGTGCATAGGTGCTTGTGCCTGGCTGCATTCACATACATGTCAGAATTTGTTAAGTTGAACAGTTTGGCAATATGAGCAGGTTTGTGTTGGAGGGTGCCTGTCACTGTGCTTGAGGGAATGCTTATTTCATGAAGGCATATGCATTTTATATGTGAGTGCAAGTGAGAGATAGACTCAGTGAGTAATAGGTGGCAAGTATGCGCCAAATGTAGGAACTAGGACGCTGACAGAATTTGGAATAGCATTAGATCAGGAGTGGGACAGAATTACAGGAGGTTAGGAGGGGAGGAAGATGGAGTAAACGAGATGGGGGGAGGACTTTGAATTTCAAAGCTACTTTATTGGGTCAGTGAAAACTCTAAAAACTGTTCATCTAAAGTCAGCACATCATCAGACCAACTAGGGTGCTCCAAATAAGAAAAAAAAAATGCAAAAGGCAAGTAATAAAACTGGGCATCATGGATGAAGAGCAAAATTGCACTAAAGATGCAACAAGATTATAAAGCAGCTCAGTCAAGAGTTGGAACTCTTTTAAATCTAAATTGTTCGCTGAGGAAAGGGAAGAGAGAGAGAGAAAAGAAAGTATACCCATATCAGTGGGCAAGAAAAAATACAAAAAAAAAAACAGGATGAGATGGTAAAGAAAGTAAAACAGTGAGCAAGGATCTATGTCTTAGAGCAGGAAGAGACCTGAAGGACAAAAGTTAGCTGAAGGGGAAGAGAGTGTTAATATATGTACAAGAGAGGAGGGCAGTAATAGAAACAAAGTTGTTTGAGCTATCAGACAGAAAGAAAGAAAGAAAGTGATGAGTGCATGTTTTGATATTAGCTCCAATATGATACTTGTGCTTAACCTTTGGTAACAAATATATACTTTTTTTGCAATACCTTATAAATAGTCATTACACTTCATATTAATAAATGCATGTCTAAATATTTTGAATTCCCATTGAAATTTTCCATAAACGTTATATAAACAACTCGTAAGCAATTATCCAGCATGACATCCGAGGCCAGCATTTGGTGCAGTGTTGATACTCTGCGCCACATACACATTTCAGTCTGCACCAGTATCGAGGTTCAATACCCAGCCATAGCGCTGATGGAGAAAGTGTAAAGGAGAAGGTTGGAGTATTTGCTTCCAAGCAGGGAAAGGCATAGATTGCAAGTGAGAGAGAGACAGAGACAGGTCTGGTTTGGATGGCAGCCAGGGAGTGAGAGTGGACTGCTGAGATGTGGGTCATCAGGATACCCGTTGGCATCAGGACACATTAATGATCACAGCAGCCACATGGCACTGCAGTCAATATGGGCAAAGTGGCCTCGTTCTGCCCTCTAACCATTACCACACATAACTGATGCTGCACCACAAAACAGTATTTTCTTACCTGCTATCCTCAGTCAACCACAACAAAAGTCATAGTGGTTATTTGAAGTCAATATTACGTTACTTTTTGTGGGTGGTTTTACCTTTTACAAAATTTTATTGCAGTGTAACTTATCTGGATGAGCACTTTGCACTGGCATTTTCTTTCCTTTTACCTCTCCTTGTCTCACCTTTTGTTCCTTTCTAGCTTTCTTTGCCATATGCATGGCCATAAATCACTCCAACACTGAAACCTTTGAATCTACCATGCGTGACATTGACCTCTGCAAATGAATCGACTCAGCGTTTTCACTAGTGCCACTTCTTTTACTGTAGTGTGCACTTTTTCTGACTGGACCCAGCGAGTGTGTGGGAGCTAGTGAGCGTGCGGTGCCACAAAGGCTGAATCGAACCAGACACCCCCACTCCCTGCATACATACATACACACACACACACACACACACACACACACTCACACATCCAGTCTAATCAATGCCCTGTTAACAAGACCAAGCAAGACTGCAGTAGAAATAGGTGGGTTGATAGTGCAGTCTTTTGTGCATTGCGCAGTTCTACAATGCTCAGCTAAGGTCAGTACTGGGTTCTCACAAAGCAGGTGCCACAGTGTTTTGACACAGTAAAGACAGACTATGGAGTTTGTGTTGAATAGGACACATCCGGCCAGTCTTGCTATTATAATTGGACTGTATGGACAGGCGCGGCTGGAGAGATTAGGTCTACTGGATTATAAAACTGAAAAGCAGCTTTTCATTTCACCAAAATCCCTCCAGGATTAAATATGATGAGCGTCTGTCATAGACTCTCCAATCCACACGTCACATGAATCCATCCAACCACACGCCTCATGTGATAACATGCACTCTGCATCAGGGTCATAAAGGGGAAGGAGCCGTGAACCAGAAACAAACAGAAAGTCACACATCCTTCTCTCCCCGTTACACACGCGCACACTGTAACCAACCCATGACCCCTGTCATGATGATACCACAGCACACTGATGTATTTATTAAAGTCACCATGAGTTCAGGCTGCGCAGCCCGCCATATGGTCATTGGGTGAGTGGGTAGGGAGGTAAGGGTAAGCGAGAGGTGAGAAGGATGAGGTAACCAAATCGGAGATCGCCCAATGAGCCAGAGTGAAAACCGATCTACTGACCTGGAGACAGCGACTGAGAGGAGGGGGCAGTGAGGTGGTGAGAGTCAGTGGGCATCAGAGAGGCAGCATGAGATAGATATAAAGAAGAGAGAGAAAGGATAAAAAATGACAGGGAAGGGAGACAGTTTGTGTTTGATGCTTGGCTGTGGTGGTAGAACATATACGTAGACATTGATTTTCTGCTTGACCAGGATCATGTTGCCACCTTACAAACATGCTGTGTTTAAATGTGCTTTCACACATAGAGTTCAGTTCCACTGGTCTCAGACAAAGAAAACATTAATCAGTAGTGCCTTTGGTTCTGGTTCAACTAATTGTATTACAAACAAATCAATAATGGCAAATATTAAATCACTTTGACAGCTATGCTGCACTTTGCTGCAACTTTTGGCTTTATTCATCCTCTAGTGGTTACAAACAGTTATTTGAGTAATAACTTATGAGCCTTATTAGTGGGTATTGGATTCAACTACAAGTGGAATTTACGAATGGTTAGGTTTTAAGTTTTAAAATGAGTGTGAAAATCCTTGTGGAAGCAGCATGGTTCTTTTGTCTGCAGTAGAGGTCGAAATTATTGCATTGTTACCACCCTGAGGAAAACAAGCCAAATGGAAAAACTTATGACAGGTGGAACAAAAAACACCTCAAGGTCCACTTGAGAGCTTTTTAGAAGCATTTAGTCACATCCTAAAGCCTTCTGGAGCGCACTGACATTGTCATTACTTGATCAAAGTCTTCGCTCACTCAAAGTTCGAACTGCACCAAATATGGTACATGTGAAAGCATCCTAACAATACCCTAACTCTATTTTATCACTTACATGTGTAAATTCACTGATTGTGCATCGGGCTGTGAGTGCTGTTGAAACCATTAAGATTGCTACCAGGGCTGTAGATCCAGATGTAAAGTGCATCTACTGCAGAAAGTGACAGAGGGCTAAGTTGTTCTCACTGTGCCGACGTGCTTAGAATGAAGCTGAGTCCTTAAAAATTACATTTTGGCTATCCTTAAGGTTTAGACTGAAGGTCAGAATAGTGATTAGGTGAAGGTAAAAGTAATGGGAGGCACGTACTGGTGAAGGTTAGGGTTGGTTTTAGGAGTCATGAAATAAAAGTCTGAGGAAAATCCTCACATACATATTACAATCAAAGGTGTGCGTGGGTAAGTATGTGTGTCTCCATGTGTACGAGCTGAGGACAGCAGGACAATGCCAGAAAGACAAAGTGAGAAGAGAAACAGAGGGAGTGAGATTGTGGGAGGCAGAGAGAGAGAAATTGTCTGTTTCCTCACACATCAAGGTCATCCAGAGCTGGAATGTGATTGGAAGTCCCCTGTCTGTCTTGGCTGTTTACCACACGAGATAATACAGACAGGCTGTTCAGCTGATAATGTTATTGTGTTACCAACTCCTCCTATCAGCTTTTGTTTCAAGCTCTCTGTGAAATGGCAGGAATGTGGGAATGTCATTTCCACACAGACAAGCTGAGGCAGGGACACACACACACAACAGCAGGCATGTGATTTTAACACACACAGACATGCCCACTGAAATACACTCTTGTGTGTACATGATAGCACATAATTACGCACCCTCCCTGATCCTTATGCATATACACTTTTCGCTGCAAGCAGACAAACTCAGATAAGAATATGATGACACACGAGCAGAGAAGAAAGTTTTCCATCTGTTACATCAGTTTCGTCTTCCACTCCCTCTGGATCGACGCACATGCAACAAGCCCAGGCACACTCTGTCTCCTAGAATCACACACTTCCATAGAGGATCACAAACACACTCTCACTTAACTCCCTGACACACACACATACAGATACTCACGCTTGAGCACACACAAGGACCTACATAGCAGACCCCTTGCTGAGATGCTTCCTTTTATTTGCTTCTTGAAGACTCTGCTCAGTATTGTACAACTCTGCATTCAGCTCATCTGCCTTGCAGCATTACCTTAATGGCTGTCTGTGGGTTGAGCAATTTTACCCAATATTGCTAAACAAAGATGTTCTTTCTCACACTAGACAGGGATTCTTGACAGCTTAGTAGCCCCGTGACTGGTTTTATCCACCTACACAAAAGAATCTTCAGTGCATTAAGTGGTATTGAGCTGAGTTGAATTAAACTGACTTGAATGGATTTTGAAATGAACTGAATTGGATTGAGCTAAACTCATCTCAATTCAAATTGTATAGAATTGAGCCAGATTAAGTCAACTCAAAGTGAGTCAAACTGAAGTCAAGTGAACTGAGCTGAGTTATTTAAATTGGGTAACCTTGCCAAGTGGGCAGTATGTGATGATTTTTATTATATCTAGTGGAATGATATATTATAAACCTAATTTTGCTAAAAATGCGGTGTTGAGCATGCCATCTTAGTTTAGGTATCTTTTATATTTAAGTTTGAAAATGTCTGTGCTTGCGGGCTTCAGTTTCATAATCTGGATATTTATATTCCTGTCTTCCAACTTTCTTGTGAGTTTGTGTATTAAGCTCCATTGCATCAATTTTTATTCCTCCAAGCTTTGCAGTGAAAATTGCTTGCTTTGTCCACCTCCAAAGGGTTTCTAATCCTTGAAGCAAAGGTTGTACAACATGTCGATCTGAGACCACTTGGAAAAGCCAAAATATTTATACCTGGCTGCATCACACTGTCTCTGTGATCGCACTTCAAGAACTCTTTCTGGATATACTTAAGCAATCAAGAGGATAAGTGTGCAGAATTTTGGAAAAGTATTTATGGATGTTTAACTAGATTGTACACACACAAAGTTATATGCACAGCAGTGTGAGAAATGAAAGAATAGAGCTTGGGAGTGCAATGCAGTCTTACTTTATCACCACCTTCACTTTTGCAAAACTAACTGCACCTAGTGGGCAGTGACTGTCAGTTTCAAAAGTTGCAAAAATGATCTGATGCAACTTTCCCTAAACCGGGCATTAGAGAGGGAGTTTGAGATGTGTCTCTGAAAATCACCTTCTTTTAGGTATACTGTTTAAAACTCATCTATAATAGTATTAACTGATTTATATGTCACATGTTGAAGTTTTCTGAAATTAATGATCCAGTATGTTACCTAGCTGAGACACGATTAGTTAGACATCTGTCTGGGATCTATAGCTAAACAACAGCTGCCTCTGTCACATGATTAGCTGAGTAATTGCAACTGTTGTTCAGGCTCTAAAAGACTGCCCCCCACCCTCCCGCTTCATGGTCCAAACCTAAACATGTTTACCAGCATGCAGACAGCTGCACATTACTATTATTATTATTATTATTACTATTATTATTTTACCTCAGCACTTGTAAAATTAAACTTGAAAGAAACAGAGCTCCATGTACAATTTGAAAAAAAGAGCATACAGGCAGAAATCGTTGTTCAGACTTTAAAAATTCAGCCCCGAGTACAAACAAAACAGAATTTACAGGTGCAAACTTTTAAAACTATGATGAGTAGAACATTTATTTTCAAGCACACCATTTTAAATGATTAAATATTGCATAGACTAGTCGCCTGCACTGTCTGCTTCTGAACCCAATACTGTGTAACTCATCCAATAAATGTCTTTCCAACCCTCTATCCCAATGTGTGTCTGCCTCCCCCACTACACACACACACACACACACACATCGTCCTCCGTCTGTCTTCTCTCTGATTGATCTCTCTGTTCTCCCTAAGTGGTTTCGTCTCTTTTCATCACTCTCCATCTGGATCCATCTTTTCAAAACCTATTTTTTTTAATGGCTCCAAACTTTTTTTTTAATAACACTTAATAGTTTCTTTAAATTTTACAAATGGCTCTTAACAACCCTCTCCATTTTCTCTCCTCCTCTTCTTCTGTTTTCAGACTGTTAAAATCAGCTTTAATCTTTCCTTTTCATTTTTCTGATTGAATACAATTAAGCAGGCTACTAAGGAAGAGGCCTAAGGTGTAAATAACTTGCACTGTGCAATATGGGTTTATGCATTTTGGCTACTGGCGAATCAGAGCACATTTCTCATTGGATATCAGCTTATTAGATCTTGTGTAAGTGTGAAAGACTGGCCCTGGTAGTGCTGTAGTTCAAAGCCAGTGTTGTTGCCCCAGGCTAAGTGTAGCCATCTGTTTTAGCGCTGTTCATGGAAGATAGATAAATCAAAAGATCAAGATAGAGATAGAGGAAGACAAAGGAAATGAGCACGATAAAGAAAATCAGTGGAAGAGGAGAAAAGGCATTCTTGGTCTGCACCAGTGACTTAGAAAGAAGATGATGGCAGAGGAAGAACTGGGGTTAGGAAAGTTGGGAGTTTGGAGAAGGGAAATGAAGAGAAGTGAGGGAAGCTACAAAATGAGAGAGCGTTCTTAGGTATCGCCTACGGGTGGAAAGCTGATGGAGAAAGTGTAAAGAGGGAGAAGATGGAATGAAAAAGATAGGAATGCAGTATATTGGTCTAAGGTTAGAAGATGACTGGAGAGCAGAGGGGAGGAGAGGAGAGAAGAGGAGAGGAGAGGAGAGGAGAGGAGTAACGGCAGCTCAGATTCTTCAGGCTATTTAAGCATGAGTGTGTGTGTCTAAGTGTTTGTGTGTGAGAAAGTAAGAGCTTTCTACCTGTTCTATCAAAGAAGTTACATAAATCTGAGTGGGCAGGCCTCTGCCTGCAGCACTGCTGCATATTATACCACTGACCCAAGCCTCTCTCAATGTATGTGTTCACGTTTGTGTGTGTGTGTGTTTGGTCCTTGTTCAGCCCCACTTGCCTGATCAAGAAGTACACCAGACACCCACCTGCGCACACACACACAGACGTGTAGCTGACGACAAGAACTTACCAGTCAAGCTGTTGGAGAGAAATTCCCCCAGTGCCTTTAGACAGAAGCATTAAAATAGTTTGACCTGCTTGACACAATTGTACTCACACAGACTACATATTAAGGTACTCACACAACACCACTCTTCTGTCTTGGGCATTACAAATTAATAGTTTTAACTACCACCATCATTCATAATATGTAAGCTAACATGATGTTTTTACCCACCTACATACAAATACTCCCAAACCAAAACAAACTGAACTTTGATGCACTTAAATCAATGGCTTGCTCCTAATAAAGCACTGTAATATCACAGGCTTACCGTAAGGCTGGTTCTTAATGGGCTGGCAGAGCACAGGTGCAATTCAGACATACATTATTTAAGAGCCTCGATTATTTCGCAAATATAGAGATATTATAAAGATAGCACCTTATAACACTATAAAAGTAACCCAACAAAACGCCAACAATTCACTCTTATTGAGAATTATTCAAACATAAACAGAAGCATACAAAAAATATGGCAATCAAAGTCATGCAAATCTACCTGCCAATTAAGACCCCAAACTGGTTTCCATGGGGGATGAAATGGCAACCTCTAATTGACTGGATAAAAGAATGCTCACATCTGAGCCGACAACCTGAGATGGTTTGGAAAATATACGCATCCCAGCGCGCATGCATGCATACACACACTAACACACTTGTACACAATGTAAGTAGGGATCACAGACAATTTATGCAAGGCTGGGGGAGTCACAGACAGTATCACCTGTAAGATGAGAGGCAAGGATAGAGTGTGTTGACACAGATATTGTGTATTGTGAGGCGTAGGCACATGCACACACACTTGCACACACACACACACACACACACTCACTGATGGGTCACTCTCTTTTAAAAGCGTGAATAAAGCTTTGGTCGTGGTGTCGTGTTAACATGAAAGCTTTCACGGCAGTTAAAAAGAGCCAGCTTTGATTAGAATTTGATGTGTGAGAGTGTTTCTTAACGCCGGCCTTTGCTGACAGCGGCCCTTTTAAATCCGGCAGATTTAAAAGGGCCGTTGCAGGGAGCCTTCCATCAAAAATATGTTGAATCGACGATTTCACCTCGAAATGCTCTCTGTTGTTTTTTTTTTTTTCTTTTTGCTTCCCCTTTTTTTCCCAAATTTTTCTAAAAGATAGAAGTCAAGCATGCTCACCATGCCTGGGCACATTTTAAATGGATCCCAACCATAAAGAAAGAGCAACAAGAGTGTCGTTTCAAGGGTGATCAAACGTTAAATTTAGAATTACTCACTAAACTGCTAATTGAATATCAAAGAAGCTGGTTTTATTTTCATGTGCGTACTGAGTCGCCACAACAGAAAAATTGCTCTGCGTGACTTTTACAAAGCAGTGTTACTCTCACATGGTTTGATCATTATAAATGGTTTAATAATTCATTCCCTACTCCCTCGTGGAGATTTATGTAGAATGTGAGTCTGAGATCTAGATTGTTAGGAAACCAATTTACACACGGCACGTCCTTACTTGTGTAGACATTTGCTAGTGCATTTGCATCTTTAAAGTGCTTAATTCAAAGTTGAGCTCTACACTATGCAGTTAAAGTAATTCAAATATTATATATTAGAGGGCTTGGTGTCCACAAAACTATATATTTTGGTGATTTTCCATTTTTGACATAAAGTTTTCAAAAATAGAATTTCTAGGACAAAAAGTCTATTTCTTTGAGCTTTGTACTGTTGGTCGGATACAACAAGCAATTTGTCATCATCCGCTTGGACTGTTTGCCAGCATTTTAAAGGCCAAATCATTAATTGCTTAAGCAAGAAACAAACCAGCGGTTAAATTAATCCTTAACAGAATCCCCAGTTACTGTCCTATAGTAGTTTTTAATATGTATGGTGCTGCACTTCACCTGATGTTTCAACCTAAACTTACACAAAAGAAGTAACCGGTAAATGACCCATTATAAGGCTCAGCTGTCAGCTGAAGTCGACTGGTGTTTGAGTAACAGGTTATACATTTACATATTATAAGCAATTAGTGCAGTAACAATAGTACTTGTGGTTTTAGTATTCGACAAACATGTTTGCAGGACGAGGTTAACATTTTTACTGCAGTAACTGTGGAATAATTTGCATTTTTAAACTTTTTTTTAATGCCAGGAGTCGCATAATAATCAAGCCAACTCCTCAGTAAAGACTCAGCTCTCTGAAGCTCTGCTGGATATGGTTTCACTGACGTTATTTTTCAATGGTAATGCTAAACCATAATTTTCAAAGGGGGTTGGAAAAATGGAGCCAAAGTCCATATATGATTGAAGTTTGGTGTGAGGTTATCGATGGGAACAGGTTGGATTCTCCACTGCTTTCTCATTAACTCTCTTGCTTCCTTCTCCTCCCGCTCAATGGCCTGACTCTGCACTCGGTCTCTTGTGTATCGAAGAAACACGCACACACACAATCTCACACACACATGCAAGAAGTCTGTTTGCATACCAAAAGCATACTTTATACCTCAAAGAAAATGAAAGCCATATTAATTATACAGTCTTTAAACATGCACGCACAGACACACACACACACACACACACAAAAGGAAAGAGGGAGTGCTTGTTTTATGTTCTTCCTCTGCGTCAAAGTAGACAGGGTGTGAGGATGGTCTAGTCTTTCTGCGTCAGGGAGAGAGGGAATGAGAAATAGCGCAGAGGGAGAGAAAGAGTGCACTGTCTTCCTTCTTTAATGTGTTTGTGTGTCTGCATATGTGTGCGTGCGTGCGTGTCGTCTACCCAGTATAACGCCCCCTCTGTGTCCCCGAGTCACTCTCTGTCACTCACACACACTGAGACTATTGTCAAGACATTGGACGAGGCGCCCCAAGACATTACTGTGGCACTGTGTCTGTCAGGGGGGTGATAGGGCTGAGATTGGGTTCACACACACACACACACACAGATATGCTGTATTACCATTTTAGGTCATGTTTATAGGTTGGTGGGAGAGTTCATGCAGTCTTCTTCTGTATTGTCACATACGTGTATGGGTGTGTGTGGACTTCCAGTGTCCCTTTTAGCATCGGTGTGTGATTGTGTATGTATGGCAAGGCCTATGTGGTGTACGTGTTTGTTTGTATCCGACAGCACATTAGGCAAAGCTATCTTTAACCTTGTAAAATGAGTGACACTGATTCTAAACTGACACGATGGATTTCAGTTTGTCATGGCGCTCCACCATGTCAGCCTCTGTCAGCTCAGCCTATCCACCCATTCTACAAAAGACAGGAGCTCCACGACAAAGTATATATTTATATATATATATATATATATATATATATATGAATGAGAGAAAGCGAGAGAGACAGAGAGACACAACAAGAAAATAAGAAAGATATAGAGCAGGCAGATGTGACAAATAAAATGGGAAAGTGTAAGAGAAAGCCAGGGAGAAGTGGTTAGAGAAAGAGAATGAGTACAAGATGCTGAGAAAGATAAAATAAAGGGGAGGAAACAGAGGTGGAGGGTGGGAGTGTAGGGATAGATACCTTGTTCTTGTATCAGGATGTCTCTGAGGTCCCTTATTGACTCTGTCTATTGTTCACAGCAGCACTGCTAATCACTCTCAACAGGGTGGCTGTGTTTGTGTGTACATGTGTGTGTGTGAGTGCGCCTGTCCACTACATATCTTTAGTCTCATCCTCACTTTTACTCTTCCATACACTGGCCCCCACAGTGAGGCCATTGTTCACTCTCCTCTGGTCAACCTTAATGGACAATAGCAGTGGGTGGGAAAAGCATGTTCCTAACACGCATGCTATTAGGCTAATGGTCCACACACATACACATATGCACAGAAGGAGCAGTAAATGCCATCTAAATAGCAGGCGCATACATATGTATGTCTCTCTTACTCACGCACACACACAGAAGGTCAGTTGTACACCACCATCCTGTTTGCAACTTTCTTAACAATGACTGCTGTCATGGATATTATAAGAGATAACTGTTTTAGGGACTAGCAGTGGAAAGCAATGAACATCACCAGCATGCACACAAACACACCAACAAAAGAGCTAATCTGAATCATGGGCATTTGTCTGGTAAGCTTCACTTTAAATCTCACTCCATGAGCTTTTGTTTCTGTTGTGTTTTTTTCCCTTATAGACAGCCATGGCTGCACAAAAGGATAAACATTTCAAAGGCTCAATGCTGTGAATAGAGGCAGTGATTTTCAGTGTGTATCTGCAGGGTGGAGAGCCCAGATGGAGATGGGGAGAGGAGAGAAAGCGCAATGCCAGAGTGGACAGCTTGATAGTAACAAAGCTGTGGTGGTGATGCGGTAGGCTGGGACACGGTGATGCAGTCTCCCTCTCTTTGTCACTCTGCACAAATTACGCATATACACTGTACATACAAACACATTTCACACCCAGTAACTACTTAGGACCGTGATAATAAGTACTGGCCACAGGTTTTTGGTTTTAATTGCTCCCCAGTAAGAGAAAGTGAGTTATGTGAGCCAGTGAGCTTCAGCAAATTACATACACACTTTGCAAAAACTGCTTGTTGGGACAGGCGTGACGGTAGGCAGCGTGGCCGGTAGTTCCAGTGGTGGCCACAGGGGGGCTGGCAGCAGACTGCAGCAGTGTGGAGAGGAGTGGAAGGAGAGAGAGAGAGAGAGAGAGAGAGGGGGACCGCATAGTGCCGATCAGATGACCTCGCTGCTGCAGTTAATGTTCTCTGGCGCTCAGACACAAGGCTAAGGCTCTCCCTCATACCGCGGGGCTGCTGTACTACAAGCTATTGTGGTAGTAAGGGTGGTATTTTTGGAGGTGTGTGAGTAAGTGTGTCTGTGTGTAAGAATGGATGGAGGAGAAGGTGTCTGTGTTAGAGGAAAGAGGGAGCATGACACAGCTGAGGTATATGTTATTAAACCAGCACTTATGTTTCTATAATCCTCTTTCTTTAATTTTTCTTCCCTATATTCCTCTTTGTTTGTTTCTCCATCTTTTCTCTTTGTCCCACTGCCATGCCCTCCTCCTCTCATTTTCACCCCTCCCCATTTTATTTTGCCCCCTCTTTTCTACTGCCGCACTTACCCCCCTTTCCCTCTACCTCATGCCCCCTTTCCCTCCCTCTTCTCTCGCCCCATCCCTCCATTGCTCCTTCTCTTCTTTCTCTCTCTGCAGTGCAGCACAGTGATTATCATTCCTCTCACAGAGTCAGGCCTGATAGTCAGATACTGCTGAGCACCCTTCTACATCACCTGCTTCTAGAGGGAGCAATAGAGAGAGACTGAGACAGAAGAAAGAGAGGAGGGGGTTGGTAGACTGCAGAATAAAAGCGATGAAAGGGGAAAGAGAAGAAAGCAGTGAAAGGGGGAACGAGAGAAGTGAGTGAACAAAGGGGAGAGGAGAACTATGGGAGGAAAAAAGGGGGAAAGTAAAAGCATAAAGAAGGGAGGACTGCTCTTACTGCAGAGGTGGTGCAACATACACCCTGCATAGTTAAAAATGTGTAAGTGGGTATTTGTGTGTCTGTACACACCTGCAAATATATGCATAAACAAGACGTGCTTAAGCTGTGTGTTTACGGTGTCTGCATAGAAGCTGTTTGAGTGTGTTGTGGTAACAAGGTGGTTTAGCTCATCAAGGATCTGTGTGTCAGACAGTTGAAGAAATGCCACTCATATTGCTTCATCCCTCCCGTAGCTGAGTTTCAACCTGCTCCTGCATTCTGCAAATACCACAACAGTCCACTGTCTCTCCCCTTTAAAAGGCATTCTTTGTCTCTTTATTTCTCCTTCACGTAACATGTGGTCAAGTAAAGTTTTTTGCAGGTCTGTCACGTTTTTTTGTATTTTACTCTGCCACACATTCAGATTATAGATCCTGTGGTTCTTTCTATGCTTTTGTCTCTCTCTCTTTTTTTTTTTTTTAGCATAGTCATCCATTTATCAGTTGTTTTATTAATCGTCTGTCACCGCTTCACTCCCACATGGTTTCTCAGTACTTGTCTTTACCTGTCTGCTTGACCTAGCGGCTACACTGTGTAAACAGGACGTCTGCTGTTTTCAGCATACCCTCAGGAAATTGCATTCCAACCCTGCACATGTCACTCCACTACAGCACAAGGCCTTGAATACAGCTTTGAATCAGTTCTATATTTAAATAACTGGTGTAAATATATCATCGTCAAATGAATTGTTAACACATCTGTCCTGTTCACACACCCTACTGCGAGATAATATCTGTCGCCTTTGATGCATAACTTAAGAGTCATCAGCAAAAGGTTCTAAAAGATTTTCTAGCGAATGTTTTAGTAAATTTTTGAGCAAATGTAACCTAAAAACAGTGAAATTCGAGCAGCTGAGTCAATCATCCAAATTTAGTTTAATTGAGTTTTACTGATCTGCCTCATCAAACACTAAAAAAAATCGATACAATAATGTTGAAGCCTGATTCTAAAAAATACAGATGAATGTAGATGAGATACAACAGGGGGGGTATTCATATTATTTTTACCACAAACTTTCAAGCCTAAGGTGCTTGTTAAAATGTTCTTTCAAATCATTTTTAAAAGGCATCTGGACTAGATATGGCAATCTAAGTGGTAATGCAGTAAAGGTTGTAGAAAATAAGTCTAAAAAATGCAAAGCAAACAGAAAATCAGATGCAAGCAATAAAAAATATCAGCAGACTTTTCACTTTGTAAATATGACACAGACAATAATGTTATATCTCCACACAAAGCCACTTTACATAGCAAGTGATTCGTGCAAAGTGATATCATGCCATGTCCAGTAATTTTAATATAAAAAGTCTATACAAAGTCATTGTTTTCCAGTGTTGAATTTGAATAAACTCAATTAGTTAATCTACTTATTTATTCCAACACTCACTATTCAAAAAGTATGAGTACATACACATTTGCTGGCTGCATTAACACAACATGGTTTCGAAACTGAGGGAAAACAAGAGAGCAGAGACAAAGGTCATTTTGACTGATCAGCAGTCCAGATATGAAGTCTGGACTATACCCATGTGGTGTCAACAGAAGCATATTAGTTTTCATTGTGTGTTTTGGTAGCATGGTGCAATATCACCTTACATATTCTGAACAGTCATAGCTGAAATACACAGAAGACTGACGGCTTATCAGCTCAGTATTTTTGGTTAGTAAATAGGCTATCACATTATGAGAAACCGGATGAGATGGCATAATTTGATAATATATATAGTCATATTAGACTGTTATATTGATCTTGCATTGAATATGAGATCTGCTTGACCAGTATGGTGAAGCTGATCCCCAAAAGCTACATCAAAATGTTCTGTATGTTTTAATTTGATTAATATTGAATAAATCTTAATATTGAATAAATCTTAAAACAGTTATTACATCATAATACATTGTCTGAATGTGTTATTATAACCATTCATCAGGCCATTCTGCCTACTAGATTTGCTAAGACACTTAAAGAATTCCATTAATCTGGCTTTTAAGTGAGACTTTCAGTATCACATGAGGGTGGCACAATTATACTTCTGGCATGAAAATCATCACATTTAAAAATATTGATGCTTCGCATCAACTATCACGTGTCCACAGGCTAAAATTGTCAGTCAAGAACAACTGGCAGGGAAATTAACATGCAACGCTACACCTCTCACTCAACAAAAATTGCAGGTGTCTTGAGGGAGTGATTACAAATAGGATGTCAGATGTCTGCGTGATTGACATTTGACTCATAAAGCTGTCCGACTTCTGTCTGTTTCAGTAGAAAAATTCACCATCATGAAGGAAAATACTGTTTTCCATCTGCAGCTGCTTTTCTTTAGCACAGTAACAAATGCAAACGTGCAGCAGCATGGAGCAAAGTGGGAGTGGGATGTTGGGAATGAAAGATGAACACATAATCTATCACTTGTGATGCTGGCCAACATGCTGTCAGAGTAGCTAACGGCGTCATAACTGATGTTTGTGAGATATTATAAAATATCATCCCTCATCCTCAGTCATTAAAACATATAAATTCTTCTGCCACAGTCTGTTACATTTTTAATAAACAAAAGCAAGCAGGGAAGAAAAGCTCATATTTTATGTAATTAAAATCTTAGCGTTGTTTAGCCCAAATCTAATTATTAAACAGACTTTATCATTTAATTTGGCTATGTGCTTTCTATTAAATATCACTTCAAGAGGAAAAGGTTATCATACACTCACAGTGGATATTAATCTTAAAAATGTTGGTAGCATTATTAAATAAGCTCTATCAGTCAAACTCCATTTGTTGTGGTGCAGAGGTTTATTTGGCGTGCCTTTAATGTGTTGAACCATTACAGTAATGTATATGTTCTGGTATATCTATATTAGATCTACAGTAGATCTATGCACTGTAGTCAGGTATGGATTATTCATGACATCCTGATTCTCCTTGCATGCAACATTATCTTATAATGTATGATGATAGATGGTGTCAAACATAAATGAGAATGAGAAAAGGAAAGTGTGACTCTAGTCCTATAACCATATTTGTAGTTTTGGCTTATGCATTAAGTCACATCCTGTCCATTCATTATAAACACTAGAACGGAGCAGGGCACAGACAAACACAAACGCACACTCACATTCAAGTGTGCTGACACACATACAGGTGTGCAGATGTTGAACACACATACACACGCAAACACGCATGTGTTGAATATGCAGACACATGTAGCGAGAAGAGAGGGAGACTGTTAATTAACTAGAGCTCGTTAATTCTCTTTGAACTGACTGCAAGGAGGTTTACACACTAATTACCCTGCTGATTGAGCCAACCTGTGCGTGCACACACAAACACACACATACACACATGCACATGCTCATCACACTACAAACATGCACACATATGTTTTTTTCAGAAGCTGACATAACACATCTTGCAAGCTTTGAAAGTCTCACACAGACATAAAACACAGACATAAAGGTGTGAAATCTCATGCATAAGCATATGCACACGTTGTCTTGCAACATGCTCTTGCCCTGAAATGAAAGCTATATTAGGAACATTTTTTTTCTACAGCTTCTTCCATGCTACAAGATCAGGATGGTTAAATTTAATCCAAGTTCAGACTCATCATGGCTTTGTTTTATTTACGCTGATCTGCCAGAAATAACTCATATACTGTATCAGGATACTCAGATGCCTGTATACTGTAAAGCCGCATCACATATACACACATAACCAAACATGTACACACTTACCATGCCATGCAGATGAGTGAAGTTCCTATGTCAGTACTGAGCCCCAATGGCCCATGTCAGATTAAGGAGAAGGTTTTTTTATCTCCTCAAACTCAATTAATATTCCATCAGGCAAGAATTGATAGGCCACACTGAACTTTAGCCAATTCATCTGTATGTTTTTGACCGCAAGTGTGCGTGCTCACATGAACAAATGTGTGAAGACTCATCAGATATTTGTTAATCAGTCTTCATTGCAATTGCTCAGCCAAGTAATAGCGAGCATGCACACATACACACAAACATGACTTGTGAATAAGGTTGGAAAATTAGGAAGCACAGGTGTTTTTCAGAGAAAGGTATAAGCTGATGAAGCTTAAAGGAAATAAAGAAAGATACATTTAAAGTGATGTAGAAACCTTACAATAAGACTGCATTGACAGAAAAAATGTTTGAGTGGTTAGAGAGTAGAAGAAGTACAATTGAAGGACTGAAAAGCCAAAAGTGAGATACTGTAACAACAATATGAAGTATGAGGGATGGGTCTAGCTTGTGTAGAGTAGAATTTAATGACTAAAAGATGCCAGAAAATACAAGATTTGGCAAAAGAATAGGCAAGAGGTTTGTCAATGAGCGAAGGACTTTGAGATAGTAAAGACAGAGAAAGAGAGAAAAAGAGAGGATAAGAGGTTTGGGAGGGTGGAGGAGTTATTATGGGTCAATAAAGCTTGCTTTGGGGAGGAGGAGAGGAACTCATAACGAGGTCAAGGACACACCATCGATCGCCACATCATAAAGCTGACTGGCAAAGAGAAGAAGGGGGCGTGGAGGGAGCAAGAGGGAGGAACAGAGAAAAGAGTGTAAGTTACAGCTGTGAAAAGCTGAGATGACTGCAGGATCGGCTCAAGGAAGAAAGGATAGAGGAGAGAAATAGAAAATAAAATTATCAGGATGAAGGAATGAAAGGGGGCAGCTCTGGCCAGAAAGAGGGTTAGAGGAAAATTGAATTAGATGGAATCATGGCTGAACAGATGAATTCTGTAATAGAACACACACAGAGAGGAACCAGCACCAGGCCTCCAACAGTAGTAACCCACTCTTAGCCTGTCAGTCAAATCCTGCCCTGTGCCAAGGGCTAGATTTCTACATTCATAAACTAATCGTAGCTTATGTATTACCATTCAGGTTCGAGTCACAGATCTTAGCATCTTTATTGATGGAAATAGATTGCTGGATGTTATTAAATGTTATGCAGACACTGATCATGTCCAGAGGATGAAGCCCATTGATGTTGGTGATCATCTGCATCTTCTTCTAGCTCTACGAGCATGCTGACCCTTTCGGCTTATACTGAAATAACTATTGAAAGGATTAGCTTTTTGATATTCTGGGTACGCATTCATATCTCTCTGGGTGAATTACAATAATTTTGGTGATCCTTTTAATTTATGCACCATCATCTGATCTATATTTAAGCCTGTCTAATGCTGTAGTTCATTTCCAAGTATCTTACCTACAAACCTCCCTAACATTCTCCACTATACTCTGTGCTTAGTGCTAATTAGCAAATGTTAGCATGATAACCTGCTCAGAACATGAACATGATAAATCTCATTCCTCTTTGGCATCACCATGTTAGCATCGTGTTTGTGAGTATGTTGCTGATGTTAGCAGTTAGCTCAAAGGACCACCGTTCCTCACACAGCTGCTAGTGTTGCTGTAAGACTCTAAGTCTTGCTTTGTAACATTAACTTCTTTTCTGAAGGAATTTCAGGTATCCTCAAAGACTCTAACCATCTGGATGAAAAAATGCACCATCTGTTGCACAATAAACAGTATACTGTATGTTTCTGAGGTACAGTAGTGAACGCATTTTCTGATCCAGGTAACTGGAAATGACATATGTCCGTGGTGTTTTTGTAAAACTAAATCAAAACACCAATATGTTTTTCTGTATTAAAACATAAAATACCGGAGAGTAACATCATGCAGTGTAGCAATGTAACTGATTTTTATGTTTTGGTTCATATTTTCCAAATTAAGTAAAGAGCAGTGTCATTTCTGGTTACAATCTTTACTTGGATTAGGAAAACGAAGTGCAATAGGGGTGTAAAAAAAAATCATATTTAAATTATGGAATGTTTTTCTTCCAGATGATTAGAAGAGTCTTTGAGGATCCTGGAAATACCTTCAGAACAGCGGTAAGAGTTGTTAAACAGTCATCTGGGTTTTTCAAAGACTACTGGCGTTGTTGTTTGTTTGCTTGTTTGATTTTTTTTCCTGGAAAATCTGATGTGTAGCTGTGTGACTCTATTATAATAGCAGTAAATGAAAGCACAGACCGGAGTTAACAATAATCCCAACAACTCAGTAATCTCATTTTCTTCTTTATTTGATATGGTTTCTCTCAGCAGAAGACAGAAGAGGAAATGTGTGTATATGCATTTTTCTTTCCTG
Organism: Mastacembelus armatus; assembly: GCF_900324485.2. NCBI lineage: Eukaryota > Metazoa > Chordata > Actinopteri > Synbranchiformes > Mastacembelidae > Mastacembelus > Mastacembelus armatus. The sequence continues at coordinate 11,322,729 of NC_046633.1, read as the reverse complement.
TTGTCTGGTGTAGTCATTTTCATTTTACATCATTAGTATGTAGAAATAATTATTCTGTGATCATGAAAGACCCTTCTACCATGATGTCGAGTTCTGATCATACTCTGATCCTAAGAAAACTGTTTTGACAGCCTGTTAAATCAAGAAATGTCAAGAGTATCAAGAGTATTTATTTGTGATGTCAACATCACTGATCTCAAAAGACAATCTTATTATGGAGAGATCACACAATTAAAATTTCTATTCATTGCAAGAAAACAAAATGATCCTTACCCATATTGCTCACTGTGGCTTTGTTTGCTCAGCCACTTTCCCTGACTTTTCCCTCTCTGTGTCATCGCCTCTAGTCTGAACGAGTGGAAAGGAGGTTGAACTGCTGCTTCTAAGCTAATGCTCTAAAAATATGTTGCTCTCTCTCTGGAGAGTTAAGATGAACCACAGAGATTCTAAGAACTGCTGCTTTTCCATTAAACTCTAATATCGTTTCTTCTTTCTCAGCCTTGCTTGTGCTCGCCACCCCTGCTGTCTGAGTTACTTTCTCTCATGCCTCCTTCATCAAAACATTGTCAAGAAATGGCGGAAGAAACAAGTGCTCCGTTAATATTACCCTTATGCTTAATTAATTTTCCTTACCCTCCTCTTGTCTTGCATGTTCATTAGGTGAAATGTTCAAATGTTTTTTTTTCTTTCCCTCTTGGTGTTCAGAAGAAAAAGAAGAATTTGTGCAGTTTTGGCTTTTATCCCAGCCGTCCATCAGTTTCCCTCCAGATTATCCTGAGGCGACGTGCCGAGCTGAAGTTTTTCCGCCCTAATCTTCGCATTTCCTCTGTTCCCTCACTTCCTTTCTATATGCCGCTTGTTACAAAGCTGATCTAAATTGAATGGGTTGTAATTTTGCGAGCAGATAAATGAGAATGAGAGGAGATAGGAGGGGTGTTGTATAGAAATGGGCTTCCTGGTGCAGCGTGATCCCTCCAGGCCAGACGGAGTCATTTAACTCTCTCTGATATTCTCTCAGCAAGGAGTTATTGCACTCTTTTTTTACTCTCCAAAGTGAAAAGTGGTCTGCTAACTAGACAGGCATGATTTGTGTGTTGAAATTGCAGATGTAATGCTCAGCTTGAATGAGTGGTGCGATTTGTTACTGAATCACTACCACTTCCACTTCAGTACTGGGAGATTTGTCACTGGTGGTAGATGGCTCATTAGTTTGTATTTACACTGATGGCTTCAGCCTACCCATGAAAACCTCATGGATGCATTTCAAGCTTCCACATGTAGAAGGCATATTTCTTCATTTCTTTTTTTTAATTCAGATTCCAGTTAATAGTGTTCCTTGGGCCAATGGAAAAAAATTAAAAATACAGCAATTTCAACTCACACTGTATTAGTGGAACAACAAAGACAGAACAAACCAAATATAAACATCAAATAATACATTTAACAATTTTGTGAACTATATGATAAAAAAATCCACAATGAAGATAAAAGAAAAACTGTCAAAACTGAAACAATATGAAGATGATGTGATATTCTATATTTCTGTTGTTGTCAACAGATCCAAAGCTTATTTGCTCCTTTTGAAAATGTAAAATCTTTATGATCAGTCACATAGTTTTGAAACTAACAATACTTGTGTTTTGTTACTAAATATTTAATAATTAATTTGCAGATTAAAACACATTTAGTGAGCTAGTATCTATACATATAACAAGATGGGAGTGAAATTATAGTGCTCCTGTTATTCGTTAATAACAGGAGCACTATGGAACATGGCACCCAGAGCCATTCAATTTTTAATAAATTGCATTACTGTTTTTGTTCTTTGCCACAGGATTTGTTATAGTAAGAACAATAGCCTATCAACCAGTCTTTAATAAAACATCCCTAACTTATTTTGATAAAGCGCAACGCGAGTGTTCGTTATAGCGGACTCTATATTAACCAGCTGTTCCTACTGGGCTTCATTCCAGATGAATAATACGTGTCTCCGGGCAGGCCAGAGGTTTGTAAACATCAGTCTTCCAGCAGCAGTAATCTAAACTGGGATTAAAAACCAACAGAAAACTTTAACCACAGTGATTGGTTGGTAGCTATTACCCTGCACTGTAGCAGCTAAGCCCATAATCAAGGCAAACATGATCAGATAATCTCAATATGTCTTTGCAGACCCCTGCCCACCAGTCTAATTCCCAGATTTGAAATCTCAGATTAGGAATCCTGGTTGATTAATCCTATATTGTGTGTGTATGTTCCCTGCAGGGGACCCTTCGTCGGGTGACCTTCTCAGTAGTCAGCCAGCCCCAGGATGGCGGGTGCTATGACAGTGGCCTGGAGGACTCGGAGACACCGAGCAGCAAGAGTTCATCAGGGCCGCGACTGGGAGCCCTGCCGCTGCCCGAAGAAGGCTACGAGCGAACCACACCCGAGGGGAGTGTGGGCGAGGAAGAGCATGTGGAGAATGGTCAGAGAAGCGATGAACACACACACACACACACACACACACATACACGCACACACACACGCACACACACACAAAACATACAGTCAACAGTCAATAAAATTCACTGAACTCATTCAGAATTGTAGATAGGGAGCTGCCAAACATATTTACTTTATAAATACTATATTTTCTCCTAAGGCTACATGTTCTGTATTGTGTGGACGGTGAACACTCTCAATGTGACACACTTGGACACACACTCATTCACTCACACACATACAAACACATCCTCATTGAAGCCTTGACTTGCTGTCACGATCGCAGGCATTTCTTTCTGTCCTCATGTGATAGGAATGTTGAATAAAGCAGTCGTCCTGTGTGTGTTTGCATGTGCTGCACCCATGTTTGTGTGAAAACTTTTGTGTGTTATGCGAAGAGCTTTTTAGAAAAACGTGACAGTATATTGTGCTCATCCATGGCCTTGCTGTCAGTCAGCAGCCCAAATCTTCCCTTTCACCAAGCAAATAGTATTTTTACCTTTTTTTTACTGGGTCTTTGTAAAGGATGGAGAAAGCAAAAGGGGGTTTTATTTTATCTATTTTATCCTCTTTCATCTGTATATGGTCTTGCCAGAGCTAGAACAACAGCGGCAACACACCAAGGTCACTATGACCTTGGTGTGTTGGTGTCCTTCTGAGGCTTCCAGTTAAATCCTTCCTTTTCACCAATGTGCAAAATCTTGACAGTTTTGAGTCTTTATATGTTTTTTGGCTGAGAGAGGAACTGAAATTGCTGGAACTTTTCATGATACAAAATAAAAACATTTGATTTTTTTATGTTTGATTCAAGTTAAGCAAAATTTAGAAAATCCAAGAGTGAATCAATGTACTGCTTTCAGTGGATCTAGGTGTGTAGGGAATATAATAAATATATCACTTTACCTTTTCTGCTTAACAAAACTCTAAGTTGCTGTAATTAGTACGACAGTCACATTTAATTCATCCATCATCATTATAAATCCTGTCTCCATCTAACATGATGTCAGTATTGATTCACAAATGACTGGTTTAGATAACTAATAATAACCTTTGATGCTTGACTCTGTAGGATTCAGTCTCTGGAGGCTTCACTAACCTTTTGACCCAAAACTCATGGGATGTAATAGGCTCAATATTGAACTTTATCTTAAAACATCTAGATTTCTTATTTAAATCTAATGTCTGATAATAATCCTTCCTTCAGACTCAGGCCTCACCCTTCACCTTTCATGTAATGCTGAGCACAGCTTAGATCCTTTGTAAAATATTCTTTTGAAATCAGCAATTTTCATTTTGCTCTAACAGCATTTTTCTTGCCTTACTTGCTTCCTTTAAATCCTATCCCTTCCCTTACAACCTTTGTTTTTTGTTTACACATTTTTCTTGTACCTGTCTTCTTCACCAAATGTTGTACTCACCCCCTTTCTAATGTATTTTATCCATCTGCTCTCTCTTTTTATTTAATTGTCTCTTCTTGGAGCGTCCCGGTGTCCCACAGCATACCGTGTAATTGAATCATCCCTGGTTTGACTGTGTTTAATAGCGCTCTCTCTCTCTCTCTCCCTATGTTTCCTATTTTTCTTTTCTTTTTCCTGTATACAGATGCCAGACAGTTGCCAGATGTTGCTCTGACAGGAAAATGCACCAGGGAGTGTGATGAGTTTGGCCACTCTGATACTTGTTGGATGCCTGTCCGTCCTTCGCCTCGCCAGCGTCAGCGCCATGGCAGCGACCCCCCACGGCTCTCCACCTTTGCCCCGGGAGATGATAACAACAATCTACGTGGTAACGACCATGAGAGTGACAGCGAGAGCGCTGGTAGCGCAGGGAGCTCTGAACCCGGGGTGGTCGTCAGCGGAGAAGGTCAGAGATTACCCTTAGTCAATGGCGATCCCCTTGGCACCCTAGGTCGTGGAGATCGTAACAGGAACATGGGTGATCACAACCGTAACCTTCTGAACCGCAAGATGACTTCTGCATCCTATGACACATTTAGCAGTGCAGGCTTCGGGAGGCGCCAGCAAGAGGAGGAAGGAGGTGAAGGCCAGAACCCACCTGAGGTCATACCACTGACGCGGACAGGAGGGGACTACAAGACCACGTCCTGCCTCACATTGTCACGCCGCGAGGTTTACCTGTGACAGCGCAACAGAGCAATCATCAACAGATCACTCCCTTTTCTGAAGAAGAGGGAGAGTTCAGACTTTAATGCAGATCATCAGTTTGGAGGGCCTTTTAAACCTGTGAAGATGGGAAAATATCAAGAAAGATGTTTTCCACAAGTCATGCATCAAATTCAAACTTTTGGACTCTGACTAATATTTATAGGCACTTAAACTATAAGCGAGCGATCTTTGAAAACTCGGACCGCAAGTACTTTCTAAAAAAGTCTTTTTTTAAATACTAGTGAAAGTTGCCTAGAGGCATAGATCTTATTATGTCCGTGTGGAGGAGGACAACTTCATCTCCTCTTCTTTTTACCTGAAATCAATGCATGCCTGACCCTCTGCTACAGAGGGATCTGTGTGAAGAAGAGGGAGATTGAGACTGAGTAAATCATGATTCTATAAACACCTCAGTGCATAAAAAAATCTTTTGCTGATGCTCCAGCGGGCCACTTTTGGACTACTGAACTTCTGAGGTCTCAATCAGTCAAAATATGTGAGAAGAAGTAACGGGTCTTTGGATTATTTGAATCGAATTCAAACTAATCAAACTCTAATCAACTCTATTGTATCAGAAGACAGACAAACAGTTAATCCACTGAGAATCTAAAGTCATAAACAATGTACAGTTACATGAGAAAAAAAGTGCTGATCTCAGAAATCAGGTAATATTCTTTAAAAAAAAACTGATTCAGAACAAACAGCAACAATGTGAAAAGAAAGACTTTTTTACCGTAATCAAATGTATCCATTCAGAATACAAGGTTCTCATAGAATGTCAGTAGTGCCACAGTACCCCAGCGTGTGTGAAAATATGTGTCTATTATTTTGCCTTCACACCCAATCTGTATGTATATACTGTATGTGTGTATTGGATAAAACAGCAGCGTTATCCCTCTGCTGCCGTTCACCTTTTGAGAGCACGCTGAGGTGCTGCTACACACCTACAGATTCCTAACAGTGTTCATGTATCATAAACTTTTCACACACGCGCGCACACATATGCACATGCACGCATGCACGCACTTACACACAGACCTTAGCATGTAAACACAAACTCATACGATGCATTTGCAGAATGTGAACATGCATAGGGCCACAGGTTATGACATGATTCAGTGGCTGTGTAACATAAAGTATATAATACCTTGCATTACCGTTCGTACAGAAAACATGAAGCACACACACACACAAACACATACACCATATTAAACAGTAGTAGAAACACACATCCATATTAAGATGTGCACAATGCACAGTTCATAGACACTAAGTGTGTATGTGCTCATAGGTTTTTAACATATTGCCTCTCATTGAAATAGCTGTAGCATTTTGCCTGCTCCCCTGCAGCCAGTATTTAAACATGAAATGTATTTAAATAATTACTCATCTCTCTGACATTATATGTGGGGCTACATTAAAGGGACTTTCAATGACATCTACTGTATGTAATGATAGACAATGTGGGAATATCAGATATTCTGCATACTGTAAGTAGGACTCATAGTGAAACCAAATTTCTGTAAGAAAAAAAGGAAAAGAAAAAAGACTGCATGAAAGAAAGATAATGCTAACTTTTTTTCTCTCTTTTTTAAACCACTGGCCTTTTTGGATACCACACCTATTTGCATACATCTGTACTAAATGTGTGCACTTATGGGGAAATGGAGATAATGATGGCAGCAAGAGAGTTAGCTACAGTGAATTAAACTGTTCCTTCTTTATCATGGAACAAGTTTGGGCTAACCTAGGGCTTTTTTCAGTTTCCATGGCCCAGAGTCAGCACAAAGGGTGCCACAGGCTGTAATAAAAAAAAATAGTGGGAGCGCCGAGTTTTGCTGCAACCCTTTTCACCACACAGTGCCAACTTGAACATGTCCATACTGCTATGCTGAACCGCGCAAATAACCCATTCCTTCACATATGTCCTTCCCAGCAGCGACTGCACGACTGTAGACACTGCTGCACTGGGCTGAAGAGTGGGTGTGTATTGAGGCCAGCACATCTTTATTCCCATCATCAGTGTGTGGTTCAGTGGTGTGATAGGGATAATAGGGTTAGGTCGTCCCTGTGGTCTTAATGAGTTTCCTTTCTCCTCTCTTCTCCTCCCTTGATCTGCGTTGATCTCATTAATGTCTGGATAGGTGAATGTAACACTGCTGGAAATTGCCGGTAACTGTGTGTCTTCATTTTTTCTGGTTGTTTTGGAGCAGATGAAGTGAAAGAGACATGCTTGCTAAGGATGTACTGCAGTTTAGTTCATAGATCCTTGTAGAGGTTAGAGTTAGAAACCAGAGCAACACTCAGGTAAGATGTATGACAGTGTTTAAGCAATTAACTACATGTTAGGTTTTATCCACACACAAGCCCCCAAATTGTGTGTAAAGGAGTAAGTATCACTATTCCTCCAATTTTTTTTTTTTTTTTTTTTTTTTTTTTTTTTGATGGTAATCAGGATGAGAACTGGGTGTGCTCTATATGTGAGATTACACTTTGTATACCTGTATATACCTTCAACTTTACAACCCTTTTGCTTGTTCTAGACCACTGATGTACTTACTCCCTAAGCCTTCATTACCCTCAAATCCCCAACGTAGCTGTTTACTGAGCTCTGTTGTTGATGGACTGTGCTGAAGATGTAACGAAATTCAAAGACTTAACATGAAGTTACTGTTCATGGAGCGTTTACGCTGGAAATGGATTGATTATAACAATCAAAAACACTGCAGGTTATATATACTGAGACAAATTGACACATGCTCATTCTCTGGGATAAACTTGTCTCAGTCCCTTGAACACATCAAGTGTGTTGAAGAACTAACATCTAGTTTGTGAGTTTTGGAAAGAGACTCTTGAAACAGCTCTGCCTCACCAGAGTGGCAAATATTTCTGCAAACCGCTGTTTTGTGGCAATTCCATTATGGCACCTTTCAAACCCTGTGATTCAGATTTAAGGGAACTTGCTGTACATGAATCTGTGTGGATGTGTATCTTTTTTATACTGCACGTTTAAACATGAATATGTCTGCAGCAAAACAGAGAGGGGAGACAGACGGAGAAGAGCGAAACATCTGAGATCTATCACACACTAATCAAGACATTTTTTAAAACAAACTTCAATGGACATCATGTACCTGTCATCCCCCCTCGTGCTGTTATCCTTATAGCCATGTACAGATGAAACTACACTGTAGAACAGACAACTGGAATCCATAACAGACAATGGCATGCTTAAGGTCTTCAAAATTGCACTTGAGAAAAAAAAAAAAAAAAAAAAGAGAAAAAAATTATTTTTACTTTGCTCATCTTTGTTTTATTCCTTATGGGGCTGGCTCTGTTTTTTGCTGCTCCCTTCCTGTAATTACATAATGAACTAATTGCATTTGCTATGATGAGAAAGAAGGTGAGCTGTCGACAAACGGTTTGGTATGAAGATGAATCCTGTAAAAGTTTGACTTTGACATTAAAAACTTCAAACATTTGTTTGCCTGTTAACTTTTTGAAGACAATATAATTTACACATCAGCTATGACATAAGCTATAGGTGGGGAAACAAAGGAAGTGCAGAATGTTGGTGAAGTGCTATTGTGACAGAGGATGTACAACAATATAAAACCACATTGTCCGCATAACAAGAATAAGTTCCATCCGCATAAGAAAATAATTTATTCATATTAAGAAGGAATAAAAGCAGCCAAGCACAGACCTTTGGGGTACTATATTAACAAAAGTGAGTTTGAACTGAACACATTATCTTTTACATCCTCTCTATACCTAACAGCAAACCAGCCTACTGCTTGATCAAACAGCCCTATATTAACCCACCTTTGGTTTAGCAGGGCATAAGCCACAGTATCAAAGACTTTTAAGCTGCAATTCCTGGCCTTATTAATAGTTAATAAATCATTTACTAATACCTCATAAACCATTATAAACTATTAATGACAATAATTTTTGGGTTGAAGGGCTGTAAAAAAAAATCTACAGCTTTAAACTTGATTTTTCTTTTTAGCTAGTTCTTTAATTCTTCAGGAAGATCCCTATCCACACACTGTTTAGAAAATAACAATTCATTAACAATACATTTACAATTGTAGAGAACCAAAATCCTTACAATTAGCAGAACAATGCATTGCTACTTCTTTCAATGTGCAATCTCAATTTGCACCTGCTGACACCCAAATATATTTACAAATATTTCATTCAAACTTAACCTGGAACCTGTTGTAAGATGTTTTATATGCACAGGGCAATTTGGGCTAGATGTGTTAACTGCTGCAAAAATGAGTGTGAAAGACTCAAAATGTAAAAAATGTCCCACAATCTGTATTTCATTATGTTCAGTATGCAGTACTGACCCCAAGTGGTCATGGATCAATATTCATTTTTTGGTATTGCTTACAGGGCAGCATGGTGGCTGAGTGGTTAGCACTGTTGCCTCACAGCAAGAAGGTCGTGGGTTCGCATCCCGGCCTTTCTGTGTGGAGTTTGCATGTTCTCCCTGTGCTTGCGTGGGTTTACTCCGGGTACTCTGGTTTCCTCCCACAGTCCAAAAACATGCATGTCAGGTTGATTGGTGACTCTAAAATTGCCCGTAGGAGTGAGTGTGAGTGTGTGAGGTTGTCTGTCTTTGTGTGTCTATATGTGGCCCTGCGACGGACTGGTGACCTGTCTAGGGTGTACCCCTGCCTTCCACCCTAGAGAGAGCTGGGATAGGCTCCAGCGGATCCCCGTGACCCTGAACAGGAAAAGCGGGTATAGAAGATGGATGGATGGTATTGCTTACAATCATTCAATGGCATGTTATGAGCTTTTCTGCTTGGTTTCAAATATAACTTGGTTGTAGTGAAGGGCACAGCTTCAGAAATGCTAATTAATATTGAAAAACTACAAATACATTTCTAGCATTTCAGCCAGCAACTGAAGGATGCTCCTCCTGGTCTAATATATAGCTGACAATCTGACTTCTTATGTTTGTGCTGTTGTAAACAAAATGGAAAGAGCTTTAATGTGACACAATCTGGAAAATGATCAAGTATGAATGGAAAGCTCTTCATATTTCACAGTTTATTTCATATCACGTATTTATTGTATGTGTAATTCACTAGCGTAAATCAGAGAAAAATTGAGGGTTGTGACTGTGAATGGTTTGGATGTTTGCATCAACCACATACACATAAGATGACGATTTGAAAGGCTTTCTACACCATTTCAGTCTGAATCTATATTAATGATTTATTTCATGCACCAGTGCAGACAATACCAACAAAAAAAAAAATCACTTTTATATTTGGCTACTCACTATTTTCAAAATCCAATCAATCAAATAATGAACTCTGTTTTCCATTTTAACAAGCCAGGAAGTTGTACGAGCCACATGCCCATCACTTAATGCAGATCCCCTGCAGCCTGCTAATTTGATTTTTCAAACAATTACAGCTTAATATTCACATCACAGGCTGAATAAATGATATTGTTTGAGGAAAGGAGTGAAACAGTTTTTCAGTGTGTTTTTTTCTAGGCTTATAACAATCTCACATTTAATTTAGGGTTTAGTTGAAATGTCAATTCATGGATCTAAGGGCCATATAATTTTGTGTCCTCATTATCTGCAATTAGTATAATCGTATTGTATTAAACTTCCAGCATATGTCACATTCAATAAAATCGTTTTCAACCAAAAAACAAAAAAATCTTCATGAAAAAGTCTTCATGAATAAACAGTCCAGACATTACCATCCTCAAAGGACCTATTGTTCTGTAGCTCGCAATAAAGCAATAAAAACGTACATAAAAGAAAAATCATTAAACCACACAGTTAAAAGTGTTCACAGCCTTTTGTGAAATATCAAAAGCATAAGGTATCATATCAATCAACTCATACTTGTAGGTCATCATATATAAGTGATGGCTGTAAAAAGCTTTGTAAAAGGAGTTGCCTGCATTGCTAAAAAAAAAAGTGTCAGTTCCTTTGCACACTTAATTAAATTGCAGGATGAGCATGGTATTGATTTTATAAAGACAGAGGAAAATGTTGCAAGGGAGTTGCCTGATGAAGTAAACCCCAGGATGTGAACCTCCTCGCACAATGGCCAGTATATCAACTAGTCTCTGGAGTTATCAAATGCTTTCATGGGCTTAAGAAGATTCTTCTTTTCTGAGTGAAAGTGAGTCGAAGTGAATCACCTTTGAATTGCTTTTTTCATGCACAGAGAGAAAATCTCAGGCTCCTGGCTTTAAAATGAAGAGACATAATTGTGCAACATGTCGAAAGTCCCTTATCTTTCCTACTGATGTTCATGCTGCAAGGACAAACTGTTTTCTGATGTCCAGTCAGTTAACATGTACAGCAGGGTGCTGCAACCCTCCAAGACCAAATAAACGTTCAGCATCAGTACAGGCGAGCAGAAAGCATTACAGGTGAAATAAACCCTATCAGAATGCTGTGTGGCTTTGTTCAGGAAAGCCTTGCAGCCTTGTAAACATTGCTGATACGACAGGTGGTTAATGTGACACTTGATCCTTCATGTGTTCCTCTATAGGCTGTCATTTATGTCTCTTTATCTTTTCATGGTCACATCAGCCTGAACTCATCAAAGCTGTGGCATCAGCATTCTTGGCAGAATAGCAGGAAATAACAACATGATTTTGAATGAAAGCAGCAGAATGATAAACATCTGCAACAGCCTTTGAATATACAACGAAAGAAACGTTCCAATCAAATGTCATATACTTAGTCGTATACTCAGTGATATTGCAGAAATAATTTTTTAGCTTTTTTTGTACATAGCACAAGTTATATAGATCTGTTTGAAAATGATCTGCTGGGGGCTTAATTGTCATTGCTTTTACTATTATACTATAATTAAGGGGGGTTTTTTTACACAATTTCGCATTTTTGTTTTGATTCTGTTGTTACTGTTTATTACTCAAATGAAAATGGTCACTACTGTAAACAGTGTTGAGGGTGGAAATGTATTGGGTTGGGCTGAAAAAGATTAAGGTAGAGGGTTTTCAGTTCGTTCTAGTGCATTTCACACAAAAACACATTGAACTAAAATAAACCATAAACAGGAAGCTGGATTTCATGTGATTACTTGATATTTCACTGTATGATAAAATATGCAGTGCAGTATTTGCTGAGAACAGAACATGTGGATGGTGGTACAGTTATTTAGGAGAGAATAGCAAAAAAATAATTACTAATAAAACGTCTGAAGTCTGTTTTTAAATTGTAATGTAAAACTGTCAGAATGAATTATTTTGTATTTTTAAACTCAATCCTTTTCTCTCCGGCTCTGTATTTTATGTTGTTTTTGGTGTACTTTTTTTATGGCATAACCGAAATAGTGGTCCTCAGAAAGTAATAGTCATATGAATGTGTGTGTGTGTATGTGTGTACATGGCTGATGACCTACAGGTGGCGAAGTGTGATTTGCTGCCTCAAGTGATTGTAGAGGTGTGTTTGATCTGCCGATTGGCTGATAGTGGACAATTCCTGGCTTCTAAAAGACCAGACACAATTATCACTTTGTAGCTTCACTTGCTTATTGTTTTTCTCAATTAGTCCTCTGCTTCTCAGCTATTGTGTGGTTTAACTACTCGTATAACAACGTTTTTTTTTTATAGCTAACTGACAGCTTTGAGTTGTTGTTGTGAAAGTAGTGATTTGTGAGTAGGTGTTAGGCAGATCTAAGCTGTAATTTTAAAACATGCAATTACTTTGTATTAGTAAATAGTACACTCTACCAATAAAGTATTTAGCAGTTTTACTTTTACTGGTGATTCTAGGGTGAGAGGCAATTTCTGCTTAATTCAGGGGTTAGACACTTTTTTTAAATTCAGATGTTTAGGGATTTCAATAAACAACCTAGCTTGATTGTTAGTTTAACCTTCATGGTAAAGTATGAATTTTTAAAAATATATACTTTTTTTTTAACCTAGATTTAAGAGGGCTATCCTTAAGTAAAGCTGGCGAGAGTCTTATAATCGAATATAAAGTCCAATTTCACCTAGGCTGCGGCAAAAGTGCCAGCAACTTTGTAAACATCAAAGTAATCTGCATTCATCTAGACTCCCTCAAGAACAGCCTTGACTCTGTTACAAAAGCTCAACATGGACCCCGACTGGACAAAAGAGGGTGTTGCAACTTCACTATTGTGCATCATTTGCCTATGGTGTAATAGAGGTTTCCTGGTTGTCTAATTTGTTGGCTTCATGGTGATATTACTCTTGCCCATAACCTGCTGCAAAATATATACATATATTTGTTAGACCAAAATAAGTAATAATGTGTAATCATGTAGAAAATCTAGTCAAAGAGAAAATGTTTGTAATTTATATTGTAATGTCTATAATGGTAATATATTACTGCTTTCTATCACTGAAATGAATCACATGACTGTCTACTGTAGGTCAATAGACATTGTAAAGTAATATTAAATACTATCTTATTGTTGGGTTTTCTTTGGATTTACAGTGTGGCTGCATTCCGGAGAGAAATATAGTATATTTTTTGTTTGCAATACAGTAACTTACTGCAGTTCAGATATTCACAGCACAGAGCTGAGGGACAATGACTGGTAGAAGAAGGCAAGTGGCTCAGTAATTTGCCCGGATGCAGTCGATCCTCTCTTATTCCCAAACAGAAGCCTGTACCCTTTCAAGTGAAGGGAAGTCTCTGCATAGTTAAGACCCCTGTTACACCACACACACACACACAGACAGAGCCGGTGTTTTCCATTTCTGTGATTTCATGGCCTACTGCAGAAAATTGAATACTTGCATAGTTTCAGTCTCACAAGTTCAATATTACATCCCTTTGGTTTGCTCCCAGAGCAGATGGCAGCAGCAGCATGCAGGTCTCTTGGTTTCTCTGAAGGTGATGTTGTCTGGAATCAGTTCATTTTTAGCAGGAGCCAAAAAATTTTCTTTTCATATATACAGTCTGTGTGTTAGAAAAAAAAATGTTTGAGGCAAAAAGATTCAAAAAGGCTTCACTGGGAAGATCATATAACTTTGTAATATTTCATGTTTTATATTTTTATGTTCAGATAGGAATGTAAAGTTACCACAGGCATCTCAGGATTATGCTTGAATGTCACACATATATATATATACTATATATATGTAATATATATGTGTATATATATATATATATATACACACATATATATGTAATATATATATATATATGTTATGCTCATCTTCCTACTTATGCAACTGCCACTTGAGCAGTATGAATAAAAAACACACCATCGCAGAGTTTTCTTTTGAGGTAACACTTCAGAACAAATCCTGTCAATCTCCAACAGATGAAAAGTGAAAATTAAGTGAGGTAAATAATGTTTATAAAGGACTCCAAAAAACAAGAAACATTTCTCAAGGGCCACAGATTGATGTGAATACACTACAAATATCCTGTAGCATAATTACCTATGCACAGTGTTGTGACAAATTAGAAGTGATTTCAAGGTGATAAGTTGCCAACTACAGTACCGTATACAACTCAATTAAAAGTTTTGTCGTGTGTGTTGTTACACATGCTCCACTGATGCCACTTAGAGACAATTATCACTGCACTAAGACAGCTTGCCTGTTAAAATTTTATACAGCATTTCTTATTTAAAAGTAAAAACTCGGGCTCCAATCAGGTGGTCAGACACACTGGAAATAATTTTCTTTCAAATGTGAACACTTTTCATGGACATGTTTTACATCTTTTTTTTAAATGAATTTGATGAACCAAGTTAAAGTCAAAGGCACAGTTCCATAGTGGTATGGCTGATTGTGGTACTGTAAACAAAAGGTTCTTGTATGCTATCATTTTTCTCCTTCCCTGGCTTTTCTGTCATTTAAGATCCAGTCACTAACCCAGTCACTGTTATGAACCCCAGCCTGGTTTTTCAGACTATTCATGCCACACCACTTATGTGACAAAATTTGTCTTTGTCTTGTACTTAAGTTAAGGCCAGATGAAATGGTTTAAACTGACCTTTTCTATATGCTCAAAAGAAATGTACATAGCAAACCTCTGAGCTGCACATTTCAGCACAACTATAGAGCAACAAATTCAAATTCCTTGACACACTGTCATCTCAATAGGAATCTTGTTGATTATACACAGCTGAATGTGCTACACCAAAAAAGAAAGATATGTTTTGATAAAATTAATTTTTTCAATGAAAGTCTGGTTTTTCATCTGGTTGTTATCAAAAATTAAATATATACATTTGAATATTTCTAATGAAGAAGTAACAATTAGTGCCTCTCCTGTCCATGTTTCTTTCATTTCTTTGCCGAACAGATACAAATGAATTTAATTGAAATATTTTTCAATTCAATTTGTCAGTTTTTAATTAAATGTAAAGAAACACAACCCCAAAAAGCTTTTCACTTTTTCGTAATTTTTGTGCTGTTTTCTTGTAAAAGTAAAGGTTATCATCTTTCACCTTTAGACTCTTATATGTTATTTTATTTTTATGTAAATCAGCCCAGTCGTATGTGGAGACAGTAGGGTTCAAGTTGCAAAATTTTCACTCTCTTATCTCATTATCATTGTAAACCTTTGAATGTTTCTAAAACCGTTTATCTCATCCTTAATTGGTGAGAGACCGCACAAATAGTTCGGTTAATATTAAACACAGGAATGTTTGTTTTACCATTATTAGTGATAAACAGTGAAGTCTTTTATTTATTAGTGGTTCCATTGGAGACACCAGACAACAGCGACAAAAGCAAAGCAATACTGAAACTGGATGTATCAAGAAAAAGTACAGTCAATCATTAAAATAAAATAAGAACAGCTTAAAAAGATTGTCAAGAAAGCTTGCAAGAGCAGCTGAGGCCTTTTTACAGGCGTGAGAGTTGAGCATGTCATTACAACAAAGATCTATTTCTGGCAGAGTGACTGATAAAAAACTAGCAAACATCATAAAGTCTTTACTGGGAAACTCTATTATGTATTGTAGGTACAGCAGTCTAAAAATTCATCTATCAGACCAAAGCTTTTTCTGTATTTGTTTCAACTGCACATCTACTTTCACGCTTTACAGGAAAGTATTGTCACATTTGCATATTTAATAATGGAGAGGAAGGAAGTTGCATCGCTTTTATTAGAGTTCACAGTAATGTTAAAATGATGAATGTGTCTTGAATCTGGCAAGAGCTGGCTCTATCCACAGTGAATGTCATTATTTTGTGTTCAAAGCATACATATACCAGTATCATAATGTTTGTGCTATTGAATACAAATGTGTCATGAGTACAATTGTAAGTGTTCCTGTACTGTAACAATAAACCACAAGTAGTGCAACATCTAAAAACATGTCCATGCAATATGTATAACTGATCCACTTGAGCCACACTGAAACAAATATTGCCAAAATTTTGGAAAACTGAAGAAATCTGTTATTTCTACAGCTGTCCACCAGATGGGTGGAAAGGAGCACCATGTCTGAGCAGACCCACACATTAAGACATGTAAGAATTATTAGATTTAGGAGGAAGTCATGCTCACGGGAAAGGAGATAGCAACATAACGACATAACACTGGGGTTGCAGTTGGGGTCGCGGTTGGTTGCTTGGAGGGGGACCAACATCAGATCTGTGTGTGTGTGTGTGTGTGTGTGTGTGTGAGAGTGCCCCAAACATGAGTCTGTGAGTTTTTACACATTTCTGAATGACTTGGTTGATTGTAAATCACACAATATTGGAAGTACAAATGCATTTCTTAGTGACCATGGACCCAAGGCAAATTGATAAAATCATAATGGTCTAAAAAGAGTGTCACCATTGTACCCAAAAATATAAAGGTATACATTCATACCAGTTTGCTCATGCTCTCAGTCACACACATAAACTCCGACAAACTCAAGAGGTGCAACCCCACAACACGCACACGTTGTGCACGGTTGAGTGTTCAACCAAGGCTGGTGATGTTGGAACGACCACCAGGGGGTGCTACAATACGGTGTCCAGATCGACGT
Source organism: Mastacembelus armatus (assembly GCF_900324485.2). Classification (NCBI taxonomy): domain Eukaryota; kingdom Metazoa; phylum Chordata; class Actinopteri; order Synbranchiformes; family Mastacembelidae; genus Mastacembelus; species Mastacembelus armatus. The sequence goes on along the minus strand of NC_046633.1, from coordinate 11,306,096 downwards.
GGGACATTGTCATCAATCTGAGCCCCTGTCAAATGAAAACAAAAAACACAATTGCTTACTATAATATAAGAAATATGACTTTTTAGAACTTCTGCAAGTATTATTTTCTGCGTCTAAATATATGAAAAACATTCAAAGCAATCACCAGATTTTAAACTTTATAAAATAAAAATGCATATTTTATTTTTGTTACCTGATAGGCTAAAGTTGGACTGATGCAGATTGCGTATTGGTGGTGGTTGGTGAGAGGTGGGTGAGGTTTTGGCTGATGGAGCAGGAGTAATATATTTTGGAGTAGGAGCAACATCATACACAGGGCCATCATACATCCCACGACTAACACCCTGCTTGCCCTTCACCTGGACAGAAATCACAAAGTAAACCTATTAGTCATTCTTCAGAAAAAAATGTTATTTGTAACATCACCAGCATGAGTGGATAGTACAGAAAAAGCAGCACATTTTACATCTCTTGGTAAACTTTAGGACAAAATATATTGTTTTTTAACTTATAATTAGGATGTACCTACAGTTACAGTATCTTATGGCCCCTGGCCATTAGATTATTGCCCATAAATCAAACTTAATTGAACTGACAATTATCAGTACCTGTGCTTTTGATATGTATTGTTTGAAGTCAAGAAACAACTACAGGGAAAATAGTGCTGGATGTTTACACCCTATCCCATCTTTTTCTTTGCAAATAGTCAGTGCAAATATTTTTAAATGTCACATTTATATTACAGCTGCACATAATCATCCATGTTCTTTACCTGGTTCCTAATCTTAACTCGCTGGTAAGCGTAGTCTGGGAAGGGCTTCCGGGGAATGAATCGACCAGTGCCCTGCTGAGTCTGCAGCTTGCCTTCCTCATAAACCACCCGACCTTGACTCAGCACCATCACTGGAGCTCCACGGCACTCCAGACCCTCGAAGATGTTGTATTCTGAGGCCTGTGTAGAGATGGAAAGAAAATTCTATACAACACAAAGAAGGTTGGGGGAAAGGAAACTGTGCATAGAGACAATTACTTTTTTTTTCATTTGATATCTCACTATTTAGAACACCCTACACTGTCTATGCCGAATGTGCTAATTCACTGAGCAATGAATCTTAATACGTGTAGTAACATGCAGCAGTTGAGAAGATGGGGGATGAGTAAGTGAGAGGTTTGGGATATGTAGAGGGAGTGGCAGTGTGAATATAGGGGGGTAGGAAGAGAAATGGGTGAGGGGTGAAGAGGGATTATAAACCTGCACCAGTCTGGATTAGAGCCTTTGAGAGTGGCAGAGCAGAATGAATACATTAACCACTGTATAATATCTTGACTGTATTGTGTAAGAGTGCTCAAGGCAGTCTCCTGAGTTGAAATACCTCTTTATGTCTTCAAATGTAAAGTTAGTTAATTAACTTTTTTAATTTGTCCATGTTTTAGATTTTTCTGCTACCCCAACTCAAAGGGGGTGAATTGAGCTGCATTGGTTCCACATAAAGGATTAAAAACAATAGTGTCCGGATTAAAACAGCAGTGCCCTAATAATCCACAGTCATCAGTATGAACACTAGAACTACATTGTTTTGATATTCAGTAGTAAGAATATTTTGTGTGATTTTTGCAATACAAAGTTACACTCATCATCATTGTTTTAAGGTGGGAACAGAAATTAGTTGGAAATGTATTCAATTTTAGAGGAAAAAAGGAGCCCCCCAAATCAAATAACTAGATATCAGTTGGAATAAATGGCAAAAATTAGATTTTTATAATTTGGATGAACTGTCAAATTTGAAGATTAATCTCATACTAACAGGTCAAATAGTATTTTACAAAGGGGGCTGGAGCCAATCCCAGCTGACATTGGGTGGGAGTAAAGGTTTACTCTGGATAGGTCACTAGTATAGTTTTGGATACAATGTAATATATGCATGTTCTTTCCATCCCACTGAGCCTATGGAATAAGGCTTTATATTGCAGCTGGTACTGCTAGGGTTTGCTGAATATCTTTCTCTTGGTTTTTAATCCCATTTCACACTCTGCAGTCTCCCATATGAAAGCATCTCCCCTGCAGCCCTTCTCCTAGCCCCTGTCCTCCTGTCCCTCCCTCAACGGCAGATTTACCCATCATCACATTTTTTTTCATCATCATTGTTTTCCCTCTCCTTTATGTTCTTTTGTTCTCACCGACTGCTGGAGATTGGCACTGATGGTTTTCACGCTGTCAGGATCCCAGATGACAATGTCTGCATCTGAACCCACCGCAATCCGGCCTTTACGCGGGTACAGATTGAAGATTTTAGCAGCGTTGGTAGATGTGACTGCAACAAACTGGTTCTCATCCATCTTCCCCATGGCCTGAGAGACAGATTGGTTGGTTGTATGGTAACGTGGCAGACAAAAGTTACTCTCACAGCTACACAGAAGACACACACATACACATATCCCCATTACTCACCACGGCCTTGTCCCAGACGAAACCCATTCTCTCCTCCACTCCATTGGTTCCCTCTGGAATCAGGGTGAAGTCATCTTTACCAATTGCTTTCTGGGAAGTGCTGTATGTGCAGTGAGCACTGCCCACCACCTGGAGGTCCCCACTGTGTGACAAAATGACAAAATTATCAGCAAACCTTAACACAGCATACCCTTAACACTGCAGATAACAGGCTGTCAAATGTTAGAATTTTTCCTGCAAAATTTTTAAATGTTTTGAACTTTTGAATACAGGCCGCTCATTCGTTTTGATCAGATGGTCATGGATATTTGGCTGCAAAGCTTAATAAAGACAATATGCACATTTAACAATACTAAAAACAGACAGACATTTCCACTGTTATCCACCAGGTGTCCTCAGTGAGCATGAGTATTAAAGTACAAGTCATGCTGTGGAATGAGGCAGAAAAACCAGACCACTGAACCAGTCAGAATGGTGCAACACAACTGCAGTACCAATCCCTAAAGCATTAACTATCCTACATAAAGATACGCAGCATTATCAGAGTCATCAGTACATGTACTTACTTGTACTACCTCTTAGTTTAAAAGAACAGCTGTCATTATCATTATTTCCCATCTAAGACCTTTTATTCCTTTGTTAATCACAGTGATTACTTCATGATAGCGAACTGTTGGATCAAAGCCCCAATACAAAAAGAGTACTTATTATGAGAATAATTGACCTTACTGAAATGTGAAAAAAGTGTTGTTCTTTTGTTTTTCACTGCTTAAGAAGAACCTAAAAATACACCCTGTCGCTTTAGGAGAAGCTCAGTAACAGCAGTATCTCACCACCAGCGTGACAGCACAGACCCGCCTTGAGAAGCTGGTGTTGCAGACGAAGGGTGGAGGAGTTAGGAGGAGGAGGGAGGCACTTGGTAGCCAAGGTAACAGATGATGACGGATTCTGGTTCCTGTGCTATTTATGGAATTGGGGACAGTCAAAAGTGTATAGCAGGATGTTCTGTGCATTGTGTGTGTATGTGAGGTGAGAAGTGAGGCGGATTTGCTTTGATGCACTTCATCCCTCTCTGTGATATTGATGTATTAGAACTTAACCTACCATTAATTTACATTTTAAATGTGATCAAAGGTGTTTCAAAATCATTATACAGACCTTTATCCATTATTTAGACTGTCTGATCTCTTTCTGTCTGCCTCTCCTCTCCTCATACTCCTTCACCTTCACTCCATCTGTTTTTCTTTTTCACTAAAGCTGGTCAGGTAGTGTGCATTACACTGTTGTTGTGACATGAATACCAAATATCTAAGGAAACGGTGAAGGTTAGAACCTTGCAGTTGTCTCCTTTGGTGTCATCCAACTGATTTGCATTCACTTTATGTGAGGATTAGAGCTAAATTAAGCACTTTGCCTGTCCTCACACTGCTACAGTTGGAAACATTTTAACATGTTTTATTGCATATTAAATATACCGTTGGGCATTATTGTCACTTATAGTAAAACACTTAGAGAAAGTAAAGTAAAAGTCAACTTTGGTGCATTTACTTAGTTTATATAATGTACATTCATTACTGAAAAGGTTTGAGGCATACCAGGCCAGCAGGGTGTGGAGATGGTCTGGAGTTGTGGGATCAGGACTCAATGGTGGAGAGGTCACATAAGCAGCTGCTTTAGCCCAGTTCTTGCTCCAATAGTGAGAACCGTCAGTGGCAAGACTAGCTGTGATTGGTTCCCCAAAAACTACAGAACCTGAATGGGAAAGAGTTATTCAAATGAATCAAATCCCTGAAATGATTAAAGCCTGATGAGCAAAAATTATCAAAGGACTGAAAATAAAGAGAGGGTAACCTTTCCTGCGGGCCTGGGTGATAGTGTCAGCTGCACTCTTACTCATCACCTTGGTAATGTAGACAGGACAGTTCACACGGTTAGCAAGAGTGATGGCACGAAACACCGCCTCGGCCTCCAGCTGCACAGGAAGGAATGAAGTGTTAAAATCTACACAATGATGTATCGATAGACAGACAGGGAGAATGTATGAAATATATGAAAATCACCTCTTCAGGGCGACTGAGCGGATGGCCTTCGGGACCAGTAATTCCCATTCCAAGGATTTTTCTCTGTTCCTGAACACAAGTGAAACCATTTCATAATAATCTTCAAATGCATTACAATAACTGCCAGCATTACAAACAGTACCTGTCAAGTCATCTTTTCCCCACAAGACTCACATTTGAGTGCCTTTGCTGGTATTCCATGGCTGTAAAATGAAAATCTCATGGTCTGTCATGGTATCAAAGAAAATAAAGTGTGCATTGTAATCCTAGAATGTCACTGCACGGTGGGGCACTCCTACTTGCTTCAGTTATTCTGCTTCTGACAGCACTCTCTGGGGCACAGCAAAACCAGGCCCCTAGTCTTTTCTTAGTTTCATTATTTGTTCTCAAAGCATTTGGTACTTCTACCAGTTCCTTATCACCCACCTCCCTATTTCTATTATAGCTGGGTTAACAAGTACATCATTATTATTCGTCATCATTCCCTAGAATTCATTACCCTCATTTAACCTCATATATCTCATTTCATTCATCATGGTTTACACCATAATTGGCCCATTAATCGAGATCATCTTCTCCACGACCAAGACTACCTCTTTTTATCAGCATTATCAGCACCTTCACCTTCATTATCATTAGTATAATAACAGTCAGTTCTAATGGTGGCCTAAAGATAAACCTGCCATAAGCGGCTGCTGCAGCAGCAGCATTGATTCTTTCTCTCTCTGAGAGCTAGAGTTATGTAAGAGGATCTTTTAACCACTATGGTGGTTGCAGAGGAAGTATGGTCATGCTTTAGCTTCACCCATGCTGTGTTAGTGATTTCATCACAAACTATTATGTTTGGAGGTCGATTACATACGCTGACTGGATATGAAGGTGCTACAAGTTGTAAGGGTCACAAGTTGCCACTAAGACACAGACAAAGAGGGAGTGATGCAGCATTTACCTGAGCAATCAAGTCTCCATTTTCAGCATGAACTAACACCACAGCACCCAACAGCTTCAGGAAGGAGAAAGCCTCATATAGCTAAGAGAAGAATGAGCCAAAAGAAATTAAAATGCTCAAAAGGAAAGGAGAAAATAGAAAGTCATGGATTTACATGAGGAAATTGGTAAAGTGGTAGGAATTTGTACAACTGAAACATACCTGAGAATCTGTCATCTGGTACACATCCTTATAAGCCATGTAGACTTGGAAGGAGTTGACACCTGACAACAGTAAAAAAAAAAACTGATTTCAGAAGAGGGTGATAAAAGGAAACTCAGAAGCAAGACAGATTGTGTGCCTGAAGCTGAAATAATATATCACGGAAAACAATAAATAAAGGTAAGATGAAGCCAAAACTTCAAGCTGTAACTCTGATCTATAGCCTTGTCTGATATATAAAGCATGCAGGACATGTTTATCTGCAGCATCTGGGACAAGAATTACAACTCGACCTCATTTCCAAAGGAAACTGTTCACACAAGCAGCTGCCTTGGCACTGCAGCTGAATTCTTTTGCAGTCGCCCCAAAAGAAAAGTGATTTCTTATTACTTAAAACCAATTACAAGCAAAATTTATAAACTGCCACACTGACACTGCAGTAATGAGTACAATGGCTTTTTGCTGTCCCTTCACTATAAGAGGATTCAGCACTGGGCCAAATTACTTCTAAATCTGTCCCTGTTGTTATTGTGAAATGAGTCCAAAATGGGGATGAACATGAAAGTGACAGAAAAATTAAAGCAATGACCACAATGTTGAAATAGTGAAGGCCTAAAAATGGACATACCTTTCTCCTGGACGAGCAGCTCTAACTCATCTTTAACAGTTTCATTCCACTGGGGGATGTCTACATGCAGGGAGTAGTCACAGCATGCCTTCTTATCTGCAGCCTCCTGCCAGTGCTCAAACACCTCCATCAAGCTATCCCCAGGCTGGGGCGTCACATGGTCAACTGAGAGGTCAGATGGGTCAAAGGTTAAGAAGGAAAGAGGGCCACCAAGCCACCAACCTTGTGTGGTCACAGAGTTGTGTGGTTCATGCATCTACGGATCACACTCACTGATCATGGTTGTGCCCCCAGAAAGTGCAGCCTTGGTCCCCTGGAGGAAATCATCAACAGGCTGTGTTCCCAAATAGGGCTTCATCAGAGAAGTGTTGACATCTATCCCTCCTGGTATCACCATGTGGCCTTTAGCCTCGATCACCTTGACACCTCCCGGAACAACCAGATTCTCCCCCACCTGCCTACCAAGGGTCAAATGCATGAGGAAAGGAACAAAGAGATGATGGGAAAAGTTGTAGCACAGCATGGATAAAAAGGGGTTGTGGTGGATAAGGAGGTGGAAAAGATCATAAAGGGTATAAGAATGTGAAATCATTATCAATAAAAATAATATATTTGCAGTGCATAGATCTATATCTTAATGCCTCTGCAGTTCTTTAGCATAATAATCTCTCTATATACGCACTTAATGAGTCCATCCTCAATATAGACATCTGCATAGAGAGACTGATCATCATTGACCACTCGCCCTCCTTTGATCAACAGCCTCTCGCTCTGTTGGAGAGAAGTAAAAAGAGAGGGAGGGAGAGGTACAAGAGGGATTGAATTCAGTCCTGACATTTTGATATATTGCACAATCCGTTATGTAATCCTTGACCTTATAGGAATATTATGACACAGTGCACAATGAGAGTGGAAAGAAATACATAGCTGCACAAGTGCTGTGCATGTGTGGGGTCTCATATCTGTTAATAATTTAGACTAATTGCACTTACGTTTGCACTCATTGTATGTAATGAGATTTACAACAAAATAAGGAATATTTAGAAACGTGCATTTTGGTCAGACTACCATGTGTCCACACCCTCTACCAGCATATAGGGTGCCTGGCAACAGCACTAGGAAGATGTTATGTCTCCATGGTAACCAGTGATCATCCATGGTTGGAGAAGACCAGTTGACAGCCCTGCTGATTTTTTAGGATCAAAAGCCAAGGATGCATACAAAAGAAAAGACGTGTTTATTGCAGTTATGTTCTGTCTTCACCATGAAATGTAATGTTTAGTTACAATAGATTCTTTTTTTCTTGTTGCTGTTGTCCTTGAATTCATTTAGCATTTTGTAACAGCCTAACCTAGGATGACAGAGGTTTTCTGCAGAATGCAGACTGCATCTTCTTTGCACTAACCCTATCTCGTACTTCTATAGTGCTTTGTGAAGGCCGGTTTTGCCTGTGCGACCCTCTTCAGATTGTCACACCAACCGAGCTAATCCTCTGTCAAGCGTCAGATTACACAACCACGAGGGAGAATACGCGCTTGGTTTGACACACATTGAGAACTGCCACCTTTGTGCCCTGGGTTTGCTGTTCCAAACAGGAGAAGCAGCAGAGGGGCCTTCTGCTCTTTGCCGCTTCACTAATTCTTTAATCCCCTCACTGCCGGCCAACGCCGCTGACCAGGCCGGGTCTCTTACCGTCAGATGGGGGATGCTGTTCTTCCCCTGGTAACCGCTTCCAGACATGCTATTTCTTTCGCTCTCCGCAGGGGCAGTCAACTCAGAAGCGAGCTGCGGTGAGTCCGGTGCCCTGCGCTACGCTCAGCGACCCTTTGTCTCCCCCCCAACCCCGAATGTGTATCGGTTATTGTTTCCGTGTGTGTGAGAGCGAGGGAGAACGATGAATCCGCCGCCGTACGGGCTGCGTCAGGATGCGTGGAGCGCGCACAGTGAAAGACAGGTGACGATCATGTGCGTGCGCATACGGAAAGGGAGCGTCTGTCTGGTGGCGTTCACGGCACCGAGAAAGACGGTGTACAGACCTCCCGCCCTCACACTCCCTAAACACACACACACACACGCACACACAAACAAACAAACAAACAAACAAACAAACAGTTCTCGTAAAAACGTTACAGAGGGCATGCTCCCTGTCGCTGTCCACTTCAGCACCACAGGCCAGACCCTGCCCCTAGCCTGTCTCGACGCGCCTCTATTTGCATATTTTTGGAGGATTTTATGAGACGTAAATGAAGATGTCCAAACTGCAATGCAGCACAGAAGTTCATAATTTTTGCAGACTGGAGCATTGAGCTCAAATCAATTCATGTTGGGATATTGTTCAGTTAATAATGTGACAGTTCAACTTAATTCCCTGTACAAAAATGACACAGCCATTAAAATTTCAACCACAGTGGGAAAAAATCGTCAGTCCTACCTTTCCATTTGGGCTTTCCTTGCCCGATCTGACCTCAAGACCGGTGCGTCCGTCGTCCCTCCCCACGGGCGAGTTAGTCAGTGACCCCTCTTGGGCCTCGCTGGGCGTCTTACCAATGGGGTCACCAGTATCCAAGAGCCTTTCTCGGCTCCCGCTTCTCGGAGTGCGGCTCCCTTTCCTCCCCACCGCGTAGTTGTCGAAGTCTATGGTTTTGCTCTCATACGCACCCTCCACGGAGCTGAACATGCCGTAGGTTTTCCTCTGGTTCGGCCCGGTGGTGATCGGTCCCGCCAGGTATACGGGTAGCTCATCCTCTCGGTTCCACTGCCTTCTGCAGTCAGACATTATGGGTTGCACGGGAGACGGAGCCTTCCCCAATATGATGGAAACAACAGCCTCGCTCGTTTTACGTCTAATCGGGTCACAGTGCCGCCTCTCGGGCAAACGCGCTCATTCGCATTCCGTGCTACCTAAGAATCCCGCTTCTTAAAACACACGCACACGCGCAAAACAACCAGCGAAACGATGTTCCAGTTTTAACAGGAGATGTGATGTCGGTATGGATAAGTTTAGCTCCTCAGCAACACTGTAAACAAACATAGCCACAAATAAAATGAAAGCAAGTAGTCCCCCTTTGTCTGTATCTCTACTACTCCTCTTAATGTGGGGGGCTGTGCGTGGGCGGCTCACACCATCAGCGGATTAAACCCACATCTGGAGGACTAGACAGATTAGTGTCTTCAGAGTTAGCTGCTGTTTCCATAGTAGGTCGTGAGTGTGTTGCAAGACACTGGACTTGGATGAGTGCGCCCCGAGGCTCAGAAAAGTCTCCAGCTGGAAGCAGGTGCTTTTATCTAAGCAGTGACCTGTATATACTCATGGGATGTTCGCTGATGTGCGATGAGAGTTGAAATCTTGTTCCAGGCAGCAACAGAGTGTCCTTCCCATTGCCCATCCCTGGGGATGCTGGTAAAGGGCGAAAGATGAAGAAAGAAAAGACAGAGAAGCTGGGAGCTGTCTGCTCAGTGCTCTGGTGCAGGTGGACAGCTCCCAGAGGGACAATGCACCGAATATGAAACACAGCACAGACTATTGTGTGTGCAGTGCATTATGATACACGCAGGTCTGGGCTCACTCGCTGCCCATGAACATCTCTATTACATAACTGAAAATAAATTAATAGATAAGCGTGAAAATAATATGCTTAAACAATACATAATCATAGGGCATAATTTATAATAATTAAATACTTGAATTAATACACGATTTCATAAATTCTAGATATTTGCAATTAACGAATGAACAAGTCAAAAATGTATATGTATATTCCACCAAATTTGTTGAGAACCAGTCAAAAGACGGCGCATGTGCCATATTGGATAGAGTCAGACTCCATTAAGAATAGATTTAGGCTATATAGCTTTTGACCCGAAACATTCAGTTGAAAAAAAACTCCATATGCAGCTTCACTGGATATCAGTTAATCACTATTTTAAGTTTGATTTTTTTTACGCGAGATGATATTTATGTGAATTTAATTATCTGAAAAGAGACGCGAGGTGAAATATTTAAAAATCATTCGGCCCTCACAGTTGGTAACAACCAGTCGGATTAAGCTGGCCATTTGATTGGCATTTCTTCCCTCCCATAGAGGAAAGTCTATTTTTAAGTAGGCGGGCCACGAAGTGTTGTTTATAGACCTAGAGACGTGAGAGTGTCCAGTGACCAGCGAAGTGACCAAGCGTGCCGTGTCTGATTTCACGGGGCTGTGTGGGGCGGAATGGACCCCGGCATGGACAACAGGCACAACTTTTAAATTCAACAGAGCAGTTTTTATCCCGCAGAAATCAGAGCTTATATAATCACCAAGTAAGTTTTTGTTGTGTTGCTTTGCTGAGTGTTGACTTGCGCAGGTTTACTGATGGCATGAAGTTCAGAGTTCCTGAGTCCTACCGTGGTGCCTGTGACTGTGAGACGACTCAAGCTCAAGGCAGCAAAGATGCCAAAGCTGTGACGCTGATTAACTGTATTCTCAAAGCTGATTTGAGGCATGTTTTTCTTTGGAATTTTAAATATTAAGTCACCGTTTTGTTTAGTTTAATACATTTTATTGCTAAATATTCTATTAATTATCCTGTTTCTTACACTTCTGTTATATTTTAGGTGCAATATATCAAAGGGCCCTCCAATTTCTCTGACAGGGCAAAAGACCACTGTCCAATCGGTCGTCACCCACTATTATAACTGTTTTACTACAATATATGGTTGTCATAAGTTACACATTTACTATCACTTTTTTTGCTCCCAGGAAACATGGAGAAGGATTTCCCATCAACACCCTCTGCTGTCAATATGCAGGGGTCAAGCCCTGTGCTGGATGGATCCTCCACAGCCTCCCCCACAGAGATCCATCCCTCACCTGTCTCTAGTAACCCCTCCACTGGACTCTCCAAGCCTGCCAAATCTCTGTTATCTACAGAAACCCCTACAGAATCTAGAAAATCCTCATGTTCCTCTCCACTGTCAGTTCACACCATCTCTGAACCAATAGATTCCCCCCCTGCTCATTTAGACAAGTCACAGCCATCGTCTTATGCTGTGTCTGCCAAAGCTCCTCCTAAGACACTTTCCACTAAACCCTCCTCTCCTTCTCCAGACAGCACACCACTTATTACTACTCCTAACCCCTCTAGCCCTAAAACCTCCAAAATGTCACTCTTTTCCAAGCTCACATCTGCATCATCCAGCCACACTCCAGCAGATTCCCCTTCCACTACTGCTTCCTCCACAACTTCTTCCACTGGCCCCATGAAAAAGACCTTTGCCTCCATAGCCAAGCGGGTGATAATTCAGGAAAGACTTCGGAAAGCAGAGGAAGAGGATGCTACAGATGACGAAGATGGTAAGGATGCCTTCATTTTGAGTCTGGGATTATATGACACATTGTGAGTGCTGAAGTCGTGGCCGTATTTCTGTGTTAAGGTGATAAGCCTTGTGCTATGTTTTGGAAAGTCTCTTCCTGTGCAGCAGGGTAACCCTGCACTTACACATTCTCATGACCAGAATGGAGACTTACTTTGATTAACTTTGTTTTTCTTCTGCTAATACTGTGCTGTAAAGTATTCTGAGACACATTTCTGCATATAGGGTGACAACAACAAAAAAAAAATAGTAACATAACTAATATAAACATAGAAAATTCAATCAACTTGGTCATATTAACTGGTAAAATATCTGTATCCTCTACATACATCATTCCAGCAACTGCATTTATGCACTTACACACTACACACCTCTCACATTACATGGATTTTATGTTTTCCCAAAATCCCTTGTTCACACGCTGCTGAGGGTATTTTTTTAATTTTTTTATGTTTTGCACAGGTTCATGTCCTCTTCAAGATGTAGTGTTAAACAAATTGTATTTCTTGATGGCATTTTTTAACTTTTTACAAATGCAACAGTCTCAGAGCGGAGCAGGACACAGAAGTTCCATCCATGTACTACATCAGTACAAGAGAGGTAGAATAAAGGCGCATTTGAGTGTCCTCTCATCTTTAAGCACTCTACTTTTAGTGTCAACATTTGTTCGTTTTGAACAATCCATCTGTGTGTTCCTCTCGCTCATTACATGCTCCTCTTGTTGCTCTCAGCCGGGCGTACCCTGAATGCACTCAGACGCAGCAAACAAAGGAACCACACATCTCGTTTGAACTGGTTTCACTGTGCCTGTTAAAAATCTCTTCAAGATGAAGCGTGTTATTATTTTAATATGCAACACATTGCGGTTCAAATAGAAACCTCTTCATTCTGCCAGCTGTTCCTTCAATAAAGTTATATAGCTATACAAGTTTTGAGATAATTATGCATTTTACTGATTCATGAATCGTTCTTTAATCATAGAGGTTAATATGTGAACATTTAAAAAATCTCCTCTCATGTCCTCCAGATGAAGAACTAGAGGAGGAGTTATCGATGGAGCAGATAGAGGAAAAAGCCAATGGTGGTGATCCTAGAGCTCAGACCAGGGTAAGTGAAATAACATGCGCTGGCACTTGGCATTGTTTTTAGCCCTGCTGGTTGACTCAGACCGGGTGTGAGTTTATGTCTATTTTTGGCCATTTGGAAGCTGATTCCAGACTTTCAATTTGATACGCAAAATACTGTCACACATAAAAATCATTAACATAAGAGAACTGCAGCATGTACTCACTTTGTAAAACAGTGAAAACAGTGAAACAGTGAAATGTACATTCTCTTTATTGCTCATTCTATACAAGTACTGTACAGAGGTGGAGAGATACCCACAACTTCTGTCATCATAAATGCCATGTATTTTGGCCACTAACAACATTAGTGTGTGTGTATTAGTATGTGTGTGTGTGTGTGTGTGTGCGCGCGCGCGCGCGTGCGTGCGTGCGTGTGTGTGTGTGTGTAAAAAACATATGTTTGTAAGATTTTATGCTCGCTGTAACATAGTTGCAAACAGGAATGTGTGGGAAGTCATGAAATGATGGTCAAGATTAGAAAATAGTAACTTGATAGATGGCGTCTGCTGTTCCTGGAAAACACTGTAATTAGCTATGACAGAGACACCAATGACTACAGGAACAGGGACTTGTTTCTTCTGTATCTGGCTTCTATCATCAGTGGCTTTCATCTATGTGAACTGTGCATTGGTTTGATTGGAACTGATTTCTACGAAAGAAGTACTTTCCATAAAACCTGGACATTGCATGCATTGTCCCAAGTAATAGGAACAGTGTTGCTAGAAATAAAAGTTACTGTTCAAAGAAAAAGAACAAACTATTTTATAGCTTTTTAACCTTTTCATGTCCCACAAGCAATGATAAACCACATCAGTATTTTCTTTGTCTTCTCAGTCACTGGCTCTTCTGCTCTTAGTTTCTTAGCCAGTATTATATACTTAAATTATTACACTTTTATGAAGATATAAATACTTTTTAGCATCTGCAGCAATATATTATACAGTATATTAATTGTAAAGACATCAAAAACATACATATTTTAGTAATTGTAATGTTATCTAATGTAATGTAATATTTCATATAATAATGAAGTGAGATGAAGGCCTTTTAAATAATTTCTTCTGTTCTGCCTTTCTCTTGTGTTTCAGCTAGGTCAGCATTATTTGAGTCTTGCCAAAGAAAAGGACAAAGAGATAAATAATTGTCTCGCTGTTAACTGGCTGATAAAAGCAGCTAAACAGGGAAGAAAAGGTGCAGGAAAATTATTGCAGCGTTGCTGGATCCAGAAAAAAGGTTAATGTCACCCAGCTCAATACATGAATGTGCATTTTAGTATTTAAGTTAGCAAGTTTCTTAACCATCTGCCATCCTCTGCTAGGAATCACTCCAGAGAATGAGGCTGATGTACGGAAGCTGTCCACAGAAAGTAAATTTGAGCAGGCAGTACGCAAAGCAGCCATGATGATGTACTGGAAGCTCAACCCAGACAGGAAGAAGAAGGTGGCTGTGGCTGAGATGCTGGAAAACGTCAGCCAGGTCAATGCAGTGCAGGGTAAGATGCACAGACAATCACAGACACATGAACCCCATATCTAGTACAATCTATGTATTCACAACAATCCTTTGTGGTGTACAACAGACTCCTCGGAATGCTGCAGCATGTTGCTGTTAAATATATCAGATGCACAATCCCCCCATCTTTTTGTGATCTCAGTGTTTGCAGCTGTCATGGTGAACCCTATCATATTACCTACAGGCATGCAGTGCAGCGATTTCAATTCACTGGTGTTGTGTTTATTACTCACCAACAGGTGGCACTGTCAGCAGAATTCCTGGCTCAACTTTAGGTCAGACCCAGAAAGTATTAGAGAACATGGTGAGCAGTGAGGGTAAGTATCCAGAAAGGGTTAACAGAGAGAGAGAGAGAGAATATAGTTTATACTTTTTATAATCGCCTGTGCTGTGTCCTCTCAGCTAAACAGCTGGTGGACCTTGATGACTTTGTTGAGATGACACAAAAGTATGCACAAGGTATTGTCCCTGCTGCATCCCAAAAGGACAACCAGGTCACAGCCAAGCCTGACAGCCCTGAACCTCATGACAGTGGGAAGGTAAAAGAGCAAATCTGCAAACAAAGTGTGTAACATAGTATGTGATCATTAGAACAGAAATGTTATGTTATGTTGAATTACAGCTATTCAGGCTACTGTGTGTGTGTGTGGGTGGGTGTGGGTGTGATTGTATGCATTTGATTGTTCTTTGAAGCCCAAGACTGAGTTGGTCCCTACGGGATTTAAGAAGTCCCACAAAACCTGTTGGGGTTTTGGCAGAAGTGGGATGATGTTGGACACTAAAAGGACTGGGGCCATAAAAAAAGCCATGGACATGAAATCACGTTTAATGGTATTTAATTATATCAACTTTTATTACAATTATACTATTCTTCTATATTTTGTGTATATCTGTTGAATGCCTGTTGTTGTGGATGTGTTTATTCTTGTTAAACCATTCAGTTTCATTCACATTTGCTGCTTTTACATGTTAATTGTTCCAAGCGTTGTATCTGTCTCTCTGTATATCAGATGCTGCAGTACCCATTGCATGCCATTGTGGAGATGAAGGAGCATCTAGTTGACTGGGCATCACGCGCCGGTGTCCTGTGGCTTAGCACAATCATCCCCACACATCATGTCAACGCACTTATTTTCTTCTTCATCATCAGCAACCTGACAGTTGACTTGTTTGCCTTTGTCATCCCTCTGCTTGTTTTCTACCTCTCCTTCATATCAATGATCATTTGCACACTGCGTATTTTCCAGAGCAGCAAGGCAAGTACATTTAGACAGTTTTGTTTTTCTCAAAATGTAAAGTTACATT
The DNA here is from genome assembly GCF_900324485.2 of Mastacembelus armatus. NCBI lineage: Eukaryota > Metazoa > Chordata > Actinopteri > Synbranchiformes > Mastacembelidae > Mastacembelus > Mastacembelus armatus. Next base: position 11,290,512 of record NC_046633.1, on the reverse strand, counting down.
TCTATTAAGCCCCACTGCCTTTCAGTGCAAAATCTATGGTGCTACATGTTTCTCCGTTGTACTTGTTTGTTGGAAGTTTTTCAATTGTCCTTCGCTCTTTTCAACTGTGACAGTGGGAAAATCTTATAGGCAGGTCACATCGTGATTTTCCTTGCTACCATATAGTTACATGACCTGTGGAATAACATGAAACAGAGTGGCTAGGACAGTGGACACTGACCTTGTGCCTAAACGGTAATATTAATATGTGGTTTTCTTCTTCTTCTTTTTTTTTGTTTTTTGTCAAGAGTTGGGAAAACCTCAAGGCCCTGACATCTCTGCTGATGCGTTTTGACCCAGGGCTGGATGTGGAGCAAGCAGAGACCAACTTTGGTTGGAACAACCTAGAGCCATATCTCTACTTTATCATTTCTGTTTTCTTCGTCATTTTCTCCTTCCCTGTGGCTGACAAGCACTGGATCCCCTGTTCCGAGCTCTCGACTGTGGCCATCTTCTTCACCGCTGTCAGCTACAAAAGTCTCAGTCCCACCGCTGCGATGTATGCACGCAGGGCAATGGTCATAGAGGTCAGGGTACACACAACACTGCCATAACATATGCAAATAAATGATCAGAATTAGTATTGTGCAGGTTGTAGCTTAATAACAAATCACAGTATATTTCACATTATTTGCATAATAGCTACAGTCTTAAATAGTAACAAAATTAGTTTGCAGTATCTGCAGGTGGACTGAGAAAAACAAAACATCAAGATAATCCATTTTAATAATCCAAGTTAAATGTTTTGCATCTGAGAATTTTAAATAAAATATTCCCTCAAAGTTTGGCAAAAGTTTATGTATGTATTTTTTTTTCAATCCAGGTAGCATCGTCTTTGTGTTGCCTGACCCAGTTCCTTCCAGAGAACATGAAGGCGCTTCGTTTCCTGGGTCGCACCTTCACCACACTGCCACTAGGGGAGTCAGTGGTGCTGAAGCTGAGTCTCCCCTGCCTGCTGTATGTTTATCTGTTCTTCCTGTTCTTCAGGTGAGAAAGAGCATTTGGGCATCAGGATGTGTTTGATGAACACCAGTTCACATACTGGACTGGGCTTTTAACTACAAACCAGTATATTTGTGAATTGGTTAATTTATGTCTTCAAAACATAATATTTTACTCACCTTATTCAATTGTTTCTTTTTTCTTCTTTTCTGTTTCATTTCACCCTCAGCATGGCAAGGGTGCGTGGTTTTCATGGGACTTACTGCTTCCTGGTTCCATACCTTGTGTGCTTCATGTGGTGTGAGTTTTCTGTGGTGCTCCTCCAGAATTCCTCCGCTGTGGGTCTGATCCGCACCTGTGTGGCCTACTTTCTCTTCCTGTTTGCGCTGCCTCTTCTGGCATTAGGCCTCGCCATCATGTTCTTCATCCAACTCTTCAAGTGGTTTCTTGAGCTGGAACTGACAAAGATGATTGTGACCCTGGTAGTGTGTGCAATTCCTGTCACCCTGCGGCTCTGGACACGATTCAGCATGTCGATTCTGGATGTCTTCCGCTCAGTGACGCACCGCGGCCCAGTTAAACTCATCTTACTCTGTATCTCCATGGTGATCCTGTTCTTCTCTATCTATGTGTATCATGCAGAGGGGCAGAAGGTCTACAACTCCACTTTGACTTGGAGCCAGTACAGCCAGGTATGTGGACCCCCTGCATGGGAAACCAAAGGCATGGCCCAAACACAGATCTTTTGTAGCCACTTGCAGGGACACAGAATCACTTGGACCGGGCGTTTTAAGCATGTTCGTGTGGCCGAAACAGAGAATGGGGCACAATCCGTCATTAGCATGTTGCCGGTGTTCATGGGAGACTGGCTGCGATGTTTGTATGGCGAGACATATCCCACGTGTGAGCCGAAGAATGTTACAAATCAAACGGCCGCAGATTTGGCCTCCAGTTCTGCATCGTCTACAATCTCACTACCCAAATTGCTCCGAATGCAAGAAGAAGAAGAGCTGTGTCAACTCAAAGCTCTGGCCAAACACACCTGCCATATCAAGCGCTTTGACAGCTACAGCTTTGAGGTGACAGTAGGTATGATCCGTGATGGAATTGTGGAGGTAGATGACCCAGCCTGGGATATAATCCTAATGGCTACCCATGAGTTCAGACAGGTTCTGCTTAATCTGAAACCTGGTAATCTGGTGGAGTTTAGCACCAAGTTGGAAGGCCGTCTTGGAGCCAGAGCTCCAGCCTTTGAGTTAAAATCCATCCACTGTTTAGATTGTGTTTCTTCACTGTTGACTGGAAGCAGGCAGGTAAAGATAGAAAGAAACTGGAGACGCACCACAATGAGAGCCCTAAAGTTTGCATTCGATTTCTTCTTTTCTCCATTCCTTTCTGCAAAAATAACTGCCTGAGAAGAAAGACGGCAATGTTGAGATGCAACAGTCATTTACATACACTTCTAAGGCTGTTCAAGAGAGAGATGCCAGATGACTTATGTTTTTTTACTCATGCCTTGTCCTTTCTGGAGTGAGATGTTTGGCCTAATATGTACCAACTGTATGATCTATGACATCTATCAGGGTTTTTTAGATGGTCTGAACAACCCTTACAACTCTTAGGCTGGCTGCACACAAGACGATTTTCAAATCATCTAATTCAACTTTGAAAATGATTTTTAAAATTACAGTATAACCCTCCGAATGCACATTGACTACCAGACAGGGAGACCACACACTTTGCATTTGCAATAACAATTTCACGGTTTCATGTTGGCAAATCCACATTTCGCAGAAACTCCCATAATCAAATGTGACTTTGGGACCCATGCCTTTTCCCTATCAGTCCTATTGTGGTATATCTTGCACAATAAAATAAATAGACACTTGTGTCTGACACTTGCCATAATTCAAAAACTTGTCTTTTTTTTCAATTCTCCATTTGGCTGCACTGTGTTGTGATGCACTGCCATGTTTTTGAGCTGTAAAAGTACGTAACATCTGGTATTCCACAAGAGCCGCCCTGATCAGGAATCTTAAATATCAAACATGTTTATGAGCAAGGCTCTGACTCTATTAGGAGCAGTAAAATAATCGTATCAACACCACAGACTTGAGGATTAGACAAATAACTGGTTGAGACAAGCCTTGAATAGGGCCATGCCCCCACAATCAAAAACAAATCGGGCCCAAAATAGGGCATAAAATTGTCTAGTGTGCAGTGAGCTTTGGCTATGCAGGATGGAACTCAGGCCATCTGGGGAGTAGACGAGTTTGTATGTATATGAATTATTCTCAATCATTCTTAAACTCTTAAATAAGAAATCACAAGGGTTACTGTAACACTCAACAAAAGATTGTCCAGGCGTAGAGATTGTAAGCGCTGTCTGAAGACAGGGTTATTGTAAACTGTGTAACTGACTTTATCCTTATTGTGGTTGTGGTATAAAAAATTGGAGAAAGGATAGTAAAGCAGTCAGAGTCTATGATGTTTCTTGTGAGTCTGTTTCCAGGGCCTAGAATAAATCATTTAAGCTGAAAGAGACTGACCAGAGAGTGTTTTGAATAATCAGGTTTCCTATTCCTTCAAAAAGTATATATTTTTTTCAATTTCCAGTACAATCATAAATACCTGGACTAAAGTTTAGCCATCAAGTGCTTGTTCATGAGGGATTTGTTCCATTTATACATAAAGTGCCTTAGGCTGATTTTTATTGTAACTTGGCACTATATAAATAAATTGAATTGAATCTGGCAGACTGCAGGTAATATTTGCAGAGACTGTACATTATTTACAAAGAAATTGTAAGATGTATCTTTAATAGAGCAATGTTGCTGCTGCTTTTGTACTAAGGAACTTCTTTTATGTAATTTGTTTGCATGTATAGTAATGTACATGTACAATGTACATTTGGGTTTGTATACATTAGTGCCATTATTTATTATTTATTTATAGGTCTTTAGATTGGGTGCTGAGTATATATTTCTAGCCCTGTATGCCAATATTCTTAAAACTTTTTGGTCTTAATCTTATTTTTAATTAATGATTAGATTTCCATTTGTCTTGAGCTGTAATCCACTTAAAATGATTACATGTCAACAGAGGGTGTTGGTGGTCAACTTACAAGCTTGTCATAGTACAGCTGTAATCTCAGGTTAATTTTTATTTCAAACTTACACATAAAGATCAGTCATGTCATGGCTAATTATTGTGTCTTACTATGTATCGTATTTAGCAGAACCATGCAGAAATATATAATATAGAATTAATAATTTAACTTACTAAGAGTGGTGATTTCTAGATGTGATTTATATCCAAAGGTGCATCATTACTGATTGATGATTACATTACATTTTATTTTCTTTTAGTGTATGTATGTGCTTATTCTATGGAAAAGTGTGAACATTAGTGTCATAATATAGAGCGCATTTAGATAGCCCTGATGTCAATATAGTCACATTTGAAAACCAAGTACTTCTAGTTTTTGACTTTTTCATATTAACTTAATTTCAATGTTTTAATTCACTGTCCACATCCTCCTTTTGAAGCAAAGTTTTAAAAAAATGTAAACAAAGAGCAAACATTTATTAAAATCTAATATCTGAAAAATGCACAGTGATAAAGCCTGTTTCAGCTTTTCTTTGGGGTGGTTTACTGCCATTACTGTAACTGTGAATAATACAGTGTGTCATTGCTGTTGAACCTGTGTTCTGTGAGTATGATTGCATTTTTATTTAGTAATTGAGTTTTTTTGGGGGGGTGTGTGATAATAAAAATGCTTGACTTTGAAACTAAATCTCTTGTGGATGGTTTTATTCAGAATGAAAGTGTTTTAATGATGAGACAAAATGATGCGCCATAAAATAGAAAGAGACATAAAAGGATCCAACACATTTTTTGTCAGATGTTCTGTAATTTTATTAATGCACATTCCTTTCATTCACCTCATATGAATTATGTGTTTTGTACTGTTAAGAGTTCTCTTTTTTAAAGTATGACAGATATACACGCTAGTAGCATTGAATAATGGCGACATGCTGCTGCCGTGTTCCTGAACACAAATCCTCTCGTTGGTTCTACTCTATGTGGTAGTGGTGGTTATGATGTGATTACAGCTGACTTGTTCTAAATTATGGCTCAAGGAGCGTCCTAGAACTTATATAATGCTTTAGGTAGCCTGTCACTATGTAAACCATTTTCCTGTTGTTTGTCATTATCAAGGATTTTGCTGTTGTGCACTTTGTTCAGCCAATGAGTGCAGGACTGTCTGCATTCAATAACACCAATGAAGGGTGAAATATAGCAAGTGTCACACACAGCAACATAAACATTTGTAAACTGTGAAACCAAAGGATGTGAGAAGTGCGGAGAGGGCTGACAAGTAGAAACACTCTAATAACAATTTTCTTCTTTTCTTGGAGTTTAAGGTTTACACAGTGAACTGTCATCGATCAAGCAGACAGAGCAACTGTCAGGTTTTGAAAAAGTGCAAAAGGACTTGTTACTTTTCGCCTCTACACCGATTCTTTTACTCCACCTTTAAACAGTTAATATTCAGACCACTTACAATAATCCCATCAGGGCCAAGGTCACTTGAAAACAAAGCACTTCACTGTAAATAATTAAATCTTGACCAGGTCACACAATTCAGTCACCTAACTGCTGTACATCCTACACTTTCAGTGTCGCACCCCAGAGTAGCATGTGGCACTGTGAGGTATATGGTATAATGACATTAAAACCTCTGACATGACAAATTCACATGACATTATTGTTTCAATGCAATGTACATAATGAGATATTGCATGGATGATAACTTTCAGACACAATAGACATGGATCTTTTGATTAAAATTTTGATCAGCTGAATCAAGGGCCTCTTATCGACAATGTGCTTAGATCCCAACTTTTCTTTGATTGTAAGATTTCTTATCAAAATGTGCTCATGCATTTATAAAATTGACCTTTTGATTGTTTCTTCGATTTGCAACTTCGATTTGCTGTTAATTTTAGACTTTATCACCAATTACCATTAATGTGAACACGTTTGGGCTCAATACTGACACGCTGTCTGCTCAATTACAATAATTTACCTTGTAACTATGTAGACGCCAAGACAAGGAAAAAGCCCTTGATACAGTAATCAATACAATATATACAACAAAACAGTAAGTGTTCATTTGTGCACGACTCCCTCCCTCTCTACAGCCAGCAATGCCTATGTATGTATATTCTACTGCAAGCAAAAGCTCCTCCATTGTATTTTAACCTGAAATGGTACGATACCACAACCTTCCTATAAATTAGATTTCAGTTTCATTTGCGATGTACTAGACAAAATGCAACATTAACCTTTTAGTTCTCTGGAAGCAAAATTGGTACCACCTTAAAAAAAGAACAGTATATTTACAGCTAACAGTAAAAATGTGTGTATTCATTTATATTACCTGTAGAAGAAGAGCTCACGTTTTAAAGCAGGAATACTGCTGCACTGTGTTTTTGTTAGTGCTATTATTGCAAAGTGAATAGGGCAACGATTATGGGTGAATTGTGCATGCAATCTCCAAGAGCACTGCTCTAAAGGAGAGGTTTAGCTGCTGTTGTCACCCAATAGAAAAAAAGGTTGCAAGATGTCGTGAAGAGCTGTACAATAACGTCACTCCTAGTATTCTACAATTGTGAAAAAAATGCTTAGATTCTGATGCACTATCTGGCAAAGTTATTTGGAATCCACAATCTAATCTTAACAAGTCCTTCATGTTTTGTAGCGTCATTCCTTTTTCATTGCTACCCATATCTTCCTTTTTGTGTCAAATGGTACCAGAGCACATCAGTGAGGAGTACAACATTGTGTGGGCAACAGCACTGAGTCATTGCAGATGGAGAGGTGTCCCCGCACCTCTATTACTGCCCCTACTTAAAAAAAATAGGAATAGAGTGGGACCAAAACACACCCTGATGTCCAGTTCATCTCAGTGTTGAAAAGGATGTTACACACCCACCCTAGAGACCAGATAAATTAACAGCCTTGTCATTATGTCATGAATCCAATCTTTTATCAGTGCAAACAGATGTTGCATCTTGTGAAATATCTTGGCTCATTAAGGCTGCCCACTCTGCATGACTTCTTTCCAAATATAATAAATAGTTTGTTTGTTTGTGTTTCGTGTTGTGTTTGACAGAAAAACCAAGCACCAGTCACTGTTCATACGTCCATCGCTGTCACTGCGCCTCAGGGTTGACACGATCCTGGAAGATGTACAGGTTATTGGTGGCTGCTATGGCGATGATATTCTCAGATGGGTGCCAAGCCATGTGCAGGATTTTCTTCGTAAAGTCCAGGCTATCAACACCCACGTCTCCACGGCGACGTTTACCACCAGTATAGACACGCCGGGTCCGCAGAACAGCTCGAGGCTTGCTGCTTTCCCGCCACGCCTCCAGGGTCACACCTCGACCCGTCTCCCTGTCAAACATCCGGAAGAAGCTGTTGTACGCTCCTGTCATGATCACACTGGGGAGAGAAGAGGAGGGGAGACATAATGAGAAGTCAGATTTGAGAAGGGCAAACAATTAATGTAGATGGTGTCAAGACAGAGAACTAAGATGAAGACAAAGGTTAGTGGAAGGATGAGGAGGAAAAAAAGAGGAAAACGAAACTGAAGGAATAGGGATCGATGTGATGTCTGCAAAGCCTGTCTGTGATTGATTTAAATGTCGTACATTGGCAGAGGCAGAGCATTTAGAAACTCACTGCAAGCAGAAATACTCTACCACATGCCCACATCGTTTGGTTTTAAATGCGTGTAAATATACTGTACTCTGTCTATCTTTTCTCTTTTTCTCTCTTACACTGCCACTTACCTGTCTGAGCTGTTCCAAACACACTCAAACTTGTCAAAAATGCAGTCGTTTTCATAAAGGGAGCACAGCTTACTCCTTAGGTATTCATGAACCTGGGGAGGATGCAGACAGTCATGTTTAGTTTCTGCTGTAGACACAGAATTGTACATGGCAGCACGGTGGATTGAACACATATTTAATCTAACATCTATAAAAATCCATTAAAACATGGATTCATATTTCATCTTGCAGTCATACCCTTCCTGATCGTCTCAAATTCTCTACACTACATTCTGCACATTATCTGCATACAGTATTAAGAAGAAGATTTTTTTTTTTTAACCTGGTAAGTCTCAACGGGGCCCTTGTCCATGTTCAGGTCCCACACCTTAGCGGTGAGGTAGTCTCTGGTCAGCAAGTAGCGTCCACTGTGACTGAACTTGACGTCCGACACAGAGGATATGATCTCTGAGAAGAAGGACCGGCTCCCTGGATCCTCAGGTTCCTCAAACACTGGACAGAGAGTCACAGTTTATTTTTAAGTAAAACTCCTCCAGATAGCTTCTTGTATTTCTTGTAAGTCATTATCGATAAATGCAAATATGGTATGTTGTTATTTTTAACAGATAGCATGCAAACTACCGCTAATCTCTACAGCATTGCTCACATTTGCTGTGTTTGTCACAGAGTGCGGAGGCTCTCATGTCACAGAGGCGCAGGGTGCCCTTGCTGCTGCTGTACACAAACAAGTGGCAGTGCTGAGGGTGGAACTCTGCTGCTGTTATCACCTCTGTCAGATCCTCCATGTTGGCTGGTTTGATGTCCACAATATCTGAGAAGAGGGTCCGTCAAAGAAGAAACAGCACAGAGATCTTGGACATCATACTCTTATTTTAAGTAGGAGAAAAGTGTCATTCTAACATAGAGGTGAAGTACACCCAGGAATCTAATAAGCATCAAAGGGCACAGTGAGACGAACGGCTTGTCAACAAACCATTTACATCCATTTAGTATTGTGCTTAGTTACTTTTTTTGCTGTTCTCCATGCTCAAAATGTTCACCAGTCTTAATCACAGCCCAAAAAATGCACCCCAACCAGTCCCCAATATGCACACTCTGCTCCCCTCTCTCTGTTCTATTTGTGGTAGTCCTCTGTGGTTCAGCAGAAAGTGTACCGCTGAGTGAATTATTTAGACTCTTCTTCCATAGTTGCCTCTATGATTTTCTAGGTCAGCTTCCATTTGAATGGGAAATCACCAACATGCTACAGTCTGCACTCAACACAGACAGGGTGGTACACGACATCCCATCAGCAAAATGTAAACATGTGCTGCTTACATTAAACATAAATCAATGATGAATTAAGATGAATGGGGATCTAAAGGATATTTCCACAGTACATTTCAAGAGGCACAGTTTGGTAAACACCATGAACTTAACATGTGGTTTTTGCTGTTTACAGTGATGGCAATGAATGGTATAACTGATTAATACAAACCGTGCACAATGAATTTCAAATGTGCATATGTCTTTAAGGTAGCATGCCATAGGCATTTACAATACAGTTAATGTAAATCTGCTCCAATGAGCAATAACACTAATAATGAATGTGTCATATATAAGATTATACATGCCCTGCTTTTAACAGTATATTTTCATACACTTATTCACTGATAAAAAAGTTTCATCCCACCAACATCTGACAATAAGCAACATAATAGCCATTAATTTTAGGTTGGGAAATTATTCAATAAATAAACACATCCCCAAGATTCCACTGACTCATTATTACACACATCTGTATAATAATCTCCTTAAAGAGACACAGTGACATACACTTAAGGTCTCTGCTATACACCTGTTCTGCTTTTCTGCCTTGGTTTATGTTTGTGTTTCAGAAATTGATTTTTTTGAAAAGATGATCTAACTTTCTCATTGAAAACCCCTAAAAATACTCCCAGTGGTCTATTTCGTATTTCCATTTAGCAGTTCTGGAAATTTCATACCCTGTGAAACTGGAGAGTCCTCATCCTGTGGGAGATTAGGTTAGAAACAAACATCATGCAGGAGCTATTAAGTTATAGAAAACACAGAACATTGTTTTTGCAAAATGAGCTTAAAAATATAAATAAGCACAGGATAAACAATACAAATCACTGTTTTGAAGGATACTGAAGCTGCGGTCTGTGATGCCCAGGTGCCACATATTGATGCGGAGGTCATCAGCAGACAGGTACGTCTCCCCGTCACTGTTGACTGAGATGGAGTTGACATGGTAGGTATGTCCATTGGCAAACACTCGTCTGGGACGGACCTCTACCATCAGATCAGTAGGTTTTAGCACTGGCACCTTTAAGAAAGACAAATGTGAAAGATTACAAATTAATGAAGGAAGAAGAGACAGCAGGGGTAAGAAAGATGAAGCGCTGAATTAGAGGATATGAGAGTTAGGGATCATATTAAGGAACTGAAAGCACTGGACTAACCTGATACACATTTGAATCACCAAAATAAAAGCTTGGATGTTCTGGTGCACGTGTGTGTGTGTGTTTGAGTGTCAGGTGCACACCTGCAGTGATGTTATGGTAGAGATGTCCTTGAGCCGCCCCTCCTCATCTTTCAGGTTGTATCCCTCTGGTCTCTTGTCTCTCTCACTCACCTTCCACAGTTTAATGGTCTTATCTGTGACAGGCAGAAAGATTTCCACATTCACAGTTGATTCAGATGAGGCAAATATATCAGTAACAACTATGGACAACATGAGCTGCTAGAACATAAACAGCCAGTGGAAAATACAGGGATGTTTATGCCAGATTTTAGACAATCCAGATGATCATTTTTATTTACTGTAGTTTAAAATTGTTCCTTAAGAAATAAAACCACTTTGCAAAATATGCAGAATTTCTTCAGAACAGGGTCCCCAGGTTTCAAGACAGTAATAAGTAATTAAGGCAGAAATTGAATTCTTTGGCAGATTGATTCCACTATTGTACCCACAAGTGTCGCTCCAATGACTGGCTTGACGTTATTTTATCCTTTCTAGGTGAAAAAAGATGATGCCTGGGTAGCACCATGCTGGGAATTATATTTCCACTGTATGTCACTGATGTCTCACCATTGGTGGAGAGGAGGAAATGAGCTGCGTTCTGCTGTGGCAGCCATTTGATCTTGTTGATTTTCTCTTCGATCTCCAGACTTTTCAGGTAGTCAAAGTCTGGTTCGTGGCTCTGGAACGTGCTGTAGACATTGTACTCCCCAGAGTCCCCCGTCTCCCCTGTGTCCTCTGGCTCTTTAGACTGCCCAGAGTCAATAGTGAAAAAACACACTTTTTAAAGGACATTTCTACTTGTAAAGACAACACAAAGCATAAACATTTACGACTACGTTAAGCACAATTTTGAAATGCTCTAGTGGAATGTGGATATGCTGGGTATAAAAATGGGAATTTAGTTTTAAATATTAATCTGACCTCAGTCTCTCTCTGGAAGATGACCACTCGGCCACCTTTATCACCCGTGGCCAGCAGGTCACCCGTCTGGTTAAACTCCACCGTAGAGATGACATCAGCTGGAAGGAATACAGGAAATTGGGGAGGAAATTAAGTGGGATAATGGTTAGGATAATAGAAGTACAGAGAAAGGGAGACAAAGACAAAGAGATATATAATAGTAGGCAGAATGAAAATGAGGATCAGAGAAGTACAAGACAATACAAAGGTAAAAGGGGGATGCGATGTAAGAAAAAACTACTGGATCTTTACAAAGTACCTTGTTCAGTAAATGGACATATTATTTCTGCAAACAGCTCTTTAAAGTCCAAACCATAAATCCACAAAAGTATAAATAAAATATAAAAGAGCAATTCAGACATAATGCAGCCATAAAACTGAAATGAATCTGTTCAATAATACCAGCATGTTATCTGACACCACAGAGACAGCAACGACACACTGTCTGTTCTACCTTCAGTGACGTAGTCTCGCAGGAAGGTGTGGTTGATTTTGGGGCTCTCAGCGTCCTCGCCCATCTGAAGCTGAGAGAGGGTGACCCGTCAGCGCGCCCGTCCTGAGGGGAAGGGTCCAATCCGTGCTTTCTCTCCCCACCCAGGCTCCGCCCATGCTGCTGGGGCCTAGCGGAGTGGCCTGGAACAAGGCATCCTGGGAAACCAGCCAGCAGGAAGGAGAAGAGGCGTGAAGAGGAGATGGAACGAAGAACGAGGAGAAAGGGGGTTTAGGGAAGAGGAAAAAGAATGAGAGGGGAAAAAAAGGTGCAGGAGGATATAAAAGGAAAGTGGTGAGGGAGAAGTGGATGGAAAGGCTGGTGATGAAGATAGTTTATAAAAGGAAAGAAGAGGGCTGTCATCAGGCTGGCTGACAAGTCATGTACGTAGCATGCCAAATGATGTGACCTTTGTTAGACATTCAACACACTCATTAGCAAAGACACGTGTGCAGACACACAAGGCTGAAGCAAATCTCAGAGCTATACAGTGAAGGAAAAACAACAAACATCAAAACCAGATTAAAATGAGAATGTAAATCCTTGTGCGTGCATACAGAAACGACTACAGGATGAGGAGCATGTGAGTATGGAAATATCCACTGTAACATTCACCCTGCGCAGCCCCGGCACTGGTAGTAAATGCTCCCAGGGTGTGGTAGTCCTCTCTGCCCACTTTCCAGATCCCTGCTCTTACAAGCAGACGCACGTTTCTCAAACAGATAGTCCTTGATGGTGCTCAGAGGAGGACGTGATGTCTTGCCTGTGCTGCAGGAGGGAGGGAAACGGGCCTCAACACACCTACCAGTCTGCCTGCTGCTGCTATCCCTGCTGGTGTGTGCACGTCCTCTGCTGCAGTGTGCCTGCGTGTCTGCCAGAGAGTAGAGGAAAAAGGAAGAGAAAAGAGAGAGCAAGGGTGGTGGTGAGAGGAGGAGAGGCAAAGGAGGACAAAATGAGAAAGAGAGAGGGATAACGAGGAGGATGGTGGTCTGCTGCCTGCTGATGCTGTGGAACTGATTCTGTTCAGCATCCACTGTGTCATGGCAGCCTCCTCCTGGAGCGACCAATAGCAGCACAGCTGTCACTGGTGGATCCACCCACTGCAGGTGATGAGGAGGAATAGACCAGCAGAGGGTGCAGTTAGCTACTCAGTGGTTTATAAAGAAATATTTCAACACAGTGTTTTTAAAGGAAATAAATTCTCAAACAGCAATTAGCTACTTAAATAATTTAGTTTTCCCCCCAAACACAACAGTGTTATCTGGAAACCTCAGAAACTGTCTGCCTGTAAAATGAGTTACTTTTACTGCTAACAGACTGTTTAATCAGTCCTTTCCTATTACAATACATTCTTTTAATAAAAAAACAGACAACACATGTTTGTGACCTCTGCTCCTTCCTCTTTCTTGCATGGATTACGTGTCACTCCATTCTGTCCTTCAGTGTAGACTATTTGCTCAGGATTTGAAATTATTTATTTTTAATTATTTCAAAGTAGTTATTTAAAATTACTCAGAATTTGCAATAACTTAACACAACCTTTCAGAAACTTTCTTTTACACTGGGTTACCACTCTTTAGCTATAGTAAGTAAGGGACCATCTAAAGCACTAGTACAGGCATGTCTTTCTTCATAAAACAATATTGGTCATTTATTTAATATGGATGTAAGTGTGTTGGTGCACTTTTTAAATGCAAGACCTGTCTAAAAAGTATGGAAGGCCTTTTGAAATTATTTTTTTTAATGTGAGAAGTCACACACAATGCCTTGCAAAATTCCAATTAAATTAAATGAAATAACCTCAAATGGATCTCTATATCTTCCACTCAGTCCAGTGGTGAAAAGGGGTTGGAGTTGGAAGTAGAATATCTCGTGGCCACAGATAATAACGCGTGGATAACCTACTTTACAAAACTGGGGGAAAATAAACATGGGGGAAATTCATAATAGAGCAAAGCGCAATCTGTTTTTCAGTTTAATGACGTTTAATGACGTTGCTTTTAATGAATAACCCCGTGGCGTCAGATCGGCTAAATAAAGGTCAGGGGATTACCTTGACGCAATCGTTTCCAAAGGCTCCTCCGCAGACGTCGCTCTCCTCTCTGGCACATCACGTCTGTCTTTCTCCTCCACATGGCAAAGTGTTTCTCGTAGGTAACGCATCTGGCGCAGAAAAACTGAGTTTAATCGACCTTTTTTCGCTTTACCTGAGCGAGGGAATGCCCTGCCTGCACTCTGAAGCGCTGGAGTCAATGGAGCCTGGCAGAGCAAGTCCCGGGGCCGCGGGGAGAGAGGAGTCTTTCCGGAGAGAAACAGTGAGGGAGCCGCCGATTTACCGGGGCATGGGTTGGTTCTTCTCACCGCTTTGGAGCCCGCGATCCAAGACGCGTTGCAAGAGTTTTGGAGACAGTGTGAGAAGCGGCCAAGTGGATGTATGGCTCGATGACCACTCCGACTTCACGAGGGCGTACTTTTTACGCAGAGCTTCACAGTAAGATTTTCTTTTTCCATTACTGTTCCCAATTGACAAATAGGAGACTAGATGAGATGCCCTAAATTTCAAATGTCATATATGACTCTGTGTTATAGCTTTTGCAGCATACAGCTCTTAAAAGTGTGCCCTTGATGATATTATTTGCTTTCAAATATTATTGGATATGCACAAAATGTCAGATTTTTAAAAATCTGTATGTTCTGTGCTTTTACAGCAAATGAGTCATGTAGTCTTTCTTGTCTGTGACTTCAGGGTCAGTGGTCCTCAGGCAGATTTGTCTCCTCTGGTGCCCAGCTTTCCCAGGAGCAGCTCTGACCACTCTGATCTGCGCAGGAAAGCTCATCATCGCAGATCATCCCCCCCACAGACCAGCTCACACCTGAACATCTCATCTTTAACAGACAGGCTCAAGCCCCTCGCCTTCAATCTCAGTGCCCCTGACTGGATGGATCGCTTTAGTCCAGATGTATTGGGTAGTCACACCCCTTGCTCTCCTCGCTCTCCTCGTTCTTCTCACTTCTCGCTTTCTCCCTGTCGTCCTCTTTCTCCCATTTGCTCTTGTTCTCCCGACGTATCCCACTCTTCTCACCTCTTGTGTCCCACTGCTACAAAGACTGCAGCCTGTGGCCATGGTGAGAGCTGTCTATGGCTGAGTGAGCTCCTCAGAGGAGGTCTCAGTTGGATGGGTTCTGTAGCAGAGCTCTGCCATGAGGCTGTCCTGCATGCTGGGGAGCTGCTGGCTGCTCAGAGTGGCTCACTCTCTCTGGTAAAGAAAGATTGCAGACGAAGGAGCTCCCTGGAGGAGGTGATTGCCCCTACATCTTTGGGATGCTCGAGTGAGGGCAACATCTGTAGCCATGCACACTTGGAACTGGTGAAGGGTATCATGGGATGGGTGCTGGCTACAGGCTTACCAATAAACCTGAGAGAAGCATCAGAGGTAAACATTTAAAGTGATGCCTCAGTTGAAGTTGTCATGAATCAACATCATTACAGCTGTCACGTTTGTTTGTTTACACATGATGAGGTTGTTCTAGGACACAGGTATTTTTAAAAAAGGAATAAGGCCTGTACAGAGAATGAATCCCGCATTTCCTGATAACCTATTTTTAGATGGTGGCACGATTATTTTGTGAAGTGTGGGGAGTGTGTAAGGGAATCCCAGGTGACGCACTTGGTTTAAATCCTTTTTTGCGACTTCTTCCACTGCTTAATCTCTAATTAATGAGATGGTGATGTTCTCTACTGCACTCTATGTGTGTCCTTCCATTGCACACTCCCACACAAAGCGGGAAGACAGCACAGCTCGTTAAAGGGCTTATCGGAGGTGCCCAAACAACCCCGCCTTTCTGATCATCAAGGTGATTAGGAATCAGTGCCAGCCCCTGGCACAGTTGGATACCAGGTAATCCCCAGTCAGCGTGGGTGTGGACGGGTAGTTCCTAATAACCTTTGTTACATTGAGGTTACAGAGAAATGTGGGTATTCCTGGCCAGATATGTCTAAAGCTGATGAACAGTATTAACCTGGAAGCATAAGGACACATAAGGGAAGTTTGGTGATAGGTTCATGTCTGTTGTTTCCAAATTACCCAGGGATTTCATCACTCAGTAGTGTAGCAGACATTTTAGTATTAAGTGTAATTTATTATATACAGTAACAAGTGTTCTGTTTACCTTCTCAGGATTTGAGGTTCAACTTAAATGATGATCAAACATCAGATTTCAAGATAAGGACTGTTTTGAGTATGCCCATCAAGAACCACAGGGGAGAGGTAACCTTCTTAATTTATTATCTTTTTTTTTTACATCTATTTTAAAAGGTGCATGTGAATATTTTGATATATCTCTTGATCAGTTTAAACATACAAATGCTGTCCTATGTAACGTTGAGGTTTTTTTTTTTTTTAATGTTTTCTCTCCGTGAACAGGTGGTAGGTGTAGTGGGGATGATCAATAAGAAAAGTGTTGGAGATGGATCGGTTTCTGTTTTTACCAGCATGGATGAGAAGGTGAGGACTGGGAGGTTTTATCCTTTTACAGTCGAAACTAAAACAAGTTGTTTATTTTACTGCAGGTGTTGCTAATTTTAAACAAATTCTATATACATTTTAGAAATCTAAAATCTGTATTTGAATTTGATTGGCTAGGTGCTGTCCAATCATATGGATTTGTTGGGGATGGTCTTGGACAATGTCCAGCTGTATGAGAGCTCAAGGCAGGAGGCCAAAAGGAGTCAGGTAACATTAACTCCCTGTGTTATTATATGGCTGCATATCAGGATTTTGTGTTGTGTATTCTAGGTATTTCCCAAGAATCTGTTAGGGTATACTGTATTAAGCATATACACTGCTGGGGCACTGATGTTAAATGAATTTTATGTGTGTGTGCCAGGCTTTGATAGAGATGGCACAGGTGTTATCAAAGGAACATCATTCCTTTGAGGTTCTGCTGAGTAAGATGGCAGCCACTATTATGCCCTTCACCCATGCTCAGTACTGCACTATCTTCATTCCCAGGGAGCAACCCTCAGTGAGTGAAGACAAGGTGTGCTCTGATCGGTCTCATTCATATATTTAAGCAACACGTATTTCTTATCTTACAGTATTTCCTGTTCTTCTGTTGGTTTTATTTCAGATTTCGTTTTCACGGGTGATACATTTGGAGTGTGAGGAACTTGGATCAACTTGCCAAATCTACAGAAGGTTCTTCCTGCACGCCACACATGTCTTTTCTTTAAATTTACATCAGCCAAAATTTGGCTGATGCAGACATAGTGTAAAGTAGTGTAAAATTGGTTCAATGTCATTTTTCAGGGAGCGTGACATCAGCGATATAGATCCGTCATACGCCCTTCAAACCCTGGCCACGATGGAAACACTTAATATGTCAGAGAGCACTGAGGAATCAATAAAGAGTCTGATCTGCTGTCCTGTTAGAAATGAGAGGTCAGAAAATGTTATCGGTAAGTCACACTCTCAAAAGGCAAAGGTCATTTCATATTCATGAATGATTATACTGTAGTTTCTATTGGAACCATTACCACACTAGATGCTGTTTGGTGTTGACAATCTGGACAGTGAACTGTTTGCAATTAGTGTGATAAAGATTATTAAGTACGGATTTAATTTAACCCTTGACAACTACAAGGACACAGAGAGTAAAACTAGAGAGAAGTTATTTTATTGTATTCAGGAACCATCTGTCCCACTGGCAGTTGTGCTGTACTGTACCACGACGCTGCTGTTAGACATGGACTGACGATGTGAAACCTCTTCCTAATGCCACAAACTTGTCCTGTTTCTGTTTCTTTATTATCATGTAGCCGTGTGCCAGCTGATGAACAAACTGAGCAGAGACTCAGATGAGTTGGAGGTCTTTAACAGATACGATGAGCGCCTACTGGAAGACCTGGCAGTGTACTGCGGCCTGGCTCTGCAGTACGCCCAGGCTGTGCTGATCACTGAGGAGCGCAGGGCCAGTATAGAGGTCACGCAAGAGGTGGGACAACTAACTTACCCTATTAATATTCCACACACTTTGTGGAGTTTTTCAAGAAGTTAAAATGTGGCTGTGTGTCTTTATACTTCCTACTGCAGGTTCTTGCCTACCACATCACTGCAGCAGAACCAGAGATTCAAGCATTGCAGGTGATTCTTTATGTTCTTTGGAAGAAATTAACACTTTTCTGATCTTCAAAAGATTTTTACAGAAAGAGGGCAAATCCAGCTGTCTTCCCTCGCCTTCATCTCCATCTTCATACTCCACATTCTCCTTCTTTCAGTTCCTCTAACAATCAACCTCTTTTTATTATCTGTTGACGTCTCCCTCCCGACTCTTTATTTATCCCGTCAGTAGTCCTGGGATCACAGCTGAGGTTATTTCTGCAGGTCAGATTAACTGGCTTTACTGCTGACATACAACTAATGCTCTACCAACGTAAAGCTCTTGATCAGCCGCTATCACTGTCTGTAGGTGGCACAGGTGAAGGTAACCTCCTCACCGATGTTAAACCTAGACATCTTCGCTGAGCTTATGCTGCATGTGGACAAGAATAAAAAAAAAATAGAAATGGAGCTTTTCAGTTCTATTTCTAAGTAGATTTCTTTTTACAGGAGGCCACCATTCCTTCTGCGGAATCATTGCACATCCTAGACTTCCATTTCTCTGATTTTGGTCTGCCAGAAGACCTCACCACGCAAGCCACCATACGTATGTTCCTGGACCTGAGATTGGTGCAGGATTTTAACATTGATTACAAGGTAACTGACCTGCAAGGGTAGCTTCAACTGAGCTACTTTAAATGTCTCTTATACACTTTGAGAGTACCACTGTAGGCATATTATTCTTATTAAACTTGTTGACAGGGATTGAGTTAATAATCTATTGGCAAATTGAACTAGAAAACTGAGAAATTAAGATCATTCTGACTGGTCTAGCAGTATTTTCTTACTTTTTACTGCTCACTTACCTCATATGTCTCTTTCAGGGTCTGTGCCAGTGGGTCTTGACTGTAAAGCGTGGTTACAGGAACAACGTGCCTTATCACAACTGGAACCATGCGCTGAGTACTGCACAAAGCATGTTTGCTATGCTCATGGCAACAGAGCAGCTCCAGGTCAGTGCGTGCATGTGATACTAATATAAGATTTTGGAGTGTTTTAAGGGAATATTCTAAAACAAATAACTTTACATCCTGACCTTTGTTTTTATTAATAAATAATGATATTCATGATTACCTGAAAAATGTCATATTAAGTGGTTACCTGGCATACCTTGCCATTTGCAGCATGTTGACAAACATTAGATTTTTTCCTAAGTTTCATCTGTTTTAAGTGTGAAGGTGCAGCTATTCTAAAGTTTGTGGCGGAGTCATTTGAGGACTACAGTGTCGTAGACTTACAGTAATTATTTGGAACAGGATTAATTTTAGCCATTCCCAAAACCTCTTAACTGCTTTCCTTGAGGATCACACATCAGCCTAAATCTCTTCCTTAAGTGACCTGTAGTGCTCACTTATTTTAGCTGCTTTTTTTTTTTATGATTAAATTGGAGTATGAATGACCTCAAGTTCACAATAATACATTATCTTAATTTTCTGCACGGTGCTTCTATATTTCTGTGAAATGTTTTTTTTTTTTTTTTGTACTTAACAATCACAGAATGTGCCAGTGTGCCTTCTTTCATTAGTAAGTTATTTCCGTGTAAAAACTGCAAAAATGTCCAAAACAGCAATGAAATAACTTTTTTCACTATTTCTGCTTCTGTTTCACTCGCCCTCACCCCGTCTGTCTCTCTCTTAGACTATTTTCTCTCGTCTAGAGATCTTAGCATTGATGATAGCTACTCTGAACCATGATCTTGATCACAGAGGAGTCAGTAACTCCTACATTGAAAGGTAAACATACTCTTTAAAAATTCAAATTGCTAGCCAAGGCTATTTTTACTTAACTGAACTTATCCCTTTATAATATTTTATCAATTATCTGTCACAGGCTGCTTTTATTTAGCCAATACAATATTTCTGTCTCTTTCTCAGGAGTCAGCAGCCTTTAGCTCAGCTCTATGGCCACTCTTCTCTTGAGAATCACCACTACAACCTGTGCCTCTTCATCCTAAACAACACTGTAAGACCTCATCCATCCATTCATCTTGTCTTTCATATTGAGTAACATTTTTTGTCAACCTGTATCAAGCTTGTATGGACACAAGTCATCAGTGCATCCATCTAAATCAAAAGATCTAGCACTTTATATTTGTTATGGACATTTAAATGTTTTTAGAATTATATTTGGAATATCTTCTGCTTGCTGGACAAAATGGGATTCTACAATAATGGCATAGTGTTGAAGCATCCACTTTAGTATTTTTATTCTCGCTTTTATCTGAGTCATGGTGCAGACACTAATCTCCTGCCAGACAGCAGGTATTTCCGGTGTCTTAGTCTTCACTTCATTTCTCTTCACTCTCTGTCTCTACTTCTCTCCCAGGGGAGTCAGATACTCAGCGGTCTCTCTGCAGAAGACCACAAAAGTGTACTGCACATGATCAAAAGGGCAATCCTTGCCACTGACCTGACCGTCTACATGGAGTATGTTAAATCATGAAATGTCAAGGTAGCTGTAGGTCAAGCATTGTGTAAGTCTTCTTTTAACTCATATACTCTGTGTTTTAAGGAGACGAAAAGAGTTCTTTTCTCTCACTAAGAAAAGCAGAGTGAGCTGGAAGAGCGAGAAACAAAGAGATCTGCTAAGGTGGGAGTGAATTACATTAGAATCAGGAACATATGATAATGATGTGTGTGATGGGGAAGTGCAAAGGGTTGTGTTTTAAGGTAATTTTTCATCCAACAGGTCAATGTTGATGACAGCTAGTGACCTTTCTGCTATCACAAAGCCTTGGCCTGAACAAAAAAGGGTAGGTCTCAACGAAATACACTGCATCCTCTCAATCATTTTGAGCTCATTATAACCTTAACTTCACTCCTCTGCTAAAACAGATTGCCAATCTGGTTGCCATGGAGTTCTTTGCACAAGGGGACAAAGAGAAAGAAGAGTTCAAAATCAAGCCCATTGTAAGTCTTGCAGGAGGGATGTGTCTTTTGTCTGCAGTTTATATTTTACCATCTAGTACAGATTGCTGCCAGATTGGATGGATTTATATAATAAGCTGCTTTCAGATAATACCAAGTCTACCCTGTGGATTTCTAACCTTGGTAACTGTAAAAAGATGCAAATACAAACAGTTATCTTTTTGCAGTTTAAACTGCTGTGTCTTTTTGCTTTTTGTAGGATATTATTTTCTCTCAGGTTGATTTTTTTCAGAACCCCTCCAAAAAATAACATCATTGGATTACTCATTTAACTATATATTATGTTTTTATTTATATATATATATATATATTTAGAATGTACAACATGGTGTTTTTTTGTACACATTTTGTGAATGGTCAAACTTAAATGCTCCTTGCTATGATGTGGATTTTCTAGGTTCAAGAAAAACAATATAGTTTTGCCTATATCAGGAAATTGATCTGGTCTCCTATATAACAGTGCTGTTCTAACAGGCAGGTTACATTCTCTACTCACCAGGACATTATGAACAGAGAAAACAGCACACGACTGCCATACATGCAAGTTGAATATATTGACGAAATCTGCTACCCACTTTACAAGGTATGTCAATGCTTCTGATGCTGATATGGTAGTATGTGTGTATGGATATGTATGCATGTGGTATGTGCATGCTAGTGGGTGCATGTTTAATGAAAACATGAGGGAAAACACTTTTCTCATCCCATTTTTCTCCTCCAGTTTTTACTTCGCACCCACATGGTCACACTCTTTGCCTTTATCACTGCCTCTCACATGGTTTCCTCATGGTCTGTGTCTCCCTCAGAATGTATCAAGATTGTTTGATACCTGTACCCCGTTACTCAATGGCTGTAAGAAGAACAGGGAAAACTGGCTGCGTCTTGCTGAGGATGCAGAGGAAGCAAACAGTGATGAAAGTAGTAGCTTAACCCTGGAAACTCAAAATCAGTAAGGAAGAGACACAGGCAGGGAGAGGGAGGACGGGACAGAAAATGAAGACACCATGCTTTGGAAGCAAAAATCTACATCTGCTTCTCTCTAGTCTGTCTTGGACACATCTTAACAAATACTGACCCTCTGTAAAGCTTACACTACCAAATGTGTTGTATATACAGTATAATAATCTTGACTAACATAAGCATTGCTGCAGTTATGTTATACACAGCTGAACGAGAACATATGCTGCTGCATAGTTACTGTAAACCCTGTCAGCAACATCAAGTGTATTTGTCACATCATTCTGATTCCCTGATTTTAAAGGATGTGAAAGTCTGCAAAATGAATTGAATCATTTCTGCAACATATTTGTATTTATTGTGCACTGCGCTCATGAATATACGGCGAGATGTACAAATCTGTGTCAAAATGTGTTAAATGTTTATCCACATTTGAAAATGTGTAAAAAAAAAGTTACTTATGTTTCAAAGCCCTCAGTGTTGTATGCTCCCAAATACTGTTAAGATTACCATCAAGATTTGTGTGGCTTCGCTAAGTTAAAAGCTGTAAAATTGTGGATAAGGAATTTCCTCAGTAAAAGCAGCATCTCCTATATTGTTTGTCTGATTAAAAACAAACAATAAAATAATTTTTTGTCTCTTTCAGATTCTGAAAGTAAAATATCAAGGGCTGAACTACTATCTACCACCAATATTTAAATTGTAGGCCTACTGAATAAATTACAAAGGGCAGAGAGTTCTCTGAGACAGATTGTCTTGCAAATGATGTAAAATTATGTTGATCAGCAAACCTTACTGCAAATTTTGTTTCTTGAGAATATTTCACACGACAAAATAAGTTTCTACGTTTAAACGGATGGATAGATATGTTTGTATTATAAGATGAAAACGTAAAATGCATTGAATTCAGGATTCTGCAGTTAGGCTCCGCAGCCTCCGGGGGGCGGTGATGCGCTTTAACGCAGCGCAGATTTTAACCAGCAGAAGAAGACAGCGACGGAGAGACAAGAGGAAGAAAATGACAGGGCGCGCAAAAAGAAAATCCAAATATACGCAGGTAATTTTGCACAGCTTTGACCTCCTCTGCTGCGTTAGAGTAATGTCAATTTGAAGGAGGAGTTTAGCAAGAGAAAGGCCGTGCTCGATGTGTCTTTGACGGCCAGGAAACGCCTTCTGTTAAACGCTGCGGGCAGAAGTGTTGACACGCTGTCTGCAGCAGTGGTCAGAGCCCAACATGGCAGCAGCCCTGCAGCTTGATATATCCACCTTTTATTATAACGTGTCCATGTTACACAAGGAAGAAACAGCCGGCAGTGTATTTGCATTAGAAGGCCAGCGTTAACTTCACTCTCGGGAGGTGATTTTCATGATTTGATTCTTGGTTAAATCCTGTAAAGGGCAAAATGAATACAGGTGTACTTTCTAGTTAATCGATACTCTATAACTAACACAGCAACCCTGCAGTAACTCCTGACCTTATATTTATCAGAGCTACAGTGTGCAGCTTTTGTTGAAAATGTTGTAAAGGTGTTTCAGTATTTTGGAGTCTGTAGTTTGTGATTTTTAAAGCCTTAGTCCACTCTAATTTATATGAGTACCTTCCTGTATAACACAACACAGTTTAATTTATTGCATGGCTGTTGTATTAAAATACATTAGTCATAACTTGGTGTAAAAGATAAACGTGACATGTAAGTAACATAACGTTAGCTGTTTTCTTTTTCTTACAATGCATGTTTTTAGGAACCACGTACAGGCAATGGAGACTTGAAGAAGGCTCGTACTGATGAATCCAAAGCTGTGCTACTGTCAGAGGTGGATTCAGAGCAGCGGGATGAGATGGTGCAACTGTACAAGCTTCAAATGCCAGAAGATCTATACCATTTCTGGGATTTTTGCAAAGAACTCTGTCCTAACAACCCCCGTGGTATGCTCTTATTCCAATAATACTGACAGGACAGAAGCTGCACCTGACATTTAATCTTTTTCCTCTGTAGGCAGAGAAATAACAAAAAAACCCGCCTAAAACCAACTGCTTTATATTTGCCAGTTCTTCACTGATCACTGAGCACTTTTGTGGTTTGGGGTCTGATCTGCTGGTTATAACTGGTTTTCACTTTGTCAGTTGTATCCATTTTAACATTAAATCTGCAACAGAAAGTGTGCAAAAAGTGAAACCCCTGCAAGTGCTACCACAACCATGGCAGTGCACATAGCATTGCTCTTTAACGTACCTGAAGAGTATGACAGCAGTAACAGTCAACAATCATTTGTGCTAATTAAAATAAAATAATAAAAAAATCTCATTGCAAGTTTCCACATCCTATGACATGACATCTAAAAATGTATAAATTTTTGTTTCGTACTTTATTCTTTAATCCTAAAATATAATATTGTTTTGAAGAAAAAAAAAAAACATAGACTAGAACAACGGTGTAGATGTACAATGTGTGTCAAATTAATTATAAAACCCATCAGTAAATGCCTGCTTTGAAGCAGGTGTACTGAGGCTTTTCACTGATATCTGTAAATCAGTTGTTTTCTGCCTAAATGTTAATGTTTCAGGTGCACTGAAAGAGACACTTGGTTTGCAGCTGGTTGGACCTTTTGACGTTCTGGCAGGAGCTCACAAAAACTCAAAGAATCCTCAGCCTAACCTGCACCTTCACTGGAGGTATTTTTATGATCCACCAGAGTTTCAGACTGTCCTTCAGGGGAGTGAGGAGAGCCAGTATCACATTGGCTACTACAGGTATTGCACACACAGCATTTCACAACTGAAGCCTGTGATGGTGTTTGATCTGTGCTGAGGAGGGCCCTTGTCTTAGCCCACTTGAGTTACTGTACCAGTTACAGTGAGAGAACACAGTCTAGCTAGTGAGGAATTCATAATATAGGCAGAGTGGTAACTATATTTACAGTACTTGAGTATGAGTGGTTCTGATTTATTTTACTGCATTGTATTATTCCCAAAATCTACCAGAGATACTCCAGACTCTCTCCCATCATTTGTTGGGGCAAATGAAGCTAAGAAGGGTTGCACTATAACACAGATGGGGGACAACTTGTTTGCTGCTGTCCTGTGAGTAATAACCACCACCTGTTCACCACATAGAAACATTTTCATGCACTTCCAAGCAGTTTCAACAACATGCTTAAGAAAGAAAAAACATACGCAATGAGAAAGAAGTTGAGTTTATTTGAAAAAGATGATGTATCAGTCATTAGTCCATTTGGCACAGATCATAATGTTTAAACATTGCAGTACATGGTCAAATTACAGCAAACTGAGTATACTGGGCACATAGAATAATTGATAACACTGTACTTTTCATTGCTCAATAGTAGGTAAACATGAACATATGATATGCTGTCTCCTTACAATAATCATGAAAGGTGGCTGGTGCAGCCTCACTGATTATGATAATTATAATTCTCTGTGTGTGCCTCTCTTCACATATGGGAGTGGGGGAGCATTATTGAATTAAACTTATTGTCTCCATGTCAGTCCTTCCCTGCACATAAAATAAATGTAAAATATAGTCAGATCTACATCTAATTTACAGTAATGAGTAAACACAATCTATTTGAAATAATAACATTGTATTGTTCTTAAATGATTCCCGTCTTCATGGTGTGGGCTGTCTTACCTACTAATTATCCTTTTTTCCCCATCCTCCATCAGCCTGTATCTGTTGAAGAAGAGGAAAGAGAGGGGCAGCAAGAAAGCAGTAGAGGCTTTGGAAAAATTAGAAACAAAACTAAGAGACAGGACAGAGACTCTTGGCTTGTCTCTAGACCAGAAGACCAAAGGCATGAAGCAGAGAGACAAGAAGGTAACATACACAGTGCAGGAAACAGTGGTATTATTTTCATTATATAGAGTCACTCATAACTCTCTTGTTTCTGCCTCATATATTGCTTGGACTCTTAGACTGCAAATTCAAACCACAGCAATGTTAATTGCTTAACATTAAAATTGTGTATACTTTTATTTACTGCATGATCTAATCACAACAAACTGAGTACACTGGGCAGAAATAATACCACTGTAGAGGATGACTATAAATATACCCCTAGGATTTGGAATAATGTGTGTTGTGGATTAAAGAAACCTTGTTGGTATAGTCTTAATGAATAAAAATTGTAAATGCACCGCCAACACTATTATATCACAGCAGAGTATCATTTGGCAAAATGTGGTTAAGACAATTTAATACTAAAGATCTTATGTTCAAATAAGAAAACATGTTTGGCCAGAAGTGTTGTCACTATTAGTTAAAGAGAAAGATCTTGTTCCACTGCAGGTGGTCACCAAGACATTTCACAGTGCTGGCATCGTTGTACCTGTAGACAAGAATGATGTAGGATACAGAGAACTACCAGAAACAGATGGTAAGCTTTTTTTTGTTTTTTGGTTTTTTTTTTGTTAGTTTTGTTTTGTTTCAAATAAGATTACAAAAGAGACCCGGGATTGACAATTTCACAGTGTGAGTGTTTTAAAATATTGTTTCTATTTACCATCATGTAGTCATTTTAAATGATGCTGTTTAATTGGAAGTTCAGTCTGTTAATGTTCTGTATTCATGATTGTAATACATGTTGTTAATATTTAAAAAAAATTGTTTAATTTAATTTAACCTTTTAACACTGGTGATGTGTATTTCACTGTTTCCAGCTGGGCTTAAGAAGATCTGTAAAGCCATTGATGAAGCACAGAATGATGAGGAGCGTGTCAAAGCCTTTGGACCTTTACAAGAGATGATCACATTTGTTCAGTTTGCCAATGATGAGTGCGACTATGGGATGGGCTATGAGCTAGGAATGGATCTGTTCTGTTATGGATCTCATGTGAGTCTTCTAAAGTGGTTCATAAAATCTCTTATTCTCTCAGATTTGAAGCATTACACCCACTGTATTTCTGCTCCCTGGGCATTCTTTAAAAATGACCAAATATGCAGAAATTGAGATATGATTGCATTCCTTAAATGCAAATGAATGAATCCCTTTCCAGGCTATTTTTAGCATTTTCAATTACATGCAACGCTTGCTCAGCATCTTATAAGACCTTGTTGCAGGTGCTCTGGGGTTTTTAGGTGCTTATTACAGAGTAAAGTTAAAATATTTACTGCAAAGCATTGCATAATAACTTTGTTGCTGATTCCCAACTACGCCTCTCCAGTGGGTAAAAAGTTAAATCAGAGGCGTGATAAAGTGGAATTTAATGCCACAACACAAACAAATTTATGTCTATGTTAGAGGATTTACAAGCGAAGATGTTTGGGAACCAAATTTCCTGAACTTCATGAAAAGCCCCAATGTTGCAAAGATTGAAGCTGAAATAAATGCTTTACTGATATTTGTTTTCCTCTCTTTCCCCCAGTACTTCCACAAGGTTATCAAGCAACTTCTGCCCATGGCCTACAACCTGCTGAAAAGAAATATGTTTGGGGAAATTCTGGAGGCTCACCTATCCAGCCGTAGCCACAATGACCTAGACCAACTTTCTGCACATTAAAAAGACTCAGAAGTTCCCTTCAGTTCTGTTTCTCATAATTTTTTTCCACCATGTCTTCCGTTGTTTGTCATTGTTATTGTTTCTTGGTGGTTTTTGTGCTGCTGTCATTAATTACAACCAATTCAATGATATTGGGTTTGTAAAAGGTAGATGTCTAATAAAGTATTTTTATATTTTTACCTGTTTTTTTGCATCCCAGATGATCTCAATAATTCCTTATAATGAATGTGTCCAGATTGCACCACAGAAATTGTGTATACTTTCCAGTCAATTCATCTTTAAATGTAGCTCCTCAAGGCAGAATGTATTTTGCTGTTGGTTTGGCTGTTGGCTTAATAAGTGATCTTATTAGCTCTTGCTTGTAGGACAGTTGTGTTTTGGGTGTAATACCATGCAGTGGAGGCAGAGGGCAGTCATCCATATAAAAAAATGAACATTTTGTCAAAGGTGCAGTCTGTACCAGTTAAGTCATTTCCCATAAGATGAACTCAGTCACTCAGAGCTTTACAATTATGATAGGTCGTAGAAGGAAGTGATTGGTTTCTAAAACGACATTTCAGAAGTTTTTGATTTGTGATCGCCCTATTTCTAAACTCAGCACCTCCTCAGGCAGTGAGTCAGTAACAATTCAAATCATTTCTTATACCAAACAGAAAGCATTTTCCCCCAATTACTCAGCAGCAGATTCAGTCTTGAAATGTATTTTCATGACTTCACTGATGTCTGCTTTCTCCAATTCTCCAATTCAGTTTCTTCAGACATCAAAAAGTAGGCCCATTTGTGACCTTAGGATTTTGTACATTCACTAGACTTGTGTCAATGAGTCAGCTCCTTACATCACGAATGCTGCTGGGTTTCATCTTGCATTTTATTAGTGAAAAATAGGCTACAGGATTTGAAATAACACCTTTTCAAAATGTAAAATGAAACCATCAAGTCAGTCTTTCAGAATGATTCATCTATCTTTTAATAGAAAAAAATCTGTTTTTCACATATATTTTAAAATACTTCCAGACATACATCAATCAATAGTTTTTGAAAGATTTTCAATGGCAGGTGATCTTCTGATTGTTTACTATGTCATAACAAAATATGGAAAATGCCTTGATTATTTTTATTGGGTCACAGCTATCCTACATACAGATAGGACAGTCTTACACATGATATAGGCCTAATACTTATCCACAATCTAACCATTGCACCAGCAAGAGACCCAAAATCATTGCACTTGTGTTTTAGGTTATAGTTCATCTTCCTCAAATTACACCTTTGAAAAATTTCTCCCTTATCAACAGTCATGAATCCAGATTGACAAGTTTATCAATATTCCCATCATTCACGCTTCCATTTAAAGAAAATCTAAATTAATAATATTTTAATATTAATGCTAATTCAAATCTAGAACTAAAACTTGACCATTTCTTGCCAGTTTAACTTTTCTCATTGATTCTTTACCCTACACATCTCCTGATCCTTCCTGGTTTTTAAATGATGATGACATGGCTTTGATTTTGCCCTGTCAACCTCTATTAAATGTGCAGCTCAGTGAAGCGACCCAGACCAAGGTGAGGGCGTAAAAATACTAAGATGAAAAATTACATTATGTAAGCCCAACTCAAGTTTGTCTGGGCTTCGACTACTCCAATTCCTGCTTTTATTTTAAGTTGGGACATCATGGGCCACAGTGTTTAACTTTCCCCTATGAGGGAACCACTACTGCAGGGGTGGGGGGCAAAACAGCAGCACACTACTGCCTGAGGCGCATTCAGGTGCCATCGGTTAAGAAGTCTTAGTAACTTTTTTTGTCTTTCTTTATTATTTTTTGGTTTAACCCAAGTAAAACACATTTCTTTTCAAAGGTAGTAGTTGACTTATGGAAGGTATGTAATTACTGTTTTAAGTGGTATAGTATGCTCAAAACAAACAAGACTTCACAGAGAGTAAAAGTAAGAAATAGCCATGCTTTTACTGTAATTAGTCACTTTATCTACACATTGTAATTTAGTTTCCGTCGTTTTACTATTGCTCCTTCTGGTCATGATTTATCGACTGATATGTCAGAAAACTCGTGTTCAGAAAGATCATTCTGGTTAATGCGTGCTGACGAGGTTTCCGACAGGCAGTGAAAGCAGCATTAATCCTGCGGAGTTTCGGGGAAGCGCATCTGAGGCGCGTTCATGTTTCCACACACATAGTCAACACAGGCTACAGCAACACACCGGGAGCATCCCTGTGAGCAGGGAGCGCTCGTTTTGGTTTGACAGTCTGGAAGAATCACTGATTTGTCACGTTTTGTCACAGATAGACTCCGCCGCCGCAGAATGATCCCGGGCCTTTTCGAGCCTTGTGGATTCTGAGGCCCCGCGCAGAAATCCACCTTGCACCGGCAAAAGGACGCTCGCTGACCGCGTCTCCTCCAGCAGCTGCCAGCCCGAGCCAGAATGTCAAGTAGCCCTGAAGAAAGTCACTCCAGGGGCGGCGGCTCCGAGCGAGACTTTAAAATGGCCTCATCAGGCAACACGTCTCCCGAGGGTGGACCTCCACCACCTCTGCACCAGAACCGTATACGGCAGGTGGGTGTCCGTCCGCAGCCCGCTCTCTGCATTGACTGGCCCAGTCAGCCGTGCAAAGAGCAGCACAAACCGCTGCTGATGCTGTGCGCTTCAGGACAGCATCTAAAGGCGTTGCCACTGGAGGTCCGACAGATTGTCTTTCATGTGCATTAAATTGGGTTCAAATTAGCTGCTTATAGGCACAAAGCTGCAGAGAAAATACCATTTGTTTTGATCAAGCGCTGCGCCTCAGTGGAGTGTGGTAAAACCCAAATAGAGCAGTTGTGCCAGTTGTTATTGCCGTCGAAATAAACACCAACAGGCCTGCACAGACTCCCCTAGTTACTATTACAGGCTGCAGAGAGGAATGTTTACAACTTAACATGTACCACTGTAGGTTTACTGGACCATATGAGGCTTCACTGCTAGAGGGAGAGCATCCCTGATAGTGACTTCTTAGGAGTTGTCCCATTTGTTCTTCCGTCCAATGCAAAAGCAGGACAATTGTTTATTTCTGGGCTGTTGTGAATTTTCATGGAGGGGGGGGGTCTGTGTCAAAAAAATTAGTAGTTTCATAGCCTTGTGAACCTCAAGCTCACACACTGTGTCTGCTTGTGGTCCTGTTACAGCATGATGCTTCTGTGGGTAAAGTGTGTATTTGCTTACGAGAGCTCTCAGTCTTTTGTGGATCAAAATTGTGATATTTCTATGTAGATATTCCTGCATTCATTTATATCAATAGGCGTGTTTTCATGAATGTGTGTTTCAAACAAGAGAGTGAATGTTGCCGTCTAGATTTGGTCGTGTAACGTGTTTAACTTTGCAGTGAAAGTGAGTCAGGAGATGGTAGATGGTTGTTTCCTGTCTCGGTGCACTCTCTCAGCCTAATGTGATTTCAGTAATGGACTGTAGTGTACCCACACACATAAAGACACACTCTTTGGTCTTTTCTTTTAGGGTGGGGCCAGTGAGCTCACATATGTGCAGTCAGGAGTTTTGTACAATAAGCAATATAAAACCAAAAGCAACACTTTCTCATGATGTGTGTTTATTATTAGGCTACGCAAAATAAAAATAAGTCACACTGAGCTAATCTTTAAACGTCATTGTTGCTTTAATCTTCTGTACCATGCATCTTACAGAGATTTGCATCTCCATACAGGCAGGTCCTAGAGAATCTCATAAGCGCTGTTCCGCGAGTTACATCATCTGAAGTCAGATAAGCCTGTCTCCTCTTTTATGGTCTTGTCTTCTGCTGCTTTTAACCAGAAAGCACAGTTGTTCTTTTAATTGAAGTAATCCTATTTGCCTCTTAAATTAAAACTTTTTTTCTCCTCTTTTCTTGTCCTCCATTGCAACTAATTCAGCAGCTGAAATGGGATTTGTTAAATGGTCGATTCACTCAGATCATGAAATATGTAGTGTTTTTCAGATAGCAACACTCTCAAATGGTTCATTTTTGTGCTCAGATGTGTAAACTTCACAAAAGGCACACTGAATACTACTGTTTTTGAGTTGTTGTATTGGATCTGGCCTTATAGTTTTATTTGCAGTAAACGTGTTTTGTTTAATATGACATAAAATAGTAGTTTTTTGTAGTATAAGGTCCATATTGGTTGCAGTAGCATATTAACTGAGGCACCTGAGTGGCCCATAGGAATAACCTATTACCACTGCAGTGATCTATGTTTAGTCCCTAGAGCAGCAGTGCCTCCAATTTGTCCCCACTGATCGATCACACTTATTAGTGTTGACAAATGATCACGCCTTGTCATTGTATGGATGGCTCCTACTGATTGTTGTGTCTGTGTTTCTCTTTTTTGTTAACACACCCCACCCGCCCCCCGGCCCCCAGGGCCAAGAGTGGACAAAACTGCAAACAAGAATTTGACATCAGACGACAGCAAGAGAGGGGGCACTGATTTTCAACATTACCTTCATGATTATTGTTTGAAGGCCCAACACATCCAACACTCTGAGGCTGGGTGGGGCTATGCTGGACATTGTGCGATGTCACTAACCTTGATGATGCGAGTACAATGTACCTGCATAAGATAAATAAGAGAAATACAATAAGATACAATGTTTAAATTGTTGAGAACAAGGAAGATTTATATGCAATTATGTGGGCAAACGTGGCCTGTATAGGTCTTATAAGCTGACTCTAAAGCTACTGGAGACTTTTGGTCTGCTACTTTTGGTCAATAGAATATTTAGAGTGTGTGTTTTATTTTTTTTTTTGCTGTTGCCGGAATTGGGGTTTATGAGGGCAGTGAGACTGAGGTAGGTTTTTGTGCAGTAAAATCACAGCAGTGAATTCAGAGGCTAGAAAGTTTTATAAATCTGCAGAGTTGGATGACAAGTAATGGCTGATGCTGGTTCATTACTGTGGGTCACCCATGTCATACTGCATGTCATGATTTTTTTTTTTTTTTTTTTTTTCAGTGGTATTCAAAGACACCATCCAGTCCACTGGTTGTGAATATTTTAATTTGAGCTGATCTTATTGTTTTATATACAGACAGCAAGTGTCTTTCCAGAAATAACCCACAGACCTGGATGGACCTGTTTTTTTTAACTTATATAATCTGTTCACAGCGACGTCTCTGAAACACTGAATACAAACTAACAACACATTGATTCTCAGAAAACACATTTTTGTTGATTTGTTTTAAAATGGCATTTTCATGTACTTTTAACACCTTGAGCCAAATTGTTACTGTATTTTCTATTGGCACAGAAGTGTCACCATTGAATGTCTCTCAGTCTTTGCAAATAACTAAGTATTGCTAGAAGCCACTGGAGGTTAAGTGGAAATCTATGTTTCCTGTGATTAGGGACAAGTGTGACAGGCAGCATGAATTGATAGGTAAGGAAAACTCCAAGTCGTGTGCATGGAAAAAAAGCTCGATAGAGCAATAACAGACCTACATACAGGATGTAGGATAAAAAGAGAAAATGACAAAGAGATACTGTGATGTCAGGCTCTGACTTGCAGGTCTAAAAATACTGCCTGTCTCTCATGTGATTGTCCTGGAGTTAAAAAAAAAAAAAGCTTCTTCCTAGCCAAGAGGCTGTGTGTCCATGTCGCTGTGTCACTGGGCATTTACACGCTGCTCTGAGCTGGTGTTGAGCGATTGCTTCCCGCAGTCTGCCTTCTCCTCTATCTGAACAACACAGAGACTGCGTCGTAATATCTCAGTGCTCTCCATTTTTCCAGTTCACTTTGCTGTGGTTAAATATTGGGTACTTAGAGCACTGTTTACAGAAATTAATTCAGGACTAGATTTTATGTCCACTGCAGTCTGGAAACCTTCAAACCTTCATGGTGGTGGCATACTGGCCACCTTTGTGTATAAGCTTGGAAGCCCGCACATTATAGAGATATATAAGGATTTTATTTTCTTTCCAGACACAAATATATGCCTTTGGAATGGACTAGACTTATATCTGTATAACTTGTGTTCAGTGTAGATCCCCTTTCAAGTGAAATTACAGTATGATTCTCTATACTTTTTTCATTCACAGTTCCTCCTGCACCAAATTCTCTCCTGCCTTTAATTTTTTGGCTTGCCTTTTATCTCATGTCAGTTCCTCTCACTGCCTTAAAAAGGGGGATTGATTCTTTACCCTAGTTTTCTCCTTGTCTTCTTGGCTGTCATTTCTATTCAGCTCCCATTTCCCTCCAAAATACCTCCCTCCCTCTTTCGCTTCCACCCGGTCTGCCCTCTACAACTCCCCATCACTGGTGCCTACACTGAGGTCTCGATGAGCCAGGTCAGGTTTCACTGCAGCCTTTGACATTTTCATCTCTCTCTTTTCTGTCTGTCTGTCTCTCTCTGTCTCCACTGGGAGTGGTATGATGGGATTGTGCAGGAAGGGAGTCCTAATGGAGCCATGGCTTTCATTACATTACCTCTGGAAAGCTACAGCCACACATACACCCACATATGGCCGCAGCTATCGTTAACTGCATGATGCTAAATAGGAAGGTTTAACCAACTTGGGCCTCAGTGGGTGCAGTTATATGTTGTGTATCTACATATTGACACACCTATACACACAGAGAGAGTGTTGCACAGTTGTATTAGTTGTGTTGACTGCATTTAGAGCATTTGCCTGGTTATATGTGCTTATACAGAGCCTTGTGAAGACATCCACCACAGTTCCTCAGCTGATGGTTTCTAAGTGCCATTAAGAATTTATCATTGTTTTGTTTTGTTTTTTTTTTTAAATAAAATATCTACTTGGTACTGCATTGATGTGAACTTTATGATTCAGCAAGATATGTCATTACACTTTTCCACTCTCTACACACTATCAGTAGAAGTATTTATTAATTTATGTCATGTCATAGTTGTAAAAGATTGTTTTAAAAAAATGCACCCTTTGTTTTTGATATACTCCAGTATGTATGGTATTCATTGCTATCTATTTAGGCAAAGTCAAGTCCAGTGTAAAGTTGCACAGAACGCCAAATAATTTATTCTTTTAATCGTCAAATACTATAGATATTCATATTTACTATAGATATTCATCATTTAAATGATGATTTGATGATGAAATTCCTTGTGAGAAAAATGTGAGAAAATAGATACAATCTCTCTTAAAAGTTCCCAGAGTCCGAGGAGATTGTAAAGCTCAGACAAATAACATATTAAGATATTAGAAAATGTATCAGAACTGTTTTGATAATAAATTTCTAAATTGTTGCCTATAATTGGTAAATAACTTCAGCGCTGGAATTGTCGTCTCTGTCGTTCTGAACCACATTTACTGCAGTGTATACTGTAGAGCCGTTCTGAAGAACTGACACAGAACTGACTGGCCATATTAGGTAGGATCCTCAGCCCTCCAAATACCAATGCCCACAAGTCAACCTGCTCTGATGCAACATGCAAGCAACAGTGTGATGTTATCTATGGGTTTCATCTGAGTTTCCATACTGTTTGATAGGGGGATGAAAAAAGCATTGGTATTCCTGTCTTGGATCCAAAATCCATATGGAGCATCAGCATGTCTGTATTTGGTAACAAACAACGTCTCTGTCCTACACTGACCTCCTTGCTTATGTTGGGACCTTATAACTAGTTGGGTTGACCTAGTTATATCTGACACCATCTTCCAATGGCCTGACCTCCACCACTGGATGTTTGAATGGCAGAGATAGCTGTATTTAATGAATCATAGCTAGTCATAATCATCACCATCATCATCTTTGTACTGTACTGCTTATTTCAGTAAAAGGCCATTCATTCAAATAGCAGTCAAACAATGATAATGAAAACATTCTCATAAAGAAGGAGTGTATAAGCTAATGCACAGAGATGAACTGACCAGTGTTGATAGCTAGACACACCTGTAGGATTTCAGGAATGTAAAACTATAGTAAAACACCTTTTGAAGCATGGATGCATAAAGAAATATTTTATTGTCATGCATTCTTTGTTCGTCGTGCTTCATAGAGGACAGGTGTTTTTGGGGTAGGGGTAATGGGAAGCATTTCGATAAATTATTTATCATGGCCTTATAACTCAGTTTGCTGTTTGAGAGAAACAGGAGGGTAGAGGAGGGTGCGGTAGGTGATCAATGGGCTTCTCAGAAATTCAGCTCAAACACCTTCATGTAAATGTGCTCTCTCTCTTAGTCTGTCCTGTCAGCATCTGCCAAGCTCTTCCTCCTCTCCCCTCTGTCTGTGCTGCCTCTCGTCATGTTTGAGTTGAGTAAGTGAAGGTTTTCTCACAGGAAAATGCATCAAAGTTTTTCACTGTGTTGTCGAGAATAACATGGCTCATAGCACTGCATGAAGACAGAAACAGGTACACGCATACATATACACACACACACACACACACACACACACACACACACACACATACACATATGCCAATAAAACACCAGAAGTATTTTGCCACAACACCTTGATGCCTGTTTTCGGCCCTGGGCCATTTGGGATTTGTGTTGCTCTTATTATAAAACTTATATGCCTAACATTTACAATGTCTTCTGTACACCAACTCAAACTCATCATGTTCGACAAGAGCTCAAAGCAGAACTGAAAAGTGCTAATTAAATGTTTATACTACTCACCTACAAAACCATGTTTTATTATATGTCGAAGTCATTCTTTTCTCTCTCTCATTGTTAAAGTTTGTGGTTATTTCTCTCTGTCTGAGTCTGACATCACTCAGCAATTCTGGTAGGATTGTGTGCTGTAGCGAATTTTAGGTCACACGCTTCATTATTCATACATTCAACTTAGAGGTGAAGTCAGTTTTTGTCTCAGTACCTTTCATCATCTGATGCTGGATGAGATCAGACCATTGGGTAAAAATGCATTTTAAAAAAACATCACAAATTTGTTTTTTTCTTTTTACTTTTAAATGGAGAATAATCCAATTTAAGATAATTTACACACAATTGACCATTTGGGCAATTTGCTTCTATGTTCATGATAATTTTTTAGTTCATTCAGTTTTTTCTCATATCCAAATACATTTTCCTCAAAAGTAAATCAGTTTGGGGGTCTTTTACTAAAAAAATCTCCTAAATCTTTCTATCTACTAATTCCATTGTAGTGATTGAATAATTGATTTAGCCAATTATTGTTTTAATGTGTACCTGAGTACTTTGTGCTGCACTGACACACATATCCTTATCCACACTACCAGATTGTATGGCTTGAATAATTGGTCATTTGTTCCATTACAGGGATCTCACTCTGATGACAGATATAATTTTTCTGTTCAGTGACAGAATCCACATTGTGATTATAGTATGACTGGAATATGGTGGTTTTTCTGGTGGGCTCAAGGCCTCTCTCTCATCTCATTAACAGGAATGGCAAACTGACGTCATCTTCCCAAGGGACTTGGGCAGTACTTCAAAAAGGGAAAGCCATAAATTAGTGTGATGGCCATTTATAAAATGCTGGGTATGACACCAACTCTTCTGTAACACAGAGAGGCAGTGGGTTTTGGTTATGGTTGCAAGCATCACATTTTGCATTACATTTTTACTGATAGCTTTTAGATAGAACACCCTATTATCCTGGCTTCACTTGCGGGAAGTGAACAATGAATTTACATACATAATCAGTTGCTAACTCTGCATTTCTTGCCATCTAGAGTCTCTTAGAGTGCTTATAGTTTGCTCTGAAAGATGATGAAGGCTGTAGCTTAATGTAGCAAAGAGCTGCAGGCAATCGGTTAATGTGCTGCTGCTGTCTGCCTATAGGGCTGTTGTTTGTCTTGTCTGTGGAAGAGGGGAGGATTCTTAATAGCAGCAACATTGAAGGATGAATGGAACAAGTCATGTTAGATCATCTGAGTCACAAATACCTGTTTGGATGCACACATCTTTGTTGATGTGTAGATGTTGGACTGCTTCGATTCAAATGGGGTGTGGCCTTCTTGACTTTCTCTCCCTCTAGCTGTTTTCTCTCAGGGAGTATCGTGGTTGTTTCAAGGTTATATGTTCCATCTTGCAGTGTATCTCACTGTGTCTCTGTCATTACTCACTGTGTTTGGGTGTGGTCTGATCTGGTTTCTTAACTGCCTGCTTCATCCACTCGCTATTAAATTGCACTGTTAGTGACTTGGTTTAGAGAGAGACGATAGACAGAGGAACACAGGGAAGCGGAGAGACAGTGCTTGTATGTTGTCTACTTTATAGCTCTGACCTTTCTTAAGCATTAAAAGAGGCTGCAAAATGACTTGACATTTAAATCATATCTGTGAGCTAATCCATTACTGTCTCTGCTTTGTTTTTTGTTCATTCTGTCTCTGGGCAAAGCAGATACAATTTCTAGCAGTTTGGGCATAACCCATATTTACACTGGCCTATGTATGGAACTATCGTTCGTTTAAGTTTTTTTTTTTAAAAAAGGAAACATTTGATCTTATTGCATATAGCACTTGTAGAGATTGTTTGGTAAATTTGTAAAATCTACATCCTTCTCACATAATTTCATTCCTATAGTGAAACTTCTGAGAACCTTGTATAGTTACTGTTTATCGCTAGTGGTTCGGCATAAGTATAGTTTCTACAAAAATATTCCTTCAGCTTTCAGGATGTGTTGTCTTTATTATGAAAAGTAAAAGTAAAGTGCAGCTTGTGTTGCAGGCAGCATTTACCTTGTCTGGCTGCAAATGGCTAAAAACCTTCCAAAACATATTGTACGTCTCTGTAATGGAATCACTTAACATTTTAGGAAACCCCCTTCTTATTGTGAGGTAAATAAGAATATCTACACCACCCGCACGCCAGTGCATTAAGTATGGAGCTGGAGCCAGGAGTTAATTAGCTTGGTGTGAAGACCGGAGGCAGAGTGAAATGAATTGCCTTGCTTTGTCCGAAGCTCCTCTATGCCAGTGGTAGCTAGTAAAGCACAAGTGAATTTGACCTTTGTCTCATTTAACCAGGTTACCATTAGATTATTGCATCACTTAACTAAATATATCTAACCACTAATGAAAACTAGCCTTCCCCATTGGAGTGCAGTTGGAAAAGGGGATAAAAACTGTTGTCATGAAAAATGTATGGGCTTCTAGAAGTTCAAATCAAACAGAACTCTCAGATGCATTATACGTGTCCAGACGCTCATCACTGGCACAACTCCACTAGTCAGCACTGGAGATCCATTAGCAGGCTGACAAATCACAAACATGGACGACAATCTGGAACAATAAACAGATTTATTTATCATCTGTCAAAGTTAGAGTTCTTTTGCTCCATAAGTTAATGGTACTGAGAGGAAGCACTGTTTAAAACCTCTTGTTGGTGCCTTCAAGTGATTTTTAGAATTTTTGAAGTTTTGTTAGAAAATCAAACCAGAAAGACAAAAACAAACACAACCTTTGTTAAACTTTCCATACCCAAACATATAAAGGTTTGTGGGTATGTGAAGAAGGTACAGAAGGTATACACCAAACCTGCATACACATACCCTCACAATTTGAAGAACATGGGATGCACCCACAGGGATATGTATCCTGGTCTCTGTCTCTCCAATATCTGTCTATCACAGAGCCCTAATGGGCCATATAAAAGCCTTTGGATCTATAAAATGGAAAGCAGACCATTAACCCCTCTTGATGTAAGAGATCCACTAAACCAAGAGAAACAAAGACACCACCCCTAACTCCCCCCAGCCCATGTAATCTGATTCCTAAATGGGCCCACCTACACACTTCCCTACTTCAGAGTGTATTCTCCAAATCCGTATTACTGGGCATGACTGATGGAAGAGATCAATAGAGATAATTGATCAGCTTCTGCTGAGGAATAGGCAGAAAAGTTCATAGCATTAATCGAAATGCACCGTGCACACACACAGCTGTAAGAGTATTACTGCAAGAACACTGTTTCAGGATCAGCTAACATGCTGGTCAATAAGCTCATAGATTTTGTCTGTTAAATCTGAAACCTAAGTAACAGGAATAAAGTATGTTAGAAGTTTAAAGTTGTTAATATTGAGCAATGTGCTGAATGTTATGGGAATCTATGTTTTTTTGTGTTTTACTTTTGAATTTAATCACTTAAAAAGATGTGAGTTATAAAATATGCACATGTATACCATTCATAGGAAGAAAAAAAAAAGACTACATCAAAAATGTCAAGAACTAAAATATATTACACAGATTCATGGAAATGGCAAAAGGGGAACAGATTCTGTTGTAGTGTTTTGTTTAAGCAGCCAATCTTAATCTTATTTTAGAAGTGCTGATTTAAATATGTTTTAGGTTGTCTTTCTTGACAAAAAAACATGAGTTGGCTCAAGTTTTTAAGAAAAACAATAGATATAGATATAGTAGATATATTTTTATTATAATAATCATCAAACACTGATTAACAATCCTAGTAGAAATTCCAGTACCATACAATGATGCAAGTCAGATCCATAACTGTTGTGTTATACTGTGTTTTACCAGCAGAGAGTGCTAGAGGAGTAGAGCACATTCCGATAAAGGTTTATTCCCTTCAACAACAGGATCGCTGTAGAGCTCAATGAAGAACTCAGGCTGAATGCACCAGGGTAGAGTATTTAAGACAGCATCATAGTGTGGGGTGAATCAGCAGATCATGATTAGTAGTAGAAAGAGATGTTGCTGATGGTGGTTTTGGTGACTGAGCCTGTGAAAACATATCAGGCAGAATGTGTGAACAGAAATAGAAGTGTGAGATAGCGTCCCTGTCCCTGGTGCTGAAATTTCAAACTCCTAACATTAGCTGCATTGACAGAGAGAGAGAGAGACCTTGACAGCCGTCTGCTGGTGCAGAGATACACATACATGCACACGATCTGTCAAATCATATTACATCAACCACCAATACTGAGGTTGCAATTCAGCTGAGGTTCAGACCGGCCTACATTTCCCCCATGCAAGGGGAAGCATGTAACTTGGAGGTGGTCGGGAGGTACTATTCTGTGCTCACTGGTCCACCCCCCCACCCCGCTGAAACCAAGTGGTGTGGCCCATCTCACAGAAGGACAACCTGTAAACAACGTCGCTGTACTTCTCTTCCTCCTGACTTTTATCTGCTTTCTTCCAGTCCTTTCTTCATTTATTGTTATAATTTATTGCATAATCAACTTGCTGGTATTTATATTCTTATTACCCCACTTTTATTATAACTCACTTTTCTTCAGCATTTAGTCAAGCTGGTGCAGAAATCAAACTTCTGAACACAGCACTGTCAAACAGCTGAGATACATGAAGACAGTTATTGTCCCTGTAGGACATAAAGTTTAGCCTCAAATTCCTTTACATGGACATTGGAACATTCTAAGCAAAACATTCACTTTATTTACCCTTTTTCCACCACCTCTGCTCTCATCTTCTAACCCACAGCATCTCCCCTGCTCATTCTTTTAACCTTTGTTTATCCTTATGTGTCCTCCTTTCCCTTTAGATGGACTGCACAGTGGTAGGGAGAGAGAGCTGTGGATGTAGCAGTGAGCTGGCTGTTGGAAAGCAGCCTCACTAAACCCCTTACACAATGAACACTTTCCTGTGGCTGTATACACACATTAACACTCACATGCATGTGCACATCCTGCACACACACACACACACACGTTTTGTAACCACATCTGTTCGCATTGAGTAGGGTTTTCATGTACATCTGGACCTGGTCATTCCCTGTGCGTATGTGGGAGTAGAGAGATGCTATTTCCTGGCTTGATGTGGGGGGCCGAAGGATGATTCCTGACTTGAACAAAAAGTAGAAGGAGAAGGGAAAGAAAGAACTGGCCAAGTTGTTTGTTTCCATCTGGTCTGAAGAAAGGATTATTTTTTGAGCTAAACTACCCAGGAAGGATAATTTTCCCTTATTTTTTAAAAATATATTTTTAGTTTAGGTTAGAGGTCAGATAAACACTAATATCAATGCACACAATTTACAATTTCTGGAGCACATGGCTTAATTAGTGTCTTTGCATATGCCAATATAGGTAGGCAAGGACATGTAAAAGTTCATAAAGTGAAACTCCAGCACCTGGTAAAATATTTTTTTAACGGAGATAGGAAGTTGGAGTCATGGCCCATGCCGCAGCCCACCTGAAGAAAGCTCGAGAGCTTGAGCAACATCCAGAATACAGAGCTTTACAGAAAGCCAGGGAGAGGAGGAGGCGGCAGCGTGAAAGAGCTGAGCGAAAGCAGCAGGTAAAACGCACATAATCCTCCGACAAAATCAGATTCACAAGTATGTGTCATGTTTTATATTTTGATTTTAGCACAAATGCTCTTGTGGGATTAAGCATAAACTAAAAGTGTTAGTGTTAGGACATTATCTGTAGATTGTGCCTTGTCACAGATGTGGATGTGGTTGGTCATGCTTGGTGCTGTGGCTGCTGTCCACTCAGATGATTTATAGTGTA
Source organism: Mastacembelus armatus (assembly GCF_900324485.2). Lineage (NCBI taxonomy): Eukaryota > Metazoa > Chordata > Actinopteri > Synbranchiformes > Mastacembelidae > Mastacembelus > Mastacembelus armatus. The sequence goes on along the minus strand of NC_046633.1, from coordinate 11,248,698 downwards.
GCATGAAGGAGATGGATGTTCAGCAGAGAGGTTGCATGCTAGTGCTATGTGACAATGTATGGATGTTTGAATGTCAGGTATGGTGTAAAGTATACCATTTGCACTTGACCCTGGTCAAGACTGATCTTGTCTGCCAATTCAAGGCAAGCAAGGTTAGGTCTGCTTGGTAGTTGGGCAGGTAGTTGTTTAATAACATTGGACCTCATCATATTAATACTGCTCCAAATGTTCAAAAATGTTAATTTTCACTAAATCCCATCTAAGTGTTAGGTATCTGTAAGAAAAGATCATAGTTGGCTCATCAAATACTTAACTACTTTGACATTGTCATTTTTCACTCACAAACTATCATTCCCTCTGTTTGTCATTTGAGGATTTGCTCTATTTTTGTCTTATTTTACATAAACCTAATATAAAATATAAATCAAAATAATAATTGATTGAGAAAAATTATCTTAAGTGAAAATTTTTTATCTGCAACCCTTAATATATCAGCAGACCTACATGACAAATATAATGGTATCAGTTGATTTGTTGATATGTAAATAAAGATTTTAATACATAAATAGTATTATTCACACACACGTGTGGAGACGTCCTTGTGTAGTCTTAATGTCTGTTTGTTACTCAGCTTGATATTGATAAATGCAAAAAGTTTCCATACAACCACAAAACACTTTCTGAAGCCTTTATATTTGCTTTTCATATGAATTAAACTCCCATCATGTCTAGCGATAACAGCTGATATTTCTAAACAGATGTAATTGTTTCTGCAGATACAGTATGTGTGTAAATAGGATTCATGGGGCGAAAAAAACACTTTTAAATAACATTAAACACTAGTCTGCAACAAATTGACAAACATGGGCTGTTAGTAAAAATAACTACATTAATGTGGTAATTATTTTTTTGTTTTGTTTTTTTTATATAGATACTGTGCACACCCCAAAAGTACACATGAAACCTAATAAAACCAAAAACTACAAACATGTTTGTATTTCTGTTTTCTAACAACAGCCCCCTTTCTTTCTGTCTTTATCATTATAGTCGGACAGTAACACCAGTTTCCTGCGGGCTGCCAGAGCGGGGAACATTGACAAAGTCCTTGAATTCCTGAAAAATGGAGTAGACATCAGTACCTGTAATCAGGTAATGAAATGTTTTACCAACCTTCAACAGAATCTTCATCTAGTAACTGGAGACTAATGGCATTTCTGTTTCTGCTGTTGTATGTGATAAGCAATGTTTTGCCATTTTTCTTTTCTTTTTTAGTGTTTTTTACTTTTTTACTTCCTTCCTTACAGCAAACTTATTCAGTTCTACAAGTGTTGGGTCCTAACAGCGCTCATTTACTTTTGGACATGCTCAAAGAATGTTACCCTTTAAATACTTAAGCCACCATATAGTCTTTTACTCCTTGAAGTTCTGTTAAAGCCTGGATTTTGTGTAGCTTCAGTTGTCTTAGATGGCCAGAGACACAGAAATTCCACATTTTTCTAGGATCAAAAGTGCCACAGTGCTTTTGATATAAAGCACTGCTTTTTGATGCCTGATTTTCTTGATTCATATGCTATGATAGTGACTGGCTTGTAATCCTGTTAAGTCCTGTTAAGTTTGGATCATGTTACCCTTATGGAGATTGTTTAAAACACCCACGATACTTGCAACAGAAAAGTACAAGCTGATGTTTGTTGTTTATTGTTTAGTTGACTTTTACTATAGTCAATTAAATCTAGTTGACTATGAAACCTGCTGAATCTTCACGCTGCTGTGTCACAATAGCATTATACAACTGATTTGACCCCACTTCCAACAATATGACCACCTTGACATCTTTTTCCACTTCCATCATACCATTTTTCCCTCCATTATCCAATCAGAATTTGAAGGTTCTACAGCCCCTGACAGCTGTAGTTATCCCCCCCCCCCCCAACCCCCATGCACCCCTAACTCACACTCCACTCAAGAGGAGCAATTTAGGAGGGTGTAAAATACTTCTGAACACAATCCAGTGCCAACTATGTCAGTGTCATATACAGCAGTCACAAGGTTGAAGGAGGTGTAGTGTGGCTACGTGAGTCTGCGTTTGTGTGCGGGCATGCATGTCATCAGCTCCTCATATCCTCTACTGTGTCTTTGCTTTTGGCCTTTTGTAATTCTCCATTTGCTATTTGCAAATAGCAACTATTTATACACCAGGCTGTAATTGGTTGGCAGGCAGGAAGTAGCAGCTGCCCACCCAAGACTGTATTATGTGTTGTTATGGGCACGATTTGTTTTATTTTCTGCACCAAGAGAGAAGTCTGACAATTCAGGCACACACACACACACACACACACACACACACACACACACACACACACACACACACACACACACACACACAGAGACAGAGAGAGAGACGGAGAGAGAGAGAGCGAGCAAGCGAACTCCCTGCAACAAGAGAGTCCTGCCCTTCATAGCTTCTGTCAGATGATCACATTTGAGCCCTGGTCAGGTGACAAAAAATGCAAGTGACATTTTCATATATATCCCAGTGCATGTTACTATTTCAGAGAGAAAGAAGCCAAAATGTTGTAATACTCTAGGAATCACAAGAGACAAACACCACTCACATGATCTTGACCTTAAGAATTTAACTGTAGCGGACTTGCCCAGATCAAACACACATACATATATTAAAGTTAACTGAAGCAAAGCTCCAAAATTATAGACATATATTCATGAACATATGCATTCACGTGTATACCGCCAAGTCTATAATCCAATCTCTGCATTACTGTAGGCTACCATTTCGTTTAACAGTGTAATGCATGTGATCACCTGATACACTTTATTTTTCAGACAACCATATTATCACGGTCACAGTTTAATAGTTCCACTTACGGTAGACCTACTGTTTTTCATCTCCTAGTTAATAAATTTATAGAGGAAGGACATTTTTCATATTTCAGGAAGATACTGATTTCCACAAATGCCACTGTGATAGGATAGTTCCTAGTATTATGTTACTTATTACCAGCAAAATGGCTTTCAAGGAAATCAGTGGGTCAGAATTGTGCATGTGGAGAAGCACTCCACATAAATCACAAAGCCATTATCTGTTACAGTAGTGTCTGCATTGTAGCTAGCAAAGCCAGTGATAAGCTCATCATCAGGTATTAAATTATATAAACCCTAAAATGTGCAGTCTGGTTAATTAGAAATTAACAGTCTATATCTGTGAATGAAAACTTCATATATTCGTGTAAAAGTACAAATTGAATTTGTGTTAATCTATAATTTACAGATCTCACTTCGATACGTTAATCAAAGCAGAGAATGTGGCATCAAGTGTCAGAGTGTGTTATAGTATAAGATCCACACCATAAATCATTGTTGTAATGTTACTCTATATGATCTAGGAAATCTGTTGGAAATGAATGAAGTAGATGTTATATCATTAATTGTTTCTTAAGTAACATCTACAAGTCACTAAGAAATGCCGAAACATCACGCAGAAATTGTAAATGTTGCTCTTGGTGGTGTGTTCATTAATAAACAAGGAGTCAGATCCTAGAAAGCAGCAACAGGGTAGTAATGGCCAGAATCTGGCACCCAGGGCAGGAGGCTGTCCAAGATAGTTAAAGAGTAGGAGAGCATATGTCTGCCAAATCCACAGACAAATTAGCCTTCTCTATTTCACAGATTTTATGAATGAGACAAATAAAGCAACTTTCTTGACAGGCAGTATCATATCCCAGCTTCTAGGTAGTGTGACTTTGTGAAGACACAAGCTTATTTTTGTCTTTTTATAACAAGATCTGTTCATTTATAGAGTTGCCTAGGAAAGATAATAGATTTATTTGATTTACTCCCACAGTCCAAAGGCATGCTCCAAATTGGCCAAACAAAAATAATAAATAACCATTAACTATAAATATATATGTGCCATAGAAATAGTAATGGGTTTTTACATATGCACAAGAGCAATATTGGAGAAGCTCTGGGTACTTTAACAATATGATATACAGTACAATTTGAATTTTGGCATTTGCACTGAGATGTCAGCTACAGTCTGGATTAGAGTGTAAATATTTATGCATGTAGTGGATGAAAATGTGTGCGTTGTTAATACATACTTAATAATTTGCATATCTTTGCACACTAACACATGGTGCCACAGTTTACTGATAGGAACCAAAGCCAGTTTTGCACCCAAATCATTGAATTTTAAAAGAGACAACTCTAAAGTAGGTAGTGGTTATGGATGAGGTTAGTGTAAGTGTCCAGGAAATTAATGTACGTCAAAGTAATGTCCCTACAAGGAATGAAAGCAAACATTTGTGTGTATGTGTGGATCAGAGTGAAATAGTTTGTTCCATGTGCGTGTGAGCTGTTTCGCTGCCCTGTCCTCACAATTAAAGGCCAGATTTCTCCTCTAATCTACCTAAACGTTAATCCATGGTGAGTGATATCACTCTTTAATCTGTGCGCTTTTTGAATTATTTCCTCTGTTTCCCCCAACATTCTTCCCCTCTGACACTTGGGCCTATAAAGCAACACCGATAAAACATGATCATTTATTACCACGTGTGATTATACAAAGGTCAGTGGTCATAGGGGCGTGAGTATGAATCCGAGTTGGACGGAGCTCAGCAGTTTCCCTCCTGCCAGCGAGCACGACAGACTGCCAGGGATCACTGTTTTGGGCTCTATGTCCATTAGCTTAATGAAGCTCTCACACACAGCTCAGAGAAAAAGGAGATTTAAATCAATTTGTGTAACTGAATGTGCATGTATGTGTGTCTGTTGTAGGTTTGTTTGTCTCTCTTGGAGTCCACACTGTTATGGTTTAAATGTGATTGAAACACTGTAATAAGATTGTGAGTTTTTTTTTTTTGTTTTTTTTTTTTCGCTGTGTCAGTGAGTTCACCATTTCAAAACTGAAACTCAAATTACTGTAGGGTTCAAACCGCACCAAAGAGCATCTAGCCTCACGTTTGGAGGCTATTCCATATTGTCTGTCAGCACAACAGTGGAAATGTCACTGACTGGATAAATTACTAAAGTGCTGACATTAGAAGCATTGGCAGTGCAACCTGAGAAACACAATAAACATTTCTCTAAAGCACAGTATGATGGGCATCTTAGTTAAACCACACCCATCACCTGATCACTGTGGTGAGGATGATGATGAGGATGATGCTCATTATAGTGCTAAAACTACTAATATAGATCAGTTGATTAAAAGAAGAAAAATTACAAATAACAATTTAGATAATTGGTTGACAAAAATGTCAACAATTCACTGGTTCCAGATTCTCCAGTGTGATGTTTTTGTCCTATTTTATTATTTGGCTGTGGTCTGTTGATCAGATAAAATAAGCATTTGTGTGGTATACATACCTGTGCCTGCATTTTAATTATGACTTAACTTTTCTAATGTTTTCACATTATAGGTGTAAGGTTGATGTGTAGAGGTATGATTTGCTGCATCAGATTCTGAGTAATTCGTCTTGCTGACTTTATCAAAGAGTCATTTGTGCATCAGGTTAGCATTCTCATCTCCCTGTTTTCAAAAAAATGGAAATACAAGTCATGAATTTTATTTAAGAACATGGACAGAACATGATGGCTGCATGTGTTTTTAGCTCTTTGAAGTCATATCATATATATTCGACTCACTTCAGCAAACACTCAGAAATGGCCTCTTTTTTCTTTTTGAAGGGTTGACATTTTCTAAGCTTCTATGAATATCCACGTTTGTGTGTATGTGTGTCCTACAGTACACACCCTCTATGACTTTGCAGAAACATGACACCACTTTGGCTGTTTGGCATTTGGCAACTCAGAGAGAGAGAGAGAGATAGAGTGAGTATGTGTGTCCACTTAGTGTGTATGTGAAAGCGTGTTGTATGTGCACAAGGGAAGGAGAGCAATGATATGAGATGAGATGTTGGCAACATAACAGCTCCTCATTTACATCAGTGCCAGGAGACACAGTTCCTCTCAGAGAGACTCAACTTAGGTCTTAACCAGAGGTGTAGAGGAAAGAGGCAGAGAGCCAGTGTTGGTCAGTTATAGCTCCATCACTTCTAAATGGAGCTTGGCGCAGCATTTAAAAAAAGGCAATAGTTAAAAAGTGCTAAAAAAGACTTAGGAAACGCATAGATCAGGAAGAAGACAGAGAGACATTAGGTTTGAACAAGCAGCAGAGAGGATAAAAACGAAGTTACAGGCTGAAATACTCTTCTAGTTTGCGGGATTCAGAGGGACACAGCGCACAAAATGGAAGAAGAGGAGGGCGAGGTGAATCATTCTTCTCTGCGTTTATACATGTCTGTGTCAGAGGAAATGCATGTGTTCATGGGTGTGTTGTATAATCAGCTGTGTTACGAACGCCTGTCAGAGTGAAACATTTGTGGTCTCCTCTCCTCCTGTGCTGCTGCTAACCTAAATGCTTTTGATGTACACACCAAATCAAAACCAGCCATGGTCACTCAGACTGACACAGTATTTCTTGTATTTGTGTCTCATAATAATAATAATGTTACTTTTTTTTTTAAATTTTAGCTTGCTGTTTGATTTTCAATGTTGTCTTTCATTTGCAAATTAGACTTTCCAATATTTTACCCACTTTTTTACCCACTGTACATGTTTGAATATTGACAAATGATCTAAATGTTCACAGGGTGGACACACAATGCACAAATGCATGTAAAATATAATGCAGTAACTTGAGTTATTGTCTCAAAACTCACCATTCATTTTAATCAATCTCTGACATAATATAAATGCCTATTACAAAGGAATCATAGGGGTATTATGCCTTTATTGCAAGAATATTGTATGTTAATTCAATGGATTGTGCAATCGCTGTTATGGCTGCCACATTCTATATATTGTGTCCTTATGATGTACTTCAGGTATATGTGTTGACGAAGCTCTGCGGTTTGGGGCTTAATGTTTGTAATATAGTCACATCAGCAACAGTGCAATTTATTTTATCATGTTTGTCATGAGCTTTTATGATATCGTCCTTTTTTTAAAATCCAGAATGGTCTGAATGCTTTACATCTGGCAGCTAAGGAGGGACACAAAGATTTAGTGGAGGAACTGCTGGAGAGAGGTGCACCTGTTGACTCATCCACCAAGGTACATGCACAAACAAATATGCTTTATAAATGCTTTATAAAATCTTCTGGATATGAACATAGATAGCACGTTTTGATGCTCTCCTCTATATACAGAAAGATATACAGTATAAAGACCGGAGGGAGGGGTAAGAGTGACAGCTGTGTGACAGAGAAAGAAGGAGATGACGGGAAGGTGTGAATGTGAGAAATATATAGTAGTATCAGATATAAAGCACTGTGTATATCACTGCTTTTCTCTTGAACTATGAAACATGATTCTCAGGGGTGGGGTGATTTAAGAGGGAAAAGGTTTAATTTTGTAACTATATAAACTCAGGTCCAACAGGAATACCTTACAAGCATTGTTGGACTTTTTGTTTTGGATGGTTTTATTTTGTGTACATTGACATGATAATAAAGATCAGTGTCTTTAAGTCTTCGGCTTTGAGAAACGTCACTGTAGTTTCATGACTGCAACATTAAGAAGTAATCTAGCTTCAGTGGAGCAGTGAGCAGGGGAATGAGCGTGAGTGTGGGCTTTTTGCTTGACATGCTATTTGCTATGCCACTGAAGATGTTAAACACCTGGCAACATTAAACAACCAGCAAGGAACCTGTAGCCTGGTTGAACCTTGTAGCCCATGTCCATGGGTTGACATTAAAATTTCATTATTCAGTCAAAATAATGACCAGTCAAAGTATTTGTGTATTTTATATAGTGTGCAGAATTGGGTTTTCAAGGAGGAACTGTTCATTAAAGAGGCTGCTATGTCTGTCACACTTTTTATATTTAATCTTCTTTCAAACAAGCAAGATTTTTAAGGTATTTGAACTGTTTTTGTGACAGAAAGGAAACACTGCCCTCCATATTGCCTCACTGGCAGGACAAAGAGATGTAGTCCAACTCCTGGTGAAGAGAGGAGCAGATGTTAATGCTCAGTCACAAGTAAGATGTGTTTCAGTGACTATGAGTTATATTATGCATTCAACTATGTCAAAGTGTATAGTACCGAGAATACACTCTTCACTTTCATTGTGTATTTGTTACCACTACAGAATGGTTTCACTCCACTATACATGGCAGCCCAGGAGAATCACTTGGAGGTGGTGCGGTACTTGTTGGAAAATGAAGGGAACCAAAGCATTGCAACAGAAGTAAGTTTGTGCACTAGGTGCTGGATACATTAATATGTGCCTTTTCCTTTCTCTAAAATAAGTCTTTTCTATTTTCATTTTTTCATCTTGTCCAGGATGGCTTCACTCCTCTGGCCATTGCACTCCAGCAGGGTCACAACTCAGTGGTCTCCCTGCTGTTGGAGCATGACACCAAAGGCAAAGTTCGTCTGCCAGCCCTGCACATCGCAGCCCGCAAAGATGACACAAAGTCTGCCGCACTTCTGCTCCAGAACGACCACAACGCTGACGTCCAGTCTAAGGTGAGGGAGGCTTGGTAGGAAGAAACCAACAGAGGAGGGAAAGAGGTGGATCGGCGTGAGGGATAGTGGGAGAAGAGGAAGCGACGGTTACAAAACGGTGGTGGGAGGGAGGAGTTGAGGGAAGCATGTGGGGAGGTGGCAGGAAGTGGGTGATAATGTATCTGAGTGAATGGATAATTTTTCATGCTGACAGTTTTATTAATTTTATTGATTATGCAATATGTGTGTCCATTTAGGAATATGATAATATTAATGGACAGAGCTTTTCTTAGCAAGCTGTTTTGTTTGCATCCTTGTCTTATACTTTTGGTTTTTATTTGTGTAACCTTCTAAACTTACCCAGTGTGTCATGTGAATGTGGTGATAAACCCTTTCCCTAACAGCCCGACTCCCTATTCCTCCTTTCTCTCTCTATGCGTCCTAACCAGATGATGGTCAATAGAACTACAGAGGTATACAAACTCATCACCTCTTTATTTGATTCCTTTTTGTCAGTTCTGACCATCTCTTTCAGTTCTTTTGTCCTGACTTTCCCTTGTTTAGTGAGGATTTATACAATCCTGCATGTGAGAATTATGTATCACTAATATGAATGCATGCAGCTGACTATGCTGCTTAACTCACACCTGCATGGCTGACAGTAAAAGACAGTGTTGTATTAGTAGATCCCAGAGAATATTAATTCATTGCAAAATTTAATTATAGACAATTTGTTTTACTTTAATTTAATTTCTGAAGGAGTAAATAATTTAAAATGTATTGTATGAGCATTGCAGCTTTTATACTTAACTAAACACTGACAGCTTTCTAAGAAATGTTCACTTCTTTATTTATTGCTCTTGTTCTGTGCATAACATACAGCATGTGTACTTCTGAGTATGTTAATATCATTGTTTTTCCTCTCTGAAACACATTGTCGATCTTTAAGTTAACTCTGTTTCTTAATTAAATTGCACCATGTCTATCAGAATGGGAAGGTAAGGAGTGAACCCACCTACAACTGTGTACTCTAGATATTTATATATACCTTATATATAAATGTCCATTTTCCCATCCAAGCAGATACACGTAGTGCGTAGTTGCTTTGTGTATTTGAGATTTGGTTTTCAGTGTCTTTTATTTTGGCCAGTTTTATTAGCCAAAGACCAAACTGCGTCGACTTTTGGCATGATTTCGTTTTTTTAAGCAGGCATGGAAAATCACAAGCTTGTGCATGTATTATGTATTGAATGTGCTATTTTGGAGTTTGTTCATTTTTTATGCTTCTTACACCAAGCATGTCTGGTTTCTTTTTTTAGCATGTTCCCTCATTTTATTATGGCTTATTAGAGTCAGATTTCTACAAGGAAAGAAGAGAAATCTGTTCTTTCTTTCTTTCTTTCTTTCTTTCTCTCTCTCTCTGTCATTCCTTTCTTTCTTTCTTGCAAGTGTTTTCCTTTTTTCTAACCTGCTGTTTGAACCAAATTTCTGTGTCTTCCTCCATGCCTTTCCCCCTTACTCTCATCCTTCTTTCTTTTTTTTTGTCTGTGTCAAACAGAGTGGGTTCACCCCTCTCCATATCGCAGCTCACTATGGTAACGTGAATGTCTCCACTCTGCTGCTGAACAGAGGAGCTGCTGTGGACTTCACAGCCAGGGTAGCACCCCCATTTACACTTCTTAACCAATGAAGACATTTTCTGTGCTGAAACAGAACAGAAAATATCTCAATCATACAAAATGTTAACAGAGCCTTCTTACTTGGAATTGTAATGAGATGTGAATAATAGATGTAATAGATGTGTAACTTAAAATATGTGTTATAGTTATACCGTTTGTTTCATTGCCTGCCTTATCAGAATGGAATAACACCACTCCATGTGGCATCCAAGAGAGGCAACACCAACATGGTGGCCCTGCTGTTGGACCGAGGGGCCCAGATTGATGCTAAAACCAGGGTGAGACTCATTTGAAGTCTGGACATCAGCTTTATGACAATTCCACAGCTCCTCTCTAATGACGACGTAATGGAGTATACCACCTACTTATTAAAACATCTGGATTGATGTCTACAGTTGTGTATATTTATACGTACATTTGTGTATATTTACGTACGTATGTACATTATGTTTTTCCTGTTGTGTGATTCTGTGTGTGTGTGTGACTGTCTGTCAGGATGGGCTGACACCCTTGCACTGTGCAGCCAGGAGTGGACATGACCCAGCAGTAGAACTGCTGCTGGAAAGAGGAGCCCCCATCTTGGCCAGAACCAAGGTATTGTACAGCTGTGGCAGTAATGGCAGATTGTACCCCCGACTTTTTCCTACCATGAAATTAATGTTCTGAGTTTTTAATGTTAACTTAGCACAGACTTGCAGTATTTCACTTGTAAAAAAAAATCAAAAAAACATGATGTACTGAATCTGTGTCTTCTCTTGTTTCTGCATCTGTCTGTGTATTGTTATTTTCGTCCCACCACAGAATGGACTGTCCCCATTGCACATGTCGGCCCAGGGAGACCACATAGAGTGTGTTAAACTCCTGCTGCAGCACAAAGCGCCTGTTGATGACGTCACACTGGACTACCTCACAGCGCTGCATGTCGCAGCTCACTGTGGCCACTACAGGGTTACCAAGCTGCTGCTAGACAAAAAGGCCAATCCCAATGCAAGAGCACTGGTAGGCAATCACAACATAATGACCATAAAGACACAATAGCATTAACACACAGAAATATACACACATGGAGACACAAGCACCTAAATATTTGCAGGCAGAAGTGTGACCTACAGTATAGATATTTAACAATGACAGCATTTAGTATTTGCTTGACCACATACAGCACTATTCTCTTCTGCAAGACAGGAGGCAATTAGCCGCCAGTGGAAAAAAATGGTCACATAAATTTAGTAACTACCAGTATGTAAGGAGTGCCTAGACACTGCTTGACCCAGCATCTTGTTGTTTATAGGGTATAATCAGAACTTTGTGATTGTGCTTTAATACAGTAGTGGAAACGAGTAAAATCAGTAAGATAATGGTGCAGTAATTAAATAAAAGACAGACATTTGGTGTATACCTATTCATTTTTTCTCTTACTGTCTCTATTAGAATGGTTTCACGCCTCTCCACATCGCTTGTAAGAAGAACAGGGTGAAGGTGATGGAACTGTTAGTCAAATATGGCGCCTCCATCCAGGCCATTACTGAGGTGAGATTTATTGTGGGAGTGTCTCAGAAGAGCATCTGTAAATACAAAACCTTTTGGTTTCACTTAATGTTTAACTTTGTTCCTGTGCCCTTCTCTCTCTTTCCTATTCTAGTCTGGTCTGACCCCCATTCATGTGTCTGCCTTCATGGGTCACCTGAACATTGTTCTTCTGCTGCTGCAGAGTGGAGCCTCCCCTGATGTCCGTAATATTGTGAGTGGTATTTTGATGATTCATTTGTTCAGCTTATTTGTCAATAGCCAGAAACATGTGTCCTGAAGTAAGCAGGCATTTTTCAGCCATCATTCTTCTTAGCGTGGTCAACATGTGGCTGTGTTTACTGACCGTAAGGGTTTCATTTGGCACAGTGTCTTAATGCTCCTACTGTAAATGTTCTGTCTTTGTTTATCAGCGTGGTGAGACAGCACTCCACATGGCAGCCCGGGCAGGTCAGATGGAAGTGGTTCGCTGCTTGCTGAGAAATGGAGCGTTGGTGGATGCCACGGCTAGGGTGAGTCAGCTGGCACAGTTTTGTTCTGTTAATAATAAAAGAACATCTTTCATCCACTGAACTGTGTACACGCCGTACATGTCATTGGTCATGTCACCTACCTCAGCTTTCACTCGTTTTTTTTTTTCTGATTCCATTGCCTTTTTCCCTAACAGGAGGACCAGACTCCACTCCACATTGCATCCCGTCTGGGGAAAACAGATATTGTCCAATTGCTGCTGCAGCACATGGCTCATCCAGATGCTGCTACTACCAATGGCTACACTCCCCTCCACATTTCAGCCAGGGAGGGTCAGGCAGAGACAGCTGCCATTCTACTGGAAGCTGGAGCCTCACACTCCATGGCCACCAAGGTGAGCAGAGGGAAGGACGTGATGCATACAAAGTTTGGATGTTCACATAAAGAAGGCACTTTATTAAAAAAAAAAAAAAAAAAAGCTAAAACAGTTTAGGCATGTGGGTTTGAAATAAAATTTTGCTTCCTTTTCCCACTACAGAAAGGATTCACTCCATTACATGTAGCAGCAAAATATGGAAGTCTTGACGTAGCAAAACTTCTCCTTCAACGCAAAGCCCTTCCTGATGATGCTGGCAAGGTGAGCTGAAGATATATAAAGGCAGATTCCCAGACCTGGTCTGATGTTGTTTCAAGGTAATGTTTTTCATTCTAGTCAAATACACAGTGCACTGAATCTTTCAGTCCTTGGCTAGAATTAATTTGGGTCTCTGGAATAGACCCACAACAGAATTTAATAGAATTATTCATAGGCAGAAAGACAAAAATACAAAAAAGTCAAAGGCACACTGCTCCATAGCGGAAATATCATTTAATCAAATTATATTTCAGAATGGCCTAACTCCACTACATGTGGCAGCTCATTATGACAACCAAGACGTGGCTCTGCTGCTGCTGGATAAAGGCGCATCACCTCATGCTACTGCAAAGGTTAGACCTCCTATTTTAAGAAAGAAAACTGCTTCAAACACTGTCACACTAATGTGTGTGCATTTCGGTGTAGCTGTTATATAGTGATCAAGCATGCAATTTACATACTGATACCTGTTTAACTTGCCTCAACTTATTCAACTCTAGAAAAACAATGTTATCTTGTTGAGAGTGCTACATTATAGCAGTGATGGCATAATAAGAGAGTGAGAATTATGCCCTTGCTTTTTGATTTAGGGTTAAGGATTGTATTTAACTGCTAACTTCCCTGTCTATCCAGAATGGCTACACTCCTCTCCACATTGCAGCCAAAAAGAACCAGACAAAGATTGCGTTAGCGTTGCTACAGTATGGAGCGGAGACCAATGTTCTGACCAAACAGGGAGTCAGTCCTCTACATCTGGCAGCCCAGGAAGGACACGCTGAGATGGCCAGCCTGCTGCTGGGCAAAGGAGCTCACGTCAATACAACGACTAAGGTCATACACAAACACAGACATGATTTAATTTTTTCTGGGGGCATTTTTCCCATGTTGTTCAGTTGGCAGAGAAGAAACAGTGTAAACAGAAAGACACTTGTCAACAGTGGGCCTGGAACTACCAACCTTGTGCATGCACTGTGCTTGTGTATATGCTGCACCGCTCTAACAACTAGGCTACTGGGGCAGGGTGCAGCGAGCACTAGTACTGTAGCTGTCACATTCTCAGCAGGAAAGAAACATATAATTGCCTTCATCAATATTTATGCAGATGCAATAGCAATTTACAGGTGTATATGCATGAGATAACCACAGTTTCTGAGGACAGCTCTGTACTTCATGTGTTACAGAGTGGATTGACTCCTCTGCATCTAACAGCCCAAGAGGACAGGGTCAATGCAGCAGAAGTATTGGCCAAACATGATGCCAACTTGGATCAGCAAACTAAGGTACAAACACACAACAGCTGGACACTATCATGTGATTCTGTGGAAGTAGTGACTTCACTGTAGATTAGGAATTTACTTATTCATGTTGTGAATTTGTAAAATTGTGGCATGTGACAAACAAATTATTTAACAAGATGTTCCTTAAGCAGGTTATGTATTTTATTTAATGTCTTCACTGTTTACCAGCTGCTTTTTAAATGTGACCCAGAAAATAACACACGCACAAATTCACTTACTTCTTCTACTTCTGGTGTAGCAATGTGTACATGGTATATTTACGTCATTAAGCAGGATTTCTATCAATGACAGTTTGTTGTTGTCACATTTCATCAGTGATCATGAATCTAAGTTGTATTTACTAATTTTTGTGAGACTTTTGTGTTCAGTTTCTACACCCTCAGTATAATAAACCAAGCAAGTTTGTTAATTACTATTTTGTCTCTCCGCCATCCTCTCACTTCAGCTCGGATATACACCTCTGATCGTAGCTTGTCACTATGGAAATGCCAAGATGGTGAACTTCCTGTTACAACAAGGTGCTAGCGTCAATGCCAAAACCAAGGTAGACTTCAAATATTGAATTGGAAGCATAATGTATGGACTGTGTTCAATTAAAACAAAATGCCAAGACAAATTACAACTAAGTCACACTTCAAGATGCATCTTCATAGTGATCATATGAAATCAACTGTTTTTTGGTTCTACAGAATGGTTACACACCACTTCACCAGGCAGCACAACAAGGGAACACCCACATAATCAATGTTTTGCTGCAACATGGGGCCAAGCCCAACACTACCACTATGGTAAATGAGGAAAAAAAAAACATCTAATCACTTCACACTTATAAATGGAACATGTTTTGTGAAAAAGTAAATAACAACATCAGATTTCATTCTTTTGTATTTCACCAAACACTGTGTGCTTCTTTCTGTTAGAATGGAAACACTGCTCTGTCGATTGCTAGACGTCTGGGTTACATCTCTGTGGTGGACACGCTCAAAGTCGTCACTGAGGAGGTTGTCACTACCACAACGGTAAACTCCATGTCTGGTACCATTTAATTTTCTCTTACACTTCCCATAAAACCTAAGAGACATTTCTCTGTTCTCAATATTTTTCCTTAGATGGTCACAGAGAAACACAAACTCAATGTCCCCGAGACCATGACTGAGATCCTTGATGTTTCTGATGAAGAGGGTGAGTTATTCTAAACAGAGAAAACATGTAAGAATAAGAAAAAATATACTGTGTTCTTATAAATAACTGGTGTGATCATGTTGGTAGTACACTAAAATTGGCATTCACTAAAAATGTAATTTTTAGAATAAAAAGCCTGCAACTTTGTAAATCCCATGGTTGTCTTCCTCTACAGAGGATCATGTGACTCAACTTTGTTGGTGTACAGTTAAATACCTCATTTTACGTAAACAGACCTTCCTTGACCCAGCATCTTGCTGTTTATAGGGTATAATCAGAACTTTGTGATTGTGCTTTAATACAGTAGTGGAAACGAACTGCATGGAGTTTGTGTGGTAGGGGATATAATTATGCTGATTATGGTTGATTGAGTAATGGACTGATTTAGTAATAGTGTCAAGCCAAAAACATTTTTTACAAATCAATCGTGGCAATGAAGGATACCTGTAATGACAAATCATTGTTTCCCAGGTGAGGACACTATGACGGGTGACGGTGGAGAGTATCTGAGAGCAGAGGATCTCAGAGAGCTGGGAGATGACTCTCTTCCCGGACACTACCTGGACAGTTTCAGCTACATGAGCCACAACCTGGACAGGTCACAAACAATATGCACAATACTTACACGTAACAAAGAGTCTAACTTTACTTTAATGTGCCAAGTGGGTGATCCCACATCACTCACACATGTACCTTTATTCACAAACAGACAAATACATACAAACACACTTTTTTTTAAAAAAAGTACCTTGTTTTTCCAGCAGACCGCAGCATACTCCTATGCAACAAAGTTTCCATCAGAGGGAAGGAGTTCTCATTGAAGAAATGCTTACAAGCCACCAGGTGAGGACAAAGCATAAATTGCTGTTACACTGTTCAAATGGACTGGTTGCAATCTTATTGGGTTAGGTAATCTCATGGTAGTTAAGGATTTTTTTAGTTCAGGATATTCATATATTTTTTTTCTGAATGAGAAATGTTTGTTGGTCTGTAGGTGTCAGCATTGTCTAGAGAGCATGAAAAGGAGTCATTCCGTCTTAGCTGGGGTGCTGAGCACCTTGATAATGTGGTGCTGTCCTCCAGTCTGCTGCACTCTGGGTATATGCGCATACACAGACACACAAAATAACAGACAAAATCAAAACATTTCTGCACGCTATTGTTCATCATCAGGAAGTTGTCATCTTTCAATGAATTTTAATTTTTCCTTACTTTGTTTTTTCTGTTCTCACTTATCTCACTTGTTTACTCATTACTCTTTATTCTCTTCTTCTCTTCTTATTTTTTTTTATTGCTCCTTTGTGCACATGTCGTCTCTTGGCTGTTGTGATTGTGTGTGTGTGTGTGTGTGTGTATCTTGTTAAATTCTGCTTCTAGTCGTTCCTCTCCGTGCCTAGACCATGACAACAGCAGGTGAAACACTCTTTATTTTGGCTACTGTCTCTTTCTTCTCTTTTTTCTCATTCACTAATAAACAACCCTCTGATTCTCATTGCATCTGTCTGCATGATTTCCCAATGCATGGCTTTCCATTTCCAGGCCTCAGATCTTGTTAACTAAAGACCTTCCAATCAAGATTTTTTTATCCTTAAGTGCAGCTCTGATATCTTTAACCTTGAGGATCTGCTGAAAAGTAGAAACAATGGTATATTTAAATTTTGCATTCTAAAATAACAGCTCTGTATGCTGAGAATAGATTGTAGTTTTAATATAACACAGTTTGATGTATTATTCTATATTTTTCTTATCGTCAAATCTCATACTTTAAAACCTATTCTAGGCTCCAAGCTCATTTATACCTTCTGAAGACAAACGAAATTTAAAAACAATCAGTTTAGCAAACTCAAAGAAGAGTAAAGAATGTACGTGTTGGGGACTAATAAAATAAGCTAGGCTCTGGCTAGATTAAATGTAAACTGGTTAAATGTATTTTAGTTTCTCGGCTGTTTAATTTTAATCAAAATAAGAAGAATATAGAATATCACCAAATCTGATACCACTCCTTTCCATGCACTGATCAGCTCCCATAGTGGTCTTGTCTATGTACATCTTTTAAGTGTATAAGCATTTGCTTGCCTATACATATGTTGGAACCATTATTCATACCTACTTGCCTCTTGACACATAAGATCCTCAAGAAATAAACTTCTTCAGGGCCCTCTTCTTTGCTTGTCTCTCCTACAAGTTAAAGTGGAAATGAAACTGATAATGAGTCAAAACAAGGAGATAGACGAAGCTGGAATGAAATCGTTGATTACCGACTGTAATAAAAGAAACTCCATCTTTGTCTTCAAGTTTCTAAGAACCAATTTGTTTATTGCTGGTTCCTTTCCTTTAGCTTCCTGGTCAGCTTCATGGTAGATGCCAGGGGAGGGGCCATGCGTGGTTGCAGACACAATGGCCTACGAATCATTGTACCACCAAGGAAGTGTTCTGCACCTACACGGGTGACATGCAGACTAGTGAAGAGACATCGTCTGGCCTGTATGCCCCCTATGGTAGAGGGTGAGGGGCTGGCTGGACGCATCATAGAAGTAGGACCTACTGGCGCACAGTTTCTGGGGTAAGTGTGTGCGTGTTTGTGTGTGTGTGTGTTTGGCTTGTGTGAGAGTATTTACACTGTTGTGTGGTGTGTTCATACTGTCTTCTTCACTCCCCTTCTGTGCTGCGTATGGATCAGTAAGCTCCACCTCCCCACAGCTCCACCCCCTCTGAATGAGGGTGAGAGCCTGGTCAGTCGCATCCTGCAGCTGGGTCCTCCAGGAACCAAGTTCCTCGGGTAGGACCATGGGTGGGGGACATCTTTCCACCCTGGAGTTCTGGTTACATGCTCACTTACAGCTTTCCACCTTAGACTATTTTTAAGTTTTTCCATGATATACTGTTTGTTTTTTATTTTGTTACTTCCTTTGTTTGTTGGTTCTATGAAAGTGCAGGTCTTAGTCTAAATCCACCGGGCCTGATGTCTTATTTTGTTGAATTATCTTCATGCATTCCTGCATCCCCTAGATTTATTTCTAGTTGCAGTCTCCTCCTGATATGGATTGTTCTCTGTTTCTGTTGTTCTCTGATTTTTCAAATTACTGTATTACAAATGCATTTGTATTCACTTGTCATGCAATGCACCTGATATTTTTTTTACCTCAGTTTGAATGATTTTTCTTTGTGTATATTTCAACCCAAACATCATTCTATCTATGAAAAAACGGTCACTACAAACATACTTCAAAGTCTAATTCGTGTTTGACTTTATCATGTAACCCTGTCTAGGCCTGTGATTGTGGAGATCCCCCATTTTGCAGCTCTGCGGGGCACAGAGAGAGAGTTGGTGATCTTGAGGAGTGAGACGGGGGAGAACTGGAAGGAACACCACTGTGATTTCACTGAAGAGGAACTGAACCAGATACTTAATGGCATGGATGAAAGTAAGAGAGCTCAACTGCACTGAGAACAGTATTGAAACTTTAAGCCATAATACAATATGAAGATCCAGTGCAGGCCATAGTAGAATAATAAAGCACAACAGAGTTGCCTTTTTAGATTATCGTTTAGTTAATATTTGGAAGCAGATTTAGAGAACTCCATTCACCAAATGTCACATCAATGATGGCTTACAGGGCAGGCTGTTTATACTGAATATTTCTGATCTTCACAGAGCTTGATTCTCCTGAGGAACTTGAAAAGAAAAGAATATGCCGCATTATCACCCGAGACTTCCCACAGTATTTTGCCGTGGTGTCAAGGGTAAAGCAAGATAGTCATTTGATAGGACCAGAAGGTGGAGTCCTTAGTAGCACTCTTGTTCCCCAAGTCCAAGCTGTCTTCCCTGAAGGAGCCCTCACAAAGAAAATCAGGGTTGGGCTTCAGGTATATACATAGCATTCCTTAGCCAGATGTATGAGCGGGATGTTAAACAGTAGAGAATCAGTAAAGTTGCTGACATTTTTGTACCTTATTTTAGGCTCAGCCCATTGATGTTGATGTGGTGAGAAAGGTTCTTGGTAACAAAGCCACATTCAGCTCAATTGTCACGTTGGAGCCAAGAAGGAGGAAGTTCCACAAACCAATCACAATGACAATTCCTATTCCAAAGACTTCCAACAGTGATGGGCCAAATGCTGTATACAGTGGGGAGACCCCCACTTTACGTTTGCTTTGCAGTATTACAGGTAAGGATCATCGTATCAGCAAGCAATATATAGTGTATATGAAAACATCAGAGCCTAATACTTAACTAACTAATACACTGTTTGGGGTAAAAAATGTTTCCTTTGTAATGGAATGTCATCTAATGTAACATGAAGTGCACGTGTTAGTTTGTGTGAGTTGTTTTGAGCTTTTTTCATCATTAGCTTGAAAAACAAAAAAAAAACTGGTATAATTTTTTCTATCCATAAATACAAACTAGTTACTATACCTCTGTCGCGGGTTCGTAACAGTCATGGGTCTGTGTTTCAGGTGGAACAACACCCGCACAATGGGAGGATATCACTGGTTCCACACCTCTCACCTTTGTTAACCAATGCGTTTCATTCACCACAAATGTATCAGCAAGGTAAGTCCTTTCTACATTTTTAAATGTGGACTCAAGTGTCTTTACACTTTGAAGATCAGCAATATGCTTCTTTTTTCATTTGGGTGACCTGATACCATGAGCATGCTATGCTGTGAAGCTACTGTACCTGGTAACATAAGTCAATTACTGACTGAAAGTTTTTGACTCCCTAGGTTCTGGCTGATAGACTGCAGACAGGTCCAAGAGTCTGTTAGTTTTGCCTCTCAGCTGTACAGGGAGATCATCTGTGTTCCATACATGGCCAAGTTTGTCATTTTCGCCAAGACACTTGATCCCATTGAAGCCCGTCTGCGCTGCTTCTGCATGACAGATGACAAAATGGACAAAACTCTGGAGCAGCAGGAGAACTTCATTGAAGTTGCCCGGAGCCGAGATGTTGAGGTGCGGTGTGATGGTGGGAGTAGGAAATCATGAGTAAGGTTCATAAAAAGGGAGCAAGAGGGGAAATGAGAGAAGTAATTCTCTGGCTATTGGTTGTGTCTTGTTTTCTATGCTGGTGAGTGGGACAACCAAGCCAGCAGCAATCCTAGTGCTAGCAAATGTTGCGTAAGACAAGCTTGAGGCCTAATAGGTTAACTTTCTGCTATTAACTTAGTTTGTTTTGATGCCAAGCAGGCTGTCTGAGCTGGTAGCGATGTTTATTTTATTTACGTGATGCATGAGCCAGCTATGAGACCTACTGTTTAGCTTGATGCTATTGCCCTAGTCCTTTCCAAATATTTGGTGTATGACGCAGGCCTGAGGTCTCTAAATTGAACACCATTATTAAGGGTGGCCACTTGATGACTTGCCTGAACACTCACACCCACAATGAGGGTCCATGGGGTTTCTGTATTTAGCGCAAAGGAATTCCTGTGACTCTCCCTCCTTAGATTAATGTGTCTGATAGTATAAGTAGGATTGTGAAGAGAGGGCAGAATGTAACTTAGAACATATTATTCAACTCTGTATTATGGTAATGGTAAATTTGACTGTAGCCAAAGTGCAGAGATACTGTATAAAGAAGACAGCAATGGAAAGTAAACGGAGGTCAAGGGACCGATATTGCCAGCCAACTTGTTTTCAATTAGGAGTTAGAGTTAAAGCCATTAAAAAGTCATTAAAAATACAATGAAGTTTGAAGAAAGACCATAATGATTTATTTGAATTATAAAAATAGCTGTTTTATGTACACACAGGTGCTGGAGGGAAAACCTATATTTGCTGACTGCTTTGGAAACTTGGTGCCTCTTACCAAAAGTGGACAGCACCACGTGTTCAGCTTTTTTGCCTTCAAAGAAAACAGACTGGCTCTCTTCGTTAAAGTATGACTACACACTAGAAAAAATGTCTGAAAATTGTACTTATAATGCCTTTACAAATCTAGTAAATATGTAAATAATGAGCTTAATCATTGTTTCACTAATGGACAGATTAGAGACACAGCACAGGAGCCCTGTGGTCGCCTGTCCTTCACAAAGGAACCACGGACATACCGTAGTCTGAACCACAATGCTATCTGCAACCTTAACATCACCCTCCCAACGTACTCAAAGGTTAGTTTGAATGTAATTGAGAATGAATTTAAGTTATGATTGTAATGAATTTGTAAAACTAGATTGTTCTTCTCTTTAGGAGTCTGATTCAGACCAAGATGCTGATGATGAGGTAAATAATGTTAACTTCATACATTCATACAGTAGTATAATATAATATATTATTAAGTTGCAGCTAACTGTCTATTTGATCTTCTTTCAACAGAGTGAGAAGAGCGACAAGAAATGTAAGCTAAGATTTTTTTCTATATTATATTAAAGTGTGTAGAATTCTATTTATGTTTTTTTTTTTTATATAAAATTTGATAAAAATGACTTGGTAGCATAACATATTTATACATTTGAGACATTTTACATTTTCAGTGATATTGAGGGTACCAGTATATATTTTACATAGAAAATATCTGTATATAATATAACAACATACCAACATTTAGGCCAAGATGCAAACTCATGTATTGTACTTTCCATTTGGATTAACCCCACTCCCTTAAACTGCACTACTAACACTTTATAGGGTTATGTTTTTGTTACTGGCAGATATGCTATGGCTGATGTACTCCACATTCTCCTTACGCCATACCCCACTGACTTTCTCCATTCCTTAGCATTTTAAATTTCTATGATTGGACTGACCTTTTGCTTTTATTCAATGAATCACAAGTGAAGGTCAAAATAATACTTTTATTGTTAACTTGAGAAGAAGTATTCATTTTCACCAGTTATTTTCTCAAGTTGCATTCCATTACAATTCAACCACTGGTATGCTTAAAATGTCTTGTTTGTTTCGTGCATAAATAACTAACAAACAGTATCAAGTTGTTTGTTCTTAAAGTTTGTAGATTTATTTGTAGTTTATTTTTTTGTCATCATTTATTTTTGTTTGACCACTTCTATTTCTTTCTAAGTATTTACTTCAAGTACACATTTCTCTTTCCTTTACCAATTTTCTTAACTTGCATTCATTCATTCTTTGAGTTTTTCTGTATGTGCCCAGGCTACAAGAGTTCACTACGTGTACTAGATACTACCATTCATAAATTTCAGTGATATTTTATTATATTTAATACCACAGACACTAGGCACCCATCTAAAATAAAATGTGGTAATTTACATGGCCTACATTTTTAAATACTTTACTGTAATTTATAATGTCATTTTCAAGGTTAAATGAAGGAAGTAAGTAATTTACATTTCTTACAAATCTTTATTTATGTTAAAATTTAAATGACACAAAAATATAATAACCTTTGTTTAACTCACATTCCCTACTAATTCCCTCAAACTATTTTTGTTCAAAGCTTATTATATGTTCTAGATTTTAAAACTTTAATTTGTAGGCAGGCATGACCTTTTATGTCAGCAACAATCTTGAGAAGTTGTGTTCATCTGTTATATTTTCATCCTGTCCCTTTGTTCCATATATACCGTAGGTTTCTCTAATCTCTTCAGGTTTTATTTGTATGTTTTCTCTTAAATTTCTGATTATATAGTAAAACAAATTATTATTATCATAATTTTCAAAATTATCATTATTCTTGTCCATACTCTATTCTGCCTGTTTTGCTTCTCCTGCCTTTGCTTATGCTGTTGCTGCTTTACTCCCCTTTCTCTTCTGGATCACTTTCTCATCTTCAGTTTGCTCTTCTTTTCAAGAGTTCCTTATCCTCTGCCCTGTCAGGCCTATCTTTAATCTTTGAAGTCAAGATGGATTTTTGATGGCATTGTCTTGATCACAGTTTTCTGGTGTTTCTCTTCCCCACTTCATTTGTCCCTTGTGTTGTTTACCCTTTTTGGTTGTCATTTTTCAAATTGAAGATGATGAATCTGAGTCAACTGAGACATTCTCCCTGAGAACTAACCAACCTCTTGATCCTGCAACGCTTGCAAGCCCGGACCTTCTCTCAGATATGTCAGACATCAGAATTTCTGCCATTTTGACTACAGGGCAAATGATTGAAGAGACAGCTGAAGCTAAATGGTTTGAGGGAAAAGAGCATTTTAAAATTGACCATTTTAAAGGTAGACAGGAAAAGTTTGAAGAGTGTCAGAAGGATGGGATAAATAGCAACATACAGGAAGTACAACAAAGTGATGCTAAAAAAGAAAAATGGGGTTCACTCTATGAGACCAAGACTGACATGAGGAATTCCCTTGTTGAAGAACGATTCATACGGGAAAGAACAAGTTCAAGTAGATCTGGCACAGAGGTCAGAGATACGGCAGGAATGTTCTCACACCTCAGTATGGGCAATGAAGAATACTTTGAACAGAGACGTGAAGTGCTGAGCGGTTCTCAAGAAGAGCTTGGTCAAGATAGATTTGAACAGGTTGTTGCAGAGCATGAGAGTAAAAAGCATCCCCCAGATATTAAAAAACCTATTAGAAAGAAACTTAGGGACAGGGAGCGTTCTGGATGTAGCAGCTCAGAGGGAGAGCTGGAAAGGATGAGCTCTGAGGAGTCTTTAGATGGTGATGCTCTTCTTAAAGAGAGTGGCCCTGTACCCATGGCAGTTATGGATCCTCCAGCTTCACCTTTAGTGGTTGAGACACCTATAGGATCTATAAAAGAAAGAGTTAAAGCTTTGCAGAACAAAGTTGAAGAACAGGACATACAAGGAAATACTCAAGCTCTAATAAATGAGACAAAATGTATCACCCCAACGAATATGAAGGAAGACATGCCAGAACTTCCGAGAGTTCCCAAGTCCCCTAAATCTCCCAGATCTCAGACAGAACGATTAGATGAGACTATGTCTGTTAAGGAGCTGATGAAAGCATTCCAGACTGGACAGGACCCTTCAAAAAGTAAATCAGGGCTTTTTGAACACAAAGCAATGGATGCTTGTATTTCAACAGTGATTACTAAATCAACCAGTTCTGAAGAAATAGAGAGGACAGAACAAAGTCCTACACAGATATTAACATCAGAAATCCACACTCAGAATCTAACAATTTTTCAGAAACAGAGTGATGTCGAGAAAGATGACCAAACAGACATAGAACACCGACCAGAAAAGTTAATCAAAGATAACTCTGAATCACAGTCCATTTCAGATGTTGCTTATTCTGGAAAGACAGTACAGTTTGTTGGTGCAGTCCAATGTGGTGATGGAAGGGATAGTTCACAGAGAGAGGTTCCAGAGTTGTCAGAAAATGAGACTATGTCTGTGAAGGAGATGATGAAAGCATTCCAGACTGGGCAAGAGCCCTCAAAAACTAAACCACAACTTTTTGAACACAAAGCAATGGATGCTTGTATTTCAACAGTGATTACTAAATCAACCAGTTCTGAAGAAATAGAGAGGACAGAACAAAGTCCTACACAGATATTAACATCAGAAATCCACACTCAGAATCTAACAATTTTTCAGAAACAGAGTGATGTCGAGAAAGATGACCAAACAGACATAGAACACCGACCAGAAAAGTTAATCAAAGATAACTCTGAATCACAGTCCATTTCAGATGTTGCTTATTCTGGAAAGACAGTACAGTTTGTTGGTGCAGTCCAATGTGGTGATGGAAGGGATAGTTCACAGAGAGAGGTTCCAGAGTTGTCAGAAAATGAGACTATGTCTGTGAAGGAGATGATGAAAGCATTCCAGACTGGGCAAGAGCCCTCAAAAACTAAACCACAACTTTTTGAACACAAAGCAATGGATGCTTGTATTTCAACAGTGATTACTAAATCAACCAGTTCTGAAGAAATAGAGAGGACAGAACAAAGTCCTACACAGATATTAACATCAGAAATCCACACTCAGAATCTAACAATTTTTCAGAAACAGAGTGATGTCGAGAAAGATGACCAAACAGACATAGAACACCGACCAGAAAAG
Organism: Mastacembelus armatus; assembly: GCF_900324485.2. NCBI lineage: Eukaryota > Metazoa > Chordata > Actinopteri > Synbranchiformes > Mastacembelidae > Mastacembelus > Mastacembelus armatus. The sequence continues at coordinate 11,223,421 of NC_046633.1, read as the reverse complement.
TTAATCAAAGATAACTCTGAATCACAGTCCATTTCAGATGTTGCTTATTCTGGAAAGACAGTACAGTTTGTTGGTGCAGTCCAATGTGGTGATGGAAGGGATAGTTCACAGAGAGAGGTTCCAGAGTTGTCAGAAAATGAGACTATGTCTGTGAAGGAGATGATGAAAGCATTCCAGACTGGGCAAGAGCCCTCAAAAACTAAACCACGGCTTTTTGAACACAAAGCCATGGCTTCTCCTTGTATTTCAACATTGATATCTAAATCAGCAGATTCTGAAGACATAGAGAAAACAGAACAAAATGCTACTGAGACCACAATGAAGGATACCAAATCTGTAAAAGAGCTGATGAAAACATTCCAAACTGGGCAACAATCCTCCAAAACTAAACCAGAGATTTTTGAGCAGAAAACTGAGGTTTCTTCTTATATTACAAAATTGATACCCCAACCAGATTCTACAGATATACAAACATCTGAACAAAGTCAGACAGTGGAGCCAGAAGTGCAAATTCAAACTCAGCGCCTCACAATTTTCCACGATACTGTATATGAAAAAACAGACTCAAAGGATCAGCCATTAAGCTTACTCAAAGATACCTCTGAGAAATCACTGTCAACTTCAGCTGGCACTTATTTGAGAAAGACAGTGAAATTTACTGATACAGTTCAGTGTGACGATGGAAGTGTTAACAGACAAAGAGAGGCCCCAGAGATATCTGGGAAAGAGACTATGTCTGTCAAGGAGCTAATGAAAGCATTTCAGCCTGTACAAGACTCTTTGAAAAGTCAATATGGTCTGTCAGAATACAAGGAAATGACTAGTATTTTAACAGTTTTTCCTGAATCAAAAGGTCCTGAAGAAATAGAGAAGACAAAACACAGTCCTACACTGGAGCCAAAATTGCAAACCCAAATACATAATCCCATAATTATCCCACCAAAAAGTGATGTCGAAATTTGTGGAGAGATGGGCAAAAATGTTGATTCAGTTCAATTTGATGATGAAAGTGGTAGCTCTCAGAGAGACAGAGAAGGAACAGAAGGAAGAGAGGAGCCGGGGTTGTCAAAAGAGACCCTATGCAGAATCCAATTAGATGAATCAGTCATAAGCACTGGTAGAAGTTTATCTGAAGACATGCAGATCAGCCCAGATCGCAGACCTTCTGAGGACTTCAGTGCTGACATAAAAGCTGAGCTAGAAGAAAGTCCTGAGTACCAGTTGTTCAAACAGACATCACCAGCTACCGATGTGAGCTATCAACTGGAGGGAACCGATGATGAGATCTTGAATGAGGATTCGGATACAAATCAAGCATTCATCATCAGTCCCTGTATAAGAAGTGATTTTGGGAAAAGTGTTTCTCTTGAGGAGGATCAAATGAAGCTTGATGATCCATTTCTTGAGAGTTCCAAATGTGAAGACGTGGCTGAATCCTTAGATGGCAGTTTTGACATTGTGACTCCGCAATCCATTTCAGGGAAGAGTGAAAACTATGAAGGATTCACAATGACCCATCAGATGAGCAATGAAATGCTTTCTAACTCAGCAAGCCAAGAAGAAAAACACTCAATTTCACAGGAAAGCAAAACTCAAATGAAGGAGCCACAACTTGAAGAAGTCTACACTGAGGGAAAAACATCTAGCCCGCCATCCAGTACAGTGAAAGATATGTCTGGGATGTTGTCATTACTTAATAGTGACTTGCATCAGTATCTTCAATCTAGGCCTGTGGCAAGTCATCTCCCAGAACCAGATATTGTTCAGGAGAAATTTGAACAAATTATTTTAACAAAGGGCAAAAATAAAGAAATTCTCACATTTGTTGAGAATGAAAACAGAGGACCATTAATTGGTGGAACAACACAAGAAACAGATCATGTGACAGTCAAAGACTATTCAGATACCCAAGTAGATGATGAATCATTGAGTGAAGAACCAGAAGCTTCCAAAGCTGTAAGAGATTCATCAGGGATGTTTTCATTCATGAACAGTGACTTGGATCAATATAAAAATAAACATAACGTGCAGGAGAAATTTGAAATTTTAACTTTCACTGATGAAAATGAAAGTGTGATAGTGGATGACATAACACAAGAAACAGATTGTGCTATAGTGAAAGTTAAAGTCACAAGTGGAAGAGAAGAAGTGGCAAGAGAAACACATAAACAAATACAGACTAATGTGTTTGAAGTCAATGAGCTGGCACCAAGTTCCATTTTGGAGACGCCAGTCAAGGAAGTCCTCATTGACAGAAAGACACGCCAGCAGTCTGCAGCTGAGAAGGATATGTCAGGCATGTTATCACTTCTCACTAATGAATTAGATCAACATCTAAAGGAAAAGCCAGTGGCAATACAGTGCTACCCAGAAGAGGATATGGTCCATGAGAGCTGTAAACAAATAATACTGTCAAGTGATAACATTGAGGATACGATAGGTGGAGAGGCAAATGAGCGCCTGCAGACTGATGTGACTGAAAAACTAACACCAAGTTCTGTTTTCGAGACACCATTCCAAGAAGTTTATATTGAGCGAAAATCACAGCAAACACCAACAAATGGGAAGGATATGTCAGGCATGTTGTCTCTTCTCAGTACGGACTTAGATCAGTATTTGAAGGAAAGGCCAGTGGAAATACATTGCCATCCAGAAGAGGATCTGGTCCATGAGAGCTACAAGCAAATAATACTGACAAGTGATAATTTGGAGGTTAAGACAGATGAAGAGGCAAATGAGCACCTGCAGACTGATGTGACCAAAAAACTAACACCAAGTTCTGTTTTGGAGACATCATTCCAAGAAGTTCATATCGAGCGAAAGACACAGCAACAATCATTGACAAATGAGAAGGATATGTCAGGCATGTTGTCCCTTCTCAGTAATGACTTAGATCAGCATTTAAAGGAAAGGCCAGTGTCGATGCATTCTCACCCAGAAGAGGAATTGTTCCATGAGAGCTGCAAGCAAATGATAGTAACAAAAGATACTAGAAGAGAAACTCTTACATTACCCTCTGAACGTAAGATGATGTCACCATATAATGCAAGTTTAAGCATAACTAAAAAGAAAGGTTTGGAAAGTGGATCAGAGCATGAAGATGAAGGTCTCAAGTGTTTCTCATCAGAGGAGGGAGAGGCTAAAACCTCACCATGTACAGGTTCACATTTTGAAGACCCTAGTGAAGGGAAAGTTGACATTATAAAGTTGCATAGAACAACTGATGACTGTGAGCGTGATCATGAAGACCAGCCACTACAAAGACCAGCTGATTTAGAAAACCTTAACACTGTGGGATTTGATGATCCAACTGAAGAGCCCTGTCAGCGAGACTCACTAGAGGCAAGTCCTCTTGCGGAGGATGGATCATCAAAGAAATCCCCTGATTCAATTGAGCCAAGCCCTACCAGAGAATCCCCTTGTCCAGACTCTCTTGAGGGAAGTCCTACTGAATCAAGAGACTCAGAACCTAAGATGCCAGCTGAGACTGCTGTGTATGAGGATTATGCTTCCCAGCTTGAAGCATGCTGTTCTTATGACAGAAATATTTACAAGAATGAATCTGAGGATGAAGAACAAGAAAACAGCACTGAAATCATCCAAATGGAAAGTGACATTATGGAAGACACATGTTCCAACTCACCAAAGACAAGAACTGATGACAATATCTGCCCTGACCCCCAAATTTTTGACAGTGAGAATCTTCACATGCTTGTAAGGCAAGACTCTCTCAACACAGATGATAGTGAGGATGACACCATTGATAAACAGTTCACCCCAGTAGAGAAAATGTTTAAAATAGTTGCAAAGATCAAAACTTTTGATGAGATGGAACAGGAGGCTAAAATGCAGAAAGTGGAATCTTTAGATCCTTATGGTGGTCATGAAGATGATGAGATAGATCTCAAATCTAGCACAGATATACAATCTTCCTCACAAGAAATTCTACAGAAAACATCTGAAAAATGTGGGACAGGAGGCAGTCCGATGCTTAGCAATGCCACAGATGTTACTTTAACCATTAAGGACAAGAAAGAAAGTCAGTCACAGTATGACAGCTGTGTGACAGATGAGCACCATGTGGATGATGACAAAGATGTAGATGATTCAACAGATGATTCAAGTTCCGTCAGCAGACCTCAAGCTATGGTGTGTAGAGAACTAAAACATGTTATCCCAGGAGTTGAGGATGAGAATTATGAAGCCTTCAATGTACAGGTTGAGGCAGAGGAACTAATGAATATTTGTCCTGTAGAGGACAGAAAAACACCTGTTCAAACTCCAGGTGATGGCAGAACCCCTGATCCATTTCAATTTCAAGAAGGGAAGCTATTCGAAATGACCAGAGGGGGAGCTATCGATATGACAAGACAAAGCTTTGATGAAGAAGGAGAAGGAAATGCATTTTTTCATATAGGGGAACATCCAGTTGATGAAATTGAGCAAGAGGAGACTGCGAAAGGTCAAACAATGTCTTTAACTTTAAATAATCTTGATTCCGTTACAGACACAACCCTTGAGGAGGTCTTAAAATCATCTCTGACTGTTAATGATGAAATTCCTTCTCCGAAGTCCAGGACCTTTATCCAACTTTCAAGTGATAAGTCAGACAGTCAAAAGCCACTTTCTAAAACTGATCTTGGCAGCCCCATGGAGGTACAGCTTGGTTCCCCCACTGCGTTGGAGAGACTAACCAATGTTCAAAATGAGGTTGGAAGCCTTAAAAGCCTTGGTTTTGATTATCTAGATTCTACCATAGCTGACCTTCAGTCTGACCCATCTACAGTTGGCCAATCATTGTACTCAGAGCAACTCCATGATTCCTCAGACTCGTCTCATGATGATGAGGATGGGGAGGAAGATGAAGAAGACCAGTGCTCAGTTATAGAAATGGCTTTTTCAGATGCACGAGCTGGTACCCCAGCATATCATCAGGATTCCCCTGCATCTTTGGGAGTCAAGCCAGACAGTACAATTACTAATATTTGCCATTTCAAATCAGAAATAACCATGGACGTTTCACAGATATCTGGGCTTGATCAAAGAAAAGCATCCGTTGATCGTAGGACCAGATCTGAGACTGATAGTGACACACAGAGTGCATCTACAAAAGACAGTAGGAGTTATTCAGACAGTAATCAATCCACTAATAAATCCAACTCTCCTCCCTCCAATTTTCCTGTCATGATGCAAGAGAAACCTGTCGCTCATACAATCCCCTCTTCCTCCTCGCCCCAAGGGAAAGAAATCCCGCCTGAAATGTCTGTTAGATCTTCTTTGGATACAGATGATATAAGCAGCGCTAGTCATAGGAGTCCAGATTCTGTTATTTTCACATATGAAATACCAGCCTCACACAGCTCAGATCCTGATGGCAATCCGTTGGCGGATGTGCAGCCATCATCTGGGATAGAGGAAGTATTTGAATCCAGGCCTGTCTGGGATGATATGGTGGAGACTCAGATGCAGAGAATCACTGATGACCAAACTCCAAAATGTGTGCAAGGTATGGCCCAACCTATACGGGCTTTTGTTTTCCTATGTCTTTTCCTAAGCAGCAAGACCACTTCCCTCTTCCTAAAGCATAATGTCCCCATTAGACAGTTTGTGTTGTTTTATGTGTTGTGATTTGACTTTCATCCTGCATTGCATCGTCTTGTCTTGTCTTGTCTTGTCTTGTCGTGTGTGTGTGTGTGTGTGTGTGTGTGTGTGTGTGTGTGTGTGTGTGTGTGTGTGTGTGTGTGTCTGTAAGCTCTGTCTGTATTTATGTATAAGCATTCTCAAGATTGAATGGCGTTTTAGTTAAAAAAGTGCAAGGTTTAGCAATTTTGCAGATTAGCATTAGTCTTTGTGCTACTAATCCAACATTACTAAAATTAGCATGCGCATGGTTGCTTAGGCTAATGACTAAAAGTGACTAAAACTTATACCAATATATAGATATACCAATTATGACCAGTCAGTTTGTTAACAAACCAATTCTTCCTTAGATTAATAAATCCAAGCTTTTATGTTATCCTTCATATCACCGTCACAGATCCATAATTTATTTCAGAGTATTACAGCCCATAACATAGAGCCCTCAGAAAATTACATTTTACATTTATGCTTACATGGTATGTTTTACGACTGGTACCTGCAATATGAAAAATAAGTTTTACTTTGGGATACATTTTACACCTTGATCTAATGATCATGAGACATGATTTCTAATGTAATATTTGGCTCTGGCGGCATGTTTTAGTGGATTGGCAGGATGATGCTGACAGGAAAGAGGAGACATTAGCTATCATTGCAGATCTTCTTGGATTCAGCTGGACTGGTAAGATCTCAAATATTTTTCTGTTCTATTTCTTAACTTCAAAATATTTCATCCAATGCACGTTTGAATTGGAGCTTATATGTATTTTTTTGCAGAACTGATGGAATAGATGAATATATTATATAGGAGCAGCCATGTTCTGACAGAAAAACACACAAAGCATGATTTAAAATTATTTACAATTTTACTCCTTGCTTGATTATTTATCAACGCAGAGCTGGCAAGAGAACTTGAATTCAGTGAAGATGATATCCAGTTCGTGAGAACAAAAAATCCTAATTCTCTCCAAGAGCAGAGCCATGCCTTGCTGCAGCACTGGGTTGAACGGGAAGGCAAACATGCCACAGGTATATATGATTTTGGTCTGACAGATATCATTTGTCATTAGCTAGCATTTCTCAATACATCCTGTAAGCATTGCTTATTTGTTTGAAGATTTTTTTCACATTCATGTATTTAGTAAACATGGAATATAGTGTAATCTTACATTTTCTTTTTTGAACAAATTTCTGTTGTGTTAATTTAATCGTTGTTAATGATTGGTAAATCCTTCCACAGAGGACTGTTTGATTAAGAGTCTAACCAAGATTAACCGCATGGACATCGTCCATCTTATTGAAACCCAGATGAACAAATCGGTTCAAGAACAAACATCTAGAACTTATGCAGAGATAGAGAAGACACTGGATCACAGTGAAGGTAGCTTGAAGACTATCTACAAATAGGCTCTATTTGTGTTTGCCTGCACTCATCATAACCCATGTATTTTTCAGTGTCTGTAGCCCTATCTTCAGTGCAAGAGGATGCAGACAGCCCCAGAGTTGTGAGAAGAGTGGAGTCAGATCGCAGACCACCTGCAGCTGTTTCTGAAGAGGATCTCTCAGTTGCATCCTTATTGGATATTCCTTCATGGGCAGAGCCTGTTGGACATACCCACTCAGAGAGCATGCATGGTGACCTGTTGGAGGAGCTCGAGATCCCACAGTAAATTTTTTTATTTGAAATGATACCTGAATCTGCAGCGCAATATGCAAAATGATTTTGACCTAACCTTCTTTTTGTGTTACAGTGAACTGAATCCTAACCTATGGCCATCTGAGGATGTAATTACACAAGAACCTACATATTATGACAACTCAGATGAGCAAGTAAGTACATTTCCCACATCAATACAAGCAGCAATGGGAAGCCAAGCAGTTCAGGTTTATGACAACAGAGTGAAAGACCAACAAGGGTGCTGCAGTGAAGTTCATTTCTTCAGGCCTAAAGAAGGTGGCCCTCAGTGGCAAGTCAAGGATGCCTGCAGCCAAACCTTACCAAGGAGGCAGCATGGTTCTGAAGATGATCAAGGGCAATCATCTGAAATTTTGAAGCTACCATCATCTATATCTATCAGAGATTTTAGCCTGAGCCTAGGAGAGTCAGACCAAGCTGAGACTGATTTCAGTGAAATTTCTGATGAGTTTAGCTTTGCACCTCAGCTTGGCGGTACAGCTAAAACCATAAGCAAAAGAATCTCTGACTCTAGCCCATTAGCTTTTACACTGCAAGACCATCAGGCAAAACTGGCCACAACTGAAGATGACACAGATTTGCTTTCATATGTTGACATGGGCACTCAACCTTTGAACTCAAAGAAGGAAGAAATGACAAAACTCCATGCACACAGTGACGAGTATCCAGAAAACATACCCTTCATTGATGACGATGATCTACAGCCAACTGAACCCATTATTGCTACAGCTAAGCACAGCTTGGTGAAACCACTCAATACAAACATACCAAAAACCATTTTGCTACACAATCTGACAAGTAGCCCTGCACACATGGCTTGTGACTCAACAGATAGGTGCAATAATTGCTCTTCTGTTAATCTAGGTAGTGGCAATGGCATAACCACAACCACGGCATCCTGCAACTGTGAGCCAAAGTCTGCTTCTTCCAGTCTTTTCCTGCCTATCACAAATTTCACACCACACTCATCAAAAGAAAATGTGACATTACCATTCAGTTTTGAGTACAGCCCCAAGACACTTGATGCTTTGGCATCTGAGAATCAGGGTGGCCCATTTTCACCTGTTAATGAAATAGGTGTCAACCCTACAGAGGAATGGATATTAAATGACTTCATGTCTAGAATGTCATCCCCTGAATCTGTCATGTCAATTGGCGATTATAGGGCAATGTCACCTGATTCTCCTATAGGGGAAATAAGAAACTTCCCTGCAGACTTTTCCATTGTATCAAATTACAGCAAGGCACTCTCTTCAAGATCTGATACATGTAGCTCACCCAATGTTACGGTTAATTTCAATAAAAATAAGTTGCACCCCTGTCAATCACACACATATGAATCAGAGACCTTGATTGGTTCAAAAGATTTTGCCACTTCATTAATGTCAGACTTCCTTTGCTTCAAGTCCTCTGAGCCACTTGCATGTGATGAGTTTTGGCTTGGTGATCTTTCTCCTGATACAAGACCATCTTCACCTGTCTCAGGTGCATCTATTCATGGAAATAAGTGTTCAAATATGGATGGCCGACCATCTTCACCAGAATCTCAGATTTCTGTGTACAGTTACTCATTTCTTGAACTCTTGATTTCGCGACCGGTCCGTGTTCAACTGAGGAGTCAATACTGTAATTATTTTTTACTGTATTCAGGAGAAAACCCACCCTCACCACAACTGATGTCATCTTCTTTCAGTACAGTCTGCAGTGAGGAAATGGATCAGGGTAACTCACTGACAACACAATTAGTGACCTCAGATCACAATCCTTCCCTTTTTGAAGAATCTATCACATCAAATGGTTATATCCAATCAGGTTTGTCAAGTTCACATTATAAGCACATAAAACGTGATTATTTGCAAAATGACATGACTGTTTCTTCATCTCTTTCTGATGAACTAAGCACATATGCACCTTATGAAAACAGGGGATTGGTGGATACAACAGATGTTAAAGGTACAAAAAATATAGAGGATATGGATTTCAGTAGTATCCATAATGAAAAGAAACGCAGAAGTCATGTCAAGACAGGGCACTGTCAAAAGGTGAGTCCAGTGTCATGTGAAACATCAAAAGCAGAGAAGCAATGCAATCAATCTTTCCTCGATTATTGGTTTTCTGATTTGTGTCCACAATCTTACCAATGCAAACCATCACTACGTAATTCATGTAATACTTTAACAAACAGACAAAACACCTCAGAAGACAATGATGAGCAAAAGTCCAAAGATTTACGTTGGGAGAAAGAATCTTCTAAAACAAATTCTTCCTCTAATATGAGTCAATCTGTTGAAACTTGTCACATCTTCAAACAAATGCCATCCTCCATACCAATGGTATTTAACTTGGTGGAAAGACCTAAATATATTTTAGACTTTCCGAGAATATCTCCAATGACAAACACAAAAAAGCTGGAAGAAGATGCAACATCACAGTACATTTATTCGCCATTTGAAGAACAAAGGCCAATGCAATGTCGTATGCAACATTCCGATACAATCGTAAAGCCACAATGTAATGATTTATGTACTAAAAAAAGATTGGATGATGTGAGAAAAGATGTGCAAATATTTGAATTTTTGACAGATTGTAGACCATCCTCGCTAAAATCTTTAGAGTCTGCTGATCCAGATTGTTTGCTGACTACATTTACACCCCTTTCGCCTCTGTCTATACCTTCTACCAAGGAGTGCATTTACTCCTCTATAGACGACTGGATCACTGAGATAAGATCACAGTCTCCCGAGTCAGTGGTGTCTCAGACTGAACTAATGCCCCTCTCACCTGACTCACCTGTTCCACTGTTCGTTTCTCCTTATATCTGTGACAATGAGGAAATTTTAAGTTTCCGATCCTTTACACCAGAATCAACAGTTTCAGATTGGGAAGATACTGATTTGTGTCTTGAAATGCTGTTTGATGAGACCAGAGCAGATTCCCCACAGTCAGTGTTGTCAGATTATAAATTTGATGCCTTGTTTAGGATCAGGCCATTGTCCCCAGAACCAGTGTCTTCCGATGTAGACTGTTCGCTTCTGCAGGACTGGTTGGCAGACATTAGAGCATCCTCTCCAGAATCTGTGGCTTCTTTTGAGAAGCGTTCCTTTTCACCTAGCAGAATTCACCATTGTAATTATTACTTGCAGTACTCTGAAAATAGATCAGTATCACCTGTTTCAACATCGTCAGATGCTGACTATTCAGCTTTTTGTCTCGAAGAATTATTTGACAACTCCAGACCAGATTCTCCAGATTCGATTACTCCACATGTTGAAACTAAGCAGGTGACCATACCTGAAACTCCAACAGTGTTAAATGTGAGAACTCTTACATATGCAGACGTTGTTAAGGGCATTACACATGAAAACCAGGAAGATGCATTGTTGAGCGACAAACCATGCGAGTTGATACTTCTTCAGGCTCTGTCTGTACCTTCTGACAAAGAGTGCATTTACTGCTCCACAGACGACTGGATCACTGAGATAAGACCACAGTCTCCCGAGTCAGTGGTGTCTCAGACTGAACTAATGCCCCTCTCACCTGACTCACCTGTTCCACTGTTCGTTTCTCCTTATATCTGTGACCATGAGGAAATTTTAAGTTTCCGATCCTTTACACCAGAATCAACAGTTTCAGATTGGGAAGATACTGATTTGTGTCTTGAAATGCTGTTTGATGAGACCAGAGCAGATTCCCCACAGTCAGTGTTGTCAGATTATAAATTTGATGCCTTGTTTAGGATCAGGCCATTGTCCCCAGAATCAGTGTCTTCCGATGTAGACTGTTCGCTTCTGCAGGACTGGTTGGCAGACATTAGAGCATCCTCTCCAGAATCTGTGGCTTCTTTTGAGAAGCGTTCCTTTTCACCTAGCAGAATTCACCATTGTAATTATTACTTGCAGTACTCTGAAAATAGATCAGTATCACCTGTTTCAACATTGTCAGATGCTGACTATTCAGCTTTTTGTCTCGAAGAATTGTTTGACAACTCCAGACCAGATTCTCCAGATTCGATTACTCCACATGTTGAAACTAAGCAGGTGACCATACCTGAAACTCCAACAGTGTTAAATGTGAGAACTCTTACATATGCAGACGTTGTTAAGGGCATTACACATGAAAACCAGGAAGATGCATTGTTGAGCGACAAACCATGCGAGTTGATACTTCTTCAGGCTCTGTCTGTACCTTCTGACAAAGAGTGCATTTACTGCTCCATAGACGACTGGATCACTGAGATAAGACCACAGTCTCCCGAGTCAGTGGTGTCTCAGACTGAACTAATGCCCCTCTCACCTGACTCACCTGTTCCACTGTTCGTTTCTCCTTATATCTGTGACCATGAGGAAATTTTAAGTTTCCGATCCTTTACACCAGAATCAACAGTTTCAGATTGGGAAGATACTGATTTGTGTCTTGAAATGCTGTTTGATGAGACCAGAGCAGATTCCCCACAGTCAGTGTTGTCAGATTATAAATTTGATGCCTTGTTTAGGATCAGGCCATTGTCCCCAGAATCAGTGTCTTCCGATGTAGACTGTTCGCTTCTGCAGGACTGGTTGGCAGACATTAGAGCATCCTCTCCAGAATCTGTGGCTTCTTTTGAGAAGCGTTCCTTTTCACCTAGCAGAATTCACCATTGTAATTATTACTTGCAGTACTCTGAAAATAGATCAGTATCACCTGTTTCAACATTGTCAGATGCTGACTATTCAGCTTTTTGTCTCGAAGAATTGTTTGACAACTCCAGACCAGATTCTCCAGATTCGATTACTCCACATGTTGAAACTAAGCAGGTGACCATACCTGAAACTCCAACAGTGTTAAATGTGAGAACTCTTACATATGCAGACGTTGTTAAGGGCATTACACATGAAAACCAGGAAGATGCATTGTTGAGCGACAAACCATGCGAGTTGATACTTCTTCAGGCTCTGTCTGTACCTTCTGACAAAGAGTGCATTTACTGCTCCACAGACGACTGGATCACTGAGATAAGACCACAGTCTCCCGAGTCAGTGGTGTCTCAGACTGAACTAATGCCCCTCTCACCTGACTCACCTGTTCCACTGTTCGTTTCTCCTTATATCTGTGACCATGAGGAAATTTTAAGTTTCCGATCCTTTACACCAGAATCAACAGTTTCAGATTGGGAAGATACTGATTTGTGTCTTGAAATGCTGTTTGATGAGACCAGAGCAGATTCCCCACAGTCAGTGTTGTCAGATTATAAATTTGATGCCTTGTTTAGGATCAGGCCATTGTCCCCAGAATCAGTGTCTTCCGATGTAGACTGTTCGCTTCTGCAGGACTGGTTGGCAGACATTAGAGCATCCTCTCCAGAATCTGTGGCTTCTTTTGAGAAGCGTTCCTTTTCACCTAGCAGAATTCACCATTGTAATTATTACTTGCAGTACTCTGAAAATAGATCAGTATCACCTGTTTCAACATTGTCAGATGCTGACTATTCAGCTTTTTGTCTCGAAGAATTGTTTGACAACTCCAGACCAGATTCTCCAGATTCGATTACTCCACATGTTGAAACTAAGCAGGTGACCATACCTGAAACTCCAACAGTGTTAAATGTGAGAACTCTTACATATGCAGACGTTGTTAAGGGCATTACACATGAAAACCAGGAAGATGCATTGTTGAGCGACAAACCATGCGAGTTGATACTTCTTCAGGCTCTGTCTGTACCTTCTGACAAAGAGTGCATTTACTGCTCCACAGACGACTGGATCACTGAGATAAGACCACAGTCTCCCGAGTCAGTGGTGTCTCAGACTGAACTAATGCCCCTCTCACCTGACTCACCTGTTCCACTGTTCGTTTCTCCTTATATCTGTGACCATGAGGAAATTTTAAGTTTCCGATCCTTTACACCAGAATCAACAGTTTCAGATTGGGAAGATACTGATTTGTGTCTTGAAATGCTGTTTGATGAGACCAGAGCAGATTCCCCACAGTCAGTGTTGTCAGATTATAAATTTGATGCCTTGTTTAGGATCAGGCCATTGTCCCCAGAATCAGTGTCTTCCGATGTAGACTGTTCGCTTCTGCAGGACTGGTTGGCAGACATTAGAGCATCCTCTCCAGAATCTGTGGCTTCTTTTGAGAAGCGTTCCTTTTCACCTAGCAGAATTCACCATTGTAATTATTACTTGCAGTACTCTGAAAATAGATCAGTATCACCTGTTTCAACATTGTCAGATGCTGACTATTCAGCTTTTTGTCTCGAAGAATTGTTTGACAACTCCAGACCAGATTCTCCAGATTCGATTACTCCACATGTTGAAACTAAGCAGGTGACCATACCTGAAACTCCAACAGTGTTAAATGTGAGAACTCTTACATATGCAGACGTTGTTAAGGGCATTACACATGAAAACCAGGAAGATGCATTGTTGAGCGACAAACCATGCGAGTTGATACTTCTTCAGGCTCTGTCTGTACCTTCTGACAAAGAGTGCATTTACTGCTCCACAGACGACTGGATCACTGAGATAAGACCACAGTCTCCCGAGTCAGTGGTGTCTCAGACTGAACTAATGCCCCTCTCACCTGACTCACCTGTTCCACTGTTCGTTTCTCCTTATATCTGTGACCATGAGGAAATTTTAAGTTTCCGATCCTTTACACCAGAATCAACAGTTTCAGATTGGGAAGATACTGATTTGTGTCTTGAAATGCTGTTTGATGAGACCAGAGCAGATTCCCCACAGTCAGTGTTGTCAGATTATAAATTTGATGCCTTGTTTAGGATCAGGCCATTGTCCCCAGAATCAGTGTCTTCCGATGTAGACTGTTCGCTTCTGCAGGACTGGTTGGCAGACATTAGAGCATCCTCTCCAGAATCTGTGGCTTCTTTTGAGAAGCGTTCCTTTTCACCTAGCAGAATTCACCATTGTAATTATTACTTGCAGTACTCTGAAAATAGATCAGTATCACCTGTTTCAACATTGTCAGATGCTGACTATTCAGCTTTTTGTCTCGAAGAATTGTTTGACAACTCCAGACCAGATTCTCCAGATTCGATTACTCCACATGTTGAAACTAAGCAGGTGACCATACCTGAAACTCCAACAGTGTTAAATGTGAGAACTCTTACATATGCAGACGTTGTTAAGGGCATTACACATGAAAACCAGGAAGATGCATTGTTGAGCGACAAACCATGCGAGTTGATACTTCTTCAGGCTCTGTCTGTACCTTCTGACAAAGAGTGCATTTACTGCTCCACAGACGACTGGATCACTGAGATAAGACCACAGTCTCCCGAGTCAGTGGTGTCTCAGACTGAACTAATGCCCCTCTCACCTGACTCACCTGTTCCACTGTTCGTTTCTCCTTATATCTGTGACCATGAGGAAATTTTAAGTTTCCGATCCTTTACACCAGAATCAACAGTTTCAGATTGGGAAGATACTGATTTGTGTCTTGAAATGCTGTTTGATGAGACCAGAGCAGATTCCCCACAGTCAGTGTTGTCAGATTATAAATTTGATGCCTTGTTTAGGATCAGGCCATTGTCCCCAGAATCAGTGTCTTCCGATGTAGACTGTTCGCTTCTGCAGGACTGGTTGGCAGACATTAGAGCATCCTCTCCAGAATCTGTGGCTTCTTTTGAGAAGCGTTCCTTTTCACCTAGCAGAATTCACCATTGTAATTATTACTTGCAGTACTCTGAAAATAGATCAGTATCACCTGTTTCAACATTGTCAGATGCTGACTATTCAGCTTTTTGTCTCGAAGAATTGTTTGACAACTCCAGACCAGATTCTCCAGATTCGATTACTCCACATGTTGAAACTAAGCAGGTGACCATACCTGAAACTCCAACAGTGTTAAATGTGAGAACTCTTACATATGCAGACGTTGTTAAGGGCATTACACATGAAAACCAGGAAGATGCATTGTTGAGCGACAAACCATGCGAGTTGATACTTCTTCAGGCTCTGTCTGTACCTTCTGACAAAGAGTGCATTTACTGCTCCACAGACGACTGGATCACTGAGATAAGACCACAGTCTCCCGAGTCAGTGGTGTCTCAGACTGAACTAATGCCCCTCTCACCTGACTCACCTGTTCCACTGTTCGTTTCTCCTTATATCTGTGACCATGAGGAAATTTTAAGTTTCCGATCCTTTACACCAGAATCAACAGTTTCAGATTGGGAAGATACTGATTTGTGTCTTGAAATGCTGTTTGATGAGACCAGAGCAGATTCCCCACAGTCAGTGTTGTCAGATTATAAATTTGATGCCTTGTTTAGGATCAGGCCATTGTCCCCAGAATCAGTGTCTTCCGATGTAGACTGTTCGCTTCTGCAGGACTGGTTGGCAGACATTAGAGCATCCTCTCCAGAATCTGTGGCTTCTTTGAGAAGCGTTCCTTTTCACCTAGCAGAATTCACCATTGTAATTATTACTTGCAGTACTCTGAAAATAGATCAGTATCACCTGTTTCAACATTGTCAGATGCTGACTATTCAGCTTTTTGTCTCGAAGAATTGTTTGACAACTCCAGACCAGATTCTCCAGATTCGATTACTCCACATGTTGAAACTAAGCAGGTGACCATACCTGAAACTCCAACAGTGTTAAATGTGAGAACTCTTACATATGCAGACGTTGTTAAGGGCATTACACATGAAAACCAGGAAGATGCATTGTTGAGCGACAAACCATGCGAGTTGATACTTCTTCAGGCTCTGTCTGTACCTTCTGACAAAGAGTGCATTTACTGCTCCACAGACGACTGGATCACTGAGATAAGACCACAGTCTCCCGAGTCAGTGGTGTCTCAGACTGAACTAATGCCCCTCTCACCTGACTCACCTGTTCCACTGTTCGTTTCTCCTTATATCTGTGACCATGAGGAAATTTTAAGTTTCCGATCCTTTACACCAGAATCAACAGTTTCAGATTGGGAAGATACTGATTTGTGTCTTGAAATGCTGTTTGATGAGACCAGAGCAGATTCCCCACAGTCAGTGTTGTCAGATTATAAATTTGATGCCTTGTTTAGGATCAGGCCATTGTCCCCAGAATCAGTGTCTTCCGATGTAGACTGTTCGCTTCTGCAGGACTGGTTGGCAGACATTAGAGCATCCTCTCCAGAATCTGTGGCTTCTTTTGAGAAGCGTTCCTTTTCACCTAGCAGAATTCACCATTGTAATTATTACTTGCAGTACTCTGAAAATAGATCAGTATCACCTGTTTCAACATTGTCAGATGCTGACTATTCAGCTTTTTGTCTCGAAGAATTGTTTGACAACTCCAGACCAGATTCTCCAGATTCGATTACTCCACATGTTGAAACTAAGCAGGTGACCATACCTGAAACTCCAACAGTGTTAAATGTGAGAACTCTTACATATGCAGACGTTGTTAAGGGCATTACACATGAAAACCAGGAAGATGCATTGTTGAGCGACAAACCATGCGAGTTGATACTTCTTCAGGCTCTGTCTGTACC
Organism: Mastacembelus armatus; assembly: GCF_900324485.2. Classification (NCBI taxonomy): domain Eukaryota; kingdom Metazoa; phylum Chordata; class Actinopteri; order Synbranchiformes; family Mastacembelidae; genus Mastacembelus; species Mastacembelus armatus. The sequence continues at coordinate 11,206,608 of NC_046633.1, read as the reverse complement.
TTCTGACAAAGAGTGCATTTACTGCTCCACAGACGACTGGATCACTGAGATAAGACCACAGTCTCCCGAGTCAGTGGTGTCTCAGACTGAACTAATGCCCCTCTCACCTGACTCACCTGTTCCACTGTTCGTTTCTCCTTATATCTGTGACCATGAGGAAATTTTAAGTTTCCGATCCTTTACACCAGAATCAACAGTTTCAGATTGGGAAGATACTGATTTGTGTCTTGAAATGCTGTTTGATGAGACCAGAGCAGATTCCCCACAGTCAGTGTTGTCAGATTATAAATTTGATGCCTTGTTTAGGATCAGGCCATTGTCCCCAGAATCAGTGTCTTCCGATGTAGACTGTTCGCTTCTGCAGGACTGGTTGGCAGACATTAGAGCATCCTCTCCAGAATCTGTGGCTTCTTTTGAGAAGCGTTCCTTTTCACCTAGCAGAATTCACCATTGTAATTATTACTTGCAGTACTCTGAAAATAGATCAGTATCACCTGTTTCAACATTGTCAGATGCTGACTATTCAGCTTTTTGTCTCGAAGAATTGTTTGACAACTCCAGACCAGATTCTCCAGATTCGATTACTCCACATGTTGAAACTAAGCAGGTGACCATACCTGAAACTCCAACAGTGTTAAATGTGAGAACTCTTACATATGCAGACGTTGTTAAGGGCATTACACATGAAAACCAGGAAGATGCATTGTTGAGCGACAAACCATGCGAGTTGATACTTCTTCAGGCTCTGTCTGTACCTTCTGACAAAGAGTGCATTTACTGCTCCACAGACGACTGGATCACTGAGATAAGACCACAGTCTCCCGAGTCAGTGGTGTCTCAGACTGAACTAATGCCCCTCTCACCTGACTCACCTGTTCCACTGTTCGTTTCTCCTTATATCTGTGACCATGAGGAAATTTTAAGTTTCCGATCCTTTACACCAGAATCAACAGTTTCAGATTGGGAAGATACTGATTTGTGTCTTGAAATGCTGTTTGATGAGACCAGAGCAGATTCCCCACAGTCAGTGTTGTCAGATTATAAATTTGATGCCTTGTTTAGGATCAGGCCATTGTCCCCAGAATCAGTGTCTTCCGATGTAGACTGTTCGCTTCTGCAGGACTGGTTGGCAGACATTAGAGCATCCTCTCCAGAATCTGTGGCTTCTTTTGAGAAGCGTTCCTTTTCACCTAGCAGAATTCACCATTGTAATTATTACTTGCAGTACTCTGAAAATAGATCAGTATCACCTGTTTCAACATTGTCAGATGCTGACTATTCAGCTTTTTGTCTCGAAGAATTGTTTGACAACTCCAGACCAGATTCTCCAGATTCGATTACTCCACATGTTGAAACTAAGCAGGTGACCATACCTGAAACTCCAACAGTGTTAAATGTGAGAACTCTTACATATGCAGACGTTGTTAAGGGCATTACACATGAAAACCAGGAAGATGCATTGTTGAGCGACAAACCATGCGAGTTGATACTTCTTCAGGCTCTGTCTGTACCTTCTGACAAAGAGTGCATTTACTGCTCCACAGACGACTGGATCACTGAGATAAGACCACAGTCTCCCGAGTCAGTGGTGTCTCAGACTGAACTAATGCCCCTCTCACCTGACTCACCTGTTCCACTGTTCGTTTCTCCTTATATCTGTGACCATGAGGAAATTTTAAGTTTCCGATCCTTTACACCAGAATCAACAGTTTCAGATTGGGAAGATACTGATTTGTGTCTTGAAATGCTGTTTGATGAGACCAGAGCAGATTCCCCACAGTCAGTGTTGTCAGATTATAAATTTGATGCCTTGTTTAGGATCAGGCCATTGTCCCCAGAATCAGTGTCTTCCGATGTAGACTGTTCGCTTCTGCAGGACTGGTTGGCAGACATTAGAGCATCCTCTCCAGAATCTGTGGCTTCTTTTGAGAAGCGTTCCTTTTCACCTAGCAGAATTCACCATTGTAATTATTACTTGCAGTACTCTGAAAATAGATCAGTATCACCTGTTTCAACATTGTCAGATGCTGACTATTCAGCTTTTTGTCTCGAAGAATTGTTTGACAACTCCAGACCAGATTCTCCAGATTCGATTACTCCACATGTTGAAACTAAGCAGGTGACCATACCTGAAACTCCAACAGTGTTAAATGTGAGAACTCTTACATATGCAGACGTTGTTAAGGGCATTACACATGAAAACCAGGAAGATGCATTGTTGAGCGACAAACCATGCGAGTTGATACTTCTTCAGGCTCTGTCTGTACCTTCTGACAAAGAGTGCATTTACTGCTCCACAGACGACTGGATCACTGAGATAAGACCACAGTCTCCCGAGTCAGTGGTGTCTCAGACTGAACTAATGCCCCTCTCACCTGACTCACCTGTTCCACTGTTCGTTTCTCCTTATATCTGTGACCATGAGGAAATTTTAAGTTTCCGATCCTTTACACCAGAATCAACAGTTTCAGATTGGGAAGATACTGATTTGTGTCTTGAAATGCTGTTTGATGAGACCAGAGCAGATTCCCCACAGTCAGTGTTGTCAGATTATAAATTTGATGCCTTGTTTAGGATCAGGCCATTGTCCCCAGAATCAGTGTCTTCCGATGTAGACTGTTCGCTTCTGCAGGACTGGTTGGCAGACATTAGAGCATCCTCTCCAGAATCTGTGGCTTCTTTTGAGAAGCGTTCCTTTTCACCTAGCAGAATTCACCATTGTAATTATTACTTGCAGTACTCTGAAAATAGATCAGTATCACCTGTTTCAACATTGTCAGATGCTGACTATTCAGCTTTTTGTCTCGAAGAATTGTTTGACAACTCCAGACCAGATTCTCCAGATTCGATTACTCCACATGTTGAAACTAAGCAGGTGACCATACCTGAAACTCCAACAGTGTTAAATGTGAGAACTCTTACATATGCAGACGTTGTTAAGGGCATTACACATGAAAACCAGGAAGATGCATTGTTGAGCGACAAACCATGCGAGTTGATACTTCTTCAGGCTCTGTCTGTACCTTCTGACAAAGAGTGCATTTACTGCTCCACAGACGACTGGATCACTGAGATAAGACCACAGTCTCCCGAGTCAGTGGTGTCTCAGACTGAACTAATGCCCCTCTCACCTGACTCACCTGTTCCACTGTTCGTTTCTCCTTATATCTGTGACCATGAGGAAATTTTAAGTTTCCGATCCTTTACACCAGAATCAACAGTTTCAGATTGGGAAGATACTGATTTGTGTCTTGAAATGCTGTTTGATGAGACCAGAGCAGATTCCCCACAGTCAGTGTTGTCAGATTATAAATTTGATGCCTTGTTTAGGATCAGGCCATTGTCCCCAGAATCAGTGTCTTCCGATGTAGACTGTTCGCTTCTGCAGGACTGGTTGGCAGACATTAGAGCATCCTCTCCAGAATCTGTGGCTTCTTTTGAGAAGCGTTCCTTTTCACCTAGCAGAATTCACCATTGTAATTATTACTTGCAGTACTCTGAAAATAGATCAGTATCACCTGTTTCAACATTGTCAGATGCTGACTATTCAGCTTTTTGTCTCGAAGAATTGTTTGACAACTCCAGACCAGATTCTCCAGATTCGATTACTCCACATGTTGAAACTAAGCAGGTGACCATACCTGAAACTCCAACAGTGTTAAATGTGAGAACTCTTACATATGCAGACGTTGTTAAGGGCATTACACATGAAAACCAGGAAGATGCATTGTTGAGCGACAAACCATGCGAGTTGATACTTCTTCAGGCTCTGTCTGTACCTTCTGACAAAGAGTGCATTTACTGCTCCACAGACGACTGGATCACTGAGATAAGACCACAGTCTCCCGAGTCAGTGGTGTCTCAGACTGAACTAATGCCCCTCTCACCTGACTCACCTGTTCCACTGTTCGTTTCTCCTTATATCTGTGACCATGAGGAAATTTTAAGTTTCCGATCCTTTACACCAGAATCAACAGTTTCAGATTGGGAAGATACTGATTTGTGTCTTGAAATGCTGTTTGATGAGACCAGAGCAGATTCCCCACAGTCAGTGTTGTCAGATTATAAATTTGATGCCTTGTTTAGGATCAGGCCATTGTCCCCAGAATCAGTGTCTTCCGATGTAGACTGTTCGCTTCTGCAGGACTGGTTGGCAGACATTAGAGCATCCTCTCCAGAATCTGTGGCTTCTTTTGAGAAGCGTTCCTTTTCACCTAGCAGAATTCACCATTGTAATTATTACTTGCAGTACTCTGAAAATAGATCAGTATCACCTGTTTCAACATTGTCAGATGCTGACTATTCAGCTTTTTGTCTCGAAGAATTGTTTGACAACTCCAGACCAGATTCTCCAGATTCGATTACTCCACATGTTGAAACTAAGCAGGTGACCATACCTGAAACTCCAACAGTGTTAAATGTGAGAACTCTTACATATGCAGACGTTGTTAAGGGCATTACACATGAAAACCAGGAAGATGCATTGTTGAGCGACAAACCATGCGAGTTGATACTTCTTCAGGCTCTGTCTGTACCTTCTGACAAAGAGTGCATTTACTGCTCCACAGACGACTGGATCACTGAGATAAGACCACAGTCTCCCGAGTCAGTGGTGTCTCAGACTGAACTAATGCCCCTCTCACCTGACTCACCTGTTCCACTGTTCGTTTCTCCTTATATCTGTGACCATGAGGAAATTTTAAGTTTCCGATCCTTTACACCAGAATCAACAGTTTCAGATTGGGAAGATACTGATTTGTGTCTTGAAATGCTGTTTGATGAGACCAGAGCAGATTCCCCACAGTCAGTGTTGTCAGATTATAAATTTGATGCCTTGTTTAGGATCAGGCCATTGTCCCCAGAATCAGTGTCTTCCGATGTAGACTGTTCGCTTCTGCAGGACTGGTTGGCAGACATTAGAGCATCCTCTCCAGAATCTGTGGCTTCTTTTGAGAAGCGTTCCTTTTCACCTAGCAGAATTCACCATTGTAATTATTACTTGCAGTACTCTGAAAATAGATCAGTATCACCTGTTTCAACATTGTCAGATGCTGACTATTCAGCTTTTTGTCTCGAAGAATTGTTTGACAACTCCAGACCAGATTCTCCAGATTCGATTACTCCACATGTTGAAACTAAGCAGGTGACCATACCTGAAACTCCAACAGTGTTAAATGTGAGAACTCTTACATATGCAGACGTTGTTAAGGGCATTACACATGAAAACCAGGAAGATGCATTGTTGAGCGACAAACCATGCGAGTTGATACTTCTTCAGGCTCTGTCTGTACCTTCTGACAAAGAGTGCATTTACTGCTCCACAGACGACTGGATCACTGAGATAAGACCACAGTCTCCCGAGTCAGTGGTGTCTCAGACTGAACTAATGCCCCTCTCACCTGACTCACCTGTTCCACTGTTCGTTTCTCCTTATATCTGTGACCATGAGGAAATTTTAAGTTTCCGATCCTTTACACCAGAATCAACAGTTTCAGATTGGGAAGATACTGATTTGTGTCTTGAAATGCTGTTTGATGAGACCAGAGCAGATTCCCCACAGTCAGTGTTGTCAGATTATAAATTTGATGCCTTGTTTAGGATCAGGCCATTGTCCCCAGAATCAGTGTCTTCCGATGTAGACTGTTCGCTTCTGCAGGACTGGTTGGCAGACATTAGAGCATCCTCTCCAGAATCTGTGGCTTCTTTTGAGAAGCGTTCCTTTTCACCTAGCAGAATTCACCATTGTAATTATTACTTGCAGTACTCTGAAAATAGATCAGTATCACCTGTTTCAACATTGTCAGATGCTGACTATTCAGCATTTTGTCTCGAAGAATTGTTTGACAACTCCAGACCAGATTCTCCAGATTCGATTACTCCACATGTTGAAACTAAGCAGGCGACCATACCTGAAACTGCATCGTTAACAGATTCTTCATCATCAGTTTTCTCAGATTTAGATTTTCATTATCCATTTAGTTGCAGAGTGTTTTCTAAAGAGTCTTATTCATCTAAGTTTGATGTTTCACTTCCGGACAACTGCTTGGCAGCGTTGACAGGATCCTCTGCAGAATCTTTTGATCAGTTCTTTTCTGACCCAACAAAAAGTCAGCACTGTAATTACTACTTAGTATACTCCATACATAAACCCTCATGTCCCTTTTCAATAACAGCAGATACCGAATGTTCTAAAATTTCTCAAGAGCAATTGTTTGAACACAACATACCAGATTCACTTACTTCACAGAAAAAGATCACTTTACTCAAAGCTGTACATACTAATTCTGTGTCACCAGATGCCACTTCCTGTATTGACAATTACAGGGTACAATACAAGCCTTTCCATCACAGTTTAATGTCACATTTGATTGATCCAATGTATAAAGGAAGATGTTCTTTTTTGATATAACATTTTTTGAATGTTCTATCAATAATCAGTGTCATCAATAATTTGATGAGTTTACTGTCCTTTCTTCTGCTTCAAACTTGTCATTCCATTCATTTGTCAGAAACCAGATTTCTTTCACCAAACTCCATAAAACTGAACAGAATGTATAGTGTTTTATGTCTTGGTACTTTGGTGAGCTCAGACGACATTCTCATTAGTACGTTCTGTTTAATAATGAAGGTCCTTCAGTGTTATCAGATAATGGCTACACACAGTCATCCTTGACTACTGACTGTCTTTCTTAACTCCATCTATCACTCAAATTCTTGTATAAATACATTTATATATGTGGGAAATGTCATATGTGACTGTTACCACAACAGATTTTTATGTAATTCAGTTTTAGTGTTGTTAATGCCCTACATACGTTCAGTCTATGAAGAAAATATATTTTTGAAACTTCATTTCAATACATTAGACTGGTGTCCCCACAGTCAGTCGTATCAGACTTTGAACATGACAGTGGGGCTATTGTCCCTGGAATCCCTTTTTGACTTTTCTCTCCTGCAGGACTTATTGGTAACCTTCATTGCATCTTCCCCAGATTCCAAGGTGTCAGTTGAAAAGCATTTTTTGTCCCCAGGAGGAATATATGTCTATGTCTATGTCTTTAGCGTCTATTTCTTTACAGAAGCCAATACTGCAATAAATTTGAGGAGGCTCAAAATCAAATGTGTTTGAACATTTAACATGGGAGCACAACATACCCCAGAAAAATTATCTCATTTAAAGCTATCATACCATTACAGGATTCCTCATTTTCCCATGCTACAATTCTTAAATTTACAGATTCATATCCTGAAATACTGACGTCACCCAGTACAGTACAGTTGAGACAGGATCAATATCACCTTCGTCAAATACATATGACCATTCACATCCACTACACCATATCAGGATTAGTCAGTATTGTAGAGCTGAGTCACATGCCATCTGCAGATTAAAATTTTTGATTTCATCATGCTGGCATGGATATAAATGGACAGACCTTGAGTCATAGGCAAAAGATGACCCCAAGATGCCCAAGATTTCTTTTCCAAGAATATGAAAGGAAAATCCATGAATGAGGACAAGAGCAAAAGTTCCATGGTGTCGGTAAGACAGCACAAGGTCTTGCGGAGCAGTGATTGCGGTGTTGCTTTTAAAAGTATAGCAGTACATAAAGAGTGAATGTAGATGCATAAGGCTTTCACTAATAATGCAGAGGATTCTCTGTGTTGCTGTGGCATGTTTGAATTAGAGTATAATGAGTTATCTTTCAGTGACGCAAAACTAATAGAAATTACAGAGTGAATCTTTTTTGTCTTGGTATGAAATTTTCTCATAAGCTACACTAACCACTAGACTACCTTGGGTCTAGCTGACTTTACTGCTTCAAACGTAAGGAGACTCAGTGACCTTAATTATTTTTTGCCTTGGTCCCATAATTTTTTTTCAAATTGCGATCTATTGCAGTTGGAGTACATTGCATTTTTTTTTTATTTGCCACAACTAAAGGCATATACTGGTCAGTTTCCCCTCATGTTGAGTCTTGTAACAAACCTAAAACCAGGTCACAGATTTAACACTGTACTGACATTATATGAATTAGATTTATATAATTAACTAGTTGACTGAATTTCACCTGGTAATTTCACCTCATTTTTACAAAGTTATTACAGCATGTTTTTCAAAATGTTAAATTATTTTAATGAAGCTGTATGAATGTTGGTTGGTTGTTTTTACTGTAATTACAGATTTGGAGATGGGGCACATGCCTGTAGAATACACAGTTATATCATTTAAAGTGCAATGTGTAAAATCACTCTAAATATCACGCATTGAACCTTTAACTGTGGGCTGTGGTATTTTGGTGGTGGGTTTAGTATTGCCATTGCTGTGAATCCTATCCTTGTGTTATACCAGGGCACTAACCAATTACTTGAAATTAATGAAACATGACAGTCATCTGCCTTCATCCTATACCAATTCCTGATTTTGACTCAAGTCCATTTTTATTATTTTAAAATTATATTGTGATATTGTGTGGGTGATGCTCTTTATTAACTTCACAGCATCTTAGTTATTCTAAGTATGAAAAGTGTTGTAAGCTGTAATGGTCTGATAAATCTATTAACACATTAATACAATGACCTATATGCATGTGAGCTACCAAGGTTTTTTCTCATATGAGACACTGATGTCATGTATAAAACCAGAACCTGTCCTTGACAAATGCATGCTTCATTTCATATCATTCATTTCAATACTTCTTTTCATCATCAATAGTAATCACAAATTTATCACAAATCACTTATTTATATTTTCCCACTTCATTGTATCATTTCTTGCAGGTATCACCAACATCTTCCAAGCCAAATCTTTCAGAATCTTCAGAACAAAAAAATGTTGATTTAGGACATAATCAGTTTTTTTCAACCAAGATGCCAGCCTTGGCAAATTCAAACACACTTTCCACTGAAAAGTTAGAATTAGCAATCCCTGGTAGTAAAATGCAGTCTGAAATAACATTTACCAGTGAAAGTAGTTCACTGCAGGATAAAGATGAACAGTTGTCATTCCCCAAGCAAAGTGACCCAACCTCAGTGACCCCAGACTCAACCTATGAAGCTGCTCAAGCCAGTCAAGATGATCAGATTGTTCTATCTTCTGAATCCACTTCATCACCACAAGGGTCTGGGTCCCCTCAGCTTGACCAGCTGTTGTCAGATCTGGAGGAGATGAAACTTAAGTTTAGTCCAGAGACACTTGACCCACCTCTGTCAGAATCTAATGATGAAAGCCCTGAAGTTGATCAGTTTTACAATTTTGAGGACCTTTCACCTCAAGATCAATGCCCTACAGAAGACAGTGATACTGTTAGAATGAGCATGTTGTCTGCTATACAACTTGCAGAAGACACTAACCATTTACCTGTTGCAACCACAGAGCCTACACATTTCCAGACATCTATTCAAGATGAACCTGGATTAGTCTCAGCCGCTCCTGATCTAACAAAAACCTTAGAAACAAGTGTATCATCCAGTCTTGGTAAAGCTAAAGACGTGTCCGCTATTGAGTCTCTTTCAATTCCAGACTCTCCCCCAAGATCTTGCAAAGTGATTGAACCATCACTGAATTCAGCTTTGCCTTTTCAACTATTCCAGTCAAGCAAATATGAAGAAAATGCCACAGAGACATTATCTTCAGTGTCTTTCCCCAAAGTAGTTGCAAAGAGTCAGTCTGACATACCTGAAAACAATCTTAGTGAGGACGATTCAACAACTGAAACGCTTCAAAATGAAGAGGAACATGGACTAACTAAAACTTTTAATAATTTAAGGGATGTGACTGAAGAAACATCAACACCGCGTATTCCAGATCAACTTCCACATTTATGGGAGGCGACCTCTGCTGAAACCATTCAGACTGAAGAGTTTCCTTCGGTGTCTTTTTCTGATTTGACCCCTGAGAAAGTTATATCTGGAAGACATTTTAGTTTTGATGAACTGATGCTGTACCCCTCCTCAGGGAACAGGGAGATATTTTCAGATGAAGATAGGCCACAGAGCAGTGGGCAGCCTTCAGAAGACTCTCTGACTGAGATTGATTATGAGTATTTTGTTTTTCAGCCCACTTCAGTAAAACAGAGAGCAGAGGTTACTTCTTCAACCTCTGATGAGGAGTACAGCATCCCACCTGGGTATGGAGAGACATCTTGTACCACAACAGTCTATACCCAAATACCTCCAAGATATGAAGATGTTGTGCATAGTGGTGCATACAGCCCAATCTATGAACACTCTGATCAAGAGCCTTATTATGACTGCAAACAAGCTGCTTCAGATTTCTCAGAGACTGAGCCTGATGAACCTGAGACAAAAACTATGTCAAGTGGCAGTCAGCCCCAGGATCATCAGAGTCATCCTAGAGTGCTAGAAGAAGTAAATGAAAAAGTGCTGTTGTCCTCTGAAAGTGAAGATTACGAGGATCCTTCTTTTGTCCATGAGCCTCTTCGTAATGTACATGAAGAGCGTGAATTACTACACATTTCAGAAGCATCCAATGAAGAATTCACCTTATGTGAGGTTTCGCAACCACATGTCTATGAAATTCAGGAGTATGATGATACTGATAAATCTCTGACAAGGGTAAGATGAGATTTCGTAAACCACCCAAACCTGCAAGCTTTTCCCAGAGCTGAGCTTAACCAATTAATATATTTGCTTCAGAGAGGAATGACTGCTAAACCTCTGGCCCCATGGTTGGGATCCAGAACACCTTACTCCTTTTGTTTTTGATTAACCTGTCCTAACTTAGCATGTCACCAGTTATCTGTTGTCATCAACATTAAGCCCATCAATTATTTGATTACATAAAAGCATGTTATGTTTTGCAAAAATAATTTTCCAAGTTACAGACTGCTATGTTGTACTTTCCAATGTGAAACACAAAAATTCATTGTAAAATTCAAAATCAGTGGAAAGTGCACCATATCACTCTGCCCTTCGCTTGCTTTGTTAGGAGTGTAGTATTCATATAGCGCCATTCATTATTTATGAATAGATTTCTATTGATTGGTCAGGAGATCACAACAGAGCTTGGATCAATGTCTGAAAATTCATATGATGGATTTTTGACCACTAGAACAGTACGAAGGAGCACTGTCATTTAGGTATCTGATGAGCATAGAGGGTTTGATTTCCAGAAAGAAAGATAGGTCTTCACTTTCAAGCTAAGCTATTATAATGGGTGACAAATGTGTGTTTGAAGGTTTATAAGAAACCTACCACTTGGTTTGCATAAATGGCTGAAATTCATGGAGGTGTTTTATGCTGCTGTGAGCATTTTTGTGGTTTATTTGATAACATATCCCTTTTCCACTGAGAATGCAAGTTTGTTTTTTGTATCTCAAAGTCCCTATTCTCTCACTGAGTTACTACCTGAAAATGCAAGTTTTGTAACCTGTTTTGTTCTGTAACATGCACTGGTGTTTTATTTTTGAAGCGGAGAATTAAACATTACACTGACCCAAGTTATTGATTATTATTTGTCTTGTTTCCCTTATAGGCTGATGAAATGACTGATCTCACCACTCAGTCAGTGACAGAAGAAAGTTGCATGGATGAAAATGGACACACTGTTGTCAAAAGGGTAAATCAAATTCCATGTAAGCACTTGTGCACAGATCACAAGTAAGAACAGCCTGTAAGGTTTAACACTTGTGAGTGTGCAAGAATGCCACAGGCTCATTTTTGCACTAGACAGCATAGATTTTTTTGGAACGTTTGCGATGCTTCATTAACTAATGGTCATTGAACACACATTCTTCTTCAGGTTACCCGTAAAATTATTTGCAAGTGTGTTTCTTCGGATGGGGCGGAGGGTGAAGAAGTGTCATTCGAAGGAGCACCCCATGGGTCCAGTATTACGGCACAGGGATACTCCAATGTGGTAAAGCGGACTGTACTGAAGAGTGAGGGAGACCACACAGAGGTGTGTGGGCAGTCTATTATGTGTGTGTTCATTTTTATAGAATTCAAAATCCCTCTTAAGCAGAAAATAACAGAGATAGGTAGATTTAAATTGATAGAAGCTTACTGTGTAAAGGACAAGGCTGTAAACCAAACTACTAACCTTATTGTCTTACCCAGGTGACTTTTGCTGAATGTAAGAGTTTCTCAGCATCGAGGCAAGAGACTGCTGAGGCTGGTAAGGTCAGACCCATAGAAAAGACAATGGTGGTGGAGGGTGAAAGGATGATTACACATCAGGATGATCCATTTTTGGCCACTGACCTCGCGTCAACCCAAGACAACTCAAAAAAGGTTTGTAAATCACCTTGTCACCATGGTTACCTAACCTAAATTTTGCAGATTGTACATGCTTAGCTGATTTTTACTTTTTAGAAAATTGCAACAAATATGTCATGATCACAGCATAATATTTTCAACTGTAATTTTGTGTGGAAAATTACTCCTGATTCATATAGAGATGTACCAAGTATCTGTTTTTTTTTGTTTTTTTCATAATGAAATAACCCCAAGTTCAATGCATACTGTTTTCACTGTTTCATGCCATCAGCCATTAGGTTATATATGTGTTTTTAGCAAGCCAGAGCTCCCTCATGTGGTAGTAAAAGAGACTGTTAAAGAAGGTGAAACTGTGGTCAGGAGGTGTGTGATTGTTGGAGTTCACCTGTTTGGTAGTATGTTTGATTCATTTTGTTTTTTGTTTCATTTATTTTCCAAAATCTGATTTCTAGTGCACCTTGTTTAAGTGTGGGAAGTTTGCAGTTTGCACTCTGATGTACTGATGTACATCAATCATCTGATGGGTGTGTTATTAGTAGTTAGTATCACACAATTTTGCAACTTGTTTATATGTACAATAATGGCTGTGACTGTGCCACCACACAGAATCTGAACTTGGTGATCAGCTTGTTATGTTTTTAAAAAGTGTTCATCATAATCTTTAGGTTTCTGCAGCCACTAGTGCATTTTTTTGAGAAAACTCACTTTTCTTCCTCTTCCTCTTATTTTTTTCCTGCTTCACCTCTAGGACCCACATGTGTAAAGGTCACACCTTTAAACAAACAGTGGTGAATAGAGCTGGGCAGTGCAAGTAAGTCCCTCTACAGGAAGCAAGTGGACAATCCCAGAAAAGGGTCGCAACCATGTAAACTTCAATCTACAGCAGCATCTCCACCAGCTCTTTCACCACTACTATGAAAAAGAAGGGGACAATGATGAGGATGAAGATGAAGAGTTGAAGAATGTGTAATACTCTCCCCTGCTCCTAGGATCTGCCCATCCTAAGTCTCCCTAATCCTATGCATTAGTCAATTGCAAGCCTAGTGTGCACCGCGTCACCTCAAAGCTACCACTGTCTTCCCATTTAAAGTCCTGGAAGATGACCTTTTGTTTACAATCTGGAGTTTTCTTCCCTGGCTGGTATAATGTATTCGCGATTTTCTGTTTATGTCTTGATATTCTTTTGCCTTTTTGTGACCAAAGAAAGCCTTCTGTTGTGTTCCCGATTCATTTTACTTTCCATGTCAGAATTGTCTTTGATATTTTTGTCCCGATGCTGTGGTAGAGCACCATCAAGAAAAAGAAAACAGAGGAATACTATTCACATCAATTAACTCTCAAAACTTCTGAAGGTAAAGAACACTTTACCTACATATTAGTAGGTGCTTGGACTGAAAGACACTATTCACACTGCACTGCCTCTCACAACCAGTTTCTCAGATGTTCCTACCTGAAAAGCTGTTTCACTGTACTAGCCTCTCTGCTTTTTTTGATTCAGGTGGTCAAGATCTCACACAGAGAAAAACAGACTGTATCAACACTGAATTAACTGCTGCTGCTGCTGCTGCTGCTGTGTTTTGTGTAGGCTATGTGTAATCTGTCTCTAGGAATTATATATTATCTATATTCTAGACATTACTGACATCTGTATCCTAGGAATTATTAATCCCTCATGTGAAGTAGAGCAGGCATGACTAATCAACATCTGTCATTAAGATCCTAGTTTTGACTGCTTTGTAGTTCTATGGACTGCCATCCTGCCTCTTTCTCTTCTACAGTATGTCTTACTTTTTGTGTTATGTTTATTTTTTTCTTGTCTTTATCTCTTAAGTTTTAACCTGGACCTCACACTGTATGGATGGTGACTGTGGGTGTTGAGGTTGCACCGTAGCTTCTGTATGTTTGAGTTAGTCCATGCATGTGTTACTGCATTTACAGCTGATATGAAGAAGGTATATAACTGATTATAAACTTATTTTTGAGGGGTATTTTTTTTATTTTCAATATATTTTACTAGTAAATAGGCAACTCAGTCTTTGTTTGTACACCAATGAAAAGTTTCTGACAATTTATTTATGCTTATGTTTATGCTTTATTCAATGTTACACTTTATTTGTCTATCCTTTGAGCTAGAAAGTGTCAGACCAGGTTTTGGCAATTGTGATGTGTGTTTGTGAGTGACTGAGTTTGTGTGTGTCAAAGAGAGTGTGTCAGTTTCTGTCAGCAAGAAAAGAAATGTTATTTTACACAAACCGCTTTTGCACTCCTGAATGTCAGGAGGGAAAACCTCCATGCTTTCTGTGCACAGGATATGAGGTACAGTATATCTTAGCAGCACTGATTGTCTCATTTTGGCAGGACAGATGATAATACTCATACACCAGACACACACATATAATAAAGCAGGTTTAGAGCTTAAATATACCCATTATGAGCTCTGAGCATCGCTATTGTATTTATTTCACTATCACTGTTTACTTTGTGATTTAGAAAAATGTAAAATGCAAACTAGTGGAAGTTCACTGTGATAGGTATGCTTTTAATTTGAAAAATCACCATCCCTTTTCGTGATGATGACAGTTATATACATATACAACGCATATATGAATATCTGTAAGGGCATGTATTACTGTATCAAAATTCAAAAAGACAAAAACAAAATGACTGCAGTGTGTCTATGGCTGATAGAAAATAAAAGTCTGCGAAAACATAGTTATGTGTCCAGTTATATCTTGTGAGATTAACTGTGTACAACTCAAACATTCAATATACTACAATGTCTGCACACAATAAAACACAGCACATGTTGTATATTTAAACAACAAACTACTTCTCTGACAGGCTGTGCAGGTCTTGTCTGTGCTGTACTGACAACTGAGCAGATCTGGTGCTACCCCATGTTTTTTTAAAGCCATTTCTTTACAGTGCATGTAAATTATATTTGTTCCTGTTATTCTTGTTGCCATGAGAAACCTTTAATAATTCAAGTCATAGCAAGTTTAGGAGAGATACTGCATGGCACTTCTTAGATGCCAAAACTGTCCTTAAACACTCTATTGAGAAATGGTTAATGCATTTCTATTAATACATTTTGACCTCCACATTTAAAGATTATGGGTCTTTATACACCATAGGAAGTACAGTAGAATCCAATTTTCACTGTACTACAACATGTATTTTATATAACAGTGTAAGGTAAAGGTATAGTTATCAGGAGTTGTGTAGTTTTCATTCCACCGTTGTTACAGATAAGCACATTATACACCCTGCAATATCCACAAGATGTCGCCATCATTTCAGAAAATAATATGAATGACTGAGAGTGACTTTTCACTCTTTGTACGCAACTCTTTAAATATTAGTTTAACTCAGATTGCTATACTTAGTCTGGAGACCATAATTATTGTAATTATAGGACTAACATCATGTATGTATATTCAAAATATTTATTAGCATAGAATAAAGGTCACAAAGAAAAGTCATTTACTTAGTCTAACACACATTGCAGCAGCTTTCCTCTCTATCTGCATGTCAGGGTATTAATAATCAAACAAAACACCGAACAAGTTAAAACTTATTAATTATCACACCTTAAGCTGATTTATTTATTTCTTAAACATGTTAAGCCATCCATTGCCATGCCGGCAACAGGTACACACCATATAAGGAGTGTTGCATTGCATTGACATCATACGTTTTGTCAAAAGAAATTTTTATATTTTCCCCTTTAAAAAGAAGAGACAAACCGATTAAAACTAGTAAAGATGACAGACACTGGCATTGTCCTGCAGTAGTAAGGAGACCACTGACTAGTAGAAGCACTGATCGTCAAGGAAGACATCCCAACATTTATTACAGTCCAACTTTCATTCAAACAGTCCAAATGTCCTCTCCTTCACTGTGCTATTAGTATATTCTTGTATGATTTCAATGTTCTTTAATTCAATGTTTTTATAATGGTTCCAGACTCATTAGTCTTCAACTGAATGAAGGCGGAGACTAATTCGCCTTTGCTCCAACGTCATCGTCTCCTACCTTCTCTGTGCAACTGCAAAGAAACACACTGGAAATGACAAGAATAAAATGACATAAACATAAACCCTACATACAGTCATACAATACAAGTACAAACATTATGAAAATGAGCTTCTCATCTTTATACAAAATGTAAGGGGTGCTTCTATAACCAGGAGTTTATTTTCCCTCCTCTTAGATATGAGGTTTTGATATTTATGCTGGATGTCAACCATAACTGTGTTATTGTAATTACAGCAGTTCCATGATACTGGAGTACATTAGAAACATTTGGGACAGGACTGATGCACGACATCAACAAATGCAAACATACAAGTAAGTGATTCACAAATCAAATAGAAGATATTATAGTTTCATATGATCATACTCACAATATCCCCACCCCATGCACTATGCAATAGTCTTGTATTTTCATATATTACATATATGCTACATTCTCTTATTTCTTATTTCACTGATATAAAGGCAAACATATCTCAATGCAAAGTTTAAGCTGCTCTGGTTTTTTTTCTTTACATGTAAATTAATATTATAGTTTTGAAATTGGACAATTTAAACAGTATGACTTACTGTAGCTCATAGCAAACATAAATGTAGCCCAGAAACCAGATTTTACGTAAACTCTTAATTCCTCTGATAGCAAGAATAGCAATTTTAATGTTTGTTTTTGTTTTTATCAACAACCACAATGTATATACATCACCAGAACTAAAGCAAGCTCAGTTTTAACATTCTGATCTTCCAAAGGTTTTTTTTTTTGTTGTTGTTTTTTTGTTGTTTTTTTGTATTGCACACACATAAGTACACATAAAAATACAGAACTAATTTTTGGGAGAAGAGTTACAGTAGTAGATTTTTAAACATCTCTATTTTATATTTAAAATGCATACCAAAACAGCTTAAAAAACAAACAAAAAAGAAATGTCATCGGTATGCTTGTTCATAATGTCCAAATACGGTGTGCATCCACTCAGTAGTGGTTTCGAATGATGTCCATTAATAAAATGCCATAACAGTAAAATGTATTAATAGTTGTGTCCTGTGCGATGTCATATCCTTATAGAAGGGTCAAAGGTCAGAGAGCAGTCACAGGTTGGCTAGTTGACTGCCCTACTAAGTTTGCTGATGGGATGTTTGCTTCTTTTTTTGACCACATGTTGATATTCCATTAACTGCAACAAAAACAAAAGAGAACATGAACATTGTACAAATGCATGCTGACAGTTAAAGAAACAAAACCCCAATTTCAAAAAACATTTACATAAAAACAGAATGCAATGATATGCTGATCTCATAAACCCATATTTTATTCACAATAGAACAGAGAAAAAAAATGTTTAGACTGAGATACTGTACCATCTTAAGAAAAAAATAAGGTAATTTTGGCAGCAACATGTTTTTTTCTATCTTCTATTGTGAATAAAATATGGGTTTAGGAGATTTGTAAATTGTTGCATTCTGTTTTTATGTAGATTTTACACAGCATCCCAACTTTTTCAGAATTCGAGTTGTAATGAGATCAGTAGATGTTGTTTTCATAGTAGACCATAAGACATGTAAGAGCATGAAGACTTACAGCTGAAAAGTAAAAGGCCCTGGCACAAAACCACCGTACATGTACTTACATACCTTGGGCCCACCCTCACGTTTCCTTTGTTTTTGTAAAACCTCACCGGAATGTGTGATTTTGTAAATGTTCTACTTGACTGATATCTCAGGGTATAACTCAATGTGAGAGGTTACACCTCTATGTGTCCTGACCTGTTCATCCAGTTACTTGATGTGGAGCATTACAGAATCTGCTGTCAAGCAAAACAATATCAGTGCTCTTAATTACTGCACTTTTGAATCAACAAGTCACTTAACTAAACTCCACCAGCGTTTTGTAGTTTAAGAACTGTAAGGAGACACAGCAGGCCTCTCAAATGTTTGGATTTCTCTGCTTCGGTTAGAGAGCACAACTATATCATATACTGTATGCTGCCAACAAGTGCATATTTAATACCCTGCAGTTTCTCAGCCACCTTGAGTTTATTGGTGCTACCCAATTAAATCTAATATTATTGACTAACAGAGGTTTTCATAAAAATCTTAAGAAATCTCATGGGATACATCTGATCCCTTTATAATTGTACACTGCATTACACTCAGTACTAGAATGGAAAGATTTACAGGTAACAGTGGTTGGTCAATTACTTCTTGGTTACTTTACTCTCACGAGTAACTTTATTAAGTAAAGTAATATTTGACTGACCTCTCTGGTTAAAGTTTCAGGCCTGTTGCACCTTTGATCACATGCAATCAGATGGGTGCATACAGAAAATTTGCTCTGTTGCACCTATAACCACACCCAACAGTGATGTCAGTGTGTACTGAGCACACTTTGGAGTACACTTCTGCAGAGCAAGGTGAGGTTTAACCGCTGGGTTTCAACAAAAAAAAAAAAAAACATACACTTTGGCTGTTTAGTTTCTCTTTAATAAAGTTTCTGCTGTGTTTCTGTTTCTTACTGTGAAGGGATGCTGGGCGAGCCGGAGCGATGGAAGTGGATGTTCTGCCACTTGCCGTCACGACGATGCCACACACGGGTCTCCTCCGACTGCATGGTGCGGGGCATGCCATTGCTATCCATGTACTGGGTGAGTCGGATATAAGCAATACATGCTGCATTTTCCCCAATTAGGTGCACATGAGGGTTCAAGAGGATGGTGTGCACAGGCTTATTCCCTTTGGACAGCACTGCAAATGAGACACAGTGGCTGGTTACAGGGACAAAATGTGATTATATGAGTGTATCAAATTCTGTTCAATTTCAATTTCCTTTATTTAACCAGCTAAGGTCCCACTGAGATTCCTAATCTCGTTTTCAAGTGAGATCTGGCAAAGACAGTAACCACTGTATTAACTGAATATAATGTTCTCATGCTGGGTAACAACTTTTGAAAAAATGCAAATATCTAACACGACTGTTCAATACCAAATACCAGCCATGCCCTTGTAGAAAACATGAAGTGTAAACTGACAGGACTGCTTTTTGATACACATTTGATAACATTTTAGCCCATACCCACAAATGGACAATTTCCACTCTCTTTCATACAAACATGTTCATTTCCCAAAAGCTTTTCTGTGTCTCTGTGCAGCTTATTTTCAAAGTAAATATGTGTGAGGTTTTTAAGTCAGATTTCTGCAGAAATTTGCTCAATAGGCTGTTACAGTGAATTCTCTGCTGCTGCCTATCAGCTTGTGACCTGCCTCAACAGGGTCCAATTAGTGGAACATTGCAACCCTATCTTTGACTATTTTAAAAGGAAAGTTCGTGTGGTGTGTGAGCTATTCAAGTGCACCCCAAGGAGAATGAAACAGGTTTTTGGTTCTCTGGTACAGTGAAATTTAACAAAATTTCTTTCGAAAATTCAGCAAACCATGCCAATATTAGTCCAAAACAGGTTGATAACAGATCTTTCAGTTTAAAATCTGCAGAGTGGACAGAGACAAACAAGCTCATGGGAAGGAAGAATACAGACAGACCTTAAAAGAAACCCTCCAAAGAGCTCTCTCCTTTTCAACATCTGGTTTAAATTTAGGTCCTTTTGGAGCAACCCCAGATCCACAGCTGCTGAAAATTTCAACCACTCTCAACAACAGCATTTCACATTGTGACAAATTCCTTCTCACCGGAATGACTTTGTTGGTACTCTAATTAGCTTGTTTTTATTCATGTATTCAGTAAAAGGTTTCAGGCTGGCTGTAACTGTCCTGATGATGTTGCTGAAATTCTTTTTTTTTTTTTTTTTTTTTTTTTTGCAAAACTCATGTTTTTGTGCTCACCATTCTCAAAGTAAAAGCGATGAAAGTCATGTCCTTCCACCAGGTTGCCCAAGGCCTCGGGCTCAAAGGAAGTCAAACCCGGATCACAGATCTTCCTGTTATGCCAAAACATGAAAGAGAATCAGCAAAGGAAGTAAGTAAATCAGCATATCCATTTAGGTGTTCAATGCAGAGAAGAAGAAAAAAACTTACGCGTAGGCCTCAAAGTCCCCGTTGTTGATAGACTCAATCAACTGCTCAGTAACTTTGATAATTTCTTGTTTGCGAGCTAGAACACAAGATCACAAAACATCATCATCGACAAACACTGATTAGTTGTATTTGTATTTCAAGCCAAGTCTAGTCTACAAACTAGCAGGATTTCATAGTTATTAGAAATGGAAGGCACTGAAAAGGATTTCACAAAGTTTTTGCTATGTCATGAGTTACAAAACAAAGAAGGCCTCCCATGACTAATAGTGATATCAGGCAGGAAGAAGCAGGATGATGGGCTTCCTTTGACTCAAAAAGGCCAGAATGAACAAAGACAAACCAATGCTCATATGCAAGTATTTGTTACAAAAGCAGTTTTAACTAAGTAATGTTGACAGTTACCTTTATTGTTATTGGTGCAGGCTGGGGGATATTGAAAGAAATTACTTAATATGTGTAACAAAAAGGCATGTTAAATAATAAAAAAAGAAAAACTCTGTCAATTTGTCCTTGACTTACATTGCCTTCATATACATGAACTACAATGCTCAGTGTGTATGTGAGTCAGTATTTAGGTGAAAGGCAAATCATGAGTATCTTCTTTAATTCAAATGCAGAAGACTACTTTGTAGGGCAGGAGCAGATAAATGAAAACTCCAAAGCAGAGATTTCTTTTCACTGGGGAGAGTCATTGCAGTAGAAGGAGCAATAACCTCAAACATCTAGCAGTATAAATGAGGCAGGTATTTTGAAAACTATTAACACAAGATTAAGGCATTTTACGTATAAAGAAGAGTTTCCTCCAATGGTGAGTAATAGGAGCAGAACAAAATGGAGCATCTACCCAGCAGTTGAGGGACTTACTCTGAACCCATGTTGACTTAGACATCTGTGATGAACAGCTTTTAGAGCACAAGATACTGGTCGCTAAGCTGCACAGATGAAAAGCTGTCATGTGCATATGTTGGGTAGGTTACGTAACAGAAATAGGAATTGTTTAAGGCATCCCCTATGTATGTACAGTATATATGGGCGAAGGAAGGACATTGGCTATGAAAACAAAAATTATATTTTCAGCAAAATGTAAGAAAAGGGAAAATGTAATAAAAATAATTACAAAACACATACACACACACACAAACAAGCAGTGTTAACAACATTCAGCATCAACCTTAGACATAAAGTGGGAGAAACTTGAAGACATGAGGGAGGTTAGGACAAATAAATAATAGGGCAGACTGCATTTTGTAAGAGTAGTTGACAGCCAGATGGGGGGGTGCAGCAGTTAGCTAGCTCTACAATTGAACTAAGTTACAAAACAGGGTGAAGAAAAGCATAGAAAAGAGTGGCTAGAGATTATAAGAGTGGCTGTTGGAACCTCATAGTGTAAGAACTGTAATACGAGCAAATCAGCAAAAAACATAACAGCCCCTACCTTTAACATCTTCATCCTCTATAGTAGTGTTTGCACTCTCAATGGATTCCTTAAGAATAAGAATATACACATTTTATACTCTGTATTTGTAATATATACATCAGTAATGATTTTGTACAATGTATGTTTTGTTGGAGTAAAAAGAGCTCTTACAAACACAGATCATGTATTATTAAAAATATATTTTTAAATGTATAAGGGGAGGTTTTTAATATTTTTTTTCTGTGCAATATAAATGAGAGAAGGAGAGAGGAGCATGGAACAGAGATCCAAAGTGGACATAAACCAGGGATGTTGCAATTACATGGTTAGGGCCTGTCAAGCTCGGGCCCAGATAAAAGCTGTTAGTGTTGGTGGAGGGAGATAATGCTGTTATTGTCTGTACTGTGAAAAGAATTAGCCTAAGATCCAAGAGCAAACAATTTTAATATAATTAAATGCTATGAAAACTATGAAAATGATGGTTTTGTTGTAATACCTTGTTTCCATCCACGGGATTGTGGATCACAGTTGTCTGTGGTTCCTAAAGAGAAGAAGTGACAGAAAATTGTCAGAGGAAATGACTAAAGAAACCAGAAAAGTATGATAGCACAAAGACTAGTAAAGCAAATGGGTCTATATGCTAAATGTTCAGAATGTGAAGGCTGAGGAGGCAGTCTATCACATATCTGTACATCTCTACATCTATCTGTGACAGCAAATAAAATAAACCCTTCTGTGCTCACTTGTTTTTCTATTATCTTGCTCTTATCTCTATGCCAGCATGGCTTTGCTGCTCAATATCTTTTTTGTGTGTGCTTTTCTCTCATCAGCCCTCACCAGTGTCCTGCCTTGATAATCAGATGTCCGCACTTTTGTGGAATCGATCCT
The DNA here is from genome assembly GCF_900324485.2 of Mastacembelus armatus. NCBI lineage: Eukaryota > Metazoa > Chordata > Actinopteri > Synbranchiformes > Mastacembelidae > Mastacembelus > Mastacembelus armatus. Next base: position 11,184,005 of record NC_046633.1, on the reverse strand, counting down.
GATGACATGCTCAGCCCCTCACTCACCCAGATTACACAAGATTATAACATCATCTGTGTGTGTGTGTGTGTGTGTGTGATGGAGAGAGGAAAGAGGATAGAAAGAGAAAAAGATGCCATGTGTCTCTGTTCATGCGTAATCATCTTGACAGCAAATGAGGGGACAGAAAGCCTTTGACATCATGCAGAGCAGCAGTCATGTGGTGTGACGTAGGCAGCCAGTCAACAGACACCATGCGCAAGCCAATGACTGACGGCCAAACCACTTGGGTATGTAGCATCATATTGAGCCTAAGGAGACGACATCCTCACACTCCAGCCATGCACAGACGAAATGTCTGAGCGACGAACTTTGAATAACACATCCATGGGAACATCCAGGAATTTTACTTTCATATGTAACACAGTAAGCAGTAAAGTATAGTTTATGACATGGGATAATTTTGTGAATGGCACAGGGAACAAGGAGCAGGGATGGGGGTTTGAGGTATAGGTTGCCCTAGCTGTTGTGTTAGGACCATACAAGACAAAAGTCCCATCCAAACGTGTGTAAAGGCTTATTGCTCCAACCCAACATTAACAATATACAGATCCAGCAAATCTGTGGCCAAGCTCAGTAAGCCCCATGCATGCTAAGATGCTGATCTGAATTCTAATAAGTACACTACCTTTCATAGTTACTATATCAAATATGCAGGAGCTAAGTCATGCTGCACAGTCACAAAAGCTTTTACATACTATTTCATTCAGGGAAAGCCTAAAGTTGAGCTACATGTTAGGTCTTCTAATCACCCATTATATTTTCTGTATTCATATGCACCTAGTTAAGAGGCTAAGTTCATCTGTCTGTGTGAAAGGGTGAACCAGTACCTCCTCCACAGTGGGGTGTGTGGTGGTATGGATATTCTGTGGATGAAGGTTAAGGTGTAGGTGAAGGGTGTGTGTGTGGATACCAGTGCAGGGGCAGGGCCAGTGTCTTTAGGACTGGTCACTGTGTTGGCTTTGTTGTTGACCTGCAGAGGTGCAGAGTGGACATGACACACTTTTCAGACCCACTTACACACACTCTCTGCCTAGGGTCCATTCCCAAGAGATAATTCCCACTCATGTACAAAATGTCTGATATTACCAAGTGTTACAACATAGTCAGGTCAGTTAAACTGGGAAAAATTTTAAAGGAATGTTAGTCTGTTAGTTATGGCAAAGGAGGAGCTCAAGAGGAAAAAGTTTATTTTCACCACCTTCCTCACTGCATGATGAATTAACAGGTAAGAAAACATTTATTCAGTAGCTTACCAATAATCAAAAAGGAGTCTTTTTCAAGTTAAAAAAATTAATTGTCTGTTCATATGAATGTAAATATGTTCTGGTCCAACCAACTGTTAAAGAACAAAGATTAAAAAAATGAATAATCTATATACTAAGATGTGGGCAGGACTCGATTAACATGAAATAAATTGTATCGGTTATGACATTTATGGTAAAGAAAAACTATACAGGGTAATTGATTTAATCTGGATTCAATAATTGGATAAGATCACATTTCCCTAGTTTTCTGCACACTATATTACATCACATTATATTTTCCATGTTCACAGTATAATCCAAACTTAATACTACATTCAGGTTTATTCATTTTTGACTCTAATTTCTACACAGGATAGGGTCAGATGGAATAGAGGAAAAACTCCCTGTTAGAATGGATTTTGCAACATGATAAACCACAGGCCAAAACACAGTGACATCAGTTCAAGCTAGGTATACTGACATTCAATCAGCATAACCACTTAAATGTAACTGGCAATCAGAATTGCACATTCACACAAAACTCTCTCACAAGCACCTCTGCACCAAGTGTTAATTTCTGATTGGATCTCATACACAGAGAAATCAGGACACATCACACCAGGGTTCTAAAAACACGAGAAGCGGTCTATTAAAGAAAGGGACGTTATATGGCACTATAGATACCAGTTTCTTTTAAAAGATGAACAGACGAGAAACGTGATTCACATTAGCAATCTGGTCTGCTGTGCCACAAAACAACTGTGAGATCAAGCTAAGAAAACAACCACTGCCCATTGCTTGAAGTGACAAGCAAAATGCATAATAATAATAATCCACAAGGCTCTTTAGACACTTGTGTTCCAACAGACTAGTGCACATAAAGCATTTTCTTCACTGTGCAAAGCAGCTCACCTTAACACCATCTGGCTTCTTGTTGAGCAAACTCTTGGCTGCTGTGGAAGGAAAGAAAGAGACAGCATTTCAGCATGATGGTTCACGAACAGAGTCCTGAGCCTGAGGATACCCTAACATGCAGCAAGCGTATCAATCAAATGTGCTTAACTTCCAACTTCAGGTGCAAAAAAACAACTTCAAGATCCATAATGCAATGCAACAGATGCTCTGAATGGCATCATCATTAATTCAAGGTTGTTCATCTACATTGACTACATTCTAATTCACGTGAGGGTGGGTGTTTGACTGGGAGTGTATTTATTAGCTGATGAAACGGAAATTTGACCCATATTCAACAGACTCACACAGCATTCTTAAATTTGCATACTATACACATGCATTTAACCACTAGTGCCCACACATACAATCCCACCAATTCTTTCTTCCTTTATTTCTAATGGTATCAAGAACTCAAACACAACATTGCATTTCAAAATGCATGCTGTGTCTAAATTTCACTCTCAGCTCATATTGGCACATTTTCAAAGGTGAGGTTCAGTATCACTCTTCTGAATACCGAACGCCTCATCTTCATGCAATATGTGATTGGCTATTAGAGTAAGATACCCTAAAAATTCGATCTTAATGATTGGGCCCAAGCCCACATATTTTCCCATCATTCAAAACATCTTACCTCAAATGGATACCACAATCCAAACAAAAGTAGGAAAGAAAATTGAAAAAGGAAGAAGATGATGAATAAAAAGAGACACAAATGCACTAATGCATTTTACTGTAGAATGACGAGAGAAAGGAGGCAAGTAAGCGCCTCAGAAATTAGAGATAGATCAAAGGAAATACATGCAAAAAATATGGCAGAGTGCAAAGTAGAGTGGTAGAACAACAGCTAGAGAGATAATGAGACGTGACTCTGTTTATCAGAGGCATTGTTGAAACAGATCGAAGGCATTTCATAATACGTTAACAAGGCAATGATTTATTCACAATTAAATCCTGACTACACATTTGACTACTGACTACTGTCCCATGTACTGCCTCTGATCTGTTTCCTCATGACTAGAAGATGCACTTTCATGGGGTACCTAACCAAACTATACCTCTAATATTAAAGGCTAAGGAGCCTTTCCAACAACCTGTTTCAGAAAATGTATGTTTTTACTTTGGGAAAACTAGGTTTTGGACACTAGGCTGAAAGAGACATACCTGAGAAGTTTCTTGTGACCAGCAAAGTGGTCAGTATGGCTCCCTGCATGATAAAAAAGAAGGAAAGAAGGAGGGAATGATGATGGAAGGAAAGAAGAGAAAATAGAAGGAATAATTATAAGGTTATAGCAAGAAAGTGAAGCACAGGAAAAGGGCAACTTGAAGGATTTAGAGAACAGCTCATCATTTCTAAGTTACCCTGACAAGTCTTGATCGAAGAAGACAGAGAGAGAGGTAGGAAAGAGAAAGATGGCTGGATGAATTGTTCCACATAAATGGAAACGTGAAGGACTGTCAGGAGCCTCACCTTCAGTTTCCTCCTGGCATTAAATTTTTTCAGGCACTCCACAGTCTCCTGCCTGTGCATCATGGAAGCTACAGTGGACCGTTGCTGTAGGAAGAAGATGAGAGGATTTGAGGATTAAGAGAGAACAGAAACAATGGGAGTCAGGAATGTATGGATGCATGTGTAGCCAGTGTGACTGCGGATGGTTATGTGTGTTCAAAGTTAGACAATATAGCATTTAGGCAATATGTTACTCATCATTAGTGTGTCAGTCCATTTCTGTGTCTGAGCTATTTCATCTGTATATGTGTTTCTACTCTACATCTCTGTTTCGGTGTGTGTACTACATACACAGATCCACGGGTGTTTTAGGGCCTCTGCGGCAGTGATGCGTTTACTGGGGTTGATGGTTAGCATCTTGTTGATCAGATCTTTGGCCTCAGGGGTTACAGTGTCCCACTCTGGGGATGGAAACTGTCAAAAAACAAGATAATGTCAAATCAAATCAAAGCCAATACAGGAAAATCTGACATTATCTGATTGTAATATTCTTCCTGTATAAAGTCAAAGAAATTCACTAAAACTAAATTTTATTTTCAATAATAGCCCTAGCATATATTCGTGTACAAACTTACGTCATAGGCCCCAGCCTTAATTTGTTGGTACAGGCGGTGCTGATCCTCATCCCAGAAGGGAGGGTAGCCCACCAGAAGGATGTACAAAATTACACCTGTAAGAATGTGACATGTGAAGCTAAGCATGTAATGAGCAATATACTGCAGTGCTCTATATTAATCAAGCCTACATTACTAAACAACAAAATAAAAATCACTCATTTAATGCTGCAGTGCCGGTGCAGGACATACTGCGTTCTCACACATTGAGGCTTTAGCTCCAGCATCAAAATAATTTGAACAGTTGCAGTGACATTATTTGATTGTTATTTACCACAGGCCCACATGTCCACTGGTTTCCCATATGGGTCTTTCCTGAGAACTTCTGGAGACAAGTAGCCTGGAGTGCCAGCAAAACCTAGTGGAGTGACATGGAGGGCGAGAGGAGATGTGGAATGGCAGGTGGGAGTGGGCGTTTCAGGTTGAGTGTTTGATTAATTGGTTGTTTGCTTGGTCGACCAACTGATTCAGGCTGAAAAATAGATGGATGAATACTTACCAAACCATGCCTGCTGGTCCCCTTGCACCTCGATAGCCAGCCCAAAGTCAGCCAACTTGACCGCCGCCCCCTTCAGCTTACTGGCCAATAGAAGGTTCTCAGGCTGGGGGGGGGCGGAGTCAAACAGGTAAGAGGTGAGAGGTCATACGCTTGGGGAACAGGCCGCCCACAGACACAGATCTAAGATCAGATTAGCCGAACCAAATCCTAATCCAAATCATTAGGGGTCAACAATGCTAAACTGTTCTTAAATCAGTGTCTGAGGTAAATCCCTTTCTGCCACACAAATGACAGAGAAACAGAAATGTGCATGGGACCAAATCATTTGTGACCAAATGATTACAGACATTTTCCATGCTGGAGCTGTGGACTTACTCCCTCAGTCTAATGGATTCTGTTAGAAAATCCATGAGCGGGAACAAAGTACACACTGCAGGGAGAAGGATACAGGAAGGAGGTGTGGTGTAACAGAAGACATGGGTGCAGAAACAAGTAACTTCGCTACATATGGCTAACGACAAACAAGCACCACACTCTAACACAGTTTAGCACAATCAGAAATATATGCAAGCACACGTGCACACACACTCTCAAACACACACAAACACACATACACTGACATGGACACAGGTGCAGAAAGGTCTTTGCTAACCTAAGGCCAGTTAGACAGTGTGCTCTAATGAATAATACATTTCCTAACATTTAGAGACTCCAATAACAGACAGCCTATGAGCAGTCAGTTTATGGCAGACATATGACTCAACAAGACACAGACATTAACTGACAACTGGACACATCTACATAATAATTTACATAATGATGAATAAATCCTCCTGATTATGAAGCATCTGAAAACTTTAAATCACTTCTGCAAAGGACATCTCCCCTTATAAAACAGCCAGATTGTAAATCTGATAAGCCATTGCGGTTATTCTGGATTGTTTTTTTTTTCCCCCAGTGTTTCTTTTCATGCTCACAGTCAAGTTGAACATTTTTAAATAAGCTTTCTTGAATTTTCTTTTCTCTGCACAATATTCATGACCTTGAAAATCTTTCACATTTTGACATAGTTTTTACATACTTATGCAAATGCTGGTCATTCCTGAGAATCTGAGGTGAGTATAAAAACACACACACACATACACACACACACACACACACACACACACAAAGATCCTACCATGCAGACTGCATCATAGAGGTAGTATTATAAGAGGATTATTATTCTTCACATTGGCATGACAGGTCTTTAACCAAAAATATTACATAATACTAGCACTAATACTAGCTCAACAACGATCTAATGAAACAATACAAGGGCCTCAGATGTCAGCAGATTTTGTGGGTTTGAATCCAGATCCTACAAACCAAAACTTTCAGAGCTAGATCAAGGTCAAATCAGCCTTATTAAATGTCCAAAGCTTTTAGGGCCTCTCCTGCAATAAAGGGAAGTTACCTCAGAAAATCTCTATACTGATATGATTTTTCTTCTCATTCAAGAGAATTAAAACTTCAGCTTCTGCGGGGGAGTGTCATTGTGAATGTTGCTATCTGTTGTACAGAGAGAGGACTCAATAAGGCTCCAGCTGTGGCTGCGGTCATACAAACCTTCAGATCCCTGTGGACAATCCCATTAACATGGCAGTGATGGACACTCTCCAGGATCTGCTGTATGCAGTGACTGAGGACAGCAGAATATGAACGAGCACAGGATTGTGATGGAACAAATGGAAGGAGAGACGGAAAGGAAAGGAATAAGGTAGAGAAAACAAGAATAAGAATATTAATCAGAGCAAAAGAAAAGGAAACAATCTTATGTGCCTTCTTATGGGTGATTTTTTTCCTGACAGATGACTTCAAGTAACAAGTTTTCACATGATTTATTGTATTACCAAAGGTATATCTAGTGTATGACAAAAAACAAAGACACATACTTTCTCTCTGTAGAGAAAATATGTCAGCATAAAGTTGGCAGTGTAAGGTAAGCTGCATATGATTAATACCATAGGCTAGGTGTCGTTAATCACCATGAGAAGTTTATGAAACAAGGCAGCTGTATCATACCTCTGAGACAGCCAAATATGAAGTACACAAATATACACACACTTGTATGGGCACACGTTGTTCTCTCTAGTAACAGACAGCGATGCATAATGGCTGCTGTGCTCAGCAGTGTGTGTGTGTTACCTGGCATCAGCTTCACTGTAGTACTCCCTGGCTACGATGTCCTCGAACAACTCTCCTCCCGTCACCCTGTGGGTAAACAGACACTATGTTAGTGTGTCCACGTTTCTGTCTTGTTGATGAAGACAAACACAGTCATTTGTTGTCCTTTAACTGTACTTAGTCATAAAGACGTGCTGGAGAGAGTTTTTGTAATCATCTTTCTGAATCATATAGGTATAAATATTAATTTAGCTGAAGCCATATTTTTTGTGTCATGTGTCTGTGTGTATAACTGTCACACAACTAACAGATAATTAGCCAAGTAATACCTTAACTGTCAGTCTTTTGTAAACATGGGTATTACTTTATTTTATTTATATTTACATACAGTGTTAACCTATTAGTCATCAGGCTGACGTTATTAGTATATGGTTTTGTAGTTTGGGGTGAGTTGTGCAGTTTTTGTGCAATGCAATTCAAAATCAGTTAATGTTATTCATATCAAGTTAAATGCCTTGCCTATATTTCATTATTTTTGGAGTTTCAACAGGCCATACAGCTGTTTTTTCATCACTTGGGTTAGCTCAGTTCATTAAAGGCTATATAATAAAGACTTTACAAGCTAAAATATTCTTTAGGTTGTCTTATATCAGTTTACTAGCAGTAAGCAGTAAAACTTATGCACACACTTACTGACTGATATTCACATAGCTGGATAAACCCAATGCAGCTTTACAAGAACAAAGAATATTTACTGTACGGATGTGGTGTTACTTCATACAAATTTGTAGTACCAGTACCTGTGTGTGTGTGTGTGTGTGTGTGTAAGAGAGAGAGAGAGAGAGATACTCTGGTACTCACAGATCAAACACCAGATAGTGGAAACCCTCTTCTGATATGCTGTCATGGAGGCGTACTGTAGAGGAAGCAAAAACAAACAAAATGCAAAAACACACAACCAGAAGACAGACAAGATAGACAAAAACCAGATAAAAGATTAGTCAAATCAGATTTGGTATGCTCTGCCTCATTATTACATTGCTATTTTTCAAGTGTATCATGCAAAATTCCAAAGCATAATACATTCTACCTCCTCTTAATGTGATGATTCATGTTGTTATTAATAGTGGGCGCATCCTGAAAAGTTCCTTAGCACAGTTGCCATCAACAATTACTGTGATTAGCTGAAATTTTTGAGAACAGCTGAGACTCAAATGAGCCCTATAATCAAAATCTTTAAATAGCTGGATGCAGATAAGAAAGCCTCAGCTACAGTATGAGCTGTGTAAGTATGGTTTGTGAAATAAGCTGTTGCCCTAAAGTATCAATTAAACAAAACATCTTGATAACACCAGTAACACAACCTGTACTCCCATACTCAGCCCTGTATCATTTAGATCAGGAATAAGGTTATTCATTTATACAGTATATCACTGTTCTGCCATGTGAACTGGCATCTGGGGACTCATTTCACGTTAGAGAACAAAGAAATATTAAAGCATATCCTATATTTGGGTAAATATATGATTTGTCAGGGTAATACTGACTTTGCTTTGGATGTAAAGACAGTGACAGTTTTTCTTTAAATCCAACAGTTAAATATTCAAAAAGAGGAAAGAAACTTTCTCACAGATTCATATTCATTTATTCATCTTGTACTTTATGACAGTAGGTATCTTAGAAAACTGACTGGAATCGTAGCTGTGATGCACAACTAAAAGAGAAATGAAAGAACATGATCGGATGAGCGTGGAAAGGACAAAGGATATAATGAGGAGGAAAGTGTGTAAAGGGTCAGTGGTTTATAGAGTAGGTGTAGGGCTTCTGTGTCTTTGTGATGACTCAGCTGGGAGAGCATACAGATACATCATCATTAGATACCTGTATATACACACACATACATACATACTTATTTTTCTCCCCCTCTCTCTTGCCCTCTCTCTCTCTCTCTCTCATAACTGTGTCTAGAAGATGAATAGCCATAGCAAGAAACACCAGAGACCTGAACAAAATATGCATGTTCTCGTTTGTATCTGTGAGTTCTTGTTCTTGTGTGTGCGTGCGTGCGTGTTTGTTTTGAGATCGAGGACTTGCAGCTCACCGATGTTGGGGTGCTTCAGTAAACGGCAAATCCTCGCCTCTCTCTCCAGCTTTTGATGATCTAAAAGAAAAACAGAGGAGACACAAACACAGAGAGGAACATAGACAGGTTATTTTTAATGCTCTTCATTATTCCTTGCTATGATTGGCTTTCTGAATCATCTAACATGAAGTTGGCTGCAAGTTAGTTCTGACTCAGTGGAGGACGCAGCGCACCGCTTGGGCATCGTTGTCAACGTCAGTGTGTGTTTCTCTACTTGACATTCACACTACTGTATGTGTGTTTGTGCTTATGTTGTGCACTGGCTTTGTGTCAGCCCTGCTCTTCTCCTTATCAGAACTGAAATGCTTGATGAAATAATGTGACCTGATATGTGCTCGGTTGAGTGCCATAAACAGGCAACAGTGAACAGCTACAGTGCACCGACCTTCAGTGGGGTCAATATGTGCTCTTGTAATCTGCTTGCAGGTTCGCTTTGCTGCCCTGAGGACAAAATTAATTCACAAGATCACAAATGAGATTAAATTTCACGTATGGAAAAGCTTAAACCAAAGTAAATGTGATCTAAACATCTTTCTTTCTTTTAATATTTCTTTGTTTTTATTTTTTGCTTATGTGTATATATTGTTGACTTACAACAAAGTACATTGACAGCCACAGTACCGTAAAATTCCTTGTGTCCCACATATTAGGCAATAAATCATATTCTGATTCTGATTACTGTATATGAAAATATACAATTAATATATAATTAGTATTATTATTATGTGTTTTCAATGCATTTGCATTCAACTGCATACATTAGATACACTTTCTTATGCTTAAATTCTCTTCAACACCTTCATATTCTTCTCTGCTTTTAATTACAATTTGTGTAGATTTTTTTGTAATACTGCAATTCAGTGAGCGGCTTTATGATATACAGAAATTAGATTTCTGACAAGATTACCTTGACTGGTCAGGTATTTTATTCACTGCATAGGCTGAAAACAGACATTAAGATCAAGGTATTTAATCTTGAAATGGTTTCTAATTGAATGTTTAGACAATTCACTATATCGTTGTAAACTGGGTGTTGCTATTGCCATTTTAAATGATGTATATTGTAACTGATGATTTCATATATTGCCAGCAGTTCATGCACTATGAACAATTTAAACTACAATCAGTGCTTATGTTGTCCGTTACCATGAAGGATTAGAAGTTGGCATTGTGGACCTACAGTATTTAAGAAAACCACCAAATTTCATGAGGTGAACACAGAGCTGTCTTCAGGGAGAACAATGTTACTGTGCTCCTGGTCACGTGGCAGCTAAGAAAGCATCATACAGTTCCCTATTGGAGATCAGACTGATTTTATCAGACTTGGTGAATAAGACGTGACTCTCAGATCTCTGTGTCAAAGTCTTGTGACTCAGATTTGGAACAACTCAGAGCAACGGCCATTATAATGAGTGATGCTGTACGGTGTTGAGGCGACCCATTTCGGCTTTGCCTCAGGACACAGAGGGCCTGAGGAAAAAAAGTGTGAGAGCAGGAGAAAGTGAGGGAGAGAAAGAAGAGCAGCGGGTTCTACTTTTTTTACCAAGCAAAATAGGACGCCTATTTTTCACTCTCCTTCTCCCTCCTCTGCTCTTCTTGATGCTATGGAAACTGTGGACTCAGTGCAGCACTAAGGCAATCCCAACAAAGAACTCTAAGCAGCTTGTTCCCTTTATAGATACAGGTATCTGCCTCTGTTGGTGTAGTGCATCTAGAGGAACAGGCAGCGACAGGGAGAAACACTAACTTTGGGCTCCAGTATATTTTAACCAAAATGGAACTTGGCGTGCTCTCAAAAGCTGAATAAAAATGCCAGTACAGTATGTTCACAGTAACTGAAGGGCTGCTCATGCACACCAGAGGGTTCAGTTTATCAGTCATAGTGAAAGACATGAAGCCAAAGCAAAATCCCAATAGTGAAATGCAAAACAAATACAGCACGGTCTGTGGCCACACTACAGTTAAAGCTAAAAATATAAAAGGCTATAAAAGAATTCAAATCTGCAGCTAGTACAGTCTGCTGCAAGAACAAAATCGGGAAAAGAGAGGAGATAGCATGTCCAGTCCATAAACCAAAGGATGGATCAGGATGATTATCTACTATAAACATATGAAACAGTCCAAATTTGAAAAAAAGGCATGAACAACCACAAAACTATTAACTTGAAGTATGAAGTATTAAATCTAAGTCAATCATAATTGTATTCTGCATTGATTTTGACTGTAAAACTACAGCTGCTTTTATAACTTAGTTCTCACTCAGATGCAGCAGTGATTCTGATCCAGACATACTGCATTATGACACAATGGTATAAATGATAACTCATCTACATATGAGAGAGAGCTGACAAAGGTGTACAGTAAATAAACAATAAATAAATAGCAGATAAACTGGAAACATGGACCCCAAGGCCACAGGAAAAGCACAATTTCTCACAATAATATGAACTATCTCCAGTGGAGGTGAAAGCTGCAAACGGACCCCAGTGAAGCTCTTTTGGGTGTCCCTAATCCAACATTAATGTCTGTAACACCATGCCGATTTTGATTTTGTTTGACGTATACTGCCAGATAGAGACAAGCACAACCGCAGTGAGGCAGACTGGTAGAGCCACAAACAAGACCAGGTCCGCCATTATTTCATTATTAGCAGGACCCTCTGAGCAAGGTCACTAATCTCACCATCTCTGCCTCAGTCTTACCATGTTAGTGAATGACACATAATCCCTTTGCTTCTCTCTCTCAGACTCTTGTCATTTGCTTTTCTAGAATACATGGTTCAGTTAATCAACCTAATATTAGTTTACTTGATATGGCTTTACATTTTTAAGCCATCAATTTCCAAAACAATTTCTGGATCACCGTGGAAAACATAAAATAATAATATCACACATACTAGTATCCAAAACGTTTGTATACAGTTCATAATATAATACATAATACATAGATAGCCTCTTCTTCCATGGCTTCATGACTTCATAATTCATCATAAGAGCCTTCTATAGCAGACAGACTATTAAAAAGCATACAGTCTGTTGTTAAGGTTAGACTGGATCACATTTTAATATTAAAGCACCCAGATTATCTCCCACATACAGTATGACATTCCACACACATATAACAAAGGTAATTACCCAAATTGTAACCAAATTGAGATCTTTAAACTTTTATGTTGAATATTTTCTCCTCTAATGCAATTAAAAGTGTGAAAAATATTTAAGTCATAAGGGAGCATTGATGTACATTCAGCTACGGCACAAAAACTCACTTTCTTATTCATATGTTGTCTCCATAACAGGCTAAAGTTAACAGGCTTTCATAAGTACAATTTAAAAGGATGCTTTCAGGAACTTTATGTACCACATACTGTGTTATGAACACCATAATACACATTACACAATTTTCTGCTTCAAATTTACTTATATCACTCAGTTTCAGTACACTAAAATAGCTTCTCTTGCAATAAATCACAGACACTGCTGTAACTCTGCTTTTAGTTCACTCTCTCCTCTCTCTCCCTCCTCCACAGGTAGTCCACCTCCCAGCCGGCTGGACATCTGTTGTCTAGCAACTCCTGCACCAATCACAGCGTCAGGCCTCTTCTCTCCTCTGCAGTGGAACCAGCCTTGCATGCAAATGGCCGACATCGAGAGTTCACACGCAACTCTCAAACTCTACAGAAGTACAGACAGGGAAGCACAAGCGACTAATTCTGAGGGATCACATACACACACACAAACATTTCAACATGTCTAATCATTTAACCCATGTCCAACAGAGCACACACTGCGGACATCTATCATGGAATAAAGTAGGAAATGGAACCAATACACTGATATAGTGAAGTTCCAAGATGCTGATGTATAAAAGAGAGCACACAGTAAAGTACAGTGAATACAATGAGCAAACAATGTCTGCATTAGATGCTATTGTTTAGACAGTTCTGTTTGACTTTTCACTGTGTAATGAGTGAAATTACACTCACATTAACCAAGAAGTTAAGCAGAAGATGACACTACTGACATCAGCATTAACAAACCAAAATCTTGACAAGATATTATGAATGTTGTCATGCTGCTCGGCTGACATCTGCTCTGCTGCTCTGTACTGTTGCTTCAGAGTGTGAAGGGTGTTGGGTTTGCTCTTACTCATTGTTTGTGTTGGTTTGTTTTTAACTTTGTATGTTCTCCTTGTGCTCATGAGGTTTTCCTTTGTGCACTGTGTCGTTTTTACTGGCTTTTGAGACAAGAAATTCGACTGGATTGGTGCACAGAATTGTCCATGGGTGTAAAGTAGGGCTGGGATTGTATGTGTGTTAGCCTGAGAGTGCATTTTTATTTTTTAATGAGTGAGGAAATCACATTGTACGCTTCTGCCTGAACAGACTTTCTGCTGTAGTCGACTCTGAAATCTACCTGACTCTCAAAAAGTCTCAAGCTGACAACAATGAGCTGTGACTGGCTGACAAAACTGCGTTTTGCTTACCTGGTTAAAACTGACAGCAGCTTCTCTACATAATGTGAAGCCACTGTAACTGAGGGGGCAAATGTGAAGCTAACCCAGTCACCTGTTATCATTCATTACCCTCTGGCTCTTTTTAGCCTGATCTAAGCTGAGTGTGTATTTGCTGCTCTGTCTAGCAAAGTATGAATTCAGTATCTATATGTCAAGTATTGTAACATTTGGTCACTTCATCTATACATAAATCATGTATAGATAATGGATGGATGTTTGTTTAGTGAAATATTTGTTATTCCATGTTTTTGGTGAGCATTTAAGCTGCTGAAGAAAAGAAAACTGGTTGAGAGGTAGCTCTCCTCCTCTTTAATATTTTTATGCCATAAAACAATCCAAAAGATCTGCTATGAACTCTTACTTTGTGACAGCACTGTGTAAGATGGTTGCAATGGACACAAGAAGCTTGAAGTGCTGCAGTATTTTTGTTTGCTAAGACAATCACACATTTGCCTCAAATGTTTTTGTGATATTAGCGTATTGCTAAATTGTAAATACGTCACATTTAAAAGATGGCCAGATATCTCTCATTTGAGCAAACTTAAATGTGCAATGGACAGAACATTTCAGAAACACTAGTGTGATTTATCTGACCTTTGGTCACCATCTTTCCTGAAACAAGCTATTTTTATGGCATCATCATTCCACGTAAAGCCACTGTGCTGCCCTGGATTTCACACTTTGACCAGTTAGGACAATCCAACTGTTATTTATTGTGGTACTTTATTACTTTATGGTACTACTACACTGCCATGTCATCACTCTCATAACCCAAACCAAACTATACAGAAAAAGTGACATAGTGACCAGCCACCCAATACACATTATCATGTTAAAGTTACTGCTCTATTAACCTAGACATATAACACATGTATGTTAGTCAGCAGCAAGACTGATACAAGTGAAGCATATTTATAGACAATACTTCTTTTCCTAAAGAATTTCTGCAAAGGTTTGCAGGATTTCCAAAAATCACATCTTTTACTTGGAAGGTTTCCTAGCTCGCAAGTAATGCATTTCAAGAATATGAGTAGAAGAGTTGCGAATAAATCTGACTCTACCGTATTTGTTCTCTTTTTTCAGTAATGATGAGTAATGTTATTGCTGCAAATGCATTATTTTTAACATGTTTCCTCATCTCAAAGACATTACATTATATGCTGGAAACCACATATGATGCAATGCATTTTCTGCTGTTCCATTTAACAATGGAAAATTTGCAGTGCCATCTGAAGAGACATACTTAGGTAGAAGACTCGATTCAAATCAAAAAATCAAGTCTTCTCCCTAAAAACATTTTGTAGAGAATGCATTGGATGGGAGAATGTAGACCTACAGGGAAATGACAACAGTCACTGACTAGCGTCTCTACGCTACCACACGGCATTGTGTACTGTGGTGCTGAACCATGAATAGACTTATACAGTAAGCCAGTGCAGAGATCTGAGAACAGGAGTAATGTGGTTGTACTTCCTGGTTCTAGTCAGGACCCAAGCAGCAGCGTTCTGAATGTACTGCAGCTGTCTTACAGCTCATTTTGAGAACCCCATGAACAGGCCATTACAGTAATCTAACCTGCTGGAGATAAACGCATGGATGAGTCTCTCCAAGTCTGGTTTAGACATGATCCCTTTGATACTGGCAATGTTTTTGAGATGATAAAATATTGACAATATTACTGATTTAATGTGGTTGTTAAAATTCAAGTCTGAATCCATCATTACCCCTAGATTTCTAACCTTCTTTTCCTTTCGGCTGCTCCCTTCAGGGGTCGCCACAGCGAATCATCTGCCTCCATTTAACCCTATCCTCTGTATCCTCCTCACCCACACCAACTATCCTCATGTCCTCCTTCACTACATCCAAGAACCTCCTCTTTGGTCTTCCTCTAGGCCTCCTTCCTGGCAGCTCTAACCTCAGCATCCTTTTACCAATGTATTCACTGTCCCTCCTCTGAACATGTCCAAACCATCTCAATCTGGCTTCCCTGGCTTTGTCTCCAAAACATCTAGAGAAAGCGACTCAAGGTGTCTGCTTGACACTTTCTCTTTGTTTCTGTGGCCCAAAGATTATTATTACAGTCTTGTTACTGTTTATTTGGAGAATGTTGTTTTGCATCCACACAGTGATCTGTTCAATGCAATGACACAGTGAATCGACTGGTCCATATTCACCTGCTGTGAGTGATATGTACCCATACATGTGAATGTGAGTATGACTGCTTGTCTATTTTTATGTGTTTGCCCTGACTGGTAATCTATCCAAGGTGTATTCTGCCTCTTGTACAATATCATATATCATATATTGGACTGGCTCATAGTGGCATGGTGAACTGGTTGGCATTGTTGCCTCAGCAAAAAGGTTCTGAATTCAAATCTGGTGATCAACTGGGGACTTTTTGTGTAGAGTTTGCATGTTGTCCCCATGTCCATGTGGGTTTTCTCCAAGCCCTGCAGCTTCTTCTCACAGTTCAAGGACATGCACTTTAAGTTTAGGTTAATTGGTGAATTTATCATGCCTGTAAGTGTGAACGTGAATGTTTTGTCTGTCTCTATGTGTCAGCCCTCTGATGGAGTGGCAACCTGTCAAGGATGTATTCCAGCTCTCACCCAAAGACAGCAAATCTATACAGGAAAAAAGTATAGCTAATGGATTGATGGATGGATTGATCCCTAAGGTCAGTTTCTTGCTCTGTTTTACTGTATATCATGTAAATGTGAACACCTTTGAATGCTTTCACTGTTCGCCCATCAGAATAGGCTGTTTGAAAACATCCCGTGGGAACTGTGATGGGCACAATTCGATTAATCCATTTAAACAATCAATACTTCAATCGATAATGAAAATAAACCCTAGTTAAAGTCTTAACACTAATATACACACAAATCCACCCACCACACACACCACAACAGGGTACTGGAAATGCACCGCTCCACTTTAATTAAGAGTTTTAATTAAAAGGATGCAGTAGAGTCAATGCAACATCCTCTGTGGCCAGTGGCTAAGTAGTCCTGCTTGCATTTCCCTTCTACCCCACACAGAATCTCAGGGTCTAATGAAACCATCCACAACATAGAAACACTGTCACCCTCCACTGATTGCCAATAGAGGAAGAATTATGAGACTGATAACTTCCTTACCTTCTCCTATGAGGAGAAAAAAAGGTGGCTGGTGTCATAGATAAAACTTCCTCTGGAGCATTGCTCAGGGTCCCATATTGTACAATAATTTCAACTTTTATCTTATCCAGTGTAATTCAGACACACAAGTTGGACCGGTGATCTGAAGACATCCTGACTTAAATTTCATATTTATAATCACATGTACTATACTGAAACAGAGCTACACATTTAAAAGCAGCAATAAGGACATACTAAAACAATAGCACTAATGTAATAAGAACAGGATGTTGCAGCTGCACTTCATTCCATTGCCTATATTGTAGGTGCTTTATCAGAAAAATGCAAAATGGAAAGAAGAGTTTGTGGAGTATTGCAGACAAGCAAATCTGACATTTAGAGTTGATGTTTTAAAAAATGTAAAATGTCATTGCAACTTTTTGGTAACAGTGTCTGATCTATCTACCAGTCTCATCCTGTTTGTATTAGCAATGAAGCAGAAGGCACATTGTGTTATTGTGTTTGATGTGAATTTCACTTTAACACATCTTTAAAGGCTCACACACCAGTCTTCATATTGTTTTACTGGAAAAATAATACAGGACGAAAACAGTTTGTCTGTGTATGTTTCATCACATGATCAAGGTGTCATTTGTCATTTGTGATGTCAGTTCATGTGGCTTATGTCTACGAATATGTTTTCCATCACTTTGCTTTACAGACTTTACTTGTGACATACAGTAGTTGAACATGTTAGGCAAAAAACTGCAATGACCTTCTCAAATCTTCCGGAGAGAATTGTTCCATTATGAAGCTTACAGGCATGTTTTACTGCCAGGGAGCCACAAAAGAAGTGAGAAAGGAAAAAGAGGGGGAAGAGTAAATCAAGCAGATCAAAAAAGCAGAGGTTAAAAAGGACATACAATATGCACAGAAAAACAAGCAATATATATAGAGGTAAGAATAAATTGAGGCAGGAACTACTCTGTGATTAAGAATGCCATCACTTTCTGCTAAGTGCATTGTCCTAGTTAGCCACATTGTAGGTTCTTTACAGGCTGAACGATCAATTATTTTTATATTAAAATCCTGAGATTTTTAAAAATGCAAGAAGTGGAATTTTTACTATAGCTTACATTATTAACAATGTTTCAAGGCATGAAAGTTTTATCTGGGGGAATTCCGATATTGTCATCTTTGTAACAAGTGTAACTAATTAGCATTAAAACCAGAAAATGAAACTTTTTTTTTCTGGTTAGTATGCTCTCTACCCCTGAATGATAACATTATATTTATCATAATTTTTCATCTACCAATAATGTACTTTCATATAAGAAACATTTGTAATATTTTTATGATACAGCATAGACTATGCTGTAGTAGAGACTAGAAGATACCAATTCATTTTGTTTTCCTCCACTTCCACCCTCATCTGAGATGGTAACTTCCAGCTTCTGACTGGCTAATCGCACATGAGATCCGGGTAATCAGCAGTGGGTAGGGCAGGGGTAGTTGGAAAACAAGCAGGACAGTGGCCCTCGAGGAACAGAGTTGTACACACCTGATTCTCTCTAATATTTAGAGCAATCTATTAGCAATAATGGAGTATAGGATTCATAAATATGTTATCATTAGTCTGGAATCACCAGAAAATATCACCGATTGTATTTTCTTAATCTCAGAATGAGCCTTTTAGATCTACATAGGAAGCGGGTCTCCTTTCATGGAGCCAGCCATTGCATGCACTACCATGTTTCTATGCTAGCCCAGAACAGACAAACAGAACAGGTAAACACTGGCTCTAGAAAGGGAAGCCTGCTTTATTTTGCACTTGGAAACAGAGGTTTGGGTTGTGAGGGGTTTTCAGAAGGTTGTATTCTACAATTATATTGCACCTTTGAACAGTTACACAGTGGGGGTGTTCGTTTTAGGTGCCAGTCACTAAAACGGATATCAGCGCTGTGATTTAGGGTTTATTCCTGACCTTAAAAATAGCAGTTTAACAAAAAAAAAAATGATAGAGCTTTTACTTCCATGGCCTTTATCAGTGAATGGAGTTTGCTCAGTTGTCATGGTGATGCTTCCACTGTTATCATGTTTTCTAAACACTTGACAACTGAGCAAATGCTGTCTGCTGATGAAGATAGATCTGCTGATAAGAGGTGTTGCTGAAAGCTTTGGAAGAAATCTAGTATGTAATTTGAGCATCTTTTCTACAGAGATTGTTAAGTCGACTTTGAAACAGACTTTTCTTTGACTGACAAATGAAGAAGAAGGGAAACCTCACAATTCAATTAGCAACTGCATAATTTCATCTGATCCTTTACAGAAACTATCATTTGTCTTGTGGAAGATGTTTAATACTTTGTATATCACCAGAAAATCCTTAGAATTAATTTAAAAACAAAAATTAGAACTTGTGTTACTGGTTAGTCACAATTATATGCTTTCCTCCCATTTCCTGCTATAATTACTGCAGAAGTACCCATGCCATGGTTTCATGCTCAGTTTCAAATATTTCCCTGCATGCGCTCTGGCAGGCTGATTGGCCAAACAGATAACCATCAACTAAAACTAAAGACCTGACTCCTTTCTAAAGATGGAACATTTTCAATACTGTGTGTGTGTGTGTGTGTGTGTGTGTGTGTGTGTGTGTGTGTGTGTGTGTGTGTGTGTGTGTGTGTGTGTACTCCTGCCTGGTATTACTTGCACTCTGGGGACCAAAATGTCTTTAGGCACTCACAATGTGGGGACTCTGCCTAGATGCTGGTAACCATCAGATTAACTGTTAAGGTTATGGTTATGGGTTAGAATTAGGCAAGTAGTGGTTATGATTGGTACATTAAATCTACAGGAAATTAATGTAAGTCAATGCAAATTCCCCATGAGGAAAAAAATGTGTGTGTCTGTGAGATAGAGACACCAAGAGCAAGAGAATAACCAACATTTATTTTTAGCCTTCAAGTACCCAGTGAGTCATGTGATCTCTCTTCTTCCCACTGATCCCTCCTTCCTTTCCTTCTCTCCTGTTTCTCTCTCTCCCCATCTTTCGCTCTCCCACAACCAGATCCCCTCTCTCTCCTCTGTCGCTTCCTTTCACTTCAAAGTGAAATGAAACAGAATCACTTTGACACTGGAGGAATACAGAAATAAAGACTATAAGAGAGGAAAAGAAATCTTTATCTTGTTTATCTTGCCTAATGAGCATTAAGATATGAATAAAGAAAACACATACACATACAAATATGTGACATATTTGTATGTGTGTTTGTATATGTGCATACAAGCAACATATACCACCAAAGCAGGCTGATTTATACCTTAGCAACACCTATAATCTCTGTTACCATGACTCAAAAAAATTAACAATGGCACAGCCCAATTACCAAAGACACTGTCCATTCTGAAGGGGGATTAGTTATTGATCAGAGAATATCAAGCAGGTAACAATAATGCAGTCTCTGAAAAATATGATATCCTCTAAATTAAAAATAAAAATGACGATTATATATATATATGTTTCTACATCTTTGTGCTGATTCATTTGTCCTTGTAAATCAAGCCACATTTCTTACCACTGTGCAATGTATTTCTTACCCACAATGCAATGTAATATATACATGATAAAATGAATATGACTTTTTTAAAGTCAAAACATGGATTCAACAATGCGAACCTATCTTAACTGCTGTGACACACTGCTAGGGTTACATAGCCAAGGCTAGGGCACAGACAAACAGGGGTATATTTGCACAAATGCGCAAACAGAGAAGGGATTAGACACAAATAGTTGCACACAGGCACACAGTTTATCACAAGCAAATACAAAGTGACAAAAGAGAGAAGTCTTAGGGACAGGACACTGATGCATGCATGAGGGAAGAACAAATATTCAACTGCTGTCAGGGCCACACAAAGACACACACATAGTTAAATGTTCACTTTCTATCAACTCTTTTATCTCTGATTATCTGTCTCTCTCCCTCAGCCTCCTACCATTTTCTTTGCTCACTGTCTCACTCCCCACTGCTTCCTCTCCTTCACTGACTCATCTGCTGCTAATGAAGTGCTGCATAATCAGGATTGCAGATTGCAGAACTGCGCGTCTTCCTATAAGCTCTCCACATATATGTGCATTTATAACCAAAAACACATATATAGTGCCTTAATCTGCTTGCATTCCAGCCTCCAGTCCCACCCTAAACCCCTTTGAATTATATACAGGCCTACCTATACACATGAATGCAACTGACTAGACTAGACACACAGTTAGTGGTGGAGAGGGGTTGGTGGAAGGTCATGATCCTACCAGAGAGAAGAGAATCAGAGTTGCAATTCCAGGGCTTATCATGGAAAGAAGGTAAGATCACAACAGAATGTCCAGTATGTAAATGTCCATTTGCATAAAAACATGCACACAGAGGACAGAGAGAGGGTGTGTGTGTTTCTACCCACAGACCAGCATACATGTGTGGTGAGATAAGCCATTGCAGTATTTTTGGAAAATCTATCCCTGCATGCAGGTGGTGAGACACTGATCTGTCAGCCAAGGTGTCTATTACCAACACTGCACTCAGCGAGCAGGAGAGTGAACATGGGGCAACGAAAGACAGAGCGATGGAAATATCAATGGATTGGTGAGGGGAAAGAGAGAAAAGCAGAAAGAAAAGAGCTGCAGCATGAGGGAAGCAAAGAAAATGAGATAAGAAAGAGACTGATGGAGGAATGAAGGGAGGGATGGATGGTGAGGTATTAACAGAGGAGAAAATGTGCAGAGGGGGTGGGTAGAGAAACTAGTAAGAAATATTACAGTGTCTTGTAATTCGCCAAAAAAGAACAGCTATGAAAAGAGGAATAAAAAGGAAATATCAAATAGAAAATCTATGCAAAAGAGCAGACCACCTGGAGAAAAAGATGTTCAAGAAGTGGGAGACGGGGAGTTGCTGAAAAAGTATGAAAGGTAAAATGCTGCAAAGAGGGGGAGGGGTTTGCTTGCTAATACACACCAACGGTGTAACAAACCATGGTTGTGGAACATAACAATAGACTGTCATTGTAATTTCTAGCAAATTATAACAAACTAAATTGCCATTAGAAAGCTCAGATCACATCTATACAAGTTTAATTCCTTATATGATATAACAACAGTCTGGTTATCTGTTAG
Organism: Mastacembelus armatus; assembly: GCF_900324485.2. Lineage (NCBI taxonomy): Eukaryota > Metazoa > Chordata > Actinopteri > Synbranchiformes > Mastacembelidae > Mastacembelus > Mastacembelus armatus. Next base: position 11,162,035 of record NC_046633.1, on the reverse strand, counting down.
AGAAAATGTTTTATCCTCAAATAATCTGAGTAATCTAATCCTTACTTTAATTATTGGAACACTGCTGAATAGGGCCTATTGTCTAATGTGCAAACATAACTTTTCTTTTGAGCAGCTTGTTCTGAGATTGACTTACTGATAAAAAGACTCTCAGGGTCATACCGCTATATATCTTTTAGGTGAGAGTGACTCCTTTTTCTTTTTTCAGGACCTTATGGCATTATAATATATATATTTGAAGTTGGGAGTGTCTCCTCTCTTTGTTTTCACATGACCTCATCCTGTGCCTTATCATTAAAAAGCTGTTCCTGGCTGTGCCTAGCCAGTGAGCTCTCACTCTGCACTCTGTGTGTTTAGTGACAGTTTACTCCTTGTACAAGTAAAATTGACTAAAACCTCTAAGTTTGTTCTCAGAGTCTATTTGTTAAAAGAATTTATCTAACGTTATCACAGGAAAACAAGCAATGACAAAACACACCAGCAGATGAAGCAAAGATGGAACAGCAGAAACACAACACACCATCGGTTAGTAATCACGAATATGTTACTGACGAATCCTGGGTCATGTGTGTCCTTGCATGTTCGTGTGTGTGTATAAGCTATAGTGTATGTGTGTCTGTGTGTGTGTGTGCACGATTAGCCTGAGGCAACCAGGCCAGGGGCTACAATTACAGTGACGGATCTGAAAGAACTGGGTCGGCTTCACAAGAGATCTGCCCCTGGGACGACAAGACCAGCCGGAGCCCTGAATCAATACAGAACACATGGGATGTGCATAAGATTGTATATGATAAATATTTAGATAGTACCAGAATTCTATTCTCTTCTTAAATTGATTAAGTTTTCTGTGTGTGCAGAAGATCAAATATGTCAAATAAATGTTTTACCTACCAGCCTATTGCACTTTGTTTGTGCTGTGTGGTACATCTTCCTTTTTGTGTTTTTCGTATCTGTCCTTTAGTTACTATTTCCAAGTCCTGAAGCCTGTTTAAATGTGTAGCAATGTTTACAGGTCATCCACACATTGACACTCTGAACATGTTTTTCTGCTCCTGTGTGGTGTGCGAACCTGTATGTGCACAATGTATATTTCTGTGCATGTTCATGAGTGTGTTTCCTACCTCTAGCAGAAAGCTTCTTAGTGTTGATGATTTTGGCAGCATACTCCTGTCCGGAGGAGATCTTCACACATCTCCTGACCACAGAGAATGCGCCCCTGAAAGGAAAAACACACACACACAGATATGTATTGATGTATTAAAAGAAAGTAAAGGGTCAAAGGTCAAACAATACAAATTGTATCCATACCATCAATCCATCCATCCATCCAATATCTATACCTACTTTTTCCTAATTAGGGTCACAGGGATCTGCTGGAGCCTATCCCAGCTCTCTTTAGGTGAAAGGCAGGGGTACACCCTGGACAGGTCACCAGTTCATCACATGTATCCACACCAGTCAATGTAAAATCAGAGGGGTGTTTCAAAACAGAGGTTTAGAAAAGCATGACATAAAGTTTGGCTTAACTGAACCAGATCCTTTAGGCTGAAAAAGGTTTGGCCCCTTATTTTTAATTAGGCAATAACAGCAGCATGTTCCATTATTAGCATAAATCTGGCATCTGGAGAAACTGTGTCTGACTGGGATTAGACTAGTGTGGAAGTATGCTTCCAAGGTAACTTATTTAAACCTGCTTTCCGATTTACCGAAATAAAACTTGCCTAAATGATCATCTTTTTCTGTGAAAGAACCCTTAGTCACAGTTGATTAATCACAGATGTAGCTGTGCTGATATTTTTATGTTTCAAAGTCAGTTTTAAATATCAAACCATAGTCAGGATACTGTAGCTATGCAACTACTCCCACAAACCCACGCACAAACCGCATCTACAGCACACACTGTCCTCATCACTACATGAGACTTTACACCTACAAATGTCCCTACCAGCTCACTAATGCTTCATCTATGTGTTGTTCTTGTTTTTCAGACACATATATGAAGATCAACAAACTAGGTCAGCTATATTTGAGGGAGAGTGAGAGCAGAGTGCTGAATCTCTCGTTTCTAAATGCAGCCATCGAGCGGCCCGCCTCAGCTCCACTCAGCTCTGCAGCCTTGCAGGCCACGTTGCTATTCAACCTCCATCTCTGTCAGTGCACGCCTTTTCTTTCAAACAGAATCTGTTCCCCTCTGCAGCAAAATCAAGTGTAGCTCCTGACAGCATCAGAGATATCACAACCGCTTAGAAACTCAGGGATACAGACACAAGACAGACAAAGCTGAGACTATCACTGACAAACTGTCGTGTGGTGTTACAGTACAATATTATATTATTTTGTTACAATATTTGAAATAACTCCGAATTTATACCTTTTAACCTTTAGTTACTGCTAAAAATACAGTGATGTGTACCGTGACAAAGTTTCTAACATCCTCTGGAATGGGCAGCTTGCCAATAAAGTTTACCTCTAAATTATAGAAGGTTTGGGAAAGGAAGGTAAGAATTTCACTTGACTGTCCTGTCTATTAAATGAACCTCTGCTTATGTATTTCAAACTATTAAGACTAGTACTAAATCCAAAATGAGATGGAACATACAATAAATGACTAGCTTGGAACATATGATTATGTAAATACGTATACTTCACAAAAGATAAGATGCAGAGAAGGATTTCATGGGTAAGCGAAGACCACACAGAGCTCTCAAACTTAAATGAGCTCAAATATAATAAAGTTGAGGGCAATGGCTTTTTATATTATTTGAATACTGTATTTTCTTAACTATTTTGATGGAGACCCGTCACATCAATTACAAATTTGTGTGTGAGTTGGTTTTTTGTTCAATACAAAAGATTGATTGATGTAAGTAAGAGGGCATCTGAATTAAGCAATATATTTATTATCATATTTCCTTATGTTTTCCAGTATACCTTCTAAATGAAAGTTTCAGGATTACTGAAAGATTACTAATACCCAGGTATCTGGTCAAACACCCTGTGGTCAGTTCATATCAGTAGCAGCTAATTAGTCTCAGTTTGAGGGAAATGGTTTGTGCACAGAGTGAAGGGATCAGATGAGTTAAAGTGTACTATAAAAGCAATATGGCTGCATTATTAATGACAGATGGTGATGAACACAGAATATGATCATAAAGGCGGGGGGGTAAGCTTTCCCCTTCCTCACTAGAAACACACCGCAGGTCAGGCGGGTGACCACATAGACACACGAAGCTGTGTGTGTAAACCTACACACGCACATACCCAGGTAATCCACGATCGCTCACACTCATGCAGGTATGAGGATGTTTCTCTCCCACTCCGTCTGAGGGATGAGGAATTCCCTGACTGTGTCTGATAATTGGCCGCAGCTCGGTGCTTGGCTGGGGAATGTGTCATCACCGGCTACACGGTCTGCTGTCGCATTACCGAGCGCGTATTTCTGTCACGCGGGAGGTGGTGGAGGTGGTGGAGGAGGAGGAGGAGGAGGAGGAGGATTTTGGGGAGGAGGTGAGAGATAAAGAGCGTTGAGTTGGTTGGTTACCAAATCTCACCAGTTCACAGCCCCTTGATGCGTTTCACCCCGGTTCACTTTACAGCAATGGAGCTCCTCCCGTGGCAACCCCAAAGGTCGCAATGCAACATCAGTGGCTGCACAGGATGGAGGCGAATGGCAGCACGCTGGACTTCTTTCGTAAGCACACGGGGTAAACGGCTTTCCAAATGTAGGATTAAAATAAACGGGATGCATGATACATGATAGCGTATTTAGCCCCCCACCTCCACCCCTTCAACTGCATCACGGATTTCATGTCTACAGTATCAGCAGCGCGCACACGCACACAGAGCCCGGAATCCGGGTCCCTAAGCCAAAGCGGCCTATTACATAATAAACTGACATTTCATACAGGGATGATGCCTGATGATAAAAATTAAAAACATGCTCCCTTACTTCCCCAGCTCCTCGAACAGCTGATATTCGTCGGTAAATCTTGTGCAGATCGTTAACGCCATCCTCAAAACGGTGCCAAGGGGTGTGTGGAGACGCGGGTAAGGTGCACTCACAAACAGTATCCACCACACACAGTCGTCAACGCCGCCCGGTTTTGTCCTGGACCTGCAAACCAAACGGTGGGATTCATGCACCGCTAAAGCGCATCGACAAGAGCTGTGGTGGGATGATTCCTGCACCAAAACACTGCCTTAGGTGAGTGCTTCACTCTGGACGAGGGAGCTTCAGGCGTTATCGTTTGGTGTTTGTTTATTTTCTTCACATGCGGCGACTTGTCACAGCTTCTGGACGAAGCATTTTGTGTGCATTTCGGTGAATCTGGTACGTGCCCGTCCTACGCTGGGAGTGTTGTCTCTCTGCGCGCACCAGACGTTGCACTAACCGCACCTACCCCCGGCCGTGCGCTCAGTCCCCGCCCCTTTTCCTGCATCCTCATACCGGTCAATAACAAACAACAACAATAATATTGATAATATAAATAGTATTAATAATCATAATAATGACTGGTTGATTGATGTGACTGGTCTCCAAATTATAATGACGTATATGTACTATTCGCAATATTAATAATATTAGTAGACTACCATTTTAAAAAAAACAATGAATACATTGTTTTAAAATGAAATTTACTATGAAGACAAAGAACCACACTTAGGTTAAAATGCAGGGCTGGGATGATTAGTTACTGTTAATTCTAGACTGATGTATCAGTTATTAATTGCATTCATGATCAGTTTTTTGTCTGCCTGTTTGTTGTAGTTGTGAAGCATCAGTGACCATAAAACTGTAAAAATATTTAACAATGTCAAAGTAAAGTTGGTAATGAGTGTATTTACCATTCAGAACTTGGAAACATGAGCATCACTTGACTTGTTTGAAATCATAAGTGCATCCATCCATCCATTTTCTATACCTGCTTATTCCTAACCAGGGTCACAGGGATCTGCTGGAGCCTATCCCAGCTCTCTTTGGGTGAAAGGCAGGGGTACACCCTGGACAGGTCACCAGTCCATCACAGGGCCACATAGAGACAAACAACCTCACACACTCACACTCACTCCTATGGGCTGTTTAGAGTCACCATCAACCTGACATACATGTTGTTGGACTGTGGAAGGAAACCGGACTACCCGGAGTAAACCCACGCAAGCACAGGGAGAACATGCAAACTCCACACAGAAAGGTCCCTCCTGACGGATTGCGAACCCGAGGCCTTCTTGCTGTGAGGCAACAGTGCTAACCACCCAGACACCGTGCTGACATGAAATCATGACTCATGAGTTTAATTAATATAGGCTAAAGCCCATTAACTTACGTTTCTAAGCAAACGTGATCAGCATATTAGCAATCTTTCCAACATGCTGCTGGAAAATGAAAACATTTTTCTTTATAGTTTGAAGAAAATAAACCTACCAATAACAATGCTAATTATGATGAATAGTTTCAAATTCACTTTCTACCCCAGTCCACCTTTAAGCTGGAAAATCCACTGGAGGTAGCCACGTGTTGTTTTTTTGGGGGGGGGGGGGGTTGTTATATGAAGAGATTTGTTCTTCTGCAGTTATAAGTTCCCCTTTGAAGGAAGAACTGATTCTTCAAACCGGAAATGTAACAACAAAGAAAATCTTTTGCTACTACAGCTAGTCCCAGTTTCAAATGGGTCACAGTATAGGTTTTAATCTATGTGAGAATAAACTTAGAGTAAGGCCCTGTGTCAAGATAGTGATATCATTTGACCAGCAGCATCACGTGGTTAAATCTGTACTGGTGACTACTGAGGTGTAGCATGTGTGTGCAAAGAGAAAATGGAATATATTTGATTTAAGAAATAAGCAAAATACTTGGATGGATGTTAAAGAAAATGTCTTTTACACATTTTTGCTAATATTGCATTATTAGTTGTGTAAAAACTGCATTTTATACATGCAAGGTTTTTGCTCTATGAGAGTGAGATTTTATATCAATTTAAAATGACTGAGTAAAGCCTTTGCTACATTTTCTATTATAATTCATCATATGTGCATTTAGGCCATACACTACATCCTTGCAGAGGATAAACAAACTTAAAGACACTAGTTATTATAATATTTAAGAAAGACAAAGTATTTCCAATTTCAGTTTCATCTTTTTTTAATAATCAACAGATGAACTTCCAAATATATATATATATATATTTTATAAATATGTCAATAAATATATTAAACACATAAGTTGAAGACTTCAGTTTGACAAAATAAAAAAAAAAAAAACAGCCAAAATGTGACTTGTTTTTGGCTACAACATACAAAAGTAACATACAGACAAGCTCAGGCAGAAATAAATAAGATGTTTGATATAAGCACAACCTAAGTGGCTCAGTTCTGCGAGGTGATCAGTGCCCTGGGTGCGATTACTTTGGTTCAATCAAACTGATACTTTTCAGTGGGTTTCATTGAGTCATGCATGACGTCTTTGCCAACTTTTCAGGGTTTTGTGCTGTAGAGAAAAGAAACAGAAAAGAAGAATTATATTGTGCATCAGAAATGGATTTGGATGATTTCTGTTACATATGTCAATCATGAAAGTAGACCATAGTGTCTGAGTGGCCTTATATTGTATGGTTAACTTGTACTTACTTAGACATTATCGCTGCAATTACCCTCTTCAACCAGGGAGCCTTAGGGTCAAGACACACCTGTTCACCTGTCTTTTTCAGTGTGGCACTGCAGCAACAAACAAGAAACAGAGATGCAGTCAGGACAAGTAGACTTCAGTGAAGATCTTATCCCAAAGGCAAAACGTGACAATGACAAAATCTCAAAGTATCAACACCGTCGTTATCTAGATGGGGCGAAAGTATTAGAATGAGGTCTTACATGATCTCAGTTTCATCACAGTGAGAGTTGGGACGAATCAGCTCTATCTTTTCAATGAGGCTGCCAATGCGTCGGCTTTCAGTCTGGATGCAGCGGCAGTGCAGCGCAACTCCCAGGCTTCTCAAACTCATACCTGTTATGAGAGAGGAGTCGCATATTATTACAAAGTGCAGTAGTGTTTGCTGGTACCTCTGCATTGCACAGAAAAAAAAATCACAGCATACTCTGCTGCAAAGAAGTGACAGTTTAATTATTGAATTAAAAAATAATCTTACCTTCACTGATGGCCACGGAGGCCAGGAGCACAACAACAGTGACGATAACTTTGCTGCTCATCATTTTGCTTTTTATAAATTCTGCAACAACTAAACTGGAAAAAGATAAAAATGTTCTTCAGAAAAGCTTCTGATATACTAAGTAAAAGTAAAGTTTTGTTCTGTGCAGCGTTCTTCTTTCTGTTTTCAGTTTCTTTCTCCTCTACTTTTCCTTTGCTTGCTTGAGCTGTCTTCTCTTCTGTTTGGCTCTCACTTTAGAGTGCTTTTATAGCCAACTCCTGGAAATGAGTCACCTCGGTTGCGCAAACTTGGACTGCCGGCAGCGGTGTGGGAATTTACATCGCAAGGATTTGAAAGACATCTGTAATTTATCAAGAGGGTTCATGGGGCAACATCTGTCACTAATGCAGCATTATCATTTGAGAAAACACTGTGACTAAAAATCTGTAATAAACTGACAGACGTGACAGGAATGCTTGAGAGAAATGCTTAGCAATTGATCAAGCGGCAACTGATTCACAGTTGGCATGTCATAAGACGAACAATAAGCTGCAATCTGTGAATGATTGGCCCGACTAGTGTAATCCTCAGATTTTGTCATATAAAATTTCACCTTCCGGAAGGGGACTTTGTTGTGCCAAGAGTTTAATCATGAAGTTGTGCTGACATGTCTTTCACAAAAAAAGAGAGAAAACTTTGAGAAAACTTCCAAAGAATTTTCACACACACATTTATTTTTCAGGAAGACAAACTACATATGCTGAAATCAAGGCATCAAGGCAAATGCTCTGTACATACTGAACATGCATAACAATTAAATGCTTGACAGAACTCCATCCATCCATTATTAACTGCTTATTTCTGCTTTTCTCGGTACTGGTTGACGTAGAGCTGATCCCAGATGACACTGAGCGAATACAGATCGACAGTCTATCAAGTGGTTTGAGCAGGATTCAAACCCAGAACCTTCGTGCTGTGAGGCGACAGTGCTAATCACCCTGTTACTGTGCCACACTTAAAAGAACTCTTTAATGCATTTTATAAATAGACTGTGAAAATATAGGCATCTAGCAGCAGTTTACTTTTCAAGGGCACAATTTAGTTATATAGATTATTATAAACAATTAACACTAAATATAACCACAAAACCTTTCACACTTATGCATGCCAGATTGAAGGCACGTTATTACATTACTGCCAGTGTGACACTTCCTGTGCATTGCTGGGTCATTAGAGCAGCATTGTTAAACCAACTTTAGGATATGTGCCAAAAATTTCCATCAGATTTAATGCCACTCAAACAAGCTCAAACATACATTTGTCTGCAGCAATCACGTCACTACATCCACTCTAACAAAGCAGAAGGAAGTATGAGGTAACTTCTGAAAAAGGGACTAACGCATTAGTTCTTCAGCTGTCACCTCACTTCAACAATATATACTGACTGATTAAAAGCACATCATTTTATGGTTTAAGTCATTTCTTTATTGAACAGGAGCAAAAATAAAGAAGTTATAGCCAAATCTCATCTGGAGTGATACATGTCCCTTTGTGGTCATTGTTGCTTAAACTGAACATCAATGGAAAAATATGAATAGCAGTTGTGTGTGTGTGTGTGTGTGTGTGTGTGATAACATGAGCGAAAGTGTCATGATATTTGACATGTGACAACATAAATTAGGAACTGTATAATCATTTTCAACTAATGGTTTTCCCCTAGTTTTACTCTGTTCTGCTAATATCACACAATTGTTAAAACAGAAAATACAGCAAGATGCTTTAGGGCAGGATCCCAACCCTGGTTCTCAAGAGCCACTGCCCTACTTGTTTTCCAACTATTCCTTTACTACCTACTGCTGATTACCAGAACCAGGTGTGTTCAGCCAATCAGGTAGGTTGGAGAACAAGCAGGGCAGTGGCTCTCGAGGACCCGGGTTGGCCACCCCTTCTTTAGGGTTTGTACATTAATGGAATTTCATATCTATGTACATAATCAGAGCAATGGGAAATCAGCAACACTTTCATTACTGTAACCAACATGCAAGATTACATTTTTCATTTCATTTTTGCTGCCCACGTGATCACGGACATACACACACACATATGCACATGCAATAGAGGAAACAAGCACTGCAGCCACAGAGGAAGTATAACGAAATCTTCTTCGACAGCATGATACACATGATTGGTTTTTCCAAAACTTCCCGTTGACCAGACCTAAACCTGTCATCATTGCAGAGCCAAGCGCTGCACGGCTCTGCATGGCATGAATCCTAATCATCTTACTGAGCTTCTTTTCAGACATTGCCGTTAGCAGTTCAAATAGTTTACTTGTCTAGTGAAATATATCATTATCTACTTAGTGGACTTGTACACAGTTTTAGTACAGAGCTTAATATCTAAGAGAATTGTGTTTAATAACTTGGGTAATGCCCCTAACCTTTACTCTAATGCTGACAGGTTTTGTGGGTTTTTTTAGGATAAACATAAAAAAAAAAAAAAAAAACTGTTAGATGAACTGAGATAAAATATGGGACAGGTTTTTCCCAGACATTTGCCTCAGGATAAACTGTAATAACTCTTGTGATCCTCCAGCTTCATTTAGTGCCTTCATTAGGTCAGCGTGTCAGTTTGCCTAATGTTTTGGTCTATGATTAAACCCAACCTCAGCTGTACTTTTATTTAGTGCAAATTTAGAGAAGTTAGAGAAATACAAATACAAAAAAACACACTAGTGTCATTAAGTATGATTTAAAAACCAAACACACGTGAATGAAAACACAATACTATACACTGATACCAAATGTGTGTTAGTAAGGAGGAAAACAGGAGCCGGGAAAACCGGGAATTAGTCATGAACATTCCATTACTATGTTGACTATGTAAAAGCATGCTCCTTTGTGATATATATACAGCAGCAGACAATTAGTTTCATTGGAACCAGAGTTGAACTATTCGTATGGGGAAGTGACTCTTTGGGGAATTCAGAAAAATGTGTGTGAGTTTTGGGATTTGCAAGCAGCTTGTAGAAGATTTGAAGACTGGTATTTACCCCCTTCACACAAGACTTTGAGTTGGAATATTTATCTTAGGTTTAGTGGCCTGCAGGAGTTTACATTCCTCATGTGGATAATGACACTAAACATCAAGTCAGGGCAAGTTAGCTGGCTTGTCATAACCTACCCATCTACAATAACTAAAGATGAAATATGTGAAGACTTCTAAACTTATATTTGCAAGTACAATACATACTTAAGCTTTGGCTTAGCACAATGCATATTTACATTAAAATTAAAATGTGTGTTATAACACCAATAAATTAATGATTCATGCTTCTGCTGTGAATTGTTTAAAGAGGTGGAGTTGTTGATGTCAAAAGGCTTGCTGAAGTTAAAATACTGAAATACCTTACACTTGAATTAAAGAGGGCCAGATAAATCCCTGAAAACATAATTGGCAGCAATACCTAGTCAATTTTCTTGGAAAAAGGTTTTTCGCATTTAAGCACCAAACCTTGAAAAGGAAACATTTTGATAGTTTGCTTAGGGCATGTGATTTTTCACATAAAAAATTCTTGATGAAGCAAAAATAATAGTAAAATAAATAAATAATTCTGTTAACAAAAGAAAGTGTGGAGACGCCTACTGTCAAACCTCCCAACCAGTAATCAATCAATCAATGTGCATTGACTCTTGCAAGATTGCAAGAGTTGCACTAAATACACAAGTTTCTCCTCCTTCGGGGGAGTATTTATGTCAAATTGAGTTCCTTGGAATTTTTAAGGGTGGGACAAATAAAGTAGGAAGAAAAAGACTTGCAGAGCAAACTTGCATCACAGTTTACAGCTGTGGAGGGAACAGCAAAGTTTAATAGTGTTTACAGTCTGCTGACAAGCTTCAGAGCAGATATGTCTGTCATCACTACTGTTGCACTCCTGCTTTTCCTGATAATCCCCGAGGGTAAGTCTATTATGATCAGACTATATTATATTGATTACAGATTATATTATATTATATTGGAAAGGTAAATGTAATGCCTTACTCCATTTGTTTTCATCATTCATGTTTTCATGTATACTATAACTTTTGTTAAGTGTCTGTTTGCATTTACCAAGCAACAATACATTTTACCTTATTTCTGTCCAGATATAATAGCCTTCTGTAATCCCTTATTACCTCAGGTATCAGTCAGGGAGATCAGGGATTGATTCTGCGATGTAGATGCATCACAAAGGAGAAAAAGCCCATTGGCCGTTTTATAAGAAAGATGGAGGTGTTCCCTGCCAGCTCCCACTGCGAAGTCACAGAGATTATGTAAGATTATGCCCTGAGACCAAATTTCAACAGCTGTTCTGTTAATTTGTCCTCAGTAAACACTCAAAACGAGCATGAGGTGTTATTGTGTCTTAATGAGTCTAGTATAAGATTACCAGGTAATACACTATGTTTAATTGTCTGTCCTTGATCTTGCAGTGCCACTCTTAAACAGGATGGGCAAAAGATCTGCCTGGACCCTGATGCTCCATGGATTCAAAAATTGCTTCAGAAGAAAAAGGCTAAGTAAGTCTATCTTGACTTTAACTTTATTGATGTGTGAAAAGTTTGCTTTATTTGAGGAGAATTTGATTTGTTTATATATTCACGGCCCGGAAAGAAGGGTGCAGCCTGAGGAAGACGTGTATTGTGTTACCTTAGTGTTGAGTGAAAGTCAAATCTGATTATTAATGGGTGTACTGTAGATCATTATCTGTTTTTACACATCTTACTCATACATCCGGGAAATAGGAGAATGTCTGTAGCAGAGGATGTAGTTAACAAGAAGCTGGTTAATACTAAGTCATTAAGATGACTAAAGGAGCAGTGTAACTCATTACATTACACTGGAAATTCTACACTGGAAAAATAAAATAAAATAATAATAAAATTGTATTCAATTATATCAATGTTATATTCCTTTTGAAGTCATTGTACTGTATTTGAAATTGTCCTAAATGTTTTAATTAATTTATATATCCAGACTGTGAATTGATTTGTGACTCACATGGTGAGACATAGCCGTTTACCAACAGTATCATTGTCATTGTGTGAGTAAAGTTGGCTAGCCTAGCCCACTTATTATGAACACTTTTTCTCTTTAGGCGCACACCTAGGAGGAAAAGAAACACTGAAGTGTAAATTGCGCTTACGGAGCACAAAGACCTTGTTTTTCTTGATGGGAAAGATTCGTGTGACGACAGTGATACACAAGAGGCTGTGCCTCAATCATCTACATCACCTGTACCTGAGTGCCAGCATGAAAGGAAGTCATAGTGATACAGTGTAACATATTCTGAAGAACTGAGCAATTAAAATGTGTTATGTTATTAATGATGCTGGAAATTGTAGATAACAGTAGCGTGAATGTACAACAAATATTCTATAGTCTGTTACATTTTGTTCCTTATGTTGTAATGCATAAAGTTGTGTATCTGACAATTGGAGGGCATTGGTATCTGTATCAATTTATAATATGTTTCAAGTCTAGTTGTTGTTTTACCATTTGTCAGCTTTGTTGGATTTTTTTCTACAGTACATATTATATTTGATGTTGAATTAATGGTCATGTGTATGCCTATGTTTTTTCAATACATGTATGCATTTTCACATTAAATATTAAGAACATCATTGTGACTACATTATGGTTTTTCTAACAGAACATTACATCCATCCATCCATTTTCTATACCCACTTATTCCTTAACCATCATCATAGGGATCTGCTGGAGCCTATCCCAGCTCTCTTTGGGTGAAAGACAGGGGTACACCCTGGACAGGTCACCAGTCCATCACAGGGCCACATAGAGACAAACAACCTCACACACTCACACTCACTCCTATGGGCTGTTTAGAGTCACCAATCAACCTGACATACATGTTTTTGTACTGTGGAAGGAAACCGGACTACCCGGAGTAAACACACGCAAGCACGGGGAGAACATGCAAACTCCACACAGAAAGGCCGGGTTGCGAACCCACGACCTCATTGCTGTGAGGCAACACTGTGCTGCCCCAACCTTACACTTAATGTTAATATTAAATGTTAATATTGAGCAGTGGTTTGCAAGGAGGAAACCTAAGTCACAAAGAAGACTTGCATCATAATTGTGGTTTTGTTCAACATCTAGCAATAACAACACTGTTGAGAAGAGAAAATAACATTGACCTCCAGTGTAATGTATCATAAAATGCTTGCTATTTTTCTACCTTTGAATCTAGTTTGCTACACAGGAAAAATTGAGCTTGCTTCATTTGTTTAAATCAAATGACATCAACCACAAAAATGGAAATGGCAATCACCAAAACATGTTATGACTAATATGATGTTGTCTATGATAAGCTTGACATCAAGAGGGTGAGTCATAGCAACTGGACTTCTAAAACATTTCACTACTCACTACTCACTGGCCTATTCTACTGTTAAGTGGTTGTTTAGAATTCTTCCCTGCACTGGACAGACCACCCAGGATTGTGGTTCTAACTACTCTTGCTTCATACATTGATCACTTAATAACCCTATTTAGGCCAGGGGTGGCGTGAAACCAACCTGAATGATAAATTTGAGATCCCATTCCAGCTTTTCCTCAGACCGAAGAAGTCACTTGGATGAGTAGGGAAATGTTTCGACCTAAAAACTAGAAGTCCAGTTGCCATGATTCAACCTCTAGATAACTTCACCTGGATGACTGAGAATCTTCATACACATTAAGCCTGACATTTTCAAACAGGATTCCAAATTATTCTTCTCTAGAGGTCAGACATGATCTGTGTATTATATGTCTTAAAATATATAACTCACCAAATTATGTTTTGAAAAAAAACATATTTTAAAAAATGTTTGTCTGTAACAGCTCCTAGTGTCCCATTTAATTGCTCTGTCCCTGCACATTTTGTATGTATGCATAATAACAACATAAACATTGTGACCACTCCACAATAAACATTCTCATTCAGTTCATGGGGGGGGGGGGTATTTTTCTGTTTGTAATAGAGAAAAAACAATAAAATGTAAATATCCTACAAAGACAAATGGGAAAACAGCACTTTAAACAATGTGTCCCAGACTGTGTAATGTGTGACATTATACTTGCAGAGTCAAATTAAACTCTAAGTGGAAGGATATCGCCACCTCTTGGACAAAAGTGCAAACCATCAAGACTATTTATCAGTTTCTGTCGCTGTAAAATGCGTTAGTCTCATTGTATTCTTTTAGAGTAGCATTTCCCCAAAGATAAACAGTATTTGTCTGGATCCTTTCAAGGAAAACATTCAGCTGAGTTCTAACAAGAGTAAACAATGGCAGTTCTTTCTGAACTGGATGTTGTGCAATCGTCTTCAATCTAAGAATTCATCTTTAGTGAGAAAGATTAAAGCATAAAAAATGTTTGTGCTTTTCAGCATTGATGTTTCTGGCAAAAGCTACTAAGGAAATGTAGAGGTAATCTTTGTTGTGATGCTTATTCAAAAGTCGGTGAACTGAATTTGACCTTTTCTTTAATTTACTTGAAATATATGAAATAAATAGATAGAATCTATCATCTCACTGCTAAGCTAAATGTAAGCTACTAATATTTACTGTAGCTTTACTAAGTAATTAATAGCTGAGAAGCATCTCAAAAAAACAAATCAACACTTGCCTCAAGGCAAAGCACTGTCAGAACCCACATTCAAGTGGAAATCCCAGAATTTCAGGTAGTACCAAATAAATTCCAGACATAATGTAAAATGTACCATGTTATTCTGTAGCCAAGGGATAACACTTTTAGAAAGTTCATCTGGTAGTAAAACCCAGTTGAACAGGACTAATGGACTAATGAATTCATAGCAACAACAACATTATGGAGCTCCTGCTTTTGTTCTGTTTTTGTAGAATACAAAATGTGAAATATTATTGATTAGGCAGGATTGGCAAATTTCCCAGTAAAACACATTAGCATGTTGTTATTTGCTGCGATTTATTCCTAGTAGATGACAGTTAATAAATATTATGTGCATTATCTGCATCTACCTTCACAAATAAACAGTCCCCCTGTGTCTCAGAGTTTCTTTGACAGCTCTTTAGTAAAAAAAAAAAAAAAAAGTGAATTTATTTATTGAACCTATAATTGGTTTTATGACATCAAAGTATTTAAAAAAAAGCATGAGAGCAGATAAACGAATCCGTAATACAGTATGTCACAACATCCGCCCAGTTCTTAAGTCCATATCTGCTTTTGTTTTTTCTTTTCCTTGCATCAAGTCTCTCGTCATTTCGGATACTGCCACTCCCACCTGTCCTGTAATGACCCCATCATTCCCACCATTATCCCTTACCTGACTCATGAACAAACCTGCACAACCTTGAACTATTTCCTCATCATTTAGCAGCAGCTTATCTTTTTAAATTCCTCACCAGGTTATTGGGTTTTACTTTTATCCAAACCATGCCAGACTTTTCTCCTCTGCCTGCCAGTTTTTGCTTGTTCTGAAAACCATCAAGCTCATAGCTGTTTACATATTTTATTATACAGGGTTTCCATAAAGTCTCTTTACAATTTACAAAGATACGGGACATTAGCAAAAGATCACTGATGCCATTGCCACCATTGATGAGGCTATGCTACAGTGAACATGGCAAGAAATCGAGTACCGTTTTGATGTGCTTTGTGCAACTAATGGTGCCCATATAGAGGTTTATTAAATGAGGAAAAAAAAAAAAAAACTTCAATATCTACTCCTTATTTTGTAATAATTTCCACATATTTGTCTGTTCATTTGCTTTTGTAATCATTGTTTGTGCCTGTTTTTGATTTTCACCTGCATCCAATAACAAGTAAACTTCAATTCTTATCTTTCTTCTCTGTCTGTGAGTTGGGTTTCCTGGTCCTAACTTTGTTTCCTGGGGCACTAGCTATAAAAAAATAACTGTCTGCTTTAAAACAGGTAATTAAGTAATTTTGAAGTTGCAGTAAATTTTTATATGAACACTGAGTCATCCAAAAATCTAATCAGAAAAAGCAAACAGTCCAACCATCTCAGCCATTTGGAATCCAATGAAAGAAAAAATTATACCGTGAAGTTCAGTCATTTTACTTGGCAGACACCACTGAGCAGTAAAAGCTTATGTCCTGCTATAACACCATACTGAGTACTATAATATATGACACAGGAGTTTTCTCTGCAACCATTCTCACAGTGTGTATATTACAATGCTGTGAATATTGCTCAACAATATTTCCGGCACTATACATCCACTCCGTGCTTTTGTGAACATTTTAATAGAAGCTTAAATACAAGGATATGCTCAACTCATTTATTTTTTATTTGGCAATTATCTCCCTACTTTTGAAGGACAAGTTTGTACATACCTGCTCCAGGACTGGATTGAGAAATTAGGAAAAAAAAAAATGTTAGTGCTAGGGCAGCATGGTGAATTGGTGATTAGCACTGTTGCCTCACAGCAGGAAGGTTCCTGGTTCGAAACCTGCCGGGGGCCTCTCTGTGTGGAGTTTGTATGTTCTGCTTGTGTGGGTTTTCTTTGGGAACTCTGCTTTCCTCCCACAGTTCAAAAACATTTATATTAGGTCTGAATTGCCCACAGGAGTGAGTGTGTGTGTGTGTGTGTGTGTGTGTGTGTGTGTGTGTGTGTGTGTGTGTGTGTGTGTGTGCGCGCGCGCGCGTGTGTGCGTGTGCGTGCGCGCGCGCGCGTGGTTGTTTGTTTGTCTCCATCAGTCGGTGTCCGACACCGGCTTCTGTAAAGTTTCCGCCCACTGTCTGAAGCGGAAGGTGTTTGTTTCGAGGTCTCTTGCCGTAAACTGGAAGCAAACGTCTGAGCTCCGTTATGTCGGTGGCACATCTGCAGTCATCACGGGTTGTTATTAACTCTGGGAGCACTGAGGACAAAGTCGCTATCGCAGACATGTAGCTCTGAATATCGAAGCGACGTGTATTGATTTATTCGGCTATGGCAGCCTGGTAAACGGTAAGGCTGTAATGCTTTAATGACAGTTTGTTTGTTGACGTAGCTAGCGTTAACGTTAGTTACGCCAAAACCTCACGGTTAGCGTTAACGCTACCTGGCTAACTAACTAGCTAACCTTCATCAGCTGCAGCAAACTTTCAGCACAATACTGAAGGCCTGAGTTACGTAAATTTAAAATGACAATAACGTTACAAAATCCACGGCGTCGTGTCCGTCATTTTTATTTTTATGTGGTGGTTTAAAAAACACAGTGTAGCGAGTTATAGTAGCAGCTGGACGTTGTATGATTGATTGTTTAGCTAGTCTTGACTATATTAAGTGCATTGGCAGTTGTGTGTTTGTTTTGCTTGTGTCATTGTTGAGTATCATTGTTAGCGGTTTCCTGTTGCTTGTGACTGTTTCCAGGTGCTCCTGCCGTCACGGTGCTCCTCAGTCTCTGCTGCCATGGAGGTGGGTAGCCTCCCTGTGGAGCTGTGGAGGGT
Organism: Mastacembelus armatus; assembly: GCF_900324485.2. Taxonomy (NCBI): domain Eukaryota; kingdom Metazoa; phylum Chordata; class Actinopteri; order Synbranchiformes; family Mastacembelidae; genus Mastacembelus; species Mastacembelus armatus. The sequence goes on along the minus strand of NC_046633.1, from coordinate 11,144,419 downwards.
TATTTTGGCTTACCTGCCTCTCCCTGACCTGGGCCGCTGCTGCCAGGTATGCCATGCCTGGAGGGAGCTCATCCTCTCTCTGGATAAAACCCGCTGGAGACAACTCTGCCTAGGATGCCCTGCGTGCCGGCACCCCAACTGGCCCAGTCAGCCCCATCTCGACCCACCGTCTTGGAGGGAGGCACTGAAGCATCACGCCCTGGCCACCCGTACCTGGGCTCAAACTGGAATGGAGCTCCAGTCTTCTGCATGCCTGGTCTTTTTCCGTCGTCAAAAAGACCGCAGGGTTTGGCATGTGGGACCTGGGTGCGAGTTTGAGACTCTGCGCGGGGTCCTCGGGGTAGTGGGGCCATATGACCGTGTGGTTCTCCATCCAGGGGTATATGAGGAGCAGGCAGAGGTGAAACTGAAGGTTCCTTTGGAGCTGGTCGGGCTGGGCCGACTGGGTGATGTAGCACTGCTGGTTTGTATAGAGCAGCAGTGCCCCACCGCCAGGCTGTGTAATCTGGTGTTCATGCCACCCTGGTTCTCCACCGTGGTCTACAAGGTGAAGTAACATGATTTCTTCAGACAACAATCTCTTCTTAAGTGTTCACAGTTGTCAGTATGGTCTTGATGAAGTTACTTAACTTAGTTTGCTCACCCATGTAGGGCTCCAACAACTATTTTCATTTTTACTGAATCTGTTCATTATTTTCTCAGTGAATTATTGAATCATTTTCCATAAAATATCACAAAACAGTGAGAAAAACCCATCACAATTTTGTCATGCCCAGGGTAATCTGTTCAAATAGCTTTTTGGTCATTCAGTAGTCCAAAATCCTGAAGCTTTCAGGGCACTGTCACAAAAGAAAAAACATAAATCTGATTACAATGGTTGAGTTGGAGAAAGATGATCAGTTAGCATTATTTCACTAATAATTATTATAATTATTTTGCTAAATTCTACAGTTTCTTAACTAAATCAGATCCAATCATATTTTTTTCTTTCTTGATGAATTACCTTCTCTTCCTGCTTTACTCTAGACATCATTGGGTCACGTCCAGCTAGATAACTGCAACTTTGAAGGGGCTCAGCTGCAAATCCGTGGTCCAGGAACCTGTCAGGCTCGGTTCTGCTCCTTCTCACAGGGCAGCTCTGCCCATTTGCTGGGTGTTGTTATCAGTTTTTTGGACAGCTGTGACTTCTCGGGCAGTGACACAGCTTCAGTGACTGTTGAAGGTCCTCCAGTGTCAGAAAGGAATTGGGCTTGTAAATACTTGGCTGCATTGACCAGGACGTTCCCATCATGTGGTGTGTCTGGGGATAACAGTAACCCTCTGGTTTGCACTACTGGTGGACATCAGCCTCCAGTTAAAAATATTAAAAAAGAGCATATGAGCATAGAGGATTGGCAGAGGAAGACGGGTGTCGACGCAGTGTGTCAGGGCACAGTGATTGAAGGTGGTTGGAGCGATGGTGAACGGAGTGAGGGAGAGGAGGAGAACCGAGATGGAGAAGGAACTAAAAATACCAAAAAGCCATTAACACTGGATTACAAACTCCCATGTGACCAACATGGACTATCACATTTGCTGAAGCCTCGGCCAGATGGCTCTCTGCCACCGGCATCCTCCCCGGATCCCCCATCTGTGATCCCTGAACCCCTTACTTTTCAGCAGGAACTAAATAGGGACCCAGAAGCACAGATGTTAGCAGCCTCTACTCTTGGTTGTATCCTCAGACGCTGCCTCTTCAGGGATGGGAAAGGTGGTGTGCACTTGTCCAATTATGGACAAGCTCGGCTAGAGGGCAATGTTTTCCGTGGGCTGAACTATGCTGTCCGCTGCATCCAGAACTCCACAGTAAATAAAGTTATAATTTAGTTTCAGACTAATAAAATGTTATTTCATTGTAATTTAACACATTATATTTCCATTGCATGGTGGCTGTTGCATCTAGAATGTCATTTAGGTAATGTTTCAAGTGAAGGACATAGCCAAGATCATGAGTAATTAAGCAGCACTTTCCTACTGATGGTGTTACTCGAGCTACCTCTTTTTCTCTGACCACCCTCAGATAGTGATGCTGAGAAACGAGGTGTGCGAGTGTCGTGCGTCAGGTGTGTTCCTGCGTCTCTCTGCTCAGGGCCTTATTGCAGAAAACAACATCCATTCCAATGGAGAGGCGGGGCTGGACATCCGAAAAGGGGCTGACCCCATAATAGTGGTAACTGATGCTCCATTGTCCATTAAAGTTGATCATTTGTTTTTAAAGATTCTGTTTTGTAAGCCTCAGAAACCTATCCGATTTATTTGGGCAAATTACTGTTACATTATTCCTACACAAATTATCTTGAACAGCTGTATGCAGCAAAAAGCATATTGAATTAATACTGTTAGTAAACCAAAGACAGTGCAGCATAATATGGGCACAATGCTTTTATGTGTAATATCTTTTCTTTCTTGGGTAGCAGTAATTCATAAAATCAACAGTTTGCATTATAACAAAACTGGATATATAGCTGCATGTATAATATACACTAGACAAATCCTTTAACCTCCCACTGAAGTCTCAAAAAACCCTAAACCTAGACATGTCCTTGTGTATCAGAAAACATTGTGCAAGCATTTGGTCTGAATGCTGCTTAAGCTAAATCAGTTGCATAGGGGACTCTGCCACATTCAGAACTGATACAAACAATACATAATAATCATACAAAGTCCATTTACTAGTTAGTCCAAGAGCTTTCAACATCATCTCACTGCAGACTGTCTTAATAATTTACTCACTATGACATTAAGAACAAAGATGGGTACATAATAAACCAGATGGATTCTTAATGTGGACTTTTACTAAAGTAAAAACAACACTTTTGCTGCTCTTAGCTTGGTCATCTAGTTCTACTCAATTTTTACAGTCACATTTTGTCTTTGGTTTCCACAGTGCAACAAGATACATAGTGGTTTGCGTTCTGGGGTGGTTGTCCTTGGCAATGGGAAAGGTTCAGTTCGCAGCAACCAGATCTATAACAACAAGGAAGCAGGCGTATATATTCTCTTCAGCGGAAATCCTGTGGTCAGGTAGGTGGGACTCCACAAACACATAACCTCCTAGGAATGGGTCCTCCCTGATTTTCCCAGTATTTGGATATATTAAATTTTTGTATGTAACATATAATTTTTTTCCATCATAGACGAAAGATAAGATTTCAGGGCATACATGTTTCTAATGCATCAAATTTAAACATTATTATTAGGTACTACCACAAATACAACAGGCCATAATCACAGCACACGTTTCCTTTAAAATGTCATTTATATAAACACTTGATATTGTATTGCTTAATATTGAGCTTGACTTCAGCAACTTAACAGTCACGCACTGCTGCAGTACTTTGGTATAGACCATGTTGCAAGACATAGCCAAGCATTTTGCAGTGAAAGCATGTTATTAGAGGTATAGTTAGGGGTGCAATTGCTATCATTAACAAGCAAGCCCAGTCTAGTGTCTTTGCATAGACATAACGCCTCAACTTGTTAAATACTTGCTTCCTACCTACTTACATTCTCTCTTCACTTGCTCTTTAAGTGGGAATCACATCTTCCAAGGCCAGGCAGCAGGGATTGCTATAAATGAAAATGGCAGAGGAACTATAACAGGTGTGTATGGGACTGTCCCACATCTTTGTCCACGTTACACATTCCAAGCTAGATAGGTTCTCTGTTGTACGCCATTGCTGTGGCTTTTATGCACTAAATTAAATTAGTAACTGGGTTTTTATATATAAATTCATTTTAATTCCAGAGAATGTAATCAGAGAGAACCAGTGGGGAGGGGTGGACATCCGCAGAGGAGGCGACCCCATCTTGAGGAATAACTACATTTGTTATGGCTACTCAGATGGCATGGTGGTAGGAGAGAGAGGCCGTGGACTCATTGAAGGAAACTACATCTACTGTATGTAATTTCAGTCTGATAACAGAATCCTGAATCAGTCTCTACTTATATGCAACAATTGCACATGTTTTATTTTCTTTCTTGGTTCTCCTTTATACCTTTCTTCAGGTAACAAAGGTTGTGGTGTGTGGGTTATGTCATCCAGTCTCCCACAGCTCCTAGGAAACTACATCACCCATAACTATATGTATGGGCTGGCAGTGTTCTGCAGGAAAGACCCAGAGAACATTGAGCCCAGGGAGGGGAACTGGCCAGGGCAGGAAGGGATTGGGGGAGAAGCAGCTGGTGGTGGTGAAAGGAGGGGAGTAGAAGGAGAAGGACAGGAAAACTTGAATGAAGAAGGTGAATTGTTTGCATGGGAGAGCGATCTGGACAGCGAGGATGAGCGCCATTCTGCCCGTCGTTCCATCAGTGTGGCCCTGGTGGAGAGCAATTGCATAAGCTACAATGGAGGTAAACACACCTGCTGAGTATAATGGTGTTGAGTAAACGAAGGTCGCTTTCTCCCCATCTCTAATGTACTCCATCATTCTGTTTCCCCTTTCTGTAGCAGTTGGACTTTACGTAAAGAGCAGCGAGCCCCTGAATGTTTTCGCTAACCTAGTTAACAGTAACCATGGCACCGGCATTGCTGTGCTGCAGAGCAGTCAGCTGACCCGACTGGTTACGAACTGCATTCTTCAAAATGGTCGAGGTGGCGTTACAGTGGAGAAAGACTGCCGAGTGGAACTTCGAGGCAACGGCATCTATGAAAACTGTGGCCATGGTGTCAGCTTCAGTGGTAACGGACAGATTGTGGAGAATGATGTGGTTGGAAACCGTGGTTATGGAGTCCAGGTGTCAGGCAGTGCTGACATCAAGGTGAGATGGTGTGAGGCATGAACACAATTAGACTTATTTCATATACACTTGTTATAACACTGTGCATTACTTTTGTCATTGTGTGTTTCTTATGAATGATTTTTATTCTTTAGGTACTGCGCAACCGTGTCCAACCAGCACAGGGCTGTGGCATTGCTGTGCTAGGGCCAGTAAAAGGTGTGATCCATGATAATCTCTTGTTTCAAGGCCACCCTGGAAACAAAAAAACACTACTACATATGGACCCTGACAACGAGAGCTGTGTGTTGCGCAACAACAGTATTCTAAGGCATAATAACAGGTAACTAGGCAACCAACAGAAAGTGCCAGAGATTTGAAGACCACCAGTGGCTTTACTGTCTCTGTACTCTTTCTCCTTTTATTCTGTTGTTTACACACTTGAACGGGCTTGAGTTGTTCTTTTTTTAATACACGATCAAATGGTAATGACAAATCAATCTGACATGACATGAAGCTGCAGACACTACATTATAATGTACGATAACAGAAATCTACATACAGCACAGGACAGTATTCAGACTCTAATTTGGAACTTTGTAGAAGCCCCTGTGGCAACAACTACAGTCATCCTAGTCATCAGACAGACTTGACTAACTGGTGAACACAAGCCGAATATTCTTCTCAGGAGCTGGTAGAGTTATATAAGAGCATTAATATTGGACTTGTATTTGTCAGGTTGGAAGAAATCAAACTCCAAGTGAATGATAATGTTGCTTCACACCAACTAGTTGTGCAAATATATTATAAATATATGATAAATATAATTAATTGCAGGTTTAACATCTGCATCACTTCTGTTTTTTGTATGAATTTTCTGTCTGGAAAAAAAAAATCATATTTACTGTTTTTATCACTTTGCATTTTGTAGCTGTACATCTGCTCCTCCCTGGGTTTTAGAAAACCCTCCTCCTCGTCCACTGGCCAGCTCCCCGTCTGGCTTCTCCTCATCCCAGCATCCTTCCCGACTTGGAATTTCCATGACAACCAGGATTAGCGCCACTGTGGAGAGCGGTTGCCACAGTGGCAGCATGTTCTGCTCCATCCTGTGAATATTGTCAAGCACCTACAAACTCATATAAATGACTTGTCCAAATGGTGTATTATCATACATTTGGACCACTCTGAACTTTGAACCTACAAAATGCGAACTAATGACGTGAAGCCTGAGTACAACACATTTAAGTGTTGTCGTCACCCTACATCAATTTCCATACAAAAGCTTTAACTTAATCATGCTCCTTAACATGCAGGACTGCTGTGCTGTCTTTAATTTTGTGAGTTAGCTTCTGAGACTTGCTGGTTAGGAGGTGCACATTTATAAATCCTAGCAGGAGTCAAAGGAATCAGATGACAGCTTCAACCATGCTACAAAATAAAGCTGTGCCTTTTTTTGACTTTTTAAATCAATGAATGTAGCTAGGGAAGAAGTTGTCATAGTTTGAGGTGTATATGCAAGAAAAAAAAAAGAAAGCCAACCTTAAACTTCTGCCTCTTATACAAAGCTTTTCTGTTTCCAGATTAGTCTGTTTTTATATCATTTCCTCCATGTTGTACTTAAAATGTGATGCAAATCAGCTTTGAAATTCACTAAGGGGGGAGAGGTTATCATTCCAGATATTAACATGGTGCACATTGACACAACCACACACACTTGAAAGATACAAAAGACACTCGTGCAATATGTGACTTCTCCAAGTGTGCCTATATGGCCTTTATGTTTTAGATGGTTTTTGTCATCTAGAATTTGTTTACAGCCCATTACTACACTTTTTTATCATAGATATTAAACATCAACAGCATCATATGTAACTTTATTTGTCTACACATTAATAAACAGCTCTTTTGTGGTATTTCAAAATTTCTACTGTTTCCTCTTTATTCAGTTTTTGCCTTTTCCTATCAGTCTTCAGCGCATTTTCTTGCGTTTGCGTCTCTCTGTGGACTGCTCGTATTTGACCAGAGGGAGAACAAGAGAGGCCCGCCTGTGTTCGTCTCGCAGCTCACCCTCATCACTCTTCCCCCGGGCTGGTCTAGTGAGAGTTAGTCCCATTGACTTTGCAATTTCAGTCATCCTATAGAAAAAGCATGAGTTACAGTGACAGTGCTGTGATAACCAGTTGGATATAACAAGAATAGTACAATTCACAGCCTGAAAAAATATTTACAGTAGTATACAAGGATGAGTCACAACACCAATGACCTTAAGAATGGTTCACATTAAAAAACAGTACACATGCTAAAGTCCTCATGTAAGAATGGATACGTGGCTTTTTTTCTTACCTGGCCTCTGTAATTCCCAGGTCACGATGCAGTAATGTGAGATCAGCAGTCATCTGACCCATGTGCAGCAGCAGGGCCAATGAGTAAGTTGCTAATTTGACACGCATCGATGTTGACACTATGTTCTGGACCCTAAAAGATGTAGTTAAACTTGTATGTGCTTAAAAGATACTGCATAGGAAATGTACTCCCTGTGAATGTTATAATAAAAAAACCAGCATGTACGAAATTCCCATCATCATACCTGCCATTGCTGAAAGTTTCCACAGTGAATGTTCTGAACAGTTTATTCTGAAGGATGCGAGGGCAGCCTGATTCCTGCCAGACTGTAGATATAAACATAAATGACTGTAAGCGTTGGTCCCAGAAGAAGACGCACAGAGTACTGCTGACATACCGTCCAGGCCATATGTATTTGGATAGTTACATATTTTGTGGTTGAGGCTCTGTCCTTCAGCATATTTAGTTTTAAATAAAATAATGGATACCACATCAATAGGCCCAAGTCTCTGCTTTAATTTGAGCAGGTTTGCATCAGTATAGAAAGAACTCTGTGGGATATATATATATATAACCATTTGAACACTTAGGGCCCAAAGTGGGCCCCAAACTCCTCTAAGGTTATGACAAGGAAACACGTATGCCTGCAGGGTATCTCAAATACTGCTCTATTGGTATTGACAAAACTACTCAAATTTAAACCCCATAATTCTCTAATGTTGTATCTATTATTTTATTTTAAAGTGAATGTGCAGATCAGAACAAATAAATATGTAAGTTTTTCTGTTGAGGACTATATGAAGAAAGTAAACAACATTACTCACTCTTGTGTGAGACGATCTTCTGCCGTGCTAGTTTGAGAAGCAGAGAGAGGTAAAAAGCGCAGCGTGCTATTTTATCTCTCGCTTCACCTTCAGCTGGCAGGTTCTCTAGGTGCTTCACGACAGACAGACACCTTAAAAAAGAAATTAGAAATCAAGGAAATGCACATGGCAGCTTTAAAAATGTCTCAGCAAGTGTGACCTCTGCGCTCCACCCTACCCTGCATCATCTCTCATCTTCTTCAGCTCCTCAGGAGTGAGTGCTGCCATCTTGGAACCAGCCTGTTCCAAAGTACCAAACTCCACTGGGCTCAAGACTGTGGATCTCAATTAAGGATGGAAACCCAAACAAATTCTTACATTACCTCAGTGACACAAAAAAAATACACATAAAATTGATGAAAGATACGATCATCAAACGAGTAGATGTCTTCAGGTCTGTCTGCATTTGCGTTGCAAGGAGGCAGGTGGAGAGCCAGGTCTCCTTGGGACTCTGTCTCAGCCACTTCCTGCTGTAGAACTGAAAACAGAGAAAAGAAAAACGATTAAAAAAAAAAAAGAGAGAAACACACTGATACAAAAAACAGCTCACATGGAGAGAAATACGTCAACACATCCTGCCAGACCTTACCTTCCAAACCCTTCTGATCGATCACACTGCTGGCAGCCTTTGCCACTGCTTTGTGCAAGGTATCACTTCCCACCTGATTCAGCCTGCGGGACGTCAGTGCTCTCTTCTGTTTGTTGGTGCCAAACGCCTCAATCAAAGAATCAACCTAAAGAGAAAATACAATTACAATTAAAACCATGCATCTTCTTGTTTTATTCCAGTTCTTTCTTAATTAGAGACAAACCAGGACAAATCCACTACCTTGTCTCTGAAGGACTGAGTAGAGTCCTGAGTTTCTGCAGCCGCTGCTGTCTCTCCTGGTGAAAAATAATAATATAAGAAAATTTTCAATGACAAAACCTCAAACAAAAGTAACTATAAACAAAGTACTAAACATTTCCCTTTCAACAGATAGTGATGTGGCTGTGTGGCATGGATGCCTGTTTTCCCATTACCTGGTAGAACAGGTTGCATGTTGAAGAGCTGGGCATGGTGCAACTCCATTTGCATGGTCTTTCTGTTCAACACGCCAACATAGTATCTGAACAGACACCAAATAGAATATTTAAGGTGAATCCTCTTCACAGTGGATGTGGTCCTAGTCATGATTTCTCAAAATATGCTCAAACGACTTACTTGCAAAGACTATTGCATTTCAGTGACCCCGCTCCAAAATTACTGCCAACATAGGACAGTCTCTCAGATTCAGCAACCTAGATAGAGGACAGGGGACACCATAAGCAAAAGTCTTGAGCAGTAGGTAGAGTAAGCCCAAGCTGAAAGAGTCATCTGATTGATGTGAGGTAGAGTGGAAATGCATGACACAGAGGATGAAGGTAGTTTTTCATCTTCCTCACCAATATCCGCCTGCTCCTTTTCCTGGGGTTGTTCTCATCTGTGTTCTTGTACATGGCGAAATCCAGTTTGTCTGCATTTTTGAGTCTTCCGTTTGAAAAGCGGACTGTGACATAGAGACAAAATGAAGATCTTGTGGACACCAGCGATTAACACCATCAAAAACGCGTTTGTGTTCATTTACATGTGTGGATTTCATTTATGCATCTTTTTAACCTTAAAACTAACTCAACTCACATGGCCATCACTCCAGACAACACCAAACTAAAGTAGCCTTGCAGCGAGCACCCACGTGCGCAATACAAATAGATGTTTTTACAAAACATGGTTAATATTTAACAGCACGATTATAAATCTGCATTTTCATCTAGAAAAGTTTCGACAAGTAAAATATAGTCACCTATAACCGCTTGATCAGACTCTGTCTCTTCTTCACAACACACTAGCGAGCAGGAGGCAGCCATGGATGTTGTCATGTGTTTTCAGGTGAGGCAAGAAGGTTCACTCCTCCGTACTTCCATCTTCGCCAAGATTCACGTTCAGGCTAAATCCCCAAGGTTTGGGCAAGCAGGGTGGAAAGGTCTAGCCGTATTCTTGAACTAGATCTATTTGCACTTGAACACTGGAAAAATCTGAAGGGATTTATATCTGGTTGAGATATTTACTGCTTACAAAGGCTATCAGCTAGTAGTGGTAGCTGGCAGTTAATAAGACGGTCATATACTTATTATATAATTTGTATAATGCTATTTTGCTCTTTATCTTTATAAAGTTGTAGTATTTTTTTTACAGTAATGCTTTTCTATTCCCACTGCACTATTAATTGTATTATCTCTATTCATATTATATATGAAGCGATGTGTTAAAAGAGAAGCTAGTGGCAGGAAGGAGCCTATCTTGACACAGTCTTCAGTCTTTGGGTACGGGCTGGTGTCGCAGCAGCGCCACCCTGCGGTGGCGCCCAGGAACCGCAGCTCTCCACTTCGGCGTGGCAGTGAAGCACAGCGCCCCCTTGTGAGTCTGGTTGGGAAAACCTGTCTGAGCTGGAAAATTATTAGAAATAATAACACAGGCATGTCGGAGCCCGGATAATTACCCTCAGTCAGCATCAGTCGTATTAGCTTGTGTGATACAACCGAGTGTGCCCGGGGGATGAGACTCAGACGCTTCCAGATGCTTGAGACAACCGGTCACCGTGAGCGCACATCCCGGGCAGCTTTCGGCCCCACAGACAGACCGTTCAACACGACTAAACTGTTAGTAACCATAGTGGACCGCCAGCGACGTAACGCTAGGACATTTAACGGGAGAAACGTTAGTTCGTCGTAGCTACGTTTAGCCTTAAAAACGCTGTTTCGACCCAGGTGACCGTATGTTTTGTGTTGTAGCTGCTGTGTAGCCAGCTACCCATAGCCTGGTCAGGGCCCTGTCTCTTGTCACCTACGCTTGGAAAAGTCAAGGTAACGTCAGATCTCAAATGTAACATGACAACAATCTGCTGTGGCTGTAGTTGGTTTAATTATTTACATGGACCCGTGCTAGTCAGGATTGAGTCGCAGGCCGTGTAGTTAGTGCACATCTAATGTAATTACATTGCTAATTGCTCTGTAGCTCCTGTGTTATCAGTACACTTATAAATAACGACACATACCTCAAAGAGCTGGACCAGCTTGTTCACCCTGTGTTATGTTCTAGTGAGGAACTGAAGCCATTGGAAAACACTGCTCTCGGTGTAGATCAATGAAAAACGTCAATCTCCCCGATACTGTTTTATTCACAGGGCCACAGCCTTTTAGCAAAAACAACAGTACAGTTTTATGTTTATTCTTTTCATTTTGCCTACGTAACATTTTCATCGCACTGTCAAGCTAAGGAAAAAAAAAAAACAACAAAAAAACATGTCTTAACCTTCACATTCACTCCCATCTGTTCCTTCCCTGGCCTCATTTTCGGCCTCCATCGTCATACTACTACCTCAGGCTGCAACTACTGGTATTTCTATGGTCATATAATCTGTGGAGGCTAACTGTATGCTGTTTTTTTTGCTTCACTAGTCCATAACTAAAACATATCCATCCATTAATCTATTATCTATAACCATCCATCCATTATCTATACCCACTTATTCCTAACCAGGATCACATTGATCTCCTGGAGCCTATCCCAGCTCTCTTTGGGTGAAAGGCAGGGGTACACCCTGGACAGGTCACCAGTCCATCACAGGGCCACATAGAGACAAACAACCACACACACTCACACTCACTCCTATGGGCAATTTAGAGTCACCAATCAACCTGACATGCATGTTTTTGGACTGTGGGAGGAAACAGGACTAACTGGAGTAAACCCACACAAGCACAGGGAGACCATGCAAACTCCACACAGAAAGGCCCCTGCTGGATTTCGAACCAGGAACCTTCCTGCTGTGAGGCAACCGTGCCAACCACCATGCTGCCAGTCGCAGCTGCATTCAGCAAATATTAATCTTTGTCAATGGACTAATCATTTTAGCACTGTAATTGTCTGTCATGTGTTTTTACCTTACCACCTTGATACCCCCTTAACCTTTTTACTTATGCTTATGAATGTTTTCAGGGTCATGGATTTCCCAGGCCACTTTGAGCAGATCTTCCAGCAGCTAAACTATCAACGTGTCCATGGTCAGTTGTGCGACTGTGTCATCGTGGTGGGCAGCCGACACTTTAAGGCCCACCGCTCAGTACTGGCAGCCTGCAGCACCCACTTCAGAGCCCTGTTCACTGTTGCAGAAGGAGATGCTAGCATGAACATGATCCAGTTGGACAGCGAGGTCTGACTCTTAAGATGTTATTAATATAATAATAATAATAATAATATAATGGTTCATAGCTATGACAGTTACAAAGTGTCAGTCGGTAAAAACTCCTGACATATTTTAAAGTGTGTCTTGCTACTGTTTCAAACAGTGCCAACGAGATCAAACAACCACTGGTTTACTTTCAGGTGGTGACTGCTGAAGCTTTTGCTGCTCTGGTGGACATGATGTACACGTCAACATTGATGCTGGGGGAGAGCAACGTCATGGATGTCCTCCTTGCAGCATCACATCTGCACCTCAACAATGTAGTCAAGGCCTGCAAACACTACCTGACCACTCGGACCCTTCCTATGTCTCCTTCATCGGACAGACCCGCCCATCACCACCCTCCACAGGAGCAGCAGAGGCACAGGCAGCAGCAAGTAGGAGACTTAACAATGAACCCTACTCTAGCAGCTAACGCTAACCTCACAGCAAATGCTGCCACGTCCAAGTTGCAGCGCTCCTTCCTGCTGCAACAGCTGGGGCTTAGCTTAGTGAGCTCCGCTTTGGGTGGGATGGAGGAGGACGGGGTGGGAAATGTAGTTGGTGGTAGAAGGGTGGAACAGCGAGCTTCCTTCCCAATCAGACGCTTTCATAAACGCAAGCCCTCTCTTGTGCTGGGTCTGTCGGAGGAAAGACCCAGGCAGAGGCAGCGCCCCTCTGCTTCTAACCTGGGGTTGTTAGGAGAAGAAGAGGTGAATGCAGACCGAGAAGAAAGAGCACTGCTCTCTCCCGACTCCCACAAGATGGGGGATGAATCAAAACTGGATGCTGCGATCACTGGCCTAGTAGGGGTGTCCCAAGATGATCCTCAGATGCCCACGCAGTCAGACAGTGGACACTGTGAAGGGGAGGACTTGGGGAGAATGCAGGGAGGGGTGAGCAAGGAGGAAGACATGGATGACCAGGACCATCAGGACAACAGAGCGGGGGTGAAGATCAAATCAGGGACGGAGGAGGAGGAGGGCGAAGAACAGGAACAGAAGGTAAAGTTGAGGCTTCTGCTGTTGGGTCACTGGTCTCTAGGTTTGCCTCATGCAAGAACATTTTCACATTCTTATCCTGAACCTGCAAGGGTATACTAGTTTTTTGAGTCAAATTGGCAACTGTACAAATTGAAAACCTTTGCAGAAGGAGGCGTGTGTTCATAAGATGTGATCATTAGCACTGTCAGCACCCTCACACGGCAGTGCTCAAAAGAATTGAATACAATAGAGGATGTCAACTGTTAGTAGCAACAGAGAAAGGCAGACCTTACATGTAGACTGGTAAATATGACAGGTTTTCTAAAATCATTGGTATATACCAGTTTGTGGCTCTAGTTTGCTCACTGTTTTTGCAGTCTCCTTGAATCTTTAAAACTCAAAAACTCACTTTGCCCCAGATGAAACTTCACCTTTGCTTCCCACAGGTGGTGGTTAAACGAGAGCCGCTGAGCTCACCTGAGCCGACAGATGAAATCAGCGATGTCACATCGCAGGCTGAAGGCAGCGACCCGGCCGAGCCCGGGGGTCAGGAGGAGGAGGAGAAGGTGGAACTGAGCCCAGAGAGCAGCGACCGCAGCTTCACCTCTGAACCTCAAACCAGTTCTGACTCTCTGCTGAAACCCAACTCTCAGCTCCTCCTCAAGAGCAGCATGGGAGGGGCTGGAGTCACAGGAGGTTTTGGGTGTAATAATGGTTTAAATAGCAAACCTGGTTTTAGTATTTCCAGCTTCCTTAGCCAGAAGGATTTCGGAAGTGGCGGCACAGGGTTGGTTACAAGTGAAGACGAGCTCCCTAACACAACAACTGGGGATTCAGTAGCACATCACTTCCTGCTGAGACAGGAAGCTGCAGGGCCGTCTGGCTCTGCTGCTTCTTCTCTTTTGCAGTCAGCTCCACTCAGTGGTGAGAATCGAAATGGTTTTGGAGACAATCTACAGCCCGACTCTCTGTTCCTCCGCCCAATGCATGATGGTTTGGGGAACTCCAGAGGAAGTGGGGGAGGTGCGCCTGGAGGACGTGGAGAGGTAGATCCCTTTGCTTTGGACTTCCAGCGCTCCAGTCTTGGACTTCACTCTCTGGGGCGACCTTCAAGAGGGGCTGGAGGAGCAACCACTGCTGCTCTTGGCTATCCAGGCTATAGACGTATTGCTCCAAAAATGACCTCCAGCATGGGAGGAGACGAAGGTGTTTGTGGTGTCCTCCAGGATGCCGCCTCTTCCTCTTCAAGTCTGGCAAGTCCCTTGCTTCTCAATGAAAGTGGTGGATATGAGATAAACAGTGGCAGGCCCACATCCCTCCCCCCTCAGCTGACCCGAGCTTCAGCAGACGTCCTGTCTAAGTGCAAGAAGGCTCTGTCAGAGCACAACGTCCTGGTTGTCGAGGGAGCTCGGAAATACGCCTGCAAAATCTGCTGTAAAACCTTCCTAACACTGACCGATTGCAAGAAACACATCCGCGTCCATACTGGAGAGAAACCCTATGCCTGTCTCAAGTGTGGAAAGCGCTTTAGCCAGTCGTCTCACTTATACAAGCATTCCAAGACCACCTGTCTGCGCTGGCAGAACAGTAACATGTCCAATGCCTTGTTATAGGGCTGAGATTAAAGTAGACTGAGCCATTAGGACGAATGCAGTCAGTGATGGGCTGAGTTTAAATTCCTAAAAGCAGCCAAATCCGATCAGCCGTTTTATCCAAACTAACCAGGTTCTGATCACAGACCAAAGATAGGGTTGACAATGTAATCATGCATTTGCATATCCATCAAGGCAGTAGAAGTTAGTGTAAACACATTTATCCTGTAGAAACATTATAGGACCTGCAAAAACACCACATTTATTACTACAATGGAGTCATTATAACATACCACAGATGTATATTCCCATGTAGAAATATCAAATGATTATGAGGATTTTTTCATTATTGTGAATACATGCAGCCCATGGACTTTCCATATGGCCCAGGCCAGTCTCGGACTGACTTTTAAAGTTGGCTATATTGTGTTTTTGAAGAACAGTCAGCACTTTTGTTAAGTGAAATGTAGATCTGCAGAATGGTAGTTTGTGGTACACTTATGGAAACAGATTTAATCATTATTATGCTCAATCTGCAGTCGTGCAGCACCATCATTATGATGGATATGATGTAAAATAGTGTTGTTCATTGCACATTTGTAAAATTTCATTGCACATTTGTAAAACATGTAGCAGCATCCTACATCAGACTGTCCTTATTGTGCATATTGACTCTGCCTTGTTATGTTCAAGAGCAGGCTAATAGACTTCATGATTCATTGAGCAGTAAAAGTACAGAGCATGTAGGGTTCATTTTCACCCTGTATGTAGGGAAGATGATATCAAATGATGAAGTAACATAAGCCTATTTTACTGAACTGATGGAATTTGAAAGAATTCTCAACCAGGACAGGAGCTGTTTAAAAAACTATGGATATTATTAGTCAACCAGGTGATGGTATATCCAAAAGTATAACACTTAGAGGTTAAATGCCTTGGACTCTACCAGTCGCTTGAATGAGAGGTGAAGTGTCGCCAGGACTGCTAGTCTAGTTTTAACCTAAAGCACTTTTTGCTGTCCAGAAAACAGTTCAGCATTTTCAGTGTCTGATCTTTTTTTTTTTTTTTTTTTTTTCAAACATAGTGAACAGATGTTTGACCTCAGTTCAATCAATTTTGAATGACCATTGTCAGTTGTGTTGCTGAGCTCAGTTGAAGGTGAGAATATGTCTGATAGTTGGCAAAGTAGTTCAGTTTGCAATGACAATGACCTTCACACGTCATGTGACTGACAATAAATCTCTGATGTACTTATACATGTGGTTTGTCAAGAAGTAGTTTTGCAGAAATGGGAAACTTTGAATTGTTCTAATGAACCTCTTGTAGTTGTCGAAGCTCTTAACATAGATGTTTTGTTGAGGGAACCATAATTGTCAGAGCAATGACAGAGGGAAAGAGTGTCAACATTTATACCAGGAAAATAATCCACATTTTGCTGGACCCTAGACTCTTTTGCAAAAACCAAGATACCTATGTATAATATTGCATTTTTAACAGTGGCATAAATGCAGTTTTTTTTTTTGTTAATTTGTTAAAATGTTCAATTTAAGATACAACACTAAGTGACTTTACCTGCGTATTGGTTACTGACCGAGAACAACCAGAAAAACTTCCATTGTGGCTCACGAGTTTACTGACCGGCCACAGTGTGTATGTGTATGTGTATGTGTGTGTACAGTATATGTACATGGATGTGTTCTGAGAGGCAGGGTCATTGGAAGAACACTTCAACACGTGTTGAAAAGTTGTTTTAGAAATGTAAATATTGCAGATTTGTGGTTAGATTAATAATTTTTTTCTTGGATAAGAGACAAAAATCATGAACAACTAAACATTGTGTATGGGTTTGCTACTGTACTTGATATCAGTGATTTATACATGTCTCTTTATACATGTATTGTTGTATCTGTTACAAAAGCACTTAGACAAATCCTTCTCTTTTATAGCTAATATGTTTTCTGGAATGTTTCAACTATGAAAACTTTGCTGTATTGCGATTATCCAGTTCTACCACCTCTTATGTTTTTTTTTGTTTTGTTTTGTTTTTAATCTATTTACACTAACCATTTTTGGGGGGCGGTCAATCATACAGCATTTCCTCTAAGCTGCCAAACTGGAATATAATTGAATTTGAGAGGAATATTTCACACTCCGTGTGCAAAACTCAGAGAACCAACATGCTGTCATGAAATCTTATCATCTTATAGAAAATAACATTTTTACATCAACCCATTATGGGATGCCTGACTTCCAGCATGTTGTAAATAAGAGTGGCGTCATTGGTAGGAAGTTGGTTAATTGAAATCAGTGTTCATGCAGTGTTGTAAAGTTCTGTTTTAGTGAACTCAAAGGATAACACTTTATGTACGTTTGCTTTTGTGTACAATATTGCTTGCTGTATTGTGTCACTTACACTGTCAGAGCACCACATGATCGTTACTTACATTTATCATTGACACCTTATTGTACTGTAGAGTCATTACACTGTTAGCTTATACAAAACAACAGCTTTAACACTTACTGATGGATAATTGTGACATTTTGTCTCATTGAAGAATAATTGCCTTGGAAAATGTTCTCCATGTCAACAGAAGATGATGTAATGTTTGCCCTGTAATTCTTGGCACTCTGGAATCAGTGGTAAAGTTGTTAAATCTTGGCCACACAGAGTTTAAAGTATGAGACCCCTTCCTCTGTATTACCCACTCATATTCAGCCTCTGCTTTCATCACTGAAAGAGAAAGCTGGATTATGGTCTCTGCAGAGTTGCAGAAGTGAAAGAGAACTGTGGTCCTCCCAAATGGCTTCCATGACTCATGCAGTGGCCTGTTAGGAAATTTTGCATGGTGCTGTCTTCTAACACTGTTTCCTCAACAGGTATTGTGAAAAAATGCACTGACTATTATCTCTGTATCAATATGCCAAAATGTTAAAAATGACATAAAAGGCCTAAATTGATTTTTAAAATCACTGCCTTATGCCCTGTAGCTTGAAAAGCTGGGCTTTTGTTGTTATGCCAAATCTGAAAGATTTCTGTCGTTTCTGCATATCTAACACAGTGTAACCATGAGAGGAGTAAGTGTTTGTCTCTACTGTTAAAGGGTATGGAGATTGTATAGTATGTTCAATTGTTGTATAGACTGAATAAAAAACAATGACATTCATTTTGCTGCTGGTGACAGTTTTATGAAATGGCACAGATTATTCAAGAATAAGACTTTAATGGTATTGTACACACTGAGCTAATGAAGCAGTGTCTCAAAAGTGGCTTATTTTCTTTCTTTTTTTTTTTTTTTTAAATAACTGAGTTGAGCTAATGCTCCAGTGTTCAGTCAGTTCCCAGAGTGGAAGTGATTTCTTCTCACAGCTTGAGCTCTTTCATCATCGGTTCTCCCCGCAGACCAAGGAGTAGATTGTTCACTGCCAGGGCAGACATGGCATTACGGGTGGTGTAGGAGGCACTAGCAATATGTGGCAGAATCACTGTGGGAAGATGGATTTTAGAGAAAGCACAAGAAATGAAAACTGGTCACTGTGGTAGTAAAATGCCTAAAATAGGTTTCTTGAAAACCTACAATTTTTAAAGCAGTTGAAGTCAGACGGACTCACCGCAGTTTTTAAGGGTAAATAGTGGGTGGCTGGTGGGCAGGGGCTCTGGGACAGTGACATCTAATCCAGCTGCTGCAATCTGCCCAGTGGACAGAGCCTCATACAAGTCTTCCTGGTTCACTACCCCACCTCTTAACACAGCAGAGGCCAAAATTTGAAACACAGGCACCGTATTGTAGCTGTCAGTGGATTTACATCATTCATTGGTTCATTTTAAGCTTGACTTAAGTGGTACCTGCTTGTGTTGATTAAGATGGAGGTATTTTTCATCTTGGAGAAGAGGTTCTTGTTGCAGATCTCTTTTGTTTCAGGTGTTAAAGCACAGCACACAGCCAGGAAATCTGACTGCTTGGCCAGGTCATCCAAAGACACTAGTCCAAGTCAAAGGCTTGTTGATATCACAAGACATAAAACTTCTACGAGCAAACTGACTATAACCAATTTAATTCTCTTAAACAACATGTCATGAATATCTTATATCAGGATGTGGAAGGATTATTTAACTGCACACAGCGCTTTTAAAGAGCCAGTGTAGTAGATTGCTGTTAAACCTCTCAACTGTCTATCCTGTTGAGTGAATGCACTGATGTGTCTTTTTACAGCAGCCATTTTGACTCATAGTGTCATAGTAGGGACAGTAAGCTACAGGTGTCATTAATGAAATGACCAATGTGTCTGTTGTACTCAAGTGTCCAATGAATTCATAGCAATGTGACAGTCAGCATGCAACTCAAACTGAAGTAGCTGAGTGGAATTGACATTTAATTATTTACACCTATACTTTTACAACAGTATAAAATGCTAGTATGATCAAATTTATGATCATACTAGTCCTTACCATACTCTGCCTTGATGATACTGGCCAGCTCCGGCCTAGGGGCCATGTCTGTGTAAATGAACTTCTTGACTTTAAAAGGTGCCAGACGCTCTGCAATAGCCACGCCTTCAAGCACAAACACACATTTTAACAGGAATCAGACCAACAGATGTGGCAGTGTGTTGAAAAGCTCAGTGTTGTGTGTAGAACATCAGATGTGGCATGCTCACCAATCCTGCCTAATCCAAGAATACCCACAGTGCTGTTGGCCAGCTCATACCCACACAGCCAAAGTGTCCTCCATGTGCCCCAGCCACCACTGAGTGCAAGAGATATCTGTGTTTATTAAAATACCATTTACTCATGTATATCTGTATATTTTGTGGTTGTATACATGGATAAATCTGTGTGTGTGTTATATTACGTCTTGGCTTCGTGTGTGGCCTCTATGAGCCTCCTGGAGGTTGTGAGCAGCAGAGCGACAGTCAGCTCAGCCACAGCATCTGTCAGAACATCAGGGGTATAACCGACACGGATCCCTCTGGGAGGAAACAGGCACAAACACATTACAGTGTTGCACATGTATGTCAACAGGTGTCTGCATATCAGAAAGCTTTGTGAGCCCTGGAAACAATGGCACTTTTGAACATATAAAGATAAAAAAATAAAATAAAATATGAAGATAGAGATCACCTTTTCTTCAGTTCCTCCAAAGAGAGGTGGTCAAAACCAACTGACATGGTACTAAGGACCTTTAGGTTTGGGCCTGCAAGAGAACATCACACATAAACTTGCACTAATGTTCACTGCATGTAGGTTACTTAGCTGGCTCAGACACTGTCCTCACACCTGCAGCATCTAACAATTCTGCATCGATCTTCTCAGTCAGGACGCAGAGCAGACCATCAACACCTTTGACCTTCTGAAGCAGCTCCTCCCTGGGCACGGGGACGTCATCTGAGTCCCACAGCTCGAACTGCACCCTGGGAAAACAGATTCTTTTTTATCCATAGAAAGTAAATATTCTGTCAAAGGTGCAAAAAGGTGCAGAGTCAATACTAAAATCCAAGCAACAGAGCCAGGAGGGATTTCTTTATATAAGTTAAAGCTCCTGTTTAGGAGCATATCTCTTGTTGTATCAAATATATTGCAACATACAGTAAAGGGTAAAGGGTCTGAATACTTATGTAAATGTGATATTTCAGTTTTTCCCTTTTAATAAACATTCCTAAAATTCTGTTGTCACTTTGTCATTATGTGGTACAGAATGTATATTAATGAGAAAAAAACTGATTTAAGGAATTGCAACATCAGGCTGCAACATAACAAAATTAGAAAAGTGAAGGTTGTCTGAATACTTTCTGTATGTCCCAGTATTGACAATAAGGTGCAGTGAGACATCTCCAAGTCAATTGTGGGGGAATACCCTTTAGGCTACCAGTCTTATCTGATCAACCTAAGGGCAAACATTAGCAGGTCTGTTTATTTAAAGTAAATGATGAACTTTACAAAGCACACATTCAAGTTAAAGGTGTTACTCCACAACAGATAATGAATTGGCCATACAAAATGCCCTTTGTGAAACTGTTCATTTTAAGAGACTTAACAGGAAGACACAACTTACTGTCCAGATTCACGGAGAATCTCCAGACCCCCAGGTGGGATCTGTCGGGAGACATACACCCGGGGCAAGGTTGACATTTTCTTCTTTATGTTGCTTGTTAGGCTCCCAGTGATATTCAAAGTAACGGCAGTCCGCTGGAGGCAAAGCAGTGCTGTACGGCTAAACCACATTGCCAAGGAGAGACTAGACAAAATCTGTGGGCAGATGTCTGAAAGATAAAAATGTTCTTTGGGATCTAGGCTCTGTTGTGCATGTGCATGATTTTGGCTGTAGTTCAGGGGGAGGTTCCTCTGTGTGTCTATGACCAATGTGATTATAGGGAGGGTGACTCTAAAGTCTCAAGTTGAGGGATACTGACCTAGAACAGCTACAAATACAAAACAGAGTCAAAGTCAGTCAGTTACAGTCAGTAATTTGCACTTGAGGACAAAAAGAATTCACAACACAGATAATCTAACACATCTACATAGACCTAACAAGGAAACACAAACTCTGCTTTTCTCTCTGTCACCCTCACACACACACACACACACATAAAAGTTTTCCTTACATCATCGCCCCGGAATGGCAGACAGTAGAGTGTAAATGTTTCACTTGGCTACTGACCTTTGTTTCTGTAAACACTGGAGGTCCAAACACTATTCAGCCTTTTCTCTCTTTCTTGGTTTTATTTTAGTATCATCATCATCAAATGATCATACATTAGTTTAGTAGATACACATGCACTAAAAAAACAACAAAGAAGTAAAGAATGACAATTACAAATTAGAAATAAAGATCAAAACTCTTAAAAGTCAGATAAAACATAATATTTTTGTATTGTAGTATTTTGACAATAGTGTCTTCATCAAATGGAAGAACTATAGTGTACACTGTCAAAGACATCTTATACCCCCCACTATTTAATCTTAATTTTTATTTTCTGTTTTGTTTTTATTTTTTTTGATATATAATACTGATAATTAGACAGATTAGTAAACTTATAAAAGTTGTTAATATTCTGAAAATAAATTATCATTTATAAATAAATAACATTTTGCATAGGAAATCTTTTACTTCAGTCCAGGAGTGTCTCGCATAGTATATAGCTATACTTATAGTCCCAAAAGTACTGGACGCTGGGACGCCATTGGATGACCTCGGTCATGTGACTGCAGTAACCCGGAACTACTCTAAGTTTCTAACCAGTCACAACCATTCATTCGCTACGGCTCATCGCGCAAACTGACAGGTAGCGACGAATGTTGCGTGTTTTCAACAATATTCGCAGTTCATTTATTATATTGGTGAGCAGAAAAGTAATAGCTATGACAGTTTTGTACTCCGGGCAGGTATTTGTACCCTACCGTGTGTGTCATTACTTTCACCGAGTTTATGCCAAGTATCCTCGCCACCGGCAGCAGTGGCACTAAATGCTAGCTAGCTGGAAGTTAGCAACACGGCTTTGGAAAGCAGCTTCACAGCTTTGTTGTGGTAGCTCACTGCTGTACTTGGTGCCAGTTAGAAGACTTGGCCTCATTAGTTTAAGTCAGTTTCATACCGTGTAGTGCTTCTGACCGGGCTCAGGCCAACAGCAGTCAGTTAGCAGTGAGTTAGCCATAGCTGACCTACAATAGGGCGTTGGTTTAGAGCATTAACTTATCGGTAAGACCCAAAACGGTTTATAGCTTTGGTAGTCGATTACTGTATGTTTCTTTCTATGTCTTGACAGTCGTTATCGCTGAGACCGCTGGATTCCCCCTCTTCCCCTCCCAGCATGGCTGCAGACTCGATGGAAATTGACGACTCTCTGTACAGGCGAGTCTCCCTTTGAGGCACATCCAAATGGATACACTTAAACTGCAGATAAGGTCACATGGCAGCATTTGGTGCTCCTCATTTCACTCACGTTTCCTCCCTTTCTCTCTGTGCAGCCGCCAGCGATATGTGCTGGGAGACAGCGCTATGCACCAGATGGCCCAGTCCTCAGTGTTTCTCAGTGGAATGGGAGGACTGGGAATAGAAATAGGTAGGGTAGTGATCACAGTTTTTGCCATGGTGTTTATTAGATTTGCTTTGTAAATTGCCTTTTTGACAGTAAGCAATGTGGTTTCTTTCCCACAGCAAAAAACATTGTCCTGGCTGGTGTGAAGGTATGCACTCTCTAAGTATTATTGATTATCCAGCACCATGAGGTTCATTTTGTAAATTGCATGTCCCAGTGCTTTCGCTACAGGCTCTGTGTACATGTCTTCTCTCTGTGAGTACAGGCAGTCACCCTCCATGACACAAAGCAATGCGATACCTGGGATCTGGGGTCTAACTTCTTTATCCGCAAGGAGGATGTGTTGAGCCAGAAGAAGAGGTAATGCACGCCGCAAAGTTCGGACTTTACACACTTGCTGAAATATCACATTGTCTGTATTTACACATGGACAAACACTTCTGTCTTAACTTCGATGTCTGTCTCTTGCACATTCTCTTCTGTCCTCAGGGTGGAGGCGGTGTGCTCTCGTGTTGCAGAGTTGAACCCTTATGTTCATGTTGACATGTCCTCCTCTGCTCTGGATGATAACACTGATTTTAGTTTTCTCAGAAAGTATCAGGTGAGACAGTTTATTTCTGAATCTGGTCTGGGTCACCACACCATTGCTCATAGAAGATTTTGAATGGGTTGCTCTCAGTAAAATTACTCTGCTGACTAGAACTTTATGTTGTATATAAGTATGAAAATGCACAACACTTAAGATGGCTGCAAAGTTTATAGTTTATTCTTCTATGAACACAGGGAGGATGTGGCCAGTTTGGTTTCATAGCACTATGTTGTGAAGATTCTGTGGTGGGGAAAAAGACTAAAAATGAGAAAAGCTTATCAAACTACTGTTGCCTGATCCACTTTACAGTTGTCAGTCTACAAGCTACATATATTCCCAAATGTCATATTTTTACCAAAGAAGGATTGCAAAACAAATCATCATTGAGAATTTGATGAAAGCTCTTAGAGACATATCAAGTTATGGTCTTGTCCACCAGGCTGTTAGCATTACATGTTCATGTTTTCATTAATAGAACATGTGAAAAAATGTCTTCAGAAATGAAACACACATTTGTTTCTGCTGCAAACCTATGGTGAAGTTTAATTTCTAATGCTTTGTGGTCTGCTTTCTCTTCTGCAGTGTGTGATTCTGACTGAAGCCAGATTGTGTTTACAGAAGAGAGTAAACGCATTCTGCCACTCACAACAACCCCCCATTAGAGTAAGTCTACAGTCACTATAGTGGTTGTACATTATAGTTTTATTTAAATCATGGCTTGTGCATGTAGAGCATACAGATAAATATTAACCAAACCAGTTGCCTGTGTACTGATCTAATTTTGCTGCCTTCTGTCTTTGCCAGTTCATTGGCTGTGATGCATATGGCATCTGTGTACGGGTGTTTTGTGATTTTGGAGAGGAGTTTGAGGTGTCTGATCCCACAGGAGAGGAGCCCAAGGAGATTTTCATCCAAAGTATCACTCAGGTACTCTACTAGGTCCCATAACTTGTGCCAATGGGCTACATATCTGTGCACTGGAAGAGTTAGATGGAGTTGCCAGATATTTGCTTTACTGGAATTTTCAGTTTTGTTGTTCTTTAGAAACATAACAATAACAATATGACTTCACAAGGACTATTTCTCTGCTCCAAACATTTTCTGAATCTTTTTTTTTTACTTTTACCCTACAGGACAATCCAGGGGTAGTAACCTGCATGGACAACCAACCCCATGGCTTACAGACAGGCCAGAGTGTTGTCTTCAGAGAGGTCAATGGCATGGTTGAACTTAATGGCACTGCACGACAAGTGTCAGGTATTATGTCTACATTGCAAATAATGGTTTCAGCATATATTTATAAGGCCTTTCCTGCCAGTGTGTTAAATAATTGTATAACACCAACATACTCCCCAAATCACAAATATAATTAATATTTAAAATATTGTTGTAAATATTTAAACCAAATTTTCTTTTTATAACACACTTTTGTCCGTTTACTTTGTAAGGTAGTGTAATTGTGTAGTAATCTAATCTATGCTATGTTTGTTCTTCTGTGTGTATGTGTGATATCTGTGGTATTAGTCCTTTCCCCTCACAGTTTTGCAATAGGAGATACAGCCCAGCTACAACCATATGCACACGGGGGGTTTTTTGTCCTGGTGAAAACCCCTAAGACATACAGATTTGTAAGTTAACTAGTTCTCATATCAACTACAAATATCACAGTTGAACCAAAAAATCAAGGATACATTTGTGAGTAAAAAATTATGCATGTGTGTGTGCCCTTGCATTTGTGCATTTCAGGAGACAATTGAGAGGCAGTTGTGTGATCCTCAGGTCCTGACTCCAGACTTCAGTAAACCAGAGGTGAGTGTGTAAAGCTGTTCTGGAGACTGAATCACAAAGGAGGATTAATGGGCTGTTTGGTCAGCTAACTCTGAGCTTTGTGATCTTTAGTTGAATGAAGCCTGATACCATAAAGTTAACTTTGCTGTGTGAAACAGACTCCAGTCACAAATGTATTGTCATTTTTGTTGAGTTTAGCCCAGCAGTTTCCTTATGATTTTACTTTATATCTACACTTTCAGGCTCCACTGCAGATTCATGCAGCCATGTTGGCGCTAGACACCTTCCAAGAGCAACACAGTAGACTTCCCAGCATTGGGTAACCAAATCATTTTTCTACTCTTTACTATGTAGATTCACTCTGCTTTTCTGTAGTCCAACAGTACCCAAGAATATAATTTGTCCAGGCTGTGCTATTTAGTGTGGTGGTGTAGAAAATTTTCAGTCATGAGCTTTTTGACTATGATACCATCAGGTGTTTACAGGATGCTGAGGTTTTACTGAAGCTAACTGAGGAAGTGAACACAACTCTAAGGAGCAAAGTGAGTTTTGTTTACCTTTTTTTTTCCCCCCTCTTATGCTTTCTTCTTTGAAACTTGCAGAGATGCATGCTGCACATCCTCTATGAGAAAATAAATGCAGGCACACACATGCCACGTCTCTCTTCCTGTTTACTCTCAGGCTCCTGTGAACACTGAGTTGGTGCGTTGCCTCTCAAGGACAGCAAGGGGAATTCTCCCACCGTTAGCAGCAGCTGTAGGAGGTCTAGCCAGCCAGGAAACGCTTAAAGCCGTCACTGGGAAGTTTGCACCACTACAGCAATGGGTCAGTCACTAAATTGGAATACACCCGTTAAGCAAAATTATCCTTAGTGATAGAATCACTTGGTCAGCTAGTTTTTCATCTTTTTTTTTTTGTTTTTTCTCTGTTGCAAACTGTTAATTTTATCCTTCTCCTCCATGTCTCCTGTGTTTAGTTTTACCTTGATGCTATCGAAGTTGTCAGGCCGCTTCAGTCTCTTTCCGCAGAGGAGTTTGTCCCTAGGGGTGATCGGTATGATGGATTACGAGCCTGCATTGGTGAATCAATGTGTCTTGAACTGCATAAGCTCAGGGTCTTCATGGTACGGTTTTCTCAGCATAATGTATCTTGATGTATCTTTAATTAGGATTATGTTAAAGTTTATGCTGAAATTAATCCATCAATGTTTTCTCTTCCAGGTTGGATGTGGTGCCATAGGTTGTGAGATGCTTAAAAACTTTGCCCTGCTTGGGGTTGGATTGGCCAAGAGCTCAGGAGAGGTGGGCATTCATTCATTCAGTCTTTTCTCTCCTATATCTTACTGCACTTCTTTGCATTTCAGTATGTTTCATCTCTTGGTGATATGAATTTATTGAAATTTATTATGCTGCACTTGTCCATCCTCAGGTGTGCATCACAGACCCAGACCTTATAGAAAAGTCCAACCTCAACAGGCAGTTTCTTTTCAGACCACACCATATACAGGTCATTATTTTATTTTATTCTTTTATCCTTTTCCACTTCTGTACAGAAAATATAAAATTAACTTGAATCAGAATCTTTCCTTTTATTCTGTTTCAGAAACCGAAGAGTACCACAGCAGCAGAAGCCACCTGTGATATAAATCCAGACCTACAGGTGGACGCTCACCTCAATAAGGTGTGTCCTGCTACTGAGAGCATCTACAGTGACACCTTCTACTCCCGCCTTAATCTAGTGGTCACTGCACTGGACAACGTGGAGGCACGGAGATATGTAGACAGGTGAGTGCAAATATATAAGAGGTAGAATCAGTCATTCAGGTTATTTTAAACTAGATTCCCCAAGCAATGGTCCTAGTTTGATTTTCACTGTCTATATGGACTCCTCATTACACATTCTGTAATGGGCATGCTTATGGCATTACGGTATTAGTTTGGAAGGTATTTTATGGCATATTTATTGGGCTTAGGCAAATACTGATACTGTCTTTCTGCATCTATTTATATGTTATATATTTCAGCCGCTGTGTCTCTAATCAGAGGCCTCTCCTGGATTCTGGCACAATGGGAACTAAAGGACACACAGAAATAATTGTACCAAATTTAACAGAGTCCTACAATAGCCATGTGAGTATGTGTGAGAGTTTGCATGTATAAAAGCATACTTTGGTTCTGTTTTTGAGTTTATTCCCTGGATTAGTCCTGTTAAGTCACTCCATAGGCTTAGACTTGCCTCTAAATACAGTGCTACATATACTGTATCTTTGCCATTTTTTTTTTCCAGAGAGACCCCCCAGAGGAGGAAATCCCATTCTGCACTCTGAAGTCTTTCCCTTCTGTCATAGAGCACACCATCCAGTGGGCCAGGGACAAGGTCTGCCTTACTATAGTACAGCAAAAATCCTCAATAAAAAGTGCCTGTTGGTGCAGCGCCCCCTCATTTTTAATTTTTTCCTTATGTCTAGTTTGAGAATGCTTTCACCCACAAGCCCTCAATGTACAACACATTCTGGCAGACCCACTCCTCTGCTGAAGTGGTACTACAGGTAAGGCTTTGTATATCATATGTGTTTTTTTTTTTTTTTCTTTTCTCATTTATTAAACAAAGCCATTCTATTAATAAATGCCATTAAGTTTTGAAAGATATGTTTATTTGCAGAGAATGCAGGCAGGTGAAAGTCTGGAGGGGTCATTTCAGGTCATTAAGCTGCTAAGCAGACGGCCAGGCCAGTGGGAACAATGTATCGCTATTGCCCGCCTGAAATTTGAAAAGTATTTCAAAAGAAAGGTAATCACACTCTGCATGAAAATGCCTATTAATACCAAAGAGATTTCCTGTAAAATGTGCATTATTTAGTGATGTTTTTATGTAGGCCCTACAACTGCTGCACTCTTTCCCTCTGGACACAAGATTAAAAGATGGAAGTAAGTTTTTCTAAAACGCACCCATATGCATATAAAGTTTTCACATGATTTCAGTCATTTAATATGCGTATCTACATTATGAACTATACTGACGTTTCTGCTTTCTTTAGGTTTGTTTTGGCAGTCTCCAAAAAGACCTCCAGCACCTATTGATTTTGACTTGAAAGATTCTTTGTGAGTTCTGTATTTTCCTATATTACAGTTTAAACCTTTCTTGTGTTGAATGTTTAATATCTGAGCTTGCCATATCCTCTTCTGTTCCCATCAGGCACTTCACTTTCATTGTCAGCACTGCAAGACTCTTTGCAGGGATTTATAACATCCCTTACACAGAAACGGTACGTCTCACACGCACGCACACACTCATGCATATGCTCTCTCAGCCGCACACACTTACTCACTGACTGGCTCCACTTTTTTATTTCTGTCAGGATCTGTCTGAAGAGGTGGTGAGGAGGATTCTTTCAGATGTCAAGATTCCTGAGTACAGACCCTCAGAGAAAGTAAGCTACTCTATTGAGCTGGTTCTCTTCATCTGTTTCTGAGCTTAAAAATCCTAAAACTTGGTGACTGTTGTGGATCTGCCCCCTCCAGTGTATAGAGACAGATGAGACGGCAAAGAAGCCTGAACAGCAGAAGATGCCCTTAAGCAGTGAAGAGGAGAGGGAGGCCATCACACAACTGTTACAGGCCATTGCTGCTGACCGTGTCACACCAGGTGCACAAACACAAACAGAGCTTAAACGTGTTGTTTTTTTTTTTTAAAATAAGCAATCAATCAGCCATAATTCAAAGCTGAATTTGTCGTGGTACTTAATTCTAATATTTTGATATGATGGGAAACTACTGTGTGATAAAGAGTGTGATTTCACATCGCTTTATGTAGAGAGCTTACAGATGAGTCCGCTGCAGTTTGAAAAGGATGATGACAGCAATGGCCACATGGACTTCGTGGCATCAGCCTCTGCTCTCAGAGCGAGGGTGTACTCCATCGAGCCAGCTGACAGGCTCAAGACCAAACGCATTGCCGGCAAGATCATCCCCGCTATCGCCACTGCAACAGCTGCTGTGGCTGGACTGGTGAGAATAGTCACTGAATGCACTCCCATACTAATCCTCAGTGACTTATGTGTCATGACATTTAAACTGTCTTTGCAAGAGGTCCAAAATTTAGAAACCGAGAAAAAATAGCTTTTCCTACTTTTAGAAATGCATGTTTGAAATTGTGCATTATAGAGGCAGTTTAACTTGGTGCATTTGTTTTTAAACAACAGATAATGGAATATTGTTGATTTTAGCTTTAAAGGTCCAATGTGTAATATTTAGAGCAACCTTTCAGAAATTCAAGGAAGTATTTATAAATATGTTGTCAGTGTTTGATCACCAGAAAATACCAACCATTGCAATTTCTTATTCTTAGAATCAGCCTTTTAAATCTATACAAGGAACAGGGGTGCTCTGAAGGTTGCTTTCTGAAGTCTCACCGCTGCCGCTAAATCTTCCACATTTTACACATTGCACCTTTTAAGGACAGCATAATAGTCTGCATTACTGCTTCTCAATATGATCACATATCAGTATTTTGTCCAGTTGTGTAGACCTATTAGGATTTCAGTGTATGTATATATTAAAGTGTGGTAGAATTATTTCGATTGTTCAATATAAATCAATAATTTTGTGTTATTTTGATGGAAGGTGGCTCTTGAGTTGATCAAAGTTGCCGGAGGCTACGGGTTTGACTCTTTCAAAAACTGCTTCTTTAACTTGGCCATCCCTGTAGTGGTGCTCACTGAGCCTGCCCCAGTTAAACGGACACTCATCAGGTAGGAGCATATATATACAGTTTGTTAGTCTTATGCTACTTAAACATGAGAAAACATCACAAGTATTTTTTTTTCCTGGCAGGATAGCATTGCTGTTTTGACCTTTACACACTAAAAATTCCAAGTCTGATGCACTGTTTGAAAGTATTGGTTGCAAGATTGCTGCTAATGGATGATTTTATCCACTTTTTATTTTAATGCGAAGTAGTGACAGCTCTATGACATCTTTCCCAGGGACAACATCTATTACTCC
Organism: Mastacembelus armatus; assembly: GCF_900324485.2. Taxonomy (NCBI): domain Eukaryota; kingdom Metazoa; phylum Chordata; class Actinopteri; order Synbranchiformes; family Mastacembelidae; genus Mastacembelus; species Mastacembelus armatus. The sequence goes on along the minus strand of NC_046633.1, from coordinate 11,114,221 downwards.
ATTTGGGACTGTTGGACTGTGTTTGGCCATGAGGACTTCACTCTCTCTGATTTCATGAATACAGTGAGGGTGAGAAACTTTGCTCATATTGTGCTGTGTTAATGCAGACAGATGCAGTTACCACCTTATCGTATTGCCAGTACACTGTCAAATAACAGTTTTTCATGATTTGTTTTATGAAAGGAAAAGTATGGTATTGAACCCACTATGGTCGTCCATGGTGTGAAAATGCTTTATGTGCCTGTGATGCCTGGACACTCGAAGAGACTCAAACTGACGTGAGTTCCTCATCTACAATGAGATGTTCTTTTCCTCCCTTATGTCCTGTACACCTTTTATATTTGGAGCTTTGTTGGACTGAAGGCGTTGGCGTTTGGCAAAGCATCCCAAATCTGTCATATTGTTTTTTTGGAAATTCATTCAAAATTATACATCTGTTGTCTAAACTGAACGAATGCAATTAATCCTCTCTCTGTGCAGGATGCAGAAGCTGATCAAGCCATCAGTGGACCGACGCTATGTCGACCTCACCGTGTCATTTGCTCCAGAGGCCGACGGAGATGAGGACCTCCCTGGTCCTCCTGTCAGGTACTACTTCAGTCGTGATGGCGAAACACCCTGACATCCTCCTGGATGTCATCCTCAAACCTCTTGTGTCCTTACTTACCTTTCATGTAAATTTTCATACCTAGTATGTAGGGTCAAGAGCATTCCCTCACAATGTTATCTGAGAAGGGAGAAGCTCCTGCCCCTGTACAAGCGCGCCCCCCCCCCCCCCCCCCCCCCCCTTCCCCCCTCACCCTCCCCCCCCCCCTTCCCCCCTCACCCTCCCCCAACCAACCCCACACCCCCAAAACTACATGGAGCAAGAAAGTCCTGGTCTTAGTCTTTCTTGCCTCAGATCTAGCCAGTGGAACATAAGGCTGCTTGAGTAGCACTTAACTGTACATATGTTTCCTCTTTTCTGTTTTATACTCTAGTGAAATGCACAGCTCTGCCTGTGTCAATGCCTTAATTGCTTAATAACATTTTTCTGTTTGTTGCAGTGAGTCTGACTAAAAACTGTGTTTACAGAAGCCTGCATACAAATAGCCCCATCAGTCTCGTATCCGTTTCAAATCTAGGCCCTAAAAGGGGTTAATGTTAGGACTGTTGGGTGGTGAATTTAATTTGTCTTCCTCAAAGTCCTCTGATTGGCTTTGAAAACATTGCCTACCCCAGAATTTGTTATTGGTCATCTCCCCATATAGCAACATATCAAGCCAATATTTTTGTTGTATAATTTAATGGTGCAGGTCAGTGTACAATGGCGAAATCACCAAAGATACTGATAATCATTGTCTGCAGATAACTGTTTGTTTGACTGACTCAAAAAAACACATTCACATCACAGGGTAGGGGTCATGCTCAAACATTAAAGAACAACACACACTGTTGTATCTTGCTATGCTTGTTGCCAGCTCTTTGGGATAACTCACTGTCCTGTTGAGGAGCATCAGTTCTTCAGAAAAAACAGCAGTGTTATTGCATTGATGTATATGAAGTGATGCAGCCAATTTGTTGTAGCTGATAATGGCTAAAAAAAAATATGTTCTTCATTAAATTAAGTAATGACAGGAGTTCAGTGGCTATTTCTCACACAGACAACTGGGATCATACTCTTACTGTTTTAAAACACCGTTTTAAAAAAAAAAAATTGCTGTTCATTGATTAATTTGTTGCGTTTGTTTATGGATCTGTGCCCATGATATGTATTTATTTACTTGTTATTCATTTTTGTCACTTTGTGTCAAACTGAGCCTGTGTTGATGAGCTCTGTTGAGTCATGATGCACTGGTTGTTTATTATTGCTGAACAAAACTTATCCTAAAAGTGTTTATTCAGGGGGTATAAAGCGCCTTTCTATTAGTTCCAGTTGAATGTTGTGAAAATGATCTGCATTGGCACATATTGGCAAAAATGTCAATGTAGTTTTGAATGGAATCATTTAAAAAGATTTGTAGTTGAAGTTTGTATTGAGGTTATTGTGATCCACCTGAAGATACAGTCCACTAACAGTTCCTTGTCGATGGAGACTAAAGGCACACAAAATAGGTTCCTTTTTTTTTTTCTCTGCCCATAACCAGAGCTGGTAAATTTCACTTTGCACCGAAAATGTCTGAAATAATGGCAACACTTCTAGTGCAGCGAATGTTTTAAGTGCAAAACAAAACCGTGTTAATGAGTGACAATGAAAACAATGTATGTTCTTGTGACAGACAACTCAAACAATGGTCCAATAAAATGTGAGACTTCAGGATGTCCTCAAAACTAAATGCTGTGCTGAGTTTTTGTTTTAATGCATCACAGCAAAGGTGTGAAAATTCTGCAAATTGTTTCCAAGGTAAAAACGGTCTCCCTTTTCTTAAAAGAGAATATGTTGCATCTTTTTCCTGTAGAAGTGGATTTTGGACTTTTGGTTGAATGAAACTGATCGTGGCTTCTGGCAGCTGTGATGCATGTTTTCTTCTCTTAATGGAAAAATAGTAATTTAAACAATTGTCTGTGGCAAAATAGTGACTAAAAAACATTTTAATAATTTATTATTGTAACAGATTTTGCAATGAATCTCATGACAAGTATTGTAATATCCATTTCATTTTTTTTTAAAAATATTTAGTTTTGGACACTATGCTGGAAAATGTAATATAAATGTGATAGTTCATAGTGCAATCACAGACTGCAGGTTTAGCTTACATTTCATATTCATGCTGATGTAGTGATTAAAAATGTTCATTTTAGTACAAATGGTAGCATTTACACATATCAAAGAGTTTTAAGCAGCAACTTCATAGTACTTGACTGTTGAATCATTAACATTAAAACATTCAAATTATAGATCTATGTCCTGCAGGTTCCCCCAGCTGGGTCCCACCTTGACTTTGGCCTTAAGCTTTACATACAGTTTTACTGCTGACTCCATCTCCCGCTTGACTATTTGTGCAACCTAACAGAGAGAGGTTTGGGAGAAAGACAGTTCATTTGTTACCCAGTTCCCCGATCAACCAAATATAAAAGTGGTCATTTCATGTTGCTTTGTTGTTGGTTTCAGGTGAAACTTAATATACATTTCATAACTAGTTTTCTTTGTCAGTCCAGACGTAAGAAGTACAAGTGGGAATCCAGGAAATAATGACCATACCTGTATGAGGTCTTCCTCAGCAGTTTCATAGATGAGCTCATCATGCAGCTGCAGAACAAAGTAGCCTCCTCTGAGATGAGAAGTCCCAGCCCTGCATTGATTGTTGGCTGTGTAATGAATAACAACACAACAATATCAGACTTGATTGATTCACAGGCTTTAAAAAGTACGGTCTGCATGAAGTGTTTGTGGAATGAAAGTTAAATCTGTGTGTGTGTGTCACCTGAGCGTGTGTGCTGATGAGACAGTGGAGCTGCAGGGTATGTTTGTCGCAGTCGCTTCTGGATGTTCACGGTGGCAAGTTTAACAATATCTGCTGCTGAACCCTGTACAGTCGTGTTCACTGCCTGACGTTCGGCCTGGATGAGGGGGACGATAGCACAGGCATGACATAAGTGAAAAATCACACACATTTTTACATCACACACCTTGCATGTGAATTCTTACATGAGCTTTGATGTGTGTGTTGGTGTTGGTGATTCCAGGTAGGTATCTCCTACGGCCCATCAGAGTCTGAACGTAACCATTTTTTATACAGTTTTTCACTGTCTCTTTCAGAAAAGCATTGATCCCTGAAACACAGGAAAACAGAACATGGACGTTTAAATTACAGTGTAATTCAACTGACGCGTGTGCTAGTTTGATTGGTCTTCCCAGTATGTCTGTTTATAGATTTATCGAGGCATTTTTTATATAAGAAAAAAGTAGGAATATGGATCAAATGCATTTTGAAAAATTTTTCTTTCAACAAAGAAAAAGTAACTAACCCAGCAGTATATACCTTTATATCTTGCCTTAAAACTCTCTATATAGCAGGCTGCATCATTCTCCTCCACTCCCATTTGCTCCCCCAAAGATTTGGCTCCCATCCCATAGATAATGCCATAGCAAATCTGCAAAAACATACACACCAATGAACCTGCTAGTGAGAATGCATGTGTATCCATGTTATGTCTTTCCTACCTAGTAGTACCTGTTTTGCCTGTTGTCTGAGGTTGTCGTTCACAGCGTCTGGGTCAACGCCTTTCCACTCAGCAGCAATGCAGCGAAACACATCTGCTCCTCCATTCAGCACCTGGTGAACACACAGGCAGTTCATCATTTGTCGACCTGTTCTCTGATGTTTCGCTGTATCTATACGCCTGTCGAAGCTGTTACCTGTAGAAGCCGTCGATCTCTGGATAGGTGAGCCAGTACTCTCAACTCCAGCTGGGAATAATCAGCTGCTAATATCATTCCGCCTACAGTACAGCGCAAAATGACAAGGCTGACATTACAGTCAAAGGTAAAGTTTCATACAGAAAAGGTGCCCCTACACTCAAAACAACGAAATCATCATAGTAACCTGAAAAAGGTATAAAGGCATGTCTCATGCTGACAGAGAAGGCTGGGCCTTGTGCAGTTCCAGCTGCAACTGAAGGCATCACAGAACGTCTCTTTCTGCAACAGGAAGTATAAAGGCATTTTCATGGCAAACCACATAATTTTATCAGTCATGACTGTACACTCAACAGTGTGTAGAGAAAACCCACAGAATTAGGTGTACTAATGTACAGAATGTGACGTGTTTTTTATATATATATATATATATATATATATATATATATATATACATATATATATATATATATGTACATATATATATATATATATATATATATATGTACATATATATCTAGTATAGATGTATATATATATAGGTACATATAGAGGTACAGAGTAGATATATATAGATGGAACAGATAATTAAGGGAAAATCTATATAGTAATATGTACATATATCTGGAACAGTAGATATAGATATATATATATATACATATATATAGTATATATGTATATATATGTACATATTTATATATACATATATGTACATATATATGTACATATATATATATATACATATATGTACATATATATGTACATATATATATATATATATATATGTGTGTGTATATATATATATATATATATGTGTGTACATATATATATATATGTGTGTGTACATATATATATATATGTGTGTGTACATATATATATATATGTGTGTGTACATATATATATATATATGTACACATATATATATATATATATATGTACACACATATATATATATATATGTGTACATATATATATATATATGTGTGTACATATATATATATATATGTGTGTACATATATATATATATATATATGTGTGTACATATATATATATATATGTGTGTGTACATATATATATATGTATATATATATATATATGTGTGTGTATATATATATATATATATATATGTACATACATACACACATTTTTTTTTCAACCATTTGCCGACCCAGCTTCTTTGCTGATTTTATACATCTATAATTTCTCTTCCATATCAATACAATACAATATATGGTATTAGCATTTTAGAGCACAAATGTATCACAAAGGCTTATTAGTTGACTCAGACGTGCACAAATGAACTTTCTCATATTCCCCAGGTGTCCCGTGACCCCACTTTGAGAACCACTGGCTCAGCGATCATACCTACCCTGGTTTGGTGGTCATTTGGCAGCCGTTTTGTGAAGGTGGGCTCTCACCCACCAACACAGGCATGTAAATCTCAAAGTCTTTGGGGACGTTCTGTATGTTGGGTTCGGTGAAGCTCACTCTACCTAACAACAGAATGATCTGGGTGACTGCATGATTTATATTTACAAATACAATAGTCTTGCATTACAACCAAATGAATTTACCAATGACCCTAAATGAAACACATTACTTATGGTAAAGAAAAGGTGCATGTAGTGTTTTTGTGTATCCACATGTGAGCATGTTTTACCTGTGGCTGTGTGTGTCTGAGCGATGGGGTATATTCTGTCCATGGCCAGTGTATGGTGGTATTTCTTCTCCCTTTGTAAGGGGAACACCACTTTAGTCAAGGCGTTTGTGATCCGCCGCCACTCCAGAATCACACCTGGCAGCGGGTGTAGGGGGCAAAGCTTCTCCAGAACATCCTGTCAACAACATTTAACTTGATTTTAAACTCTGTGGACATTTCATGTGGCAACACCAACAATCTTGTGGAACAGGAAACAGTTTAACCTTGGTGGTGCTGAACTGCTTTCCAAGTCGTACTCTACCGCCACCTCTCCTGGTGTAGCCCAGAGTCTTCTTATTTTTTGATCCACCCACATCACCATTTGGAGGCAAGTGGAGCTCCAAGAATAACACCTACAGCATGCATGTCAGCATATAAGATTGGTGATATTAACTACCACTGTGCTTTGCTCTGTCATCTTTTGCATTTATACTTCACTGAGAAATAATGAAAACATGGTTGGGATAGAGAAGAACATGCACCAAACCTGTGCTATGTCATCGATGCTGGTAAGGGAGAAGCTGTGTCCAGCCAGGTTGTAAGCCTGAGATTCCAGCGCTGCGAGTTTAGCTTGCATTACATGCTTTTGTCTCTCGCACTCTTCAACACTGAAGCCTACTCCATTTAATTCCAACAGTGCCAAACACACCTGGGAAGGCATCTCAATGCTCCTGAATAAATCTGACACATGGGTACAAAACATTAAAACAGCAAAACTAATGTTTACTGCAGTTCTTCCCACTGCAAAAAAAAAAAAAAAAAAAGCTGTATGGTTGAGTGGCTGTTCACTGTTTATACCCAGCATGCCGTCTTTCTCCAGCAGGCCAGTGAGATGGTTCATGACAGCGTGCACGAGCACGCTCTTGGTGGCTGCCCTGACACGTGGACAATGTGCGTGCATATTTCCAAGTCCATCCAAAAGAGGTAATTCTTCAGGGCAGTACACAGTCACCATGTTGGGCAGAGTCCTCTCGTCACTGCCAGGATCCACCAGCCAGCACGCCACCTACGATAATTTGTACTTAGTATGTGTGCATGTTTTGTATGGATATTTGCTTCTCTGTGTTTTGGAGTTTTGTGTATATGGTTTGTCTGTTTTCCCACCTTGGGGTCTTCACAGTTGCCTTCCAAGCTGATGCCACAGCTCAGGACTAGCGTTTTGTACACCTGGATGATGTCATATGTGACAACCACATCTCCTCTACGATTTGCCGATGGCTTACTCAGACAGGTCTTCACCTGTCCCAGCCTCTCACTCACTGGCAAGTCCTCCTCAAGTGGAGGGGCGGCCAGGCTGGAGCTCAAACCTGAGGGGTGACACACAGGTTGAGCTAAGGAAACATGTTTTAGGAGTGAGCCTGTGCATGTATGCGTGTGTCGATACCTTTGCTCTGCTCTTTCTGGAGAGAGATGTAGTATGCATCTCTTGATCCCCAGCAGACTGACAGTCCAATTAACACCAGTCCACCACTGTCTCTTACTGGAAAACCATCTGTTGAGCTGTCAAGCTTCTGATGAGCTGCTGACACTGCACAGTAAACACATGCATGGATCAGGAGACTGTATTCAGCACAGGCTATCTGAGGTACAGCAGTTGCAGCTGGTGATGCAAAACAGAGATGCCAAGGTTATACCACATTTTATTACACATTATTTGTGGTTACCTCTCATGTGTTTCCCTCCTATTTCCTCCTGAGGCTGCTGTCCCTGCTCCCTCAATTCACAGGCCAAAGCCAGAGAGTACCGCTCCTTTGTTTTCCACTCTTTAATGAAAGTGTCGAAGAGACGCCTATCACTTGCCACATCTATAATGGAGAAGCCCCCGGACTTGCTGGAACACAGTGATGCATCCTGGGATAGCTGAAGAGTGAAGCCATCAGCCACAGGTGATTCTGTATCAAAGGGAGGCTTTGGTCTCGGGGAGGACGGAGCAGCACAGTCCTGGGGAGGGCTGAGGTTGTGGTCAGTGTGTAACACCGGTTTGGTTTTTGAACTCAAACATAAGACAGACTTCAGATCATGTTCAGGCAAAATGTTTGGTTCCTGTCCCAACTGGTGCTTGTTGTGGTGATCAAATGTAAACGTTAGCTGTGCTTTGTGAGGAACAGCTTCTGATGAATGACTACTTAGTCCGGGGTGAGATTTAGGACATTTTGGGGCTGCTGGTTGCTGTGGTGGGACAGCTGAGGGAGTCGACTGGTTAAGAGGCTGAGCAGTCAGAGGTTTTTGAAGAGGTAAGAGGGTCTGTTTTACTCTCGGTGTGACAGGTGGTGTTTCCTGGGTGGCAGGAAGAAGGTCAGTAGCAGGGCCTGGTCTCTCTGTGACATTCTCAGTGTCGTGGTTTGAGCATTGTACCAGTTGAGAATCATTCTCAGCAGCAGCAGATTGCACATTCAGCTTTCCCCTTTGTCTGCCCATTTGCATTGAGGGATGAGGTAGATCTGGAGCTTCCACTGCATTTGCAGGGTTTTTGACTGTCTGAGTGACCTTGTGGCCACTTGCAGTGTTTTGTGAGGGCTGGTCAGACATACTAGGCCAGCGGTCAAAGATCTCTTGTAAACCAGGGCTGCAATGAAAAGTATTTTCAGAGTCCTTATCTGACAATAAAACATTCAGTTTCTCTTCTTTCTTATTCTCTTGTTTGTTTTCCTTCTCTACCCGCTTTAAACTTTCACCCTCTTTAATTGTCCCTCTCTGTCCTCCATCTGGTTTACTCTGTGAATTTGGCAGATGTTGCTCAGACAGAACACAGTCTGCATTGGGTTGCTGAGCTTGATCATCACATGGTTCTTGCTCTTTTTTACTTCTCTCTGTGTGTCTGAGCAAGCTCTGCCTCTCCAGAAAATGTTCACCCACCAAAAGCGAGTCACCCCACTCTGACAAATTGAAGGACGATTCACCCCATTGGATTGCCTCCTGCTTTTCAGCCTCCTGGTTGGCGAGAAGATTGCCTAGCCGTCGCTCCTGGGTTGATGAAAGAGGCAACTTGTCTTGGACGTCCTGGCCATTAGATTCCTCTTCACCTGACTGGTCAAGTATCTGGTGTGGACTCAGATCTGCCAAAAGAGAGCTGTCAAACAGACTGTCAAACAGGAAACTACTGCTCCTGTTTGCACTCTCCGAGGTAACCTGATTGGCATCGGGGGGTCCGTTATCATCACTGTGACCTTCATTTTTATCTTTACCCATGCTACCATCACCAGCGGGACCTAGAGAAATCTGTGAAAACAACAGCATTTTCTTATTACAAAAGTAGAACATCTGATTGCACTGAATTTCATGTTTAAAATCGTTGTATAAATGATGCTGATCAGTCACCTGGTGGCTGGTGTTAAGGAAGAACTCCATTTGGCTATCTGTGAAAGAAATATTAAATCTAGGACATGCATTGTCAAGAGCTTCAGACCCACTTCTTCCCTCATCTGTGTCAATCTCCATCTCTGTGGCTGTTTCTACCTTTTCCTCCTCTTTTATCGTTTCAGTTTCTACCAACCGATTCCTATCTCTACCATTCCCATCTCTGTGTTGGTATGTCTGTTGACCAATGATTCTTTCTGTTTGAGTGTCCAATTCAAAGCTGTCACCGAAACTCTCTTCTCCTTTTTGAGCTACTCCTTTAGCTTCCTCGTCTCTCTCTTCTCCTGCAAACAGCTCAGGAGAGGAGAACTTATCTCCCTCTCTGCCCTCGACTCTTCTTCTCTTGGCTTCAGGAAAAAATAAAGGAACTGAGGCAGGAGAAGCAGGTAGAGGAGAATTTAAGTCTGCGTTACTAGGAGCAGAAACTGTATGAGGAATTTGCAGCACAGGTTCAGGAACTTGAACACTGGCTGGGATCTTGGCTAGAGGTGCTGAGTTGTTGACCGAGGCCAGGCAGGAGGCCTCTGTATTATCTTGTAGGCTTTTGTCATTTTGTATGGAGTGAAGGACTTTGCTCAGGGCTCTCGAGTGCTTCAGTCTATCTGGCTGCAGAGGAGAGGAAGCAAGGCCTGTGGTACCATCTCCTGTTGATGCCTTTGTGGAAACACTTGTTTGTTGTTCTACCCGGGATACTGGGGCTCTAAAGCGAGGACATGGCACTGGTGAAGGTAAAGGCTGAGCATGTGACAGCAGTTGAGGAAGACTGGAGACAATGTCAGACAATTCCTGTGTTAGGCTTTTTTTAGCAATTGGCCGTTTTTCTTGCTGACCCCATGGTCGGACTGAGTCTGCATCTTCATTTTTCTCACTGTCTTTCTCATTTGGCTTTTTGCACTCTTCCCTTTCTTCTTCTGACCTTGTATGCTCTTGTCTTATTCCATCTGTGTCATTTGTCATATATAATTTTGTATTTTCCAGTTCTATCTTAGTTACTTTGCCTGTGTCCACTGGTGCTTCACTGCTTGTTTGTCTAGTTTCTGCCTCTGTCCTGCCTTCCTTTTTGTGCTCCTCCAGTTCTCTGCTTGCTTCCATCTCTAATGGTTTGGACTTCCCTTGCTCTCTCCTGACTTCTTCTTTTGGCATAGGGATTTTCTGTTGTGTCATTCTTTTCTCTCGTTTAACTTCTTCTTCAGTGACCTCTCTATGCCTGCCAGTATCACTGCTCTCACTTTTCTTGAGCCTGTCTCCAACTTTACTGTTGCTGGCCTTTGCTTCTTTTGAGCTGACACATGAGCCAGATGAGCTGTCAGAGTCGCTCCTGTGGTGGCTGTCAGGGCTGTTGACTGTAGGCGCTCCAGGCGGAAGTGCTGTTGGGTCCCACTGAACCCCTAGCTGCGCCAGGTCTTCCTGAAGGAGCAACCTTGCCTCCGACACAATCTCAGTGGCTGCTTCCTGCTCTGTCAGTGCTCGTCCGCCGGTCACCCAGACGCAGCGGATGCCCCGTCTCTCAGCTGCCTCCATCTCACTCTCATCCACTGCACGTTTAGAGCTAGGGAAGACACACAGTCAAATATATGCTTCAAATCTGGGGTCATGTTTCAGGGAGATTATGATATAATTGTACATACTATATCAAAGCTTGGTTTTTCATTGTCTGGATCCAACCTTTTGACTTTTTCAAAATAATGGTGCATGTTTATAGTAGCAGTGTAGATGGTATTTATATAGATATTTGAGATTTTTATATACTTGCCATACTTTATGTAGTAATGTCTCACAAACATACACATGCCTACCTCTTAAATGGGACTGCATTCCTCAAGGCTTTCTCCACATCAGCTACATTAGCCCTGGCTAGTTCCGCGACAGTACAGAGCCCTTGTGCGTAAAGTGCTCTTGCTCGTGTTGCATTCAAGAGGGAAACCCGGACCAGATCGACCAGCTCCCTTTGGACACCAAAGCTTAACCTGGTCTGGTACTGGGACAACAGCAGCTCCATGTTGTGCCAGCCCAGGCGCTTGCAAAACACTGTTACCATACCTGAGGAATGGCAGAAAGTGGAAGTGGCAGAAAGTGGCTTTTTGCATCAAATTCCTATAATTGATCATGCTACACCCCCCCCAAAAAGGTATATTCTACAAAGTAACATGCCCTTTGTTGTACCTGCATACGTAGAAGCAGATTGCTGAAGAGACTGTAACTGCCCACGATTGCAGTTGTATTTGGATGCAACCGTTCCCAAAGGCACCTCATTAACCAGATCCTGTAGTACAAGGGTGGTGAAAAACCTGTGAAGTGATAGCAAAAAGAAGCTAACAAAAAGGCTTCTAAGGTAAGAAAGTCCTAAATGTTTAAAATATTTCTAAAACTTTGTTGTTTGAGTCTATGGAGATAAAATTTTGAGTAGTGTGTCTTAGCATCTTAGTCCATACTATAACATATAGTACATACAGAATGTGTAGTAGTAAAAGTATGTGCTTTACCGTTTATGAACTGCCATCTGCCTATGCTGCTTTTCTGTCTTGGCAACAATTTTGCCCCTGACAGACCGTGCGAGAAAACCTTCCTGAACACCCACTAGCTCTGCTACTCTCTTCATTGATGACGAGAGCTGTTCCCACAGACAGAAGAACTGATACCAATCTATGGTAGTCCACTCTGCATACAACGGGGTAATCTGAGGAAGATTTGAACATATAATTTTATATAATTACAGTTGTGAGGACTGATTTGTATTATATGTGTCTGAGGAGTGGACACTTTTGGTCAAAAGTACGTTAAGCAAGTTAAAATGCAAGATATGTGTACCAGATAGAGAATGTGCAAGTCATTTTCCAGCACGAAGCCCTTCATGGCCCTCTGGAGATCTGCAAATATCCCCAGAGCCTCTGGCGGAGACAGGGAAGAGGACAGGGTGGCAGCCCCAAGTTGCGTCGGACAATATCGCTCCTCTGGATATACCAAGACATACAGTAATTTTAATCTCAAGGGTGAGAAACGCTGCTTTTTAATGCTTTTTTTTTTTTATATATATGAAAGTGGTGTATGGGGTATAACTAAATAATAAAGAATAATGAGCATGTTATTTTCTTTTCCTATAAGAAATGTCAATTACTGAAGGTCTCCTTCATCATGTAGTAGTGATATGAAAAATGGAGGGGGAAAAAAATAGATATGGAATATAAGACAGCTCTGTGGCAGTACCTTGTCCATCCTTCTGGATACTAATAAATTCATTCTCCATCAGCCATTCGACACAGGTCTCAATAGCTCCTTTATCGTGCTCTTCATTTGATTTGTTTTTGCCGTCAGATTTCATGCTGGCAGCCAGCAAAGAGCACGAAGCATATAACCTCACATCCTGTGGAGTGCTTGCTACACCACCGACAATGATCTGCAAGTTAGGTTGATTTAAATAAGGGACACAGAACAATTATAGAGTTCATTGGCAGGGACTTGTTTGGTCAGTCTAATCTTACTGTACATCAATGGCTTTCAGTGAATGAAGCAACTACTGTCTAACTAGATTTTATCATAATCTATTCACAGCTAGTCATTCTAAAGGTGCCAAGTTAATTTAAATATCAATCATACCTCTAGAATGGCTCGGAGCATGCTAGTGGTGACACCTTCCCCTTCCCTTCTCACAAGGCAGCTGCTGATTGGTTTAAGAGCACCCTTAAGAAGAGTAATGCCTTTCTGACGCTCTGCCTCTTTACATACCAGCACACTTTCACCTGAAAGAGGACAAACTAAGCAAGATGAGACCAAAGGAGAGCTTTTTTGATTGACATGGGCTAAATAAGTCTTAAATTGCTGAACATGTTTTTTTTTAATTTCCCAGCAGGTCTGACAACACTGAACAAATGATAATCAATTTCATTCTGTTGTTTTCTTTGCTTGCCAAACCTGTAGTGTCTACTCCTTTTCTCCCTGCTCGCCCAACCATCTGTTTGTATGTGAGAGGGTCCAACAAGTGTCCATTGAATGTAGGAGTTCGAATGATGACCCTGCGAGCTGGGAGATTAACCCCTGAGGAAAGGGTAGAGGTGGCAGCCAGGACTCTGACCATGCCATGACGAAAAGCTCCCTCCAGCACGTCACGTTCATCAAATGTGAGACCTACAGAAAAGGTATGAATCATAGACAATCATTAGCTTGGTTATCTCACCATTCAGCCCACAGTTTGCTGTGGTTAAGCAGTTGCGCATTTGTTTTCACCTGCGTGGTGGAAGGCCACCCCCCATGGCACAGTCCTCTGGAGAATGGGGTCTAGGCCAGCCGGAGTTCGCTTCAGTTGGGCTATAACATCCACTAGTCCCTCCTGATCCAGACACACTGGTTGGATGGCCATGCTGCCTTCACAGTCTGAAAAACAGACAACACAACTTAGGAGATAATTCTTTATACATATCATGCAAATAATACATATATATTTTACTACAAACAAATGTATTATTACACACTGCCACACAAAAACAAGAATGTCTTACTTCAGCTCACTCTGAATTAAAATATGCACTGATGTAATATAATTTTACTTAAATTTCACAGACCAGTATGTGTGAGGTTATAGAATTCTCTGGCGATGCTGTCTACCAATTTCTCACACCAATTCTTCGAGGGGCAGAAAAGCAGCACAGAGTGACCCTCTCTTACTGTCTCATAACACAGGCTCACTATGTGGTCATCATCCCCCTTTAAGCAGAAAAGCACATCATTATATTACCGGTCATAAGAAACCGTGGCTCAGTCATGATAACACACACACACACACACCAAACAATCTTTGGACTTTTCTTAATCTCGGGTACCTTAATGTGGAGTGCAGGAGTGAACTGCCGGACCACAGAGAGGCTTTTGTCATAGATGTTGCAGCCCACTTTGAGATGTTCCTGCAGGGGTACAGGTCTGTAATCTGTCTGGTAAAGCTCTGCACCCAACCAGGTAGCCAGCAGGGAAAGATTAGGCAAGGTGGCGCTCATACCTACGATTTGTACACCCTCAGAAAGAGACCTGTAGAAAGACTTATCAACACATGTGGCACATGGACAGGGTTTTTAAACACTGGATATAAATATGACAGATGAACGGACCCTGTGGTGTTCTGCTTCTGTGCTATGTAGCGGATTTTGGTTAAGAGCAGCTCCAGCAGGTATCCTCTTCCAGAGTCTCCAACCATATGTAACTCATCCACCACCACCATACCTAGTAGCACAGAAATAACACATGCTTTCAAATTATTGCTCTGTATTAATTAAAGATATTATTTTCAAGAGATTAACTGATAAGATTTTTTTTCAAATAAATAGTATTTTTAGTTTAAAAGTGAGAAAATAATGAAAAATACAAACCACAATATCCAAGAATTTAATTTACAGTGTTATAATAATAATGACTGGTGAAAAGCAGCTGTGGATTAATTTTCTGTCAATAAACCAATTACAAGCTCCAGCTCCACACACAGTTATCATGAATGAATTACCTAGCAGACTCATACTGTCTTCTTCAATGAGTCTGTTTACCAGAGAGTTGGCTTTTTCTATGGTACAAACGGCCACATCCAGTGCTGTGAATCCTCCAGCAGCTGAAGTGCTGCCCATATATCCCTCCACGCGAACTCCTGCCTCTTCAAACACAGTCTACAGGTGCAGAGATGAAAGTCTGTTAGATGACAAAAGGCACACGCAGATGGGCAACACAAACAACATGCTACATGCATGTAGCTCCGTCTGCCTCTTCCTCACCTGAAGGTAGTGCATCTTCTCTTTTGCCACAGAGACAAATGGCAAAATGAAGAGGGCCTTTCGTTTGGTCTCCAACACACGCTTCAACATCAGCAACTCTGACACCAGAGTTTTTCCAGCACTAGTGGGGGCTGATAATGGAGGATTAAAGAGTTAAAAAATTAGCTAACGATGACTGTCTCTTTGAATCACTTTCTTATGACATTCATTTTCTTACCAGAGTACACAAGGTTACCTCCCCGCAGCACCTGTCCAACAGTGAGGCACTGAGCCTGCCACTCAAACATGTGAGTCACCCCATGTTTCTGGTAGCGCTCTAGGACAGGTTTTGGCAAACCCCAGCTGGATAATAGCAGCTTCTCAGCTTGATCCGCAGGAGCACACAAAGCAGCGCCTACAGTATAGCACACATACCATACTCCTGTTACACAGCGTTTGTTCAAACTGGAGCCAGTCTGGCAATTTAAGACATAAACACACTTACTGTGTTGTCCATTTATTTCAGATAGATAAAGTTTCCATTTTGCCCCTCAGTCTACATTCAGTAACCCATAACAGAAAACATGTTTTTTAGAAATGATTGCAAATCTATTAAAAAATTAAAACCTCTCATTTACAGAAGTATTCAGGACCTTATTTTGTAGGAACCCCTTTGGCAGCAATTACAGCTTCAAGTCTCCTTGAGTAAGTCTCTACAGCCCTTGCACACCTGGATTTACCTCATTGGCAGATCCTTTCAAATGAAATGTGAAGTGTCTGGTCTGCCATCTTCATGAACTGGCATCGCCACAGATGTTCTATGGGTTTCTATAGGGTCTTAGGGTGAGCCACTCAGGAACAGCCAGAGACTTGTCCCAAATTCAGTGTAGTGTTGTTTTGGCTTACCCTTTTTGCATACCCAAATCTCCAAAACACTTAAAAAAAATCTATAACAGCTCAGGAAGAAAAAAGAAAATTGGAAAAAAAAGACTTTTGGAAATTTGGGTATAGGGATCGCTGGTTTTTTTTTTTTTTACTTTGAATGTGGACTTTTGCTATATGCACCTCAGACCCACCTTTCCTTCACATTTGATCTGTAGTCATACAGTCATCCCCTAACTCTGACCAATATCCCAGTCCTTGCTGCTTGCTATGAAGCACCACCACTACATGATCCTTTAGCTAAAAAGTTTAGCAAAAGCATGTTTTCATTTTTAATGGGAAAAAATGGCACTTCTACCAATTCAAATAAAATCTACAACAGAATGAGGTGGGCAAAGATTAAAGGGCTGTTAAATCAGTAACACTGAAATTATAACAAAGGAATAAAATGTCAGCCAAGAAGAAGGCTCTATGGCTGCATTTAAAAGTCCTCACCTGGCTGAGGTAAAGTGTCACTGAGAGTACTGAGATCTAATCCACTGGGGACAGTCAGCACAGAGGCAGACCGATTCTGTAACGAATGCTGCAGTTTGGCCCTCTTCATGGCGGCTGCCAGATGTGTGGGGCTGAACAAAATGTAGTCCCTGGATACGTCAAGAGGTGGATCAGCACTCTTTCTTAACCCACTTTCCTCTTTGCTGACAGGAGGACTCTTTCTTTTGGACGTACACCTCTGCCTAATAAAAGACAAAAAGTAAGGGTAATATTTCATAACTGAAGGGTAGAAAAGAAAAGGCAAACTGGACAATAACAGTAAAGTTCATACTTATCGGAGGTGCATTCACGCTGGCTGGTTTTTATTTCTTGATTTGGAACCACATTGTCAGCTTTCTCCGAGTCCTCACCAAATAGCAGCTTCAGAACAACGTCTTTGTGGTCCCCCGTCAGTACTCGTCTCTTACAATCACCAGTACGCCCGTATATTCTCTCATGGGGGGCTCTGTGTGGTCCCTGACCTGTGTGTTGAAGGGATTTGTTACTCTCCCTCTTATTGTCTGCAACTGGACCAAAATACCGTGCAAGGGAAAGGGCAGCTGACGATGCTGTCTCTTCCTGCGCATCTCTGTTTACTGGGCAAGCATTGTTGGCTGCAGGCTTTACAGTGTCGGCAGCATCCAGCACCTGCAGCACCTCTTCATCAAGAGCTAATGTGGATTCTCCCAGCACTGCTCCTCCAACCTAAGACACATATTAATGCACATCATTGAGACCTACGTTGTGTCGATGTGAGAGGGATTCAAAGGAGAATTGGAGAAAAACACTCAAGCTGCCACACTTACCATAAGGCTGTCTCTGCTGATGTTTTCTGACCTGTCTGTTTTGTCTGTCAGACAACGGGTTTTCTGCAGCAACTGTTTGTCTCCTTCTGCTGACTCCTCGAGAGCTTGGAGGCTGTGCTCACAAAATATATGTTGCCAGGTAAGACTGATGTTCATAAACAGGAATGTCATGAAAGAAAATGTCTAAGAAATAGCTGGAATCAGTAAGTTATTATTCTAAACCAGCCAACATTACAGCTAAAGTGCAACTGTCACTTGAACTTACCTTTTTGTCTTCTTGATCTGGTGCTGCCCCAAGTAGCTTTTCTTCTTCACAGAAGGACCTGAAATGCTCATAATGAACACGCTGTAACGTTGTATTGTGTAGATGGATGTTCACTGACATGACCTCCGTTTATAAACAGTGTGAATGTCAAGGTAAGCTAAGTTAAAACAACACAAACAAAGTTATTTAGGCTGCGAAGTATAAACATGTCTTTTCTGCTGAGCTGCTCTGAAATCAAAAAGTCCGCCGCAGCGCTGCCCCGGTGTTTCATTAAAAACAGCTCGACGGAACAAATGCTTGAATACAGAGGTTCCCACGAAAATATCCACTTATTACTGACGTTACTGCTGCAGTATTTGATAGATGTGTATCGATAAGTACTTTCTGAACTGTCTAAAGTGAACTGATAAATGCAGTATTTGATAAAGGAGTATGAATAAGTACTTTCTGAACTGTCTAAAGTGAACTGATAAATGCAGTATTTTATACAGGAGTATGGATAAGTACTTTCTGAACTGTCTAAAATGAATTGATAAAGCAGTTTCTCTAGCACTTATTGATAACTTGTGTTAAAAGTAAAGTGAATGGATGTGGGCGGGGCCTGTCTCGGGCCGAGGGCGTGCGCGCGGCTGGTGGGCGCGCCAGCTGCGACGTTGCGGAGGCTTCAAGATGGCGGAAGCCCTGACAACTGAGGAGCAGCTGGTAAGGGTCTCATGACGGTTTATTTTCCTCATCTTTCCAACGTGTTCATTATGTTTACACATCAGGTTCACTTTCTTCTTTAGTCGGCGTTTTTTTGTTCATATTTTTTCTCACAATGGTTGTTCCGGGGAACGACGCGGTCTAGTAAACAGCCCCGGCCCGTCGGCTCCTCCTGGGTCGACTGACTCTGGTGTGACTGACAGCATGATGGCGTTAGCTAGTAGCTAGAAATCAACCGGCTGTGTATCTGCATACTTACTCCCTCCATCTTAACGTGTGCCGCACAGATATGTTCATATTGCTCATGTTACCTGGTCATACTCAGTGACCTCTGGTTAGCCCCATATTTAAGACTGGTAGTCTATTTAAAACTATCGTTAGCCGTCTCGCTACCACATGTAACCTAGCCGCTAGCTAATGCTGTTAGCTATTGTTGACTTGCAGGGAATTTCCTCGACAGCTTTCTTACCAGGCGTTTTTAAAAGCGTACATTGGACTCGGTGCGAATGGTTAAAATAACCAGATAAAGATTGGGGTAATTGTCAGCTGTCATAATGTACCGTGACACAGAAAGGACAGACCAGGATCATTAGTGTTTGCTATGGACCAACTAGAAAGCAAAGTAGATTTACGGTCAAGAATTCACAGAAGTGGTCCCCCACTTCCTAGCACTGTTGTTGCCATCACTTTCTACCGCAGGGGCTGGGCCTGACATCGATGGCAAACCTCAAATGCGATTAAAGTGACAGCCGACATTTTTATGAACTTGTCTTATCTTTATTGGGCATTGACAAGGTTATCTGATCAGACTGCATAGTTAAATGACACGCGTGTACCGGCCACACAGAACTATCAGTTGTTTCTTGAGAGATGGTATTATTTTCCCAGATTATATGTCGCCAGCCTGTTGTACAAAAACGTGTGTAGGATCAGCTGGCTGCTTGTCGTCCCGCCTTGTCTTGTGTGATCCCATCAAGGTTCGAAATCGAGCTGGTGCTGATGTTCAGCTTCTGGTCGTAACATCGAGTAAACTATGTGTTAATGTAACAGACTGTGTTTTAAAGGTTCCTTCCCTGACTTTCTCTTTAGTGCCCAAATGGTCCCTCGGATTACTGCTGCTCATTTGCACACGTTTATTTAGGGTGCCATAATAAAACTTGCAAATCACATTATTAAGTATCCACATTTACTGAATGACAGAAATTATAATACAAATAACTGAATAATGAAGTGGCATTTGAGCCACTGAGCTAGGGGGAGTTCATCTTTTGATTTAGGCTCCTGTGTTTTTTTCCTGTGTTTTTTTTTCTCTGTCTGATTGTGTTAATTGTTAGGGTTATCATCCTAATGAGAAAATTTATCATCTGAATTTGTTTTTTCCTTTTTGTCCTGTTAAAGTGTTGGGTCAGGTTTTGTATAAATTTGATAAGTTGATTTGTCTCCTCTTGCTGTTTTCAGGACAGCTGCAGCTTACTTGGATCAAAACAAATTGTCTCTTAGCACAAGTGCTTATGAACTGAAGCTTCCAAGGGCACATCCTGCCCATAGCTTCTGTATCAGTTGTTGTAACTGCAGCAGGGAAAGAACTACAAAACTGAGGGCGCTGACAGATTTGTATGTCTTCCTTGACCTGTCATCCCCATTGTCTGTCTTTGTTTCCTGTTGCTCTACTCCCTAAATTCAAAACTTTTGGTTTGTTTCTACAAGTCTCCCCTCCTCCGGTTTTTCCCCTTTCTGTCAAAATATCCGTTTTCCAGCTTTGATCTCTCTTCACGCACAAACACCTCACATTTTTTTCTTCCATGTCCTCTGCCATGTCTGTCCAGGCTGTGGAGGAGTTCCTGAGTGAGGTGCATAGCAGAGAGCAGCCTCACAGTGCTGGACTCGTCTCCCAACCTACAGCTGTAAAGTTTCTTATGGCCCGCAAGTTTGATGTCTCCAGAGCCATTGACCTCTTTCAAGCATACAAGGTAGAGTAGTGTTTAGATAGGTCTCACAGGTGAGATTAGTATTTTACTATTATCAACATGATAACAGAAATATTTTAGGACCAAAAATATTAATAAAATAAATAAATTGCAGTTGTTTTTTTTATGTGCACAGTGTACATGTAAATTACTATTTTGTTTTTTATCAGAAGCTGTTTTTATATGTAAAAGGAATAAGACAAAACTAAGTATTTGCTTAAGTGTTGTTAGGGTTCTGTTTTCCAAATAAGTAACAGCTAGTTCTATAGTATATAAGGAGATTACAATGTAATTTACAATTAGAAAAAAATTGTATATTCAAAATATAGTCATTTATTAATTGTATTTGACAGCTACATAGTGTAAGATATGATAAGACTGTTGTAAGGTTTTTCATATCTGACTGAAAACCCCTCATGATGCAAACTGATCTGCACTGTAGCAGAAAACATGCTTGCAAGTCATAACTATGTCCTGTTGTAACAGGTCACAACTTGTTATTCAGTTCTGAATTACAATGCTCTTGATGCAAGTTCAATCACAGCATGAGAAAGTTCATTCACTGAGAACTAGGTGCCAATCCGTACAGTTAGTGGACATAGTATCATGATCGTCCATGCATTCTAATGAAAACCAATTCAACAAACACCATATATGTGTAATATTTGTTATAAATCTTTGCTGAGATTGCACTAGTTCCTAGGATTTTTGTGGCTGTAGTTTTGCTCTGTATATATATATATAGGAGGAAAAAATAACAAAGGTATAATGTGGGGAAAAAACTGAAGGATTGACTGACACTAGTTCTAAAAACACACAAAAAATGAATTGATCTTTTTTTAACGCACACAGTAACAATAATGACTGAATCAGTGTTTGTCTGGTGCGGTGAAACATTTGCATGTAGGCTTAGTTCCAAGGTGATGACTTTCTTCTTTCTCCCCGATTTTTATCTTTATGCGTGGAACCTAGAACACAAGACTCAAAGAGGGTATCATTAATATTAACCCTGACGAGGAGCCCTTACGCTCTGAGCTGCTGAGTGGCAAATTTACAGTCCTGGTGAGTAATCAAGTCATTATTAGCCACTTAAGACAAAGGAACTTGAGTTAATCATTTTGAAGTTAGAGCTCTGTGTTTTGGCTTTCTATTCTTCAATGTGTGTGTATATATGATGCCAGTTTATATTGATTGGTGTGTTTACAATCAGAATTTAAAACACTCTCTCACAAATAACACATCATGGGAGCAGATTCACTGGGCATTCTTGTATATGATGGCCTCTTTATGTTCTTGCCAGCCTGGCCGTGATGCGAAGGGTGCCGCTTTGGCGCTCTTCACTGCTCGTCTCCATCGACCAGACGCCACCACCCATAAAGCTGTGCTTCAGGCCATCATCTATCAGCTGGACAAAGCCATAGAGAGGTGATACCCTAACTTTACGCATTTGTATAAACAACTTTGTCCCCTCTTCCATTTACACTTCACTGTTCCGGTACACGTATGTATTCCGGTCTTACGTTTATTTCCTTTTTTGTTTGTTTCTTTTTTTTTTTTTTCTTCTTTTGAGAGAGAGAGATTTTCCCTTAGGTGGTATTTTAGAAAATTGTATGTGTTTCCTATGGAAATCTTATTTCGATCCTCCCCTGTTTTCAATTAAGACACTCATCTCCGTTTCTCCCCAGTATACAAACTCAAAGAGACGGACTCATATTTATCTACGACATGACCAACTCCAGCTATGGTAATTTTGACTATGAGCTCTGTGTCAAGATCCTCAATTTGCTTAAGGTAAATACAATTAACTCTGTTGCTTTCTTATTTGCCTGCTTTTTAGTTTTTGGTTTTAAAACTTATTCTATGCAATTTAAAGCCTTTACATCGTTTTGTCTGCCCGATGCTTGTGTTCTCCAGGGGGCTTTTCCAGCTCGTCTAAAATGTGTCTTCATTGTGTCATCACCTCTTTGGTTTCGAGCACCTTTTGCGGTTCTCCGCCTCTTTGTGCGTGAGAAGTTGAGAGAAAGGGTATGCGTGTCTGTGTTTATCAAGAACTTGCTTCATATCATGTAAGATGGTGGCTGTTATTTGAAATGTTTATTCTGCAATCACCAGGTGTGCACAGTGAAAGCTCATGAGTTGGCCATTCACATCCCAGTCTCCTCCCTACCAGAACACTTGGGTGGAACATCCCAGTATAGCCACGTGGCTTGGATCCAGTCCTGTGTTAACATTCACACGAATACTCTTCAGGGTGACACACAAGAATATGACACACATGACTGTGTGGGAAGCCTGCTTCGCTCCTACAGCTTGGAGTGTAGCAATACAACTGCAGATGCTACACTGTCACAGGCGCATATAAATACTCAGTTAGGTTCTGAGCTACCGGTGGCTAACTCTAACTGTTACGATGACAGCAATGCAAACCCACACAACCACTGCGGTGTAGTGGACGGCAGGACTCGAGGCCTGGGCCAATACCAGCAGAGCCCGCATTCTGCTGCAAACAGGGTGCAGGGGAACCACCAACACTGGAATGGCTCAGCAGTGAGCGGAGCCAACACTGTTAGTGGCTCTAGCCCAAATGCTAATATGAATGGCCGTGGCCGCCAAGTTCCCCCCCAGTCAGAAACACCTCCAGACACACCACTTTCCCAGAAAGGTGATGGGGATGTGGTGGATGGCAAGGCTAAAGACTCTGCCTGGAGATCTCAGAACGAGGGTATAAAAGAGGAGGGTGAGGAAGAGGAGGGCGTGCCTCCATTGCCCCAAAAATCTTTGCCTCGTCCACCCCATCAGCCTCTCTCTCAGTCCCCACCCCTGTCCTCTTCGTGGGGTCCTGACGATGAGGACCACTGCATGGAGGTGTCTATCCACATGCCAGAGGAGGGAGGCATGACGGTGCATGAGCTGGTGGAGTATGTGAAGAGAAAGAAGAAAAAGGGGATCTATCAGGAGTACGAGGAGATCCGCAAAGAGCCCCCAGCAGGCACCTTTGACTACTCCAAGTAAGATTATATTCTGTCTAACGTGATTCCTCTTTTAAACGTGTACTTCTGGCTTTCTTTTGATCTGTCTTTATATTTTTATCACATCACATTGAACTAAATTCCTGCCTTTACAGGAAGCTGTCCAATCAGATAAAGAACAGGTACAGTGATGTCCTCTGCCTGGACCAGTCACGAGTGCGACTCTGCCAGCACTCTGACGATGAGGACGAGGTACTGATTAAACATCATTTCTTGTCCAGTTCTACTGATACCTTTATTTATTTAATATTTGCAACATCACATTTGTTTCTTAATGGCTTTATAAATTAAAGATTGATTTTAGAAATTTTTACAATGACAATGCTGCCAACATTAATCATGTTCAGGCCTCCGATTCATCTTCTTATGAGACAATGGTGGGCACCAAAGTGATTAGTAAAGGATTAGCTGTCGACATTGGGATTTACTCTGTGATATCTTCACTTGGTGCTTACTGACTGTATCTGATGTGTGATTGGAAAGTGGAATCCTGGAGTGTGATACACACACTTTGATATGTTTAAAATAAAAAGGCCTGCATTTTGGCAACCCTATTTTTGTAAGAGGAGTACAGTGATACACTAGCCAAAACTGAATGCCTTTTGAAGCAATAAAAAACGTGGCATGGCTTTAGAGCAAATGCTGGGATTGGCAGCTAAATGAGTCCCAGTAGGTGAAGAAATTGAAGACAGACTGTGGATTTTCAATGTATTGTAGATATTAATATTTTGGTGTGCCTGCAGCCTACATAGTTGACAATTTACAGTACTTCAAGTAAGTGAATGGAATGAATATGATTGAAAAGAAAAGTCAGAGCTGTAGTGATGCAAACAGAAAATGTGTGGATCCCGCTCTAATAATAGCAATGCTGACTGTTCTCGTGAACAGGAGGCACTGAGTCACCGATCTCATCCACCTCTGCTCTCTGTGTGTGTTTCTAGACATCTGATTACATTAATGCAAGTTTCATGGATGGGTACAAGAGGAGCAACGCCTACATAGCAACTCAGGGTCAGTAGCTGTTGAAATCAACTCTTCTCCTACTCTTTTATTATCTTTATAAAGCCCCACATGCAGTGTAGCTTTTTTCTGCTCCAGCCATTTTCAGTCCTCCTTAGACCTTAGCAGTGCTTGTCCAGTGCTTCCATGGCCTTATAATCTTTCGTGTTCCTCAGGTCCCTTGCCAAAAACTTTCAGTGATTTCTGGCGCATGGTGTGGGAACAGATGGTACTTATCATTGTCATGACCACCAGGTGAGGCTCCTTCACCTCTGATTTCTGAAGTGCATTATGTTTTAAGCCAGGAGGACACTGTATGGATTAAACTTGACTTAATCCATACAGTGTCTGCCTCAGTTCTGGTTATTAGAGGCAGACTCAGACATGTGAATAGAATACATGTGAATAAACATACAGGTTTAATAAAAATGCACAGTATCTGCCCAGGTTTGGAGATGCCCATATAGTGTTTGCATGTGTAAGTGAGGAACAAGCAAGACCATGATGGGCCAACGATGAAAATAAAATTGCTTTGTTTTTTTTCCTGTGCGTCTCAGGGTGGTGGAGCGTGGCCGTGTCAAATGCGGTCAGTACTGGCCTCTTGAGGAGGGCAGGACTGAACAGTACGGATATTTTTTGGTCAGGAACACACACATTCAGGTGTTCCAAGACTTCAAACTCTCACATCTTGAGCTGTACAACACACAGGTAAGTGGCACTGCAGTAGAAATGAACTAAGTCTCTTAATTTGAGATATTAAAATGGTCTTAAAAGTATCTAGTAAATACAACTTGAATGGACATTTATCAACTTATATTGATTACAGAATTGCTTTTTGTTAGTGGAATATCTCCAGTTTACCAGATATCATTTCATGTTATCTGACAAAATTCTTGGCACAAATTTTGGCCCAAAGGCATGTACATGCCTTTTCTTCTATGAACCTGACAGACATTTTTTTTTTTTTTCTTAGTCTGGAGAGAGACGGGAGGTGTGCCACTACCTCTATGTCAGCTGGCCAGACTTTGGGGTGCCCAAAAGTGCTTCTGCTATGTTGGACTTCCGTGAGCATGTTCTTCAAAGGAGGGAGGCTGCAGTTCAGAGCCTGGGATCCAGTTGGACGGGGCCTCCTGGGGGCCCCCCTGTGGTTGTGCACTGCAGTGCTGGCATTGGTCGCACAGGTAAATACCTCTATATATATGATATATATTGCCATGCATCAGGTTTAGATAGGGCTGTGCAATTAATCGAATTTTGATTTTGATTTCGGGTCTCAACGATCACAAAAACTGTGTGATCGAGAAAAAACGATTATTCCGTTTTTCAAGTTATTTTGACCTGCTTTCTTAATGACGCACATGCACACTTTCGCCCCTTCCGGAAGCCTGAACTCTCTCAGCCCAGATACTGTTGGCGAAAGATGGCAGAAAGAGAGCAGCCACAGAAGTCTTTAGTCAACAAAAGAGGTAGAAGCAATTCCATTGTTTGGATTTGAAGAAGCGGACGTGGATCAAAGACATATGGGCAAGATTTGCTACGCGGTGGTGTTTTAAGGAGAATTCATTTTGTTCTTTAAATGCAACATATTTCCAAAGTCAATGAGTAACCGTGTAAAATAATCGTGATTTCAGTAATGACCAAAATAATCGTGATTGTGAATTTTCCCATAATCGAGCAGCCCTAGGTTTAGATTCAATGGGCACTTTTTTTTTTTTTTTTTTTTTGATGCACTACTTCATCTTGTTATGTCCCTGTAAAACATTTTTTACTTGGTAAGCATGTCAGTAAGTAGTATGAAAATTTGAAGTGTGCATGTCTTCCTTTGATTTTCTCCCCTGTTTTTTGCCTAGGCACATTCTGTACACTGGACATCTGCCTGTCCCGACTGGAGGACATAGGCACAGTAGACATCCATCAGACCGTGCAACGGATGCGTACACAGAGGGCTTTCAGCATCCAGACCTGGGACCAGTACCACTTCTGCTACATGGCAGTCATCGAGTATGCCCAGCGTCACGGGAAGCTCAGCCCAGTGCAATGGTCTGACTCAGACCTAGAGAGTGACAGCGAGTAAGAGGTACATGGAGGGATTACTAAATGAATGAGATAGCCAACCCAATCCGAAGTCATAGGAACAAAAGAGCGAGGAATGGCGTTTCAGAGAAGAGGACAACAGTGACTGTTCTGCCATGGGAGAGAAGAGACAAGGGATGGATATCTTGTTTTAGCTCTTGATGTAATGGTGCAGACTCCCACAGTTGCTCTTCCTTCATGAGCCGGTAGATGGAGGAGGTCATTAGCTGGAGAAAAAAATACAGGGGAGTGGAGACTGTGCATTTTCATCAGTGATTGAGCAAGCTGTCCTGCCAATTTCCGAGCCCCTTTTTATTTAGCAAACTACAGGGGGACTCGGCCTGCCCCTGAACCTGTCTTGTTGACAAAAGTGTTGTACGAATTGTAGCATTTTTATATTGACTTGCACATGAGAAATGGCAAACTTGAACTCTACCCCTTGGATCCCTCCAAACCCCAGTCTTTGTTCCTATTTTGTACTTCTTGTTTCTTTTCAACCCACTTCACAGATCAATTGTGAAGGGTATGAAAATGTGAAACTTGAAAACATGTTTTTGCTTTGTGGGTTTTTCTTTAAAGGAAATGGTTCTACATGAGCAAATGGCCTGAAGTGGCTGTAGATCAGCATGTGAACCATGTAGTCCATTTCAGTTTTTCTTTATTTTCATGTCCTTTTTTTCTATGGTGCATTTTCTACGTGTGTTTCATATTTGTGCATATGTAGAATAACTTTTAAAAGCCAAAGTCCTCAACCTGAATGCTTGGATGTACTCCTTACTGAGATATTATAGACTGAAGCCCATGTATATTCTTGTAACATACGTTTATACATTATTGTGCATAATAACAGCCTCTGAAAGAAGAGCAAAAAAACCTTGTTTTATATAATTGACTTAACCTTGAGAAGAAATATCTATGTAGCGAGCCAGGCTATGACAAAATCTAGAAAAGAGTTATGGTATGAAAACTGATATCATATTGCAGAACTGTGTAATTTGTCAGGTTTAACATCATCTTTTACTGTCAGAGCGTTCTGATTGGACGATCTTAGGTAATTTGGCCTTAACTTGATTCACTGCCTCTTCATTCTCAGATCTAACCATACCTGAAACTGTAAACTCTTTTACTTTCTCTTTGGTTCTTTACCATATTTGAATCTTACTCCCTTGCTACCACAAATGTTGTGTTTGATTCTCGAGGCATACTCTGCCTCAGATAATTGTGCCTTCAGGTTTTCCTTAGCGTAACGTCTCGCTAGTATAGTAATAACACCCAAACTAGTGCACTTGCATAGTACATGCTAACTATGTATGACACAGGACACACACATTTTGCCTATAGTCCTGTACATAGTACACTACTAAGTACAGCAATGAAAGTAGTGAGTTATCTGGGACTAAGCTCTGGTTTAAGACTATTCTTTTATCATTTGACCTCAGGGGGTAATTCTAGTGTTTTTTGCCTAGTGTCAAAGATCTGTTTCTGGGTTTACCTCTGGTAAATTATCAGTTAAGGAAAAAAAAAAACTATATCAACTTTATTTTGTATTTTTTACTGTACTGTAACCTACTATATTTATGTCTTTGTAAAACTTCTACAATATTGAAATCAGTGAATGTTGGTACGATGCTACAAAGAAAAACAAACCAGTTATTGCATTTCATAAGCTGAACAAATCAGATGGGGGTGAAGTATATTTTTTGTTGTTCAAAATGAAATGTTAGTGGAA
This sequence comes from Mastacembelus armatus, assembly GCF_900324485.2. NCBI lineage: Eukaryota > Metazoa > Chordata > Actinopteri > Synbranchiformes > Mastacembelidae > Mastacembelus > Mastacembelus armatus. Next base: position 11,086,114 of record NC_046633.1, on the reverse strand, counting down.
AATATCACTTGCCATTGTATTTTCAGAACTGACTTGTATAAATGGTGATTGTTCAAGGACAATGCGGGGTGGGTGGTGGGGGGGGGGGGCGGGCTAACATTAATGTTTTTAGAGAGCTTATTGTTAAACTTCAGTAACAATGACATTAATGTCTTACTGTCTGGTACCCAATGCCAAGGACAAAGCAAAAAAAAAAAAAAAAGAAAGGTATCAAGAAAAGAAAATTGCAAAAAAGACGTGGCTGTCATCTCTGTTTACAAAAACCCAGCTTGGTGTCTATGAAGAAAAACTTTAAGGTTTATCAGCATGGAAAGAGAGCCTTGAATGTTTCCGGGGTAATGGTGTCCAAACAATTTAGTCAAGACACATTTTATTAGTGAATGTGGACCCTGCATCCCTAAATGCCAAAGGCCCAGGCTCATCCCTAAAAATTTTTCCTATCACACACCCTCAACAGCCTACTAGCATGGACCTGCCAGTGCAGCCTTGCATGCACAGACACAGAAAGACTCTGGAGCACCATAGGAACATTACTAAAGATTATGTATAGCTACAAAATGGGAATGTGTGTATGTAGAAGAGTCTTGGCCCCCATGCGGCTTTTGTTTTGAGGAACACAAGGCAATGTGCGTTTGTCATTGGTGTTCATTTAATGTTTCTGTGCTATAAGTTCTCGTGAGTGAATTATGGCCTTTTACATGCTGTCAGCCTGGCTCTCCCAATAAAGCGATGGTATTACTATCTAACTAAAGTGATGACATTTTGAATGGATACATTGGTGCATAGGTTAAAGGTGCAGCATTAACATGTACACTCTGTTTTATTTTCTGGGGAAATTAGACTTTTTTTTTTCGCATGAAAGATTCATGTAGTTTCATGGTCTCATTGACTGAGTTTTTTTTTTTTAACACAATGCATGCAGATCTACACACTCCAGTTGGACCTCTTTGGTTTGTTTTCAGCATGATGTGAAATTCTGAGCAAGGCTATTTCTGGCAAAGCCTTGAATCCAACATAAAAATATTATACCTCATGATATACAGTTGACCTCGTAAATTTAAATACCCTTGGCACAGTTTGAGAAATACTCTCTATTTTTCAAAGATATTAATGATCACACAGAAAACCTTACTTTATAAGGGAAGTGGTTAGATTGTATGTTTACTCATTGCAGTTGCCATAATTTTAAAAAAGCGGACACGTTTTCCATTTTAAAAAATCGCCTATATTTTTCAAATATGTAAGGTAGGTTATCATTTTGCATGTTATTTAATTAAACGCACCATTTAGATTTGAAGAGGCATTAACAAATGTCTTTGGTGGTGTTAGTTTCAGACTATTAGTCTTAATGTCCTATGGTACTGTATGAATTTTAAACCTGATTAAACCGAATTTTAGCTCCAAGCTCAGTTAATCTTAGAATATGGTCCAATTTCTGCCTGATCACCCACAGTTTGTTCATCAATGCAATTTTCTAAGTGGCTGCTGTCAAGCACTGAAACATTAATGAAATGTCTCCACCAATGAAAAGTTTTCACTTCTGCAAAACGGTAGAAAAGAACATAGTGCTAGTGTGCTGGGGCTATACTCGGTTACAACATGCAGAACACAGTAGACAGATGTGACTAAAATGCCCAAGTAGGAAATAGAAATCGTGTACTTGATTTTAATGACCCAGCAGCCTATTAGTTATAACAAGTCAAAGGTCATGTTTCTGTGGCTTTAGTTGTCTTCTAATCTGATTTTAACAGAGTAACAGTCTCTGTGAATCACCTGACAGCAGCAGTCTCAGTCAGCTGTGAGGGGATTTCTTCTGCCTGAATCTACTGATCTATTCAGTGACAAAGATGATTCAGTATAATCAGTTTAGCTGAAACTAATATCTGGACCACAGAATTCAGACTTTGTTGTGTCATCGTTCCTATTTTGTACATTCCCACTTTTTTTCTCCAGCGGGGGAGATACAGTGGGTGTGACCTTTTCAGGTTTTATAAACGATAATTTGTTGTACTGAGACTTTCTGTAGTGATATTATTTCCTTAGAATTTAACATGTTAAAACACCCTAAAAAGGAGAGTTGAGATGCCAAATAACAGTTCAATATTTTTTGTAACTTCTTGCAAAACAACAAAAACAGCTGACTACCAGAAGTTTTACACTTTTTTATTAAGAATAAATATTACAGTATAGCAGGTATTTCACCCAATGTGACCAGTCCAAGTTTAAACTGAGAATGAAACCAGTCTCTAGACATACAAAAATTCATTGAAAACTGTGTTGTCGTGAGATTAAAAAGGTTTGGTGTCAGATGAAACAGCAGTATTTACGTCAGAAGAAAGCAGCTGATTACCTGGTTGGTCTGTGTGAATATTAAACCATGCTCAACACAGTGAGGTACATTCCAAACAGAGATAGGTAATATTTTCACATTACTGTTTTGTTTTGTTTTGTTTTGTTTTGTTTTTTTTTTCCTCAAGCTGAGTTGTGACCTGAAGTGAATTTGACCCTCCTGAGGCAGCATCACCTGCGGATGTAGTTCTTTTGAAATAAGTGAGGGTACTTTTTCTGTGCGTGGGAGCAGGCTGCGCAGCAGACATTTCTGTAGTAAGGGTAAACGCAGAGTCGGGCTTGTACCACCACCATGCAGTTATGATACTGGTCGCTGCATAATGGATCTGGGTCAGAAAAGAGAAACAAGGTACAGACAAAAATTATCCCCAGAATCTACCAATGTTTCCACTCTAACACAATGTATTCTCACCAACATGTGACATAATCTTGCAGTTTTAATTTTCAGTTTTAAAGTTTACTTCCTCAGGCCCAAAGTCCAAATCTCATGTCCAAGTCTGAAAGCATCAACACTGTAGTCGTGCTGCATTTCTGAAGACATTTCTCTGCTCTGAGAGTAAAATTTGATCTATGTACTCAAACTCAAAATGTGTTTTTAATAAAATGAAAATAAGATGTGGATTGTACATGAAAATGTAAGTTTTCTGTGTTTCCAGTAATTTTTCAGTAATTATGTTAAAGTGAGAAAGATTTTCAGATGTGTGAGGAGGAATTTGCCGGTGTATGATTTCACACAGACTCAGAGCAAAATTGTTGTTTGGCAGGATAGTAAAAGGAACATTTCCAATGTTAGAGACTCTACAGCCTCACAATAGTAATGCATTAATTAAAGAATGCAGAGTCAGGTGGTGATAAACCAAAAATATGTTAAAGGTGATTAGTGATACACTTGTAAATCCATGTTAACATACTTAAAAGCTGTTTTGATGTACGGAGCTGCTTTCTCCTTTTTGTTTTCTTACAGCCCCTCAATCCCTCCTTGTTGAGACAATACGCCCCAGATGAACAGCATCCGAGAGAAATCTCACTCCAACCTCTGACGCCGGGGTCAACTACACCCTATAGTGTGCAGTGCCTCTGGTGTAACGCTGCTAGAGAAACTTACTTATCTCAGCTACACAAGGTTGTGTGTTGCATTCTTCTCGGCTCTCTGGGGTCAAACTAGGGTCGCAGCGGTGACTTGGCGTAATGTCGGCAAGACAGCGCACCTCTCTCACGCGGTAACCACCGTTACAGGAACGAGAACACTGAGTAGGAGTGAGCAGAGGCAGAAAGTCACCCTGGTACAAGGATGATGAAGCGAGTTTCATATGTGACACTCAAAGCAACGAAAACTTTACACTCTGAAATCTAAACATCACCATGTCTTTCAAATTCAGTGTCCTGGTTACTCCTGACAATCCACAGACCATATCGAGTATAGATGACAGTGAACCTGCTTTTTAGCTTTACTCACAGTGGATGGAGTTTTGTCTGTTGTCACAGGGTTGGCTTTGTTGATTGTTGATTGTGTCAGTAGTTTTTTTACCTACTGAGTTTTTATGTCTATCTTCATGACAAGTGAGTAAAAGTCTATCCATTATGATTTTGTTAAAACCTCTGGAAAAGCTAATAAATCCCTTCTGTTGGACATGACTATTCCCAAAGCCAACAATGAGCACTGCTGAGGTTATAAATTTGAATGTTTCAGTCATTTTCAATGCTCTTCTCTGTACACTGGGGTGGCAGCAGAATTTTTAGAGACAGTACATGAAACCACAACTTTCTGCTTGGCTATATCCCACTATGAATAAATAAAAAATATATTATTATTTTTGGGTTTTGGATGAACTGACACTTTAATATACGTTTATGACAAATAATTATGTATCAGACAAGAGGGGCTCGTAGTGGCATGGTACAAGGACAGAGATGTTGGGAAACTTACCGCACTCCACTCTGTGACATACCACTGGACGCCGCATGGCTTTAGTCTGCAGGTCTGAGCTGTGACTGGCTGAGGCAGACTAGAACATTTTAAGTGGTCCACAACCTCAATGTGACCATTATTGTCGGAAACACAAGCCACTCTCCGGGTCTGCGTACCATTCCCACATTCTGCAGAGCACTAAATTAACGTACACATGTGAAGGTGTTGTATCAGATGGGTGCTCTTTTGATAGTGTGTATGAGAACTGTGTGCATATATGTGAATTACCTGACCCCAGGGTCCTGTATACCACTCAAGTCGGTTTTGGCATGGACCTGAATCACAGGATGTCACCTCTGGTGGGCGTTTCCCTTCACAGCTATCCAACGGGAGCTCAGTCAGGTGATCCATCAGGCATACAGTCGTCCGGGTTCGATTGCCCCTACCACACTCTGCAGAGCACTGAGGATTATCACACACATACATTGTAAATCACTAGTTCTACTATTTCAAGATTTCAAAATGATTTCACTTATTTATTTATTTTTTTTTTTGGCTCTCTTCACCACATTCACCTCCTACACCCTCACACATACATACTGTATTAACAGTTTCTGTGTTACCCGTTGGCTCCAGAGAGAGGTGAACCAGCTGCGTGCACAGGCTCCCATGTCACAGTTTTGCAGTGATTCTGGCTTTAGGTTCTTGTTACACTCCTCATCCTCCTCCACATCACCCTGGTTGCTCACACACACCACCTCCCTGTGGCGCTGACCCACCCCACATGGCACTGAACACTTGGGAAGACAGGGAGGAAGAGCAGGGTGATGGGAAAAGAGGCATTTTCAAAAATGCTAGACAATAATGCAAACAGACGGTAGATTACATGGTTTGTGTGTGTGTCTGTCTGAATTCCTGTAACCAACTCATGCAACCTGGACAAATCATCAGTGACATTTCCAAGAATATATGATTTTTTAGGCCTTTGATGAACTTTGCGGCATTTGTTCTGGCTCTTGAGAGTTCGATGGCCTGCAATACGTCTGTAACCCATTTCAGAAGCCCCACAGGGTGCTTTCCATCCTTCCCTCCAGCACTCTGCTGCCATTTGGTGGCACTTAGCCCTTTTCCGTTCAAGGTCCTCTTCTGTTTGGTCTTCACGGTGGGCAGTCATTTCTAGCAGGACCTTTTATTTTGTTGCTGTAGAAGTTAACACCAGATCTGGACTGAGTGTAGTTGTTGCAATGTTTTTCGTGGCATTTCATCTGCCTTTCTAGGTTGATCTCCAACTTCCTATCGTATGTCTTTGCAATCAGCTTACTGGGAGCCCTGAGTTGGGGTTTGTCCTCTACTAAGATAATGGCCTCTACTAAGTATGCCCTGCATATTTCTCCAAGTAATTGGTCATGACACCAACAATATCACCTCTCTCAAAGGGATCAGAGTAGTTCTGCCTTCCAGCTTACTGCCCAGGTGATCTTAAAGACAGTTTCCAGGTGTTTCTCTAGGTCTTCTCCCTTCTGCTGTCACTGTTGGTGCGGACGATCAATGTCCTTCTACGTGCAAGGTTCCGTCTTCATTTTTGTCTTAGCAGATGGATTTGCTCCAAAGGTACTGTGCTTCCAGCCCCTCTCTTTGCCCCTTTTCCTCTGCTGTTCCTTGTGCTAATGCATGATGAGCGTCTTTTTTATAATCTCTATTCAAGCTCTGCCAGCTCTCTTCTCTCCTTCTCATTTGCCTTTCTGTATTGAAATTTCAAAGAATGTTCATTCCAGAGCCGACTGATCCTGACTTCTTCTCAATTTTGCTTGGCAGGATTTCTGGTGACTTTCTGAACCTTTATACCAAATCACTCTGAGCTTATGCTGACAATCAGGGTGCACATTGCCTGAAGCCTTTGATCAACCCCTCTTGATATAGCTTCAAAGGCTGTATCTACATCCTTGTGAAAATGATGCCACTCAGTTTGACATATTGTTCACAAAACCATTAGCTAGTTGTACAACTCAAATAAAAAGTATTATGGTGTGTGGTAGGGGTAGAACTGAACAGGGACCAGAGAATAACAGTAGGTTTTTAGTTTTATGCAACTTTAAAAGTATACTTCTCTACATTTCAGAAGATCTATTACTAATAAGTACTTTTTACTCTACTTTGTGGTGACCTACCGATTAGCAAATTAAAATTTTAAAACCTATGATTATGTGTGCTTTGTGTTTTCTCACCGGACTCCACTCAGATCGTATCTCCCACTGGCTGCAAATCTTAAGCTGACATGTCGACTTGGTCACTGGGCTATCAGACGACCCACAAAGAGCTGGTGCCACAGTAACTGAGGTCTCTGTACCATTGGGATGGACATGTGTGACCTGGCGGCAGATGACCTGGCGCTGCTGAGTGCCTGGTCCACACCTCCTGCTGCATTCCGACCACTCCCCCACATCCCAGCTGTGAGAACAGAGGTTTGGGTGAAACATCACAAAGGATGTGGTTTCATGGCAGTAACATGATTTAGCAATGACCTTCCTCGAGCACAGCATACCCCAGCTCTTTGTCTTCATTTTGACCACAGTTGTGTGTGTTCAGTTAGCCCCCATTCTACTGGGGGCATTTTTAAAAACCCTAGTCCTAACAAAGATCATAAAAGAGACAATAAAAAAATGTATTTCTGCTACAGAAGATTAGCTGTTTCTACTCCCTTCATTACTGCTGGTTTCAGTTTTGCAGTCTTCTGTTAGTGCTGCATTCCCAGCAGAAACATATATACAGTATTTCAAACTGACAGCTGTCATGAATCACTGACACTGACAGTGAAAAATCTAAGAGACGTACAACCAAACACTTAATACACCAACATCATTCTACATCTTGGCGACTGGTAAGATCTAGTGGTATTCACCACAAGGCATGAAAGCCAACATGAGTCAGTGTGATTGACTGTAACTGATGTCTGACTTATGGCTGGAATGTGTGTGAGTGATGAAGGCTTCACCCTGAGAGTCGCAGCACCATGTGGAACTAATACGGTGTGTGTATATGCGTGTTGCATTCAGTGTATGTGTATGTCTGTATGATTAATGTACTGGACATCAGGTGGTGTTTATGTGCGTTGCTCACTATGCAGGGCAAGGCTGCATGTTGCAGTCTTCTGCCATGTTTGTTGGGTCAAGTGCAGGGTCACAGAGTTCAGTAGGAACAGTCGCCTTGGAATCATTCTCAACACACTCCCAGAGCACCTGATGCCTGCCTGCAAATGCATGTGTGCACGCAAACACAAACAGGAGAAAGAAAAAACAAGTGAATGTGTGCAAAAAATATGACGGTAAATATACACATTTGACAGAATGTTGACAGTTTTCAGTTTTAGTAATCTCTCAGACATTTTGGTTTGATTTTGTAACACCTTAATATTTGCATTTGCTTTGAAAAGTATTCAGATCTCTTAATTTTGAATTGAAGTTGATAAAATTAACGTTCTGTCCATTACTCTACGCTCAATAACCCTCAAATATAGTGAAATAGTCAGGAGACTGGTCAGAATTGAACTAAGGAGCAGAGCAACCAAACACAGGAAGGCTATGGGAGAACAGTGTTAGAGTGCACATGATCAGTGACAGTTCACCTTTCAAAGAAGACCTGAAGTGCACAGCAAAGACAACAATGGAGTGGTCCAGCCAAATAAGCTGGAAGGCTTTCCATCCACTCTGATAGAGCTTGACAGGCTCTGACAGGGAAAATGGGATAAACCGCCCAACTTACTTTGCTTGCAGATACTCAAGAATCAGCGCTGTATTTGTTATCAGAGCGGCTTCTACAAAATACTGAATTAGGGATCTTAATAATTTTCTAAATAAAAGATCTGTTTTGGATTTTTTAAAATAAATTTTCCTAAATTTCTACAAACATATTTATGTTGTCAATATGAGTTATTGAGTGGAGTTTGATAGACATAAAAGGTAATTTTATCCATTTTAAGTTAGAATGGAAAAGTCAGTGTGTGTTTTTCTTGTAAAACTAAATATGCTCATTCCAGAAGTGTATTCGTCCCTTTTTTGAATTACAAGCGTTTCCTCACCAATGCCACAGGTTGTGCTGCATGATGTGTGCCCACGCTTTTTCCATGTGTAGGTGGGCTGAAGGTCAGTGTTCACACTGGGAACCTGTTTAGAGTGGGTTGTCTGCGTAATGATGTCATTGTTGGTAATGACATCATGGGGTGCCCTCTCACCTGGATCTGTCTGACCTGCAGTTTCGGCTATTAAGAAGTGGAAAATTATGAGTTAGAGCAGAATGTCCAAGTAAAGCAATGTAAGTGTAAGTGTTAAAGGCCCAGGTACTTATGATGGCAGATTAGATATGTTTTCATATGGGTACATGCTGTTTAAATCCTCTAATGCCTATACTAATTCTCAGCAGGTTTTGAGCATGTAGTGTGCTCACACTGGTACAGTACCCAAATAGTATACGCACTGCATGCATGCAGTAGTGTGCAACCCATGTCCAAGGGCTGCATACTCCAAATATACTCTCGTTATAGTGTAATATTTGTTATTTCTTGACATCATTAACGAAAACCCTTTAAATTAATGACTTCTTTTTCATTTTTGGCAGATACAAATCAAGCAATTTCTTCAGCGGAAGTTAACTATAAAGTAATGAAATTGAATCTGACCCAAGTTACCCATTTTTGCCTGTCCGTTGTAAAATACTTTGTCAGAACAAAGTCTGGATGCTTGCCTTTGTTAAATATATTATCAAAATCCTAATCAAATTATCAGAAGTACAGTTCTGCTGAAAAGGTTAAATATTGGCATTACTCTGACCCTGAAGTGAGATCTGAACCAAACAGACACATATGCTCTGTACATGTAGATACAAGCAGAGGCATCTGTTATGTGTTATCCTCCCCTGGGGTCAAACCAGAATATTTGCTAGGTGAAAATGACACTTTGGTCACCCAGGGTCACTGTAATACAGTTTTAAGAGTGGGTTTTTGTGTCTATGAATGGTAATGTGTGTACTCACCCAGAGGCAGAACATCTGAATGTGTATCTGGCTCAGCAGTGGAGAGTGTGTTTTCTAAAGGCATGCTGTATTCATAGTATACACTGGGACCTGGTTGCTGGTAGATCAACTGTAGAAAAGCAAGACAGAGATGCGTGGCACATCACAGCATGTGGTAATACCGTTTCTGTATCGTACAAGCATTTATTTGTGTGTCTATTTATGCATTTGAACACGAAATGGCATGATGCGAGGTGTATGCAACAGTATGTGCGCCATTTTGCATCTCACATAAACATGCAGGCCTTCAGTCAGTGGCCCCGCTGCAGTGATGGACTCCCCACTGCGAGAGCGGATTTCATTGGGTCGTCGGTACATCAGCTGTGTTCCCACAGCAGTGAAAATCCCAGGCCTGTCAATCACCCAGTTTCCATTGATGATTGAGACCCCGGTTTGGGTCCTCAGAGCTGGAGGGAAAGCCCATGTTCATCCATCACTGCAGTGTTCGTCACGGTGAAAATATTTCAGTTTTAGATATAGTATATGTGGTGTCCGTGTGCATTTGTGTGTATGTGTAGTACCCAGGTAGTTTGGGCTCTTTGTTGTCTCTCGTATGTTGATATTTTGTGCTCCTGCAGGAATCTCTGTAATCTTATGGTAGCCAATGCTGAGGAAAGTCCGAGAGAAATTCCCCTTCACCACCTCAAACCCCTGCCAACACATACATTCACACACTTTTATGACCACAAAGCCACAGGTACAAGCACTTAATGTGCCCACTCATGTGCATGTACAAATGCTCCAGGCATGCTCTGTGTAACACAGTTTCACCATCACAGGCATGTGTTTCAACAGTATAATCATAAATTCCACTGGATCACATTGCTGCTCTTTTTCTCTCATTTTCACTCATCCATCCTGCTCTCCAACTCTCTCTCCCTCTCGCTTGCTGGAAATCCCACAGCTCACTTAGTCCAGTCCAACAGTTGGTTTGAGTTGAGGAACCTTTCTAGTCTTCCTTTCCATTCCTCCACTGCAGAGATCTCATTTTTGCAAATTTAGAGTTCACCTCTTATATTCTTTTCATACCATGCCACTATTAATGGGTCCCTGTGGTTCTCATTTTTTTATAATGCATTCACAATCTGGTACAGCTTGATCTGTTAGTAATTAGTTAGCTTGAGTGACAAAGACAGCGATAATCTAAAACAAACCATGCAGTTATTCCCCACAGCCAGAATTTTGTTCTAGTGTTCATGAGAGCAATAAAATAACACCTATATGAAACTTGAACACTTAAAAAGCTTGCATTAATGAAATAATCACAGCTCGAAAAATTCATGTACCAATATATAAATATGAATTGGGTTTATTATTTTTTATTTTTCCATGACCATGTCTTACCTCCAGAGGGGGTGGGCTGCCTTTGGTGTCCCAGGGAAAAGCACCTGAGGGTGAGTAGAAAAGACAGATGAAGTGGAGGAGAGCCATAGCTTGTCCCTGCCTCAGGGAGCTGAGCTGCTGCCACAATCCAGCCATGGAGAGACTGACGGAGGAGGACACTCACACACACACACATACACACACACACACACACACACATGCTTAATGGGAGAGTGTGTGTTTGCGAGGTGGGGTTGGCTTGAGGGGTGGGAGGGAAAAAAGACAAAATCTGGGAGGGTTGTAAAGAGAAATGTTGAGAGAAAGTGCCTGAAAACTTTAGGTACTGTACATTTTTAAATGTTTGTTTAACTACCCATTTACCCATTTTGCATCTCAGTATGAATGTTGTAACAGCTCATGATAAGTGTGTGTATGTGTGTATGAGAGAGAGAGTGTGTGTGTGTGTGTGTGTGTGTGTATGTGTGTGTGTATCTGTGTGTGAGTGTGTGGCATGTGGACAGGCTCCTGTAGTGTATCGTAAATCTTATCCAAAACCAATATCACTGTCTGTGAAATGTCATGCAAGCTTGTGAGGCTTTGACCACTGCTGGATCATGCTTGATCTTGCGCTGATTCTCCACCCACTTCTTGTTTTTTACTTTATAAGGCTTGTCTTGTTATTCCTTTTTCATTTCACCAATGATGGAAAAAAAATGAAGGGTAAAAAGCATCTAAATCAAAAATGCCATCTGGATTTAGGATGATAGAAAAAACATGTTAAATCTAGCTGCAGCTTCACACTATCTGTCTCTGTGTAATGAACACAAAACATGTACAGTGTCATTTTTTTCTCTACAGTGATTCAGTTTCTTCATCAGTGATTCACACCCAAAGATGCTCATTTTACAATGACTCAGTTCACCACCTTACCATGTCAGGGAAGCTGCTAATCCACTCAGAAATTACTGTAAATCCCCTGGCCTGGAATCAAAATCCAATAGTGCCACACTCTCTAAGTCTTTATCTCCAGAGGTGATGATAACATCTGGATGGACATAAATGATTTTGGACAAGTTCAGTCATAAATGGATTCATTATATTTCACTGGATGACTGCCTTTGTTCTGAACAGAGATGTTTCTAGCCCTATAAACACATAATGTACTGCAGCTTGTCTGGCTCTTTAACTTTCAAATGTTTTATGTTGGAGAGCGAGGAGAGATGAGAGTTGTAAATTTCAGACACGGCTTTAACTGTGAAATTGAACTAAATGTCACAGTGTGAGTGGAGATAATTTATGTGTCTTACCTGATTCCTGTTTCCTACCTGAGTGGCACAACCCACAGCATTTCACATCTAAAAAGGCATATTTCCCCAGCCAACTGAGCAACACCGCAGCTGCTCCCAAGATGAGTTTGGAAGTACAGAGACTGCGAATTGTACAACTTCTCTAAGAACCTCTGTTTCTTTGTGATTGTGTGTGTGCTTGTGTAAGTGCACCTACTCAGATGTGGCCTCTAAAGAGATATATGAGTCACATATGTGTGGATAAAGCATTGTGATGCAATGCCCATAATGCACTGTGACTCAATTGTCACTGTGAAAGCAGCATGAGTGAGAAAGTCGAGCCGACTCTGATCCTGCAAAGCTCAGTGAAACCTCATAATGATGCTTGAAGCAGCTTGTCTATAGCTGACGCCAGTGTATCATTTCCCCTGTTGTGTGTCTCTCTGCATCTGTGTGTGCGTGTGTGTGTGTGTGTGTGTGTTCGCAACTGTGCCCTTTGACCTGAGACACAGGACACTGATGTCATGTAACACAAGTCATTATTATAACACAAACCTGCACATGCATGCTGTAAATACTCTTAACATATATGCTTCTCCTTTTCCCTCTATCTGGCAAACAGCCAAATCTAAGACGCCGGTCCCCTGCAGTGAGTACCCAGTAGTCACAGAGCAGGCATTCTGGTAGCTTCCAAAGGTCTGCCAGGGAATACTGGGAACTCTGTCAAGGACAAACACTGTTAGGGCTACAGTGTCTGTCTTCCACTCTGACAGTTTAAAAGCTGCCATGTCTGATTACACACATAACTGTGAAAGTGAGAGTGGCTGGAAGAGGCATAACACCTCCTTTACACACAGATTTTCTCAAACAGTGACTTGTGCATGCGTTCATCCATAAACAAAGGTGCAGTACACAATTCAGCTTCGTCAGACTGAAAAATAAAGTTAATATTGTGACAATGTTGTTGTGATCAGACTGTGACTATGCCCGGCTGCAAAATAATAATTCAGCATTGAAGCCATGTGAAACTCCATTGGCAAAACCTCAGGCCTTCCTTGGCCATGCTGTCTGTTAAAACCATCCAGTGTAACAGAACATATTCTCAAAAGCATTGTAACCATTTATGTGTGTTTTTTATTGATGAAAAAAAAAAAAACCCTCTCTCTTGTGTTGCATCTTATAAAAGGATCCAGAAAGGGGAACACCCACTGGCTTACAGTATGTTACAGTACATTGAAAATATGCTTTAACGTGCAGTCAAACTGTGAGCTCATGCAGACCTGGGAATGATGAATCCCTTACGGATAAATTTGGTAAAAAATATGAGACCTGAAAAAGTTGTAATTTTTTTTTTCAGTTTCTTTCCTGAGAATAAACCATTATACGGCCATTTAAAATATGTTTTAGTCAGTGGTTCTCTGTGTTGTTAGTAATTCAATGAGTGTGTGTATGTCTTCGCTGGCCACAATGACCACAAAAACTGAAGAAGAAAAGAAGACAGAATGGTAAAAGACATTGAGAGTGAACAATGCAGTCGATGGAAATTTAGCTCACCACTAAAATCAAAGATTTTCTGGCTGTGCATTACAGCTGATTTTTCTCATTTTTCTTTTTTCTCCCTTTCCCTCTTTTTGTTTTCTCTTTTCATCTTCTTTCCATTTTTCTTCTCTAATTCTCACCTCACACTCGCCTTGCCCTCTCTTTTCCTCCAGCTGTGGGCTGTTTGATGTCCCTCTGTCCTGTCCTGGCCAGCTGCCCCAGAAACCAAATGAGGGGTTCTGTCATCCCGCTGACACCTGGACGTCCCCTAACCATCGGTTATTTCCCTAATGACCAACTCTTTCCTGACTACCGATCAATCACCCAAATTCCTCTGCAGCTGTCTGTCCTTGTTGGCTAAATGTCAGGACGTAATATTTTCACACAGCAAGTATGTTTTGCCTGCATTTTACAAGCTAAGTCATAACTAGGATGGTCTGTTGTATGACTAATAGGATTTTGTTTAGTTTTGAGCTGATCTGTCTCTATTTGACAAAGTTGTCCCTTTTTGATGCATATGATGGAGGACAGAAACCAAGAGAGAATTAGTGACTGTGCCATTTACAGCACAACAAGAAAAGTGTGACAGTGAGAGTGGTTGAATACAATCATTACAGATGGCTGTGAGGTAGCCAGGGGTCTTGTAAAATACATTCATTGGTTTCTGTGCTCACCTCTCACCTTCTCCTAATAACATCCTTGGAACCGTGCTGCAGGTGAAGACACACACCTTCTGAAAACATAAATGCATGTTTGTGGTCAGCTACCTACAACCAGCTACCTACAAGGTCATGCAGAACAGTTTATAAATTGCAGCATGCATCCCACAGGTGGTGTATATCTGACCCCGAACACACGTGAAAGTATTTTTGCAGATAAATCTTTTAGCTAAATACTACCTTTCAGAAAGGTCTTCACATCCGAGTGCTATATATTGTCGAGATAGTAGACTGTTTTGTTTCATTTTTAAGTAGTTAGTTCAAACGATGTTGCACTGAGGATGTACACAAAGGGAGCATAATGTATGAAGTATATGTATTTATGTATGTGTAATATAATGATATGCAACTGCGAAACTACTGAACTATATACAAACAGTATAGTATGTACATTTTTTAAAACCAGATCCACATTGAACACTTTCAATATCACAATACTGATTACAAATTAACTAATTCATTAACCTATCTAAATAATACAGTATTGTAATACATGTGGTGGGCATGTATCAGAGCAGTACAGTGGTGTGGTGATCAGTACTGTTACCTCTCAAGAAGAAGGTTCCAGGTTTGAATCCTGTTTGACCTGGGGTCTTTCTATGTGGACTTTGGATGTTCTCCCTGTGTCTCTTTGGGTTAGGTACTCCAGCATCCCCCCACAGTCCAAAGACATGCAGATTGGGGTTATGTTAACTGGTAAATTGCCCATAGGTGTGAGTGTTTTTCTGTTTCTATGTGTCAGCCTAGTGACAGACTGGCCCATTGACTTGCCCATTGTCACATGGATGTTCCAGGATAAATGGCAGAAGATGGATGCACATGTACTGTATCTGCAGCTTATGCTATATGTGTGTGTAGTCCAACTTTTAAGATTTTCTGCTTCTTATTAATTAATTATTACGTTTTGATATGTTAAGTACATTTTTCCGATAATGCTTATGGAAATGTACTTAAGTAACATTTTCAATGCAACTTTTACTTTGGTATTTTACTTGGTTGCTATTTGTACTTTCACTTAAATAAAGTGAGTTATAGCATAAAACAATTCAACAGCAACATAAGCTGACCCTGAAGTGGAGTGAACACATCTGTCCAGCGGTGTTGTGTCACAGCGCTGCAGTACTGCTATTCACCGCGAAGGGGCGGAGGAAGGCACCAAACGGAAACAGGAAATGCCGTCAACGTCGACGCACGAAATTCAAACTTGTGGAAGAAAACATTTCTGCCACAGGGCTTGACTGGATGACATATGGTTGTTTGCTGATTTTTACCTTCGTCGGTTTCAGTTTTCATGCAAATCTAGGTAATGTTGGTTCGCAGTAACGTCACATGTGTTACTTTTAGTGTTATTAACGACGTTTCTTAGCAACAGTTCAAAATTGAGTTAACGTTAGTTGAGCTAAGTTAGCTTAGCGAGGCAGGAAATCAGAGAACTAGCTCTACTAGCTGACGTTAACGTTGAGTATAACTTGTTTTCCAGTGTAGCTCATTGTTTTAAGCATGTTGGGTGCTAACAGCGCTGCTGTGAACCATTTTCTCCCACCACAGGGACGTTTAGCTTTGTGCGGCTGAAGCAGAGAGGATGCCGGTGGAAAGGACAGAGCAGCGCGGAGTCGACGAGCTCCGCAAATATTATGAAGTTTACGAGACTATCGGCTCAGGTGACTCACGACGATTATTCTTCATGTTTTTCGGTGTTATATACTCTCTGGTTTGAGTATAAACCTTGTGTGTTTTTCAGGAGGCTTTGCTAAAGTCAAGCTGGGGCGACACATCCTGACAGGAGAGAAAGTTGCCATTAAAATCATGAATAAAAAAGATCTAGGGGTGAGTCAGAAAAAGACCTGATGACTGAATTAAAGAGAACGACACAAGAAGAAAACATCAAAATCGCAGCGTTTTATTATCAACTAGTAAAGTCTATAAACTACATCATCATTTTAATTGAAGATTTTAGTAGCATTTTTTTATGATCAGCAGCCCAAATCTCAAAATACAAGATATTTATAATCGTAAAACAAAAATAAGCAGAAAATGCCCTTTATTTTGTGTCATACAGTTGGGAAGATTGTTCCTGAGGTATCAGCAAAAAAAAAAAAAAAGAGCCAAGTGAAATTCAGAGTAAGAAAATTACATGTTTATTTAAAATAACAAACAGTTTGCCATCATTCTCCCCAGGAGGACCTGCCCCGCGTGAAGGTGGAGATTGAGGCCATGAAGAACCTGAGTCACCAGCATGTCTGTCGTCTCTACCAGGTCATAGAGACTTCCACCCACATCTTCATGGTGCTGGAGGTAAGCACGCATTCAGAAAGATATGATGTGACAATGTTATATTATGACTTCAATTCCCGTTCTCATTTTCCTTCTTCTCTTAGTACTGTCCAGGTGGGGAGTTGTTTGATTACATCGTAGCAAAGGATCGCCTGTCAGAGGAGGAGACCAGGGTCTTTTTCAGGCAGATCGCATCTGCAATGGCCTACGTGCACAGCCAGGGATATGCACATAGAGATCTAAAACCAGTAAAAACAACCATTGGTTCTATGTGAAAGAGTAACTGAGAGATTGTTCAGCAAATGTGTCTACTTGTCTGTAGTTTTATATGAATTTTGTATCTGCGTGTCTCTCTCTCTCTAGGAAAACCTGTTGATTGATGAAAACCGCAACTTGAAGCTCATCGACTTTGGCTTGTGTGCCAAACCTAAGGTATATCACTACATTCCCTGTCATCAGAATATATATATCATGTAAGGTAGTTTCCACTATCTTTCTACTTGTGTGAAAGATAGTATGGCATTGTAAAGGCAAGAATACATACAAACATCTTTTTAGGTTAGCACACTGATAGATTTTACATAGGGAAAAACTCTATTGGGCCTCTTACAATAAGATTGTTACTCTGCTTTCTCAAAACAGAGGGTATAATAGAGAAAAGTTGTTACATGAAGCAAAGTGTGTACATATTGAAATTACTGAATATAAACACATATGCATTTTGTGTGGTCTGACTATCATGTGGTTGCCTCTCTCCTAGGGTGGTCTGAGTTATGAGCTAATGACATGCTGTGGGAGTCCCGCATATGCTGCTCCAGAGCTTATCCAGGGAAAAGCATATATTGGTTCAGAGGTGAGAGATGCATACATTTGTTCCTATTTAAGTCTATAAAACTGGTGATTGGCAATATCCTGTCTGTTCCACAATTGAGTTTCTCCCTTGTTGTCCTGATCATACTCATCAGTGTATGACTCCTGCATCCTTAGCTGTGAAATCCTAGCGTAACACTTGAAGCCAAACTATTGCTGTGTAACGTGTACCTTCTAGGCTGATGTGTGGAGTATGGGAGTGCTGCTGTTTGCTCTACTTTGTGGATACCTGCCATTTGATGATGAAAACTGCATGGCCCTCTACAGGAAGATTGCTGTAAGAGCACTGTTATCTTTAACATTTTCGTACCAATCTAATACTTTTGAAAAAAAACAGCTTATCGTGTGTTCACATGGTTTTTGAACTTTGATCCAGCTCCACTGCAGGCAATCACTGTTGACCACTGCCAGAATGAAGAGAAAAACAAATTTTTGAATTACCTAGACAAAAGCATTTAGTGCAGTACCAGCATGCAGATGTAATTACCAAGACTGTTAAATACAGACTGTTTGTCTATCTTTTAAATTTACAGAGAGGTCGCTATGACAACCCACGATGGCTTTCTCCGGGTAGTGTCCTCCTCCTCAACCAGATGTTGCAGGTATGTATTCAGTCATTGTTTTCTTTTTCATCCATATTTATCTGTCTCCCACTCTGGCTCTTTTTACCACACTGTTTCTCACTGTTTTTTAGAAAACATTCTAAGTTTAAATAGTTATTACATTTGCCCTGGTTGAACCACAGTAGAACTGAGTTTTGTAACTGTCACATTGCTATAACACAGTAAAAAGAAAATAAGTTAAAATAAAATAATTCAAAATATTGTACATAAGCTGTATAGTATTTGTATGAGTTTATCTGTGGACTGTGCAGTCTTCAGCTTGCATTCTGAGTTGTAGTTACTTTGTGTGTCCTGTAGGTGGACCCCAAGCGACGTCTTAGTGTTCGGCAGCTGCTGGACCATCCCTGGGTGATGAAAGACTACAACAGTCCTGTGGAGTGGTATAGCAGGCAGCCGGTATACACACACATACAAAAACCAAAATATGTTATAGATGAATGCTTAAACATAGAAACAGAGCTCACACTTACAGTTTAAGCAGCTTTGAACTGTTGATTGGTAGTGTGAGCCAAGATTCATATAAGCATTTCTCTTGGTTTAAAACTGGAAACTTGATCCATTTAATAACGTCAGTGTTGTCTTTTTGTAGCTTGGCCATATAGATGAGGACTGTATCACTGAGATGGCTGTCAACATGAAGCGTTCTAGAGAGAGCACCACAGCGCTGGTCAAGGAGGTATGTGGTCATATACACACTTCAGTGACAGCATTATTGTGTCCCATGTTTGACGTTGCTACCAATTGTTAGGGTTTTTTGACTGTAAAGCAGCAACAGATATTTAATATATAAATTATTTTCCCAATCCTTTGATTGTGTGTATGATAAATCAGTTTAACACATCTTAACTCCTGCAGTGGCGGTATGACCAGACAACAGCCACCTACCTGCTGCTCCTGTCAAAGAAGCAGAAGGGAAAGCCTGTCCGCCTGCGGCCTGAACCGGCTGTCTGTGAGGACTCGTGCTCTCCCCTACATCAGGGACTACAGGTCAGACCACCCTGATGCACTGTTATTCTTGGACTACTGACTATTGCTTTTATATCTGGATGTTCTGACTCGTACTTTTAACCTGCACCCTATACATTAAATGTTTAGTTTCCCAATACCAAGTTTTGTGGTTGATCTGTTTGTGTTTATTCTATTTCCTAATTTTCTCTCTTGCTTTCAGACAAATGTAGCCCTTCATTTCAGTGAGGATGAAGATGCTGTGATTGTGGGATCTCTTGACTTTTGCTCAGGCTACATTGATGATTGTCCATGGGGATCAAACACGCAACATACACCCCAGGGGGTCAGAGATCGGCCAGACCCAGTATGTGAAAGTTACGAAGACTATATGCTTTTATTGTGTTTCCTGTCCTTGTAGTAGGTTCAGAAAGACAAATAAGTTTCAATAAAAATTATCAACCTATACTTGTAGCAGTAAGAAAGACGGTATGTGACTTCATGAGAAATATACACATACCACATTTCACTCTTTCTCCTAAAGAGACTGGCATCTCCATCAGAGGAGAAAAGATCGACCGCAGAGAGAGGACGAGGGACACAGCACTGCCGAGACAGAAGAGCGAGAGACCAAGAGCCGACCAGTGAGAACAAGGAGAATCTTGCTGTTGAGGAGAAAGATGTTGAACGTTTTGTATTGCCTCCTCCTCGAACTCCTGTATCCAGTAAGAAGAATGCACGACCCAACAAGAAAGTCTTGACCACACCCAATCAAAATGCTAATGTCAATGACAGCAAAACCAATGGGGTCACACCTAAAGGTATGAGCAATTGTTTTGTTATGCAACAAATGACAATAGCTGCAGTTCATCTTATTTTATTTGTATACTGTAATTGTTTTTTGTTCCAAACAAGGGCCTGAAGTACAATCTCTATTAGATTATTTGAATTAGCCAGCTGCCCTCTCCACATTACTCCCTTCTATTTATCTGTCCCGCTCTGTCTCATGCAGCTCTCATAATCACAATTGCCACATCCACATGCCACACATTTGCAAGTAAATTGTCTTCTGGTAATAAACTCATTTATTGGGCCCGTTTTTTTTTTTTTTTTGTTTTGTTTTGTTTTTTCTTTTCTTTTCTTTTCCAAAGCCAGTCATATTTGTATGATTTAGCTCTCATGCTACTGAAAAGGGACAGACACTTACTCACACTCACACTTATCGCTGTCAACTCAAAGGTGAGGTTATTATCAGGAAAGCTAATTCTATTCACTTATCTTTGAATGAAGGGCACTAATATGAATGGAGAATCATTATAGTCTTAATTATTTGTCAAAGTGAGTTCTCTGCTCAGATGTCCGGTCTTTATTAGTTTCCACTATAAATTCTCCCACAAGCCACTGATGTGCTGCAGCTGACCTAGTTGGTGTTAAGCCCTTTGGAATCTGGCTCGGTCCTCTCTTTACAGCCGCCTGTACTCTAAGCTACAGTGCAGACTTGCTACCTCTGACACACTTGTTCACAGACACACACACACACACACACACACACACACACACTGTGGTCTGTGTGTCTGTCCCCAGGCATGTGCTATGACAGGTGTAGCTGTCTCTTTCCTCTGCTCACTGTCCCACGTGGGCTGTAGTGACATGTGTTCTCTTGCCACTAAAGCCAAGCTTTTTGAGTGTGTGTGTGTGTGTGTTTCCGTGTTTCCTTCATTGTGCAGACTGAAACCTGTTTACAAGTCAAGTAGCTTTTGCTGTTTTTTAAAACCATGTGCAGTGAATACAGTGCATATTGAAGTGAAACAGGGTTCTTCTAGGAGCCATGGTGCTACATAATATATTACAAAAACTACACAGATCTAATGATTTAGACTAAGGTACACAGTGACGTGTGGACCAAAGCTAGTTCCTTGCCATGTAAATCACAGAATTTTAATGCGATTCATAATCAAATGTGTTTTTTTTTTTTTGTTTTTTTTTAGCAGGATCTACATTTTTTATATTCTGTGTGTGTTGTAGGTGGTGGCAGTGCCTCTAAAGAGCACAATAAAAAGAGAGCAGCAGAGAACAAAGAATCTCCAAACATTGAGATGTTGACCTTCAGTCCTGAGAGAAGGTGAGTGACCTGCAGGATAGATGGTGGCTCTGGAGTGAAAGGGGGTGCGTGAGCAGGACAAGATGGAGAAATGTCAAAACTGCATCTTTTTACACACTGAACAAATTTACATACACCTTTTCTGACTGGACATTTGTTTTCTGATGTATTCTCTGTACTATGTACTGTTATGTATGTATGCCATTTGTTTCCATGCATCACTCTTTATTTTTATATAACAGTAACTTTTTAAGGATAAATTGTAGAGAACTGGGACGCCAGTGATACTATTTTCCTTCTGTGCTAAACCAGCGGTCATTCGCAATGACTGGTAGCAGTTGCTGGTAGAAGCCTTTTGAATCTATATGTGTGAAGACTCCTTAGAGTTTCAGTGTTACTAACATTTAAGTGTAAGCATGTAATCTACTTTAGTTGTAGCGTTTGGTAGGAGCAGCTTGATCAAATGGCCCGGCAAAATGTTTGAGATTCTGTTTGCTTTCCAGGTCTCGGTCTTTGGACATGGCTGTTAAGGGAGACAGCGGGAAGAAAAAGAGAAGCGGGAAGATGTTTGGCTCCCTGGAGAGAGGCTTGGACAAGGTGATCACCATGCTCACCCCAAGTAAGAGACGAGCCCTGCGTGACGGCCCACGCAAGATCAAGGTATATGCATAGAGAAGACACAGACCTCATCATGCGGCCACTAAAATGCTGGTTTGTTTCACTGGCACACCCTAACATGTTTAATTAATAGCAATAAACAGAGAAAGGCAGAAAATCCTTATAGTTGAGAAGTTAGACCCAGAGAGCATTGATTATGTTTTCTTTGTTTTATTATTAGATTTTCTACTTTTCTATATTGATCAACTAATAATTTCAGCACTACATAAATGCACAGCATTATGCAGCATCTGTGATCGGTGTCTGTCTTGGTCTAGGCACAATACAATGTGACTTTGACTAGTCAGACCAACCCAGACCAGGTGCTTAACCAGATCCTCTACATCCTGGCAGAAAAAAACATCGACTTTACACAAAAAGGGTGAGAACACAAGCCTTTAATCAGTTCTCATCTTTTTGAGTTTTTGACCGGACATCTGTCTTTGATCACACCCTAATGCTTTTAGGTCATGTTTTCATCCTGCATTTAGATACACCTTGAAGTGTCAAACCTGGGGCGACTTTGGCAAGGTGACCATGGCATTTGAGCTGGAGGTGTGCCTGCTGCAGAGGCCAGAGGTTGTTGGAGTCCGCCGCCAAAGGCTGAAGGGAGATGCCTGGGTCTACAAGCACCTGGTGGAAGACATCCTTTCCACATCCAGGATCTAAATAATGCACTTTCAGGGAAATATCACTTCTTGTTTCAAGTCAGTGGGCACTGACTTTTTTCTTAGTATTTGATCCCAAGATTCAGGAGTAGATTCCAGGGCACTTGAAGTTTGTTGATATTGATGTGCTTTTCCTGTAACCTTCATACTTACACTAACCAGACCCCAACTTCACCCTTCGCAGTTGCCTCTGCCTACTCCCAAGTCTTGGTATCTATCATTTACGCAATCCTTTCTGTGTGAGCAACATACCAACTCTTCCTGTGTCCAAGAGTAAAGGATGATAGATTATTGACTGATGCAGAAATTGTTGCCATTAATGATCATCATTGTCGTTTATAAAAATTGTCATTAAGCTAGAGCAGCATGTTACATATATTTTATGAGCATTACATGTCAGAATACTGTACAGTGTATGTTATCTTATGTAGAGCTTTGTTTTACTTCTCCTTTTAAAATTATGCTAAATTGGATCATTGTCGATCCTCTTGAGATGCATGTGTTTATGTATGAAATGTAATAACACCTTCTGGCTGCTTATTACAATATTTATGTCTTGATGTCATTCTCTCTTGTTGGCACAAAACTTGATTGAATAACAAATAAGCAGAACATTACTAATTGGTCATTGTGTTTTCTATGTATATCTGTTTACAGCTCTTCAGTCATGATGTTTTACATGGTTCTATGTGTCTAAGTGTCTGCTTTTATTTCTTAATGGTGCTTTACTTACTGTCAGTGTAAAAGGCAAAATAAATGATTTCTGCTGTGTTTAACATGTCTGTTTATGGAGACAGATGATTCATGTGGATGTAGGCATTTCTTTGACACAAAATCCTCTTTTTTTTATATGTTCATTCAGCAGTTTGATGGAGCAGTGGTGTGTTTTACACTCTGTCATCATCCTTCTGTTCATCTTCCTGTCTTAGCTCCTCTTTGTTGTAGAGACCGATGGTGATGGTTTTGCAGAGTGACAGTGTTTCTAACAACTTACCACAAAATATTTAGTTGTGAAAAGTTGAATTACTCATTGAAGATACTTAATGTGTGATGCTCTATTGAGTACAATCATTGTTTTGATAATAGGAATTAGCAACAAACACCAACTATGAATAGTAATGATTTTTTTTCTTTATAATTAACACTTTTGATCATTGAGCTGCAGGAATTTTGGTGTACAACAAAGCATAATGAATTAGCTTTAATGCTTGAAGTGGTGGATAATGATTGTTACGGCAGAAATGACTGTAGGAGAGTGATTGTTATGACTGAGTGAATGGCTAAATAATGATCGATGAATAAAACAAGACCTCTACCCGTTAAACTGAGACAAGATGCTACTTAGGCATGACAGTGCTGCAGCTGATGGGGATTTATTTGTGGCAGGTTCTCCTTGGCGTCTCAGCGGGGAGAGGAAGGGTAATGGTGGGGTGAGATGGTGATAAGGGGGGTTTAACCTTAATGGAGTCTGGGTGGGGGTGTGGGATGATAATTTATGACATAGGTGAAGGTTGAAGTTGGAGGAATAAAAAAAACATCCTCAGACCGTATCCAATCCTGTATGTATTATTTCAGTGGTGGTAATGATTCCTGCTGAGCTGAGGTTGGAGGATCAGGGCTGTGACTGTATGTATATGGTGAACAACAGCTGGACTGAAAGCCAGTTGTCACCAGCCTCAAATATAAAAAGAGACTCTTTTTTTGGCCATTACCCAATTTCTCCTCCCCTCCACTGTAACTGACTATTTTTGCAGCAGTGTCATTTTGCAAGCTTTCTGGTTAATTTTTCATTTTTCAAATGTGTTTTTTCAATGACCTATCTAAGGTTGGTGCATGTTTTGTTTCACTTTGTGCGCATAAGAATATCCAAGTGGGCCTGTTATTTAAGGTTGCCAAAGTTTCTCAAAAGCCTGTAGGGATCTGTATGTCATCACATCACACAGCATCTGAAGTCATTGTTGTCATTGTCCCTCCGTTCAAACAGGGGGCAGTGCAACTTCTAATCTCAATTTAGGCCATGTCTGTTTAAATATTGGCTCACACAAGCATGTGCTGCACAATGCCCTGAAGAGGATTAATGAATTAAATGTGGGAAACTTTGCTGAATATAGAGCAGTGGGACACACAGTACGTCCAGTTTGGTAGCAGTGTTGGGTGAGTAGAGATGCAGCTCTTTGGTAAACTCCTCTCACTGAAGGATCGTTTGTGAATTTTAGAACAGATTAGAGAAAGTTTGTGTTCACTTCTTTTCTTCGTTGCTTTCAGGTTTGGGAGTGGAGGGGCAGAAATGAGGCTACTGTTAGCAATCGTTCTCATTCTCCTTTTCCTATGTGAGTTTATGTTCCTTGAGTAGTGTTTTTACACTGATATGGTCCAGTAGTTTTGCTTACTGTTTTTTGTGAGGCAACTGAATAACACCCCATTTCTTCTTGTTCTTTTGTCTGCATATCCGTATGGTGTTCATTTTCAAGGGCTGCACAAGGGACAGATGTCTAGCAGTGCCTTGCAGGGGTATCCTTGTGAGGTAAATTTATATATATATATATGTGTGTGTGTGTGTACACACACATACCTAATATCATGCTATTTTTAAAATGTTTCTACTTTTTCTTGTGAATTCAGATTTTTGCCTTGCCATGACTAAAATTGTACAATTCAAGCAATACATCTGCAGTTGCAATTCATTTTAAAGTGCTACTTTTTTCATGTTTAAAGGTTACAGCAACACTGTCATATCACATGTCCACTTTTTTTTTTAGGCTGTATCCATGAGCAAGGCAGCAGTGTCTCTCCTCTTGTCTCCTGTGTCTCTGTACACCTGGCTGACCTCCACGCTGTTCAGACTCATCCTGTCCGCTCCAGCTTTCATCCTCAGCTCCCTCCATCACTCCCTCCTGCTTCTCCTGGCCTGGCCTTGGTGCATCGCCACCGTCTGCATCTCCCTGCTGCTCACTTGTCTCCAGGTAGCCGTGTACCTGCTTCACCTGTCTGTGGTGGTGGGAGCGGTGGCCATTTTGATCCTTGTGCGTCACAAAATGTCTCACACCGCCAATGAGAAAACTATGTGCCGGCAGAAGAAAAGCACAGTGACTAAGTTTGGTCGTAGAATTGTGCAGCAAAGCTGAGCAAAAAATTCACCTCAGTTTGTTTGGACCTGCTTTTGCATTTGTTCATTAATGAACATACGACTCAAGTGGATTTTTACACAAATTCTGTTTAAATTGGCTTTAGGAAACTGTAGGGAAGCAACCGGGGAAAAAAGAAAGCACTGATTAGTGTGTGTCCTTGTGACCTAAATGAGGGTGAAAATATATCAGCTAGTTACTACTTTAACGAACAACTTGCAGTTGTCCAT
This sequence comes from Mastacembelus armatus, assembly GCF_900324485.2. Taxonomy (NCBI): domain Eukaryota; kingdom Metazoa; phylum Chordata; class Actinopteri; order Synbranchiformes; family Mastacembelidae; genus Mastacembelus; species Mastacembelus armatus. The sequence continues at coordinate 11,060,432 of NC_046633.1, read as the reverse complement.
TAATCTATCTCTCATTTTCTCTCTTCTCTTGTTTAACCATGGCCCCAATTATCTGTGGATTGTCATGCTGTTTTCTTCCCATCTGCAAATGTTTTCATTAGACATGTCTGTCAAAAAGAGATGAGCGGATAAGAGCGAAAGAGTGAGGAATAAGGAAAAATGTTCTGCATTCATTTGGTCGTGTGTGTTTAAACAGGGCGGTCCAGCAGCAAAGGGCATGTGAACCATATTCCTGAAAAACACTAATAAAGGGAGTTAACAGAGAGAGAAACTACATGTGGTATAGGCACTGAGCCATAGCAGAGAATGCTCGGCCAACCAGTAAACAGTATGTGCTGACGTGCTGTGGACTGTAAGATCTCAGGGAAGCATTAAAAATTAAAAAAAAAAAAAAAAAAAACTTTATCAAAACTATTAACACTCCAGCCAAAGGGTGTAGCCATAAAGAGTAATGGGTGAACTGTGTGTGTGTGTGTGTGTGTGTGTGTGTGTGTGTGTGTGTGTGTGTGTGTGTGTGTGTCAGACAGTGACTCAGAGGGGAAATGAGGCTGGATCATAGAGATTTATTACATGGCCGTGGCATCCTAATTAGCATAAAGACTGGACCGGCCCACTCAAGCAGAGAATTAAAAACCTTAATTGTGCTGTCAGCCTTGCTCTCTATTTCTCACTGTTGACTCTACTTCATTCCCCTCGCATTCATCTCTTCCCACTCTCCTCGTCGTCTCCTCTATGCTTATGAAGTAGCCTGCGTCTGTGCTGTTTAATTGTTGGTGATAAATGGAAAGCCGGATGTTTGTAATTGTCTCAGAGATGGGGAGAAAGGACGACAGAGATCGTCTGTGGGAAGGAGAGGAGGAGGGAGACGGGGAGAGTTTTCCTGTTTTGAAAGTGGAGAGTGAGGAGGCCATTTATCAAATGTTTGTTTGAAGGAGGAAAATTAACTTGGCAGAGAGGGGCGAGGAAGCGTTAGTGGGATTTGACCCCAGGCCAGACTGCAGCTACATGCGGAGCCAAAGTTTTGCTTGCATGCTGCAGGGTTATGGGAGGAATGGTATGGAAAAAATGAAGACAGCATGAGGCATTTGTGTTTGTCTGGTCTTTAGGTGTTTCTGTATTTATTAAACACTTCCTCACATACTTGCTGAAACTGAATGTTTATCCTTATTAAGGAGCTTAGACAGACTGGTTACCTTGTGACCCTGCTTTAGTCCAAAATCAGTAGGCTGTCCTGTCTTTGGGGACAGGTTACAGTTATTTAACTTCTTTTTTTTGTTTGTTTGTTTTTTGTTTGTTTCTTTATAAAAATTGTGTTGTGTCCTCATGGCCTGGTAATAAATGTGTCTGGGTTAGGAGGGTTCCTTCATTTGAATTTTTTACTATGGTGTTTCGGTCTGCATTTCCCATGGATTGAAGCACTAATGGCCACACTAGAGATCTCTTTTACGTCTGGTCTTTTTTATTTTCTTAGTTTGCACAGCCACCGTTGGCAGTTACTGCTAATGGTGCCCTTCCCAGTTTTTCTCCTGCTGACACACTTGCTGATGCTGTCAGGACCTTATAACATCACTTTTTGTCCAGCAGAGGATTTTACCCCGCAAATACGAACTAGAAGCACAGTCTGTGGAAAAACATCACACGGTTATTCGCCATTTCCTACATGATAAACACACTTTTATAGCACTCACCAGTTTATAGTGTGCAGTAAAAGGAGATTTCCAGAATCAGTCCTTTTGTGCTATTGCTGTGGTGCCCCATAAGTATTGCATTGCAGGATTTTTAGTGAAAAGTGGAAATGCAATGAACTGTGGAGACAAAAGACTAGCTTAAGAGAGAAATAATTAAAAAAAATAACAAATTTTAAATATTGCCGCACACTATGATTTAGGTGATCTCTGGGAAATGCAGTCCAAAGAGACGGATAGCAGCAATCAGTCAGGGATGCCTTGCACTAATCAGCAGACTCTAATGCGTCTGTTGATATGAAGAGGTTCCTAAGGTTTCCTCAGATTGGGGTGTGCTAATGTATTAAAAAACAGAATAGTCAGCAGAAGTCAGAGGAAGCAGGAACATGTGGAACAAGGAGCGCAGCAGTGAAAGGTTTCTCTGGAGGAGGAAGTATTTCTGCCAGGGTCAGTCCTGCTTGTGCGTCTCTGCTGTCAGCGCCTCTCCTGCAGAAGCAGACGAGGTTAAGACTTAAGAGGCCACTCCTCCCACCACCACCCCACACACACACACACACACACACTGCTGCTCCCTCAGCACTGTCAGTTCATCCACACACACATGCACCTATAGACAACTGTACTCCCAGCATGCACTGTGGTAAACCTTCCACTTTACCCCAGTCTTCCTACCTCCTTTATAACCTATCTGCCCTACCTCTCCATCTTTTCTCTATCCTCTCTGACTCCTGCTCTGCCTTTGCTTCAGTATCATTGTTTTTCCTGTTTCTGTCTTTCTTCTTTCTTCTTCTCTCTCTCGCTCTCTAATTGGTCTCCACTAGGTTAGCTTAGACAGGCCTATTCATCATAGCACCATCCTCAGAGACAAACCCTCAGGGAGCCCCTGGGAGATAGACGGAGTCAGACGGGAGGGCGAGAGGGTCTGCCGCTTGTCAAACTGCTCCTCTCCTCTTTTTCCATCCTTTCTCCCTTTTCTCTGTCCCTCGCCTCTCTGGTCAGTTCAGAGATGTCAGTTTTATAGAGAGAAAAGGGGGTGAAGGAGGTTAAGAGGGGGCAGGAAATGTAGATGCATTAGTTAGACTATTAGTTCAACAAGCTGCTTCTGTGCTGTCAATGGTCCAACACCCACACACACATATACACACACTGTGTTCCCTTTTGACATTTGTTACATGTAGTATCTGTGTGAGAGCGACTGTGAGTGATGGGCGAAGGGGGAAAAAAACTTTACATGGAACTACACGTCCCATCATTTCTGGTGTCTGGGGGGAGGGGGCTTAATGAGTGAAACACAGCGCATAAGTACCCTGTACAAGCCTCGCTCATCTTTAACACTGTCGCTGTGTAATGCATCTCTGTGATTTGAATGTGTGTGTGTGTGCGTGTGTGTGTGTATGTGTGAACATGGACGCTGCTGTAAAGGGCAATGAGAACCATGTAAAAGCTCATTCTGTAAGGTCCAATTGTCTTCTGTGATAAGGTCAAACCATATTTTTCCAGTGTGAGTGTGTCAGACAGTTTCTTTTCATTTGATGAACCAGCACGGGATGGTCTTTCTACCCAACTATTGAAATGAATATTTGAAAGATTTGTGCAAGCTGTCTAGTGATAAAAATAAAATAATCAAAAGGTGATAATAGAAACAAAATGCAATAAAGGGTTCCTCTAGAATAGTGATTCCCAGGCTTTCTGTTTTGTGACCCCTTAACAATGAGCAATGTGAACTAATAGTTAGCCTATGTGTTCAGTTTGATGTTGTCTTCCAAATGAGTTTGGCAAAGTTTGATTTTAAACCCAGTATCCTGAGGAATTATCTCCACATCTCCCGATATACTTCTGCTGCCAACATTGAGTACCAGTGTTTCCTGGATGTGGTGAGGCAGAGAGTGTACTGGGATAGTAGACAGGCGTGTAGTTTGTGTGACTTTCATGCAGGAGACCAAAGTTTGTGTCATAGATCAGCAATTAATGTTTACCATCTCACAACCAATAACCTCAATCTTTCCCCAACCGTATGCAAGTGAGAAGCAGTGGGCTTAGAAAGTGTAATCTAAGGTTGTGTTTTATCATCCAGTACTGACGGTTTTGTCTGGTGAATGATCATCTGACTGGTTGTGCTATTTGCAATGTCTGATTTCTTTTCGGTGAATGTCATGTCATTTTCAGACCCCAGCAATGTTATTAGAGCAGATAGAAATAACTGTCAAAACTACAAAAATAATACCCCATGTGGAATAAAGCAGAGTTATATATTAAATAAATGCAGTATTTACATGCCTTTTGCACATGTTCAGTAATGTCTCCTCACCCTAAACGCATAACGAATGAATACAGGACACATTTGCTTGGAGAGAAAGAGTAAAGAGTGGAAAGAGAGCAAAGACGGCAGAGGAAGTGGGGATGCAAACACAGCAGCAGTCATGAATATGCAACACATGTATTAGCACTCTGCCTGCTCAATCCTTTGCCTCTGTATGTTTTGTCAGTTTTTCTTTTCCTTCTCCCTCTTTCCTTCTTAAATCAGAGGCCCTGGTGTCTCACTCCTAATATATCTTCAGCATCTCTTTTTCTCATCCCCCTCTCTCTTTCCTGTGTGAGCCCCTCTTCATTAATCAGCTGAGGCCCAATTATACTCAGTTGGCCCCACACCTCCTCCCTGCAGGGGCTCTGGAGGGCCAAAAAAATACCGATGCTGACTGACGTTAATTTGCATGACTTCTTGGCCTCCATAAGTACCACTGTTGTCTGTCTTTGGATCTTATATAGGAAGCTGGAGGAGGAGGAGGAGGAGGAGAGGTAGAATATGTCAGTACCTAGTCATGTTATGTAATCTGGAGCAATAAAAGGAGAGTAAAGGTGGGCAGATTGTGTCGTGCTGTTTTCTAACTAACTAAGCACTGTCAATCCTTTATTTTTAAAATAGACTTTAACGTGACGGCAGTGTTTGGTCAAATTTTTGTAATATCCGCTAGCAGAGTTTAGCTTTTTCAACTATAGCTAACTATGGCTACTAAAATAAGCTTCACGTTTATCACATTTCATTGCTACTTTGAATAAAAATCCTATTTTCAATTATTTTAAACCAACCTATCATGGGATCACACTTCACTAAACTAATTCAGATTACATATCTACATCTGAGCTGTTATCTTTTCTTCCTTCATTTTGTTTGAAGCTAGCCTACACCCAAGGCCCAATGCAATCATTTTTGATGGATTGGTTAAATAACTAATCAGAAGCCATCCCTACACTATCTCAATGCTGTAAGTGACAGTATCATAATGTCCAGAATTTAGTTTTTAAGAATTTGATTAATTGTATTATTTTGTTTGGTGATATCTGCCACAAAAGCACAATAAAATACTAAGAAAGCAACGACATAGGTTGGATCCTGCTCCCCCCCCACACACACACCTATGAGATGCAGATTGGCCTTGTTCAAAATCTTGGTTTAAAACGTTTGTTTCAGTTGATGTTGTAAATGAAAAAGTAGATGAGAACCAGATATCGATATATAAGAAGTATGATTCAAGCTCTAACACTAAATCCTACAGTTCCCATACTCCAAAAGAACACATATTTAAAATGTCCATGCCATGCAGTCTTGGCAGAGCTCCTTCTGCAGATACAGAAGATTTTTTGCCTCTGGCCCTGCTAGAAGGTTAATCCAGCCACGACTGCAGAACTAAAAGAGTGATTGTTAACTTTAACTTAAGTGTTCACTCTTTACCCTGTGATGCATTCTTACACAATCTTACAGGACTGCCTTTAGTTGGCAAGAAACCAGAATGAGTCTGGACGCACACACATGCACAAACAGAAGTGCTGTTCTGGGGACCTGGGCAGACACCCAAGCTGTGGACAGCCAGGCCTGTGTCTCAAGCTGGGTATGTGCTGTTTTCTGTGTGTGGGTCGTGTTGACGCCATGTTTTAGCTTGTGTCCTATTATCACCCCTCTCTCTATATCACCTCCTCCTTCTTGACACACACACACACACGCACACCTCTGCCCCTTCTGCCCCCTCCTGGACTCGGCCAGCAGCCAATACTGCAGCACTGGGACACTCCATTCACTTAGATTGCTGGAGTGAAGCGAGGGAGGGCTTAACTATGTCCCCCACCCCTTGCCTTCACACAGAAACCCTGAAATGAGATCTGTCTCCTCAGGTTGGGGGCAGTGTGGTGGGTCCCCCACTGAGACACAAACAACTCCGGCTGGATGTCAAGAAATCAGACTTTTTTTTCTTTTTTTTTTTCTTGCAAGCAACTCTAAATGTGTATGTATGGTGGCATCCACCTAAAACAATGCAACAGTGGAAATGTGCAGCCAAGCACTCACACAGAATCTTTAACTTCCAAAAAATTATTTTTTATTCTGAAGGACCAATAAAATTATGGCAAATATTTACAAATAATTACTTCTTAGCTTCACATTACAGGTACATAAATGGAATAATTCACCAACAACAGTCACTCAGGTGGACAGATGGACAGGTACACAGACCAAGTATGAAGAGATGCATCAAGCAAACTGCAATTTAATATTTCACAGTAAAATCAAATCCAGGAAATAAAATAACAATAATATTAACAATAGAAATGTAAAAAATAAGTATAATATCAAATTCACAATTTATTTCCAGTTTTCCAAACAAAATTGGTCACAAGGAACAAAAAAAAAACTGAACAAGAAAAGGAGAGAAATCAAGTGATGTGATATCTTTGGCAAATTCGCACTGCAGTAAAATACATTCAAATATTAAGACAACACACAACACACAAGGAGAAAAAACACCAAGTTTTTGTTTCCAACTACTAGAAAATTGAATAAAAAACATACACATTTTCTTAAAGAAGCATTTCTTTTACTTTTTTTAAATCCTCCCCTCCAGAATATTTGAAGGCATTTCTTATCTTTATTTTGTGTTTGTAAGTCTTTTCAGCTATTTTATATGTTTTTTTTATACAAGAATCTATCATTTAAAACAGGCATCACAGGCTTTGGTGAATGTTACAGATATGTTCTCTTTTTGTCGCATTTGAGTTTGAAGATGAATTTGAAGCTGAATTTTAAAAACCTAATTTCATCTTTGCATCTGTCTTTGCGTTCTGATGTATTTCATTCTGTCTTTTCTAAGTTCATATAGAGATTTTTTTTTTTTTTTTTTTTTTACCAAAACGTCACAGATATAAATATCTCGTTTACACCCCAGATAGGAAGCCGTGGACACAAAAAAAAAAAACAAACTCCAGATTGTTACACGAAAGGCCACAGTAAGGTGAAAAATCATGTTATCTGCTTTTTTTTTATTGAAACATCTGCACAGTTGATTTTTGTAGGCTGAGTCCTGTTTATTTCTCCTCTTCCACAGTTGAATAATATTAAGATGTACAGAACATTGTAACACTTCGGTATGAGATCTGTCCAGAGCCTAGTTATATCAGCAAGCATGAAACAGATTGTGCCACTAATTGCTGTCAAGATGTGATGCTGAAATCCCCTCAGGTTTTGCAAAGGCAGTAGCCATCTTGATGGATTCATATTGAGATACAGTCGGGCAGTAACACACTCTGTGAGAAATCATAATAAAGAAAAAACACTAATTTGCATTTATTTCAGTTTCCTATTTAACTTGAACCTGGGATAAAAATTCAGGGTGTGATTGTGTTTTCACAGACAGTAGACTGTAGCAGTGCTGCAAATAAAACTCGACTGACCTGAAACCAGTGCTTCTCAAAATGCTCTAAAGCTACATGAAGAAAAAACAGAATATGAGATGCGATCTCACAGAATATTCTTGGCCAAATAAAGATACTGGCAGCAATATTGCCATTGAAATGACCTCGCTTTGGCACAAATCACCCTGCTTCATTCCTATGCAGAATTTCTGACAGGACAGTGAGCATCACGTCTGAATAGTCAGAGAGAAAAGTAAGAAAGGAAAAGCAAAAAGGATTAATAGGACTGTCTGAAGAAAGGGAGGACTTTTTGAGGAAGGTCACAGGTCTGAAATCAAGAGAATAGTTTTAATATACCTAATCCTGGTGGTGTGGCAGTGCTACAGGAGTGGAGAGGAGAGAGGGAGGAAGACAAGTGCATGAGATATGATGAGATATGAGGCTGAGGGAGGGGGAGAAAAAAGACGCGATGAGTTTCTGATGGCACAGCAGGTTTGGTCTCCCTTGGGGAACATGGGGGCATGAGAGGAGGGGTGATCACTACTCTGCAAAGGACAAAGGGAGGGAGAGAGTGTGCGTCTGTACTTATATTTAAGCTCGAGTGTGTGTGTGTGTGCGTGGCCTCTGCCCACCATGCTTCCTACAGTACCACCCACAATGACAGTACCCTTCATCACTGCAGTCAATATCATGGCTGCCAATCGAAACAACTGTAGGCCAGTGACAACCCACTATCTCCTCACTTAGGTCAAAGCAATGGCAAGGCAAGCTGTGACACTATGAGATGCATAGTTAACAAATAATCCTGTTAATGTATCACTGGATTCTTGGCTACATTGGTGAACAGATGTTGAATTTGGCCTGTTTGGTATCACAGCTTCCTGTGAGCAGATGCAGGAGGCATGACCAGATTTACGTCTTCAAACAGAACGATTTCCAGTCAATACTACTTGATCTTTTCATCTGGTTTGACACTCTGGTTAACTAAAAAGCAATGTTAATGAACAAGACTTGTTGCTTACTTGGCTTTTTGTCATATATTTTGTGCCTTTTTCTTAGTGGTCACTTTTTAAACCAGTAGGGCCTGTTTAGCCCTGGTCCAGGATCATCTATCACAGTCCTGGATCCTGATATCTCCTGGAAGTTGGACATTTTCGTCACAGATACGCTCAAGAAATTAGTTATGCAAGAATGTTTAAAATATCCACTCAGGCATGGCAGGAAATCTCCATGGAGGGTTTAAAGCTGGGGAAAAAAAAAAACAATGACAGGCAGCTCTAAATTAACAAGGCTAAGAGTCTACAGCTGTGCAGCTCCATGAGGCCGTACAGTGGTGCAAGCTCAATGCTACTATGGCTTTCTAACATGTTCACAATGACTATGCTATATGGTGACAATTAATACATATAATGTTTACCATATTCATTATCTTACTTAATACATCAAAGTACTTCACAAATTGAAAATCTGAGCTGATGATGGCGTTAGATGAAAAATCAGGAGATCACCAGACTCATTATTTGTCCTTTAAAGGGCCATGAATGTCTGTATAAATTTCATTCCAGTCCAGTCAACAGCTGTCAAGATATTTCAACAAAAGAAGAAAAGTTTTGAGATAACCAAAGTCACTAAGGTTTATCCTCTGGGGACCATAAATGCTGCATCATTGTCAAACTGCTCCTGTTTGAGAAACTGGCAAACTATATGCAGTCCATCTTATAGTTGCTGAGATATTTCAGTCTGTACCAGCTTCGCCACTTAATTATTCCATCAGAGAATAAAAGTCCAAGGTAGGCTTTCTATATACAAATGAGATTTGCAGCAATAACAAGTGCTGGGCACCACTTCAGTCAGTGGGTTATAAAAAAGTCTTGCACCACTTTTAATTTTACATGGCTTACATCAAATTTAATAAAATAGACCTAAAGTATCATAGAATTATTATTTTTTTGTTACTTTACAGCTGCCTGCCATTGTTTTTGTTCAGCTTTGTAGATTGTAAGAAGATTTTTCATCCAGTGAGTATGTATTTTCAACATTGTCCCTGATACAAATTTTATAAACTGATCTGTGACTGAAGTGTCCTTGTGATGGATGATATAGCGTACAGTGCTCGATTGAGGCTAGGTGCTGTTATTACAGCTGTTCTCGTTGATGCATTATGGACATTATCACCTGATGTTGGTATTTAAACAACTGTTACTTATTTGTGGAGGTTTTTTATAATCTACAATCTACTATTGTGTTCAAATGGGCAAAGGTTTCTTCAAGGAATTGTAGGAAGGGATGCTAAATCTTGTTTTAGTGACTCATGGTCAGTGGGTGACTGGTAGGGAGTTGGGTGGGGGGGGGGGGGGTATTGACATATAAAACTAAAGGCACTGTCCTTGTTTTCAGCTGGTGTGGTTCAGGTTCAATAATGCCTCAGAAAGATCAAGAGAGAAAGACAGAAATAAGGAAAGGCTCCTGCTGCACTGTATGCTGACAGCACAGCTGGTGGGCCTCTACAAGAATCTTCTTTAGAGTTGTGTATCACAACTTTTAAGGTCTACAAATGTAAAAGGATTCGGTCTATCACTATTTCAAACCCCATGAAACAACAAATTGATTGAGAAACTAACAGCTTTGCTCAGTGTTCATCAATATATGTTTATATAGCTATATATTATGTCTCACGCTGCAGATTTGGTGACTTCAGTCCATTAGCTAGTAAACTACACAGTAGCAATGAAGTGCTAACCAGTCACACATACTCAAAACAAACAAACAAATGTAGGTAAACACTTGCAAACAATGGCTAAAACAACACCATACACCTCTTAATCTTTTTATTGTAAAGAAAGCTTCATCACTAAAATCTAAGGTCAATGTGAATAATTAAAACTGCTACTGACTTCTCTTCTCTTTCACTGATTACTGTACAAATCATGTATGGATAGAAGTGAGTACAGGTTTAGAAAGATATTGCCCTGTCACAAAATCAGCACTTTGGGCCCTCAAACATTTCAGAGGGATAAGATGCTGATTTCAGTTGTCGTAGGGCAAGTGTGTCCTTCTCTGACTGTACATTGAGCGGGTAAGGCCTCGACCCTGGTGTCATGCATTGTCACAGCGCAGAATGTGATAAATGTGATAAACAACAAGCAAAAAAAAAACAAAAACAAAAAAAAAAACAGTTTCACTTTTTTTTTTTTTCACAAAAGCAATAGTTTTATAAGAACAATTCCAGGATGTCAAACAGCACAAGAACAATCACTCATAACGGGGATCATAAGAAGAAAAACTTTATGGTTCTAAAAGTAAGTCAAAAAGTAAAATGGTGCTTTTAAATGATGATTGAGTCTCTTTGTGCTTTTGTAGTTAGTCAGCCGATCCACTAGGGGGGGCCATCTTTGGGGAGTTTAAATAGAGAAATAGAGAGAGAGAGAGAGAGAGAGAGAGAGAGAAAGAGGGGCGCCACGGCTTATTAAACAGCGCCTGCGTCAACTGATACCAGGCAACAAACTATAAACAAGAAAATCGCAATCAGATCACATTTAGAAACAAAGACTTATTTTCACTGAAAGATTTTAAGATTTCATATTTCACTGCATCATCGTCATCATCATCACTATTCTAGCACAACAGCGTGACACATATTATAAATCATTACAGGCATTCACTCGCATCACGGAGTGCAGCGCAGAAAAGCGTCGTAATATATTACTCTGTGTCTCCTCCATTATAAATAGCTCTTGATCATGACTAAATCTTGGCTGGGGAGGTAGGATAGCACCTTGCTGTACAATAACACTTCCTGGGTGATTTGATTTTGGTCTGATGTGATCCTGTACACTTTTGTTTTTACATTCGAGGGAGCAAATTTTAGGCTGCATTAAAGGCCTATACCATTAAAACCACTTTGAATGTAAGTGTAGACATGAGGATTCGGTTGTCCTCATCGGAAACTTGACTACAACCAACCAAACTGACAGTTCACTAAAGCCCACCCCTCACCAGCGTGACTCCCACGGTTTGATTCCCATCATGGGCACACATTGTTGGTCTCTCTTCCTGTTCTCTCTCAGCCTCCTTTCCTGTCTGACTTTCCACTGCTGGTTTGTAAATTAAAAACAAGAAAACACACTGTTTATGAAAAAGTACATATGCTAAGATAGCTTAATTGCCTTTATAAAATTGATCAGCAACAGTCACTGGCTAGAAACGATAAGCTGTCTGAAATGAGGGGCTGTTTTTGAAGGTAAATCTGCCCACTTTGTAAAATGCATAAATGTATAAATAACAGCAGAAAGCTTGACACGCAGTGACAGTAAGTAAAAGGAGTGGGGTTAGTGAACACTCCCATTTAAAAATTCAGGTATCCCATTTATTAAGCATTGCGATCCCAGGGGAAATCTGTTGACTCTACACCAAACTGACTGGAATGATAATGATAGTGGTCGTCTTGGTCATTCACAATTATGAGAATTGGATTGTCTTTACTTGACTGTAACATGGCATAGAAAATTGATTGATTGATGTTGGGTCATAAAAATACTGTTTGAAAAAGTGATTTTTTTTCTAATCGGCTCAAATAATTAAATTAAAAAGACTCCCAGCTTGAATAAATGGTAGCTAGAAGATGACAATACAGATCATTTCAATGCTGCACACATACAATAGTCCACTTCTTGGATTTATAGATGTTTAGGACAAGTTAGGGATACCAAGTCTTGATATATTATCAGAGGTTTCAGATTAATAACTTAAAATATTTCATGATCACCCCTATATCTCTCTATCAGACTACTGACATTGCTATGCATGTGATGATCACAGTAATGTCACACCATTACAGTTTGTCTGTGTTGCAGCCCAGCAGTGTCTGTTGCCGTGTCAATCAAAGAAAATTCAAACTTCACTGACGTCACAAATTTGAAAACTTCTCCCCATTGTGGTCCGAACGTAGGCAGGCTTGTACTGAGCGGTGCTGGTGCTATCCGTTCCTCCCTCTCTTGTCTCCTTCTCCTCATCCTCCTCTTCTCTCAGTAAGAGGGGTCAGTGGCGGTCGTAGGCGGAGGCTGTTGCAGTGGCAGCAGGACCTGCCCCTCGTGATGTCGCACTGTAGTAGTATGGTGACCCTGGGAAGATACATACACATGTATGTATTCACATTCACACATTCACATTTACTCTACTATGTTAAATGACGCTCAACGAATTTAATAAGCCGCAGAATTTAATTTAGTTTAATTTAGTTAAAGTATGAGTCCACTTTATTATAACTTGGATCTCGTTTTTATAATTGGCCTCTTGGTTAGGATTACATTGCACCAAAGTAAATGTTCTGATCTGGGAATAACTGTGAGAGTTTATCACTTCAAGTGATCAATCTCACATGTACATATTAAATTAATCAGTACCTCATGTAGCAACATTTACCAGCAATTTGGCAGCTCTAAACCACTATTTGGAGGGAAGACTGAAAACAAGTAAAACAGGAATGTGGGCATCTCAAAATCACAAAAACTGTGTGTGCGCAGACGTAGCAGGTGCTTCCATCTTTCAAATATGTCTGGTTAATCTCTTTTGTTAAATTTGGAAATCTTTGATTGTCTCCTTCTTATGTGTATGTTTATTTTCTGACTGAAGTGTCGTTGTGCCCATACATCTCAATTTTTATTATAGATAGGAATGATAGTAAAATGACAAATTGTAAATTGTAATGACTCAGAATTATCCTTTAACTTCTTGAGGTTACTGAAATGCAGTGTAAATGTGGAATGAGCAGCTTCAATTCTTCTGTCGAGATTATATTTTACTTTGAATGTAAGTAGTGAAACGCAGGGATGAGATGACATGAACTGATGAATTAATGACAGAAAAATTAGTCTCCTTTTCATGTAGAGCCAATAAAATGAACTGTCTACTTCTTGACACTCTTCTCACACTCTCTCTCTCACACACACACACACACACACACACACACACACACACACACACACACACACACACACACACACTTACACAAGATGTAAGTGACAGTCTAAGCTGACTCAATGAGTACAGCTCTACCACTACTGATCCCTTGAGTCTATTCTCTCCTCAGGGAAGAGGTCAATTCAATACTGTGACCCCACAGACACGCGGAAAGCCACACTCACATGCCTTAATACACAGAAAAATCCCCACCTCTGCAGACACACAAACATACACACACCTGTCTCTGTCACTTCCATCAATCAGCCCAGTCGTGTGTTGACAGGTTGTGTCTGTCCACAGTCCAGGTAATCTCAGGGGGCTCTTTGGGGAAGTGAGGCATTAAGCCGGCCTGACAAACTATTTAGTCTCACTCAAGACTTCAGACACCCTCGCTCCCCTTGTGCCTCTTTATTTAAGTTCCCTTTCTTCCATTGTCACCGCTTCTCTCATCCTACCCTGCTTTTGTGTCACAGCCCATTTCAATTCTCCCATCTATCTTAAACTTTTCAGTGTCTCCTAATGTGCATCTTGTCCTCATATTATGTGGCCACTCATCCGTTATCATACTCAAATCCCTTATAGTTTCTCTTTTGATGCTCTGTCATCAGCTTTCCTCATAATTTCACCATTTTCTGTTCACAAACCTTTATTTGCCTCCAAGACTTTTTTTTGCTTTCTCTCTCTCTCTCTCTCTCTCTCTCTCACTCACTGTCTCCACCTACCTTGCATCTGTCCTGCCTGGCTGGTGAAGAGACTGGAGGAGCAGCCGATTTCCGTCCCCAGGAGAGACCCATAATCCTGCTGAAACACTGGGGACAGAGGGATGGAGGGGAAAGGAGAGGTGAGGAGAGGAAAGGGTTGGGGCATACTACAGGTCGACACAGCACTGACCCATCTCACCTACTGACCTTTTAGACTGTCATTGTCTGACCATTTCACCTTTAAACATGACCCCTTAAATGGCTCCCTAGACAATGAACTTGACACTGATTGTTTCAAGCTCACTGTTAATTTTTCCTCTTAAACACTGATAGGTAGATGTGAAAGGTGTATAGTACTTTCTAGTTTGGATTTAGCTGTTTTAACTCTGGTAGATGTGTCCAACATATAAATATACATAAATTAATGAGTCTCATCCACCACCCTATTCCATTGGGGGTTCAAATAATAGAAAATGCCAGAGTTTTGTAATGCTTCTGGAAATTCTCACTAAATAAATGCTGAAACCAAGCAACAGAGAACTTTACACATATCTAATTCATTTTACTATCACAAAGGTGTTGGATTTATCACAATAATCAATCTTTCTCCTAAACTAACAGTGTGTGTTGATCCAGAGTTGAGGTTTTAAAGTGAAACTAGTAGTGAAAGCATTAGCAGTAATATATACAACCAGTCTATAACAGTGAGATACTCAGCTATGTCACTGTGTGAGTTTTTGTGTCAACTAGCCTTAAATAGTCTACTTTAAACTGTTTCATGGCACTAACATGACATAGACTGCAATAAATGAATGTCTGAATTGAAAATTGAGTAATGTTAGTGTAGGTTCTCAAAAGATACATTTAAAAGACAGACATGAACTGTGAAGAGAGATCTTTCAGCCTAATGACCCCTTTGTTTGCAGCTGTCATTTAACACTGCAGTTGTGCACAACAGTGATATTTTTTTCTATTCATTCATTTATTATGAACAAAATTATTTTACTATAGCAATTTTGCAATAAGGGCAAAAGACTGTTTATTTTCTGTTTTAGGAAGCACGGCATCCCTGTCCCAACATGGCGGCCGCTCTGACGCATCGTCGTTATGAAGAGTCGCGACTCTTGCGCCAATCACTTGTATAAAAATTTACGTCCGCTAGGCGGCGCCATGTCCGGACATTACGTAATGCTAACTGCCGTTTAACGCCAAAGAAGAAGGTGATACCTCCACGCACGTTGCCTAACGACCAAACTTTCCGCAGTTCATTTAAATGTACTATAGACAAAGTTCACAGCATGTTCGTTGTTTTTTTGTTTTTTTACCACTGTACAACACTTTGAAGGACATTTTGAAGCAGTCGTGAAAGCAAATACTGGATCTAACTTTGGAATATTAGCCAGGTACAAGCACAAACAGGTAAGTTGCACTCCAGTAATATTATGCGCATAAATGTTCTTTAGATGTATCTATATTCTTTTAAATTGTTTTTGAATTTGATTGTCTGATTATGCCACGATTTTCAAAAAACCTGCTCCACATGGAGTCAAATGTAAGTATTTGCATTTATTGTTGGTATTATACAGTGAGGTAATATACTGAAATACGTTTATATCAATATATCAAAATGTAATGAAAATTGACTCGGAATATCATTTGAATTATCCATTTGTAGACTTTGAAGGTCAAAGTTCAAAGGCTTGCTGTTCTGTCTCTGCATCACCTAGTGTGTCACTGACATTTTGAGAAGAAACGTCTGGGGGTTTCCTTCTGGCAAGATCTCATTTATTCATATAAATTGTTTAAAATTAATTAAGCAAACAATCATCACAGTGAAACAATAAGTCAGGTAACGTCAGGCTGCACATGTAGTCCAGTTACTTATATAGCCCATCCATACGTGCATTCCCAAGAAGGCCCTACAGAATGACCTGTAGCAGGTTACTGGTGTGGATGATTCTGACCAGACTGTCAGAAACAGACTCCATGAGGATCCAGCGTCCTCTAGTATGGCCTGTGTTCACCGTCCAGCACTGTGCACCTTGGTTGGCATAATTCGCTAGAGAACACCAGAATTGGCTGGTCCACCACTGGCGCCCCATTCTCTTCATAGATGAGAGCAGGTTCACACTGAGCATATGTGACAGGCGTGAAAGAGTCTGGACATGCCATAGTAAATGTTATGTTGCCTACTACAACATTCAGCATGACCTGTGTGGGAGTAGGTCAGTGATGGTATGGAGAGGCATATCCTTAAAGGGCCGCACAAACCGCCATGTCCTAGCCAATGATACCCTGACAGCTGTGAGGTACCTGGATGATATCCTCAGTGTTTGTCAGACTTCACGCTGGTGCAGAAAGCCCTGGGTTCCTCCTGGTGTAGGACAATACACTCATATGACCACAGTGTGGAGACAATACCTGGGTGTTGAAGGCATTGAGTCCATGATCATGTTCCCCTGATCTAAATACTATTGAGCATCTATGGGACATTACGTCTTAGTGCATCGGGTACCACCAAGTACCACCAGTACCATGTCCAAGAGCTCATTGATTCCCTAATCCAGGCCTGGGAGGAGGTCCCACAGGACACCATCCTCCAAGTCATCAGGAGCATGTTATGAACTTGACTTGGATGAGCCTAGGATTTTAATTTTCACTTTGTTTTTCTGTGTGATTTTGAATACAGCCCTCCATGGGTTGATGATTTTGATGTTATGCCGTTATGTTCTGAACAAACATTTCAATGTACATTAGCACAGGCCCAAGTCCATTGATTCCTATGTTAATCTTTCAAATTAGCTCATGGTTATATAGTCTCTTTTTTTTTTTTTAAGGCGTCAGGGAGCTGACACTTAGAGAGGGTAAAAATAATAAACATTTTAGGCCTCAACACAGCATGAAAAGTGTTTTAACGATTTACAACTGAAGAAACCTTTTTTTTGGTCTTTCTTATCTTACATTCTGCTCTGAGACCTCGCTCCAGGGTGTCTTAGAAAACGCAATGCTGTCACTGTTCTGTCACATTCCCTCTCAGTGTGAATTACCTCATAGGCTCTAAGCTAATGTAGTGCTGCCTGCTGCTCATTGTTCTGACATGTCACTGCTGGTGGCAGCTTGAGACTGAGTAGTGACCCACCAGACAAATTAAGCAGCACGCTTGAATTCATAAAAAATTAAAAAAATGAGTGGTCAGCATCCTCCACAGTAACTATACAACATTAGATTCCACCAATCCCCAAATTTACTGCTGATTAGATGTTGATAAATGTGTCTTAATTTATTCCTTTCACTCTGACTGACTCTATTCTGTCCTCTTTCAAGTCGGTTTACACTCCAAATTGCCAGTCTTTAAGAAAAAAAAAGTCCTCCTGCAGAACCATTAGTACGTCTGTGATGTATTGTACTGTATGGTACAATACAGAATGAAATGTAATGAAAAAATGAACAGTGGAGCATGAAAGATACAGCATATTACAGGAGAGTATTAGAAAGACTGGAGTTGGGATGTGAAGTGGAATGAAATGACATTCATTGACACAATTATTGATCCGGTCCTGGTAAGCAGGACTGGCCGCAGAGATATGGGATTCACCTACCTAATAAACTGGGGTTAGGAAATCTCCACGATTCATTGTAAGTGGAATACTGAGGATGGGAATACGGGCTTCCAGAGAAATCTCCACCTGAAAGAAAAGCAAAAAAGAGAACTATATCATTTTTTTGAAACAACAGAGGATAGGAGGGATTAATCTTCCTGTCTTTAAATACTTTTTCTTGGTGGTTGAGGAGTTGTTTTCAAGGGTAATTTTCTATGGAGCGGTTTGTAAACTAGTTGAGAGTGACTGCTGAGCTCAGTGAGACTAGTAGTCCTGCCATATAGTGAATGATAGCTTAGCTTTTCTCCTTCATTTACTACTTATTGTCTGGGGGTCTACTCTTCCTCTTGCCTTTCTCTCACACTCTTATCTTCACACCTTTTTATTTTTCTTACTCGTCCTCTGGACTGCCTGGCTACAGCCTGCTCGTCACCCTTCACATCAAAATAACATTCTTCCCCATTCCTTCTCCTCTTTTTTCCCCACCTTTTTTCCACTGTTTTGCTCTTTCTTTCTTTTCTACTGAACCTTCACTCCTCCCGGGGGATCCCTCTCCCATGGCTGACAGTCACAGACCCTGATGCCCCCTCCCTCAAACACCCTCCCCGCCCGCCCCCTCCGACCCATTCCTCCTCGCTCCCTCTCGTTCTGTCGGTTCTGCCTCACTGCTCCCCTACACCCCCTGTGAGTGTCAGCCCCCCTGCTGCAGAGAGAAAGACAGAGCGACGGAGAGAGAGAGAGAGAGAAGAACAGCAGAGAGTTGCTTGCTTAATGAAGGTATGATATTAGTCAGAGCGGACAAAAAGGAGGATAATTTGCCCAAGAAGTGCTGAGATAAAACATGGCGAAGCCAGAGAAGCAAAGTTGAGAGATTATCTCCTCCACTCATTCTAGTCAGCTCCTGGATTCAGGCAGCTTCCACTATTCGCTGAGAAGAATTTAAATGTTGAGGCTGTTTGTGTGTGTGTGTGTGTGTGTGCGTGTGTGTGTGTGTGTGTGTGTGTGTGTGTGTGTGTGTGTGTGCGTGCGCGCGCTTGGATGTGCAACTCAAGTTTTTCTTTCTTTCACTACCCTTTGTGCAAGTGTGTGTGTGTTTTTTGTGTGCGTGTGTGTGTATGTTTGGCTGCGTCTGTCAGGTGGGGTCGGGATGCGGTCTCCATGGCATCCCTGGGTGCGAACATCCTCCCCTTGTCATCACCGTAGTGACGGCAACGTGTCAGGTTGTTTAGGAGAGGGCGGGGGGTGGAGGGTGGAGGGAAGGCTCATGGGTCTTCCTCGTGTAGCTCGGTGTCAAGGTCGCACACGCGCACGCTGTCAAAAACAAACACACATGCACGCAACCTATTGCATGCCAGCACACGCGTAAACATACACTCTCTCACACACACACACACACACACACACACGCTGTCAAACCTGAGGACAGGACGGGGTGAGCGCAGGGGGACAGGGCGACAGGGTTACCCATCTTCAGACGTGCTGTTGCTACATGTCCACTGAGAGTGCATGTGTGTTTGTGTGTCATCCCGCAAGTGTGTATGTGTGTGTCACAAACTGAATGATTGGGCATATACAGAGACAAGAACTTGTAAACAATATTGTTTTGACTTTGTTTCGCCGTCGTTGCTTTTGTATTTTTTTCTTTATTTCTGTGCAATATACTTCACCCTGACCAGGACCACCACTGTAGAGAGAGAAAGAGAGAGAGGGAGGGGAGAGAAGGAAAGAGAACAAGAATGGCAGTCCAGGATTGAAACACAAAAGCAGCATAGAAGGCGGAGTGGAAGGGAATGAATGAATTAGTCGTGGGTCACTGGTGATTCTCATTAAAAACAAATTACTAATGTTGAGGAGGGACAGCTGTGCTACTGTGGTTGGTTTCTAATGATACACACACACACACACACATGCAACACAGGCACAAAGATACGAGCACACACATAAATGTACAAACACACACACGCCACCCCCTGGGAGCACTGTCAGCCATAGTGTAGACAGACAAGAAAGAGGATGTGGCAAAGCTAAGTACACCCCCTAAAGACACTCACACACAGAGGGAACACTCCACACATACATCCACTGGGGATTCGGATACGTAAGCACAGTCACAGATCTGCTGTGAAGATGACGAGTAATGACAGAATTACTGTAGAGAAAAGCTGAATACAAACGTGTTTTTGTTTTTGTTTTGCAGTTTTGCTTTATAGGGAATAATCATGTCTTTGCGAGTGTGTGTGTACTCACCAGGTACCATACCAGTGAGGGAAGGGGTGGAGTAGCTGCCCTGTCCAGTGGGAGGAACATGAGGAGGGTAGCCTGGCAGAGTGGTGCTGGCTAGGTCTCGACCTGTAATCACACACACACACACATACTTAACACCTTAACAGCCTTAATACTGTCAACACTGTCACTTATTTGTCATTATCATCATAATCATCATCATGCTGGACCAGAAACCAGATGAATCCTAATGGCGTGAGGATTTGGATGTCTGACACCTAAATTCTGAATTTGCTAAAAAGACAAGGGTGCATTTTATGACCAGGACCTTCTTTTTTTTTTTTTTTTTTTATACACCTGCTTTTCTACACCTTCAGTAGGAACAACTGGGTTTGGGGAACCACAGACAGGCTGCAGAGATCTATCTGAGAATAGTAAGAGAAGCACTAGGATTGACTGATGAGGACAAATATAGAATAACACCAGTCACTAATAACACAGATAATAACACATATCTCTGAAGTGAAACTGGTACACATTGTTCTCAAAAAAAAAAAAAAAAAAAAATCTCAGATGTTGACTGTTGAAGGTAAAGTAGGTGAAATCAATCCTGGTTGTGCTTTAACGGTGTTTAAAATATCATGGTTTAAGTAAATGACAAAAGCTTCTCACCAGCAGGCGTGTCACAGCAGGAAAAGTGCATGTGTGACTAATGACATTAACATTAACAATGCCTCTGTACCAGTAAGTCACTGAGCCGGCCTGAACAACCCCAGGGCCCTGCAACTGCAACACCACAATTGACTGCAGCTATTATTTGTTAAGCCCATGTTTTTCTTGTTATTCTGTGAAAATGGCTTAACAGCATTCATACTCACATCTAGTAGATATTTACTAATGTTAAAAGGTTGCAATCATCACCTTGAAAATGCCAGATCTTCGTTGAAAAATTCACGTCAGAGCTCATTCAGGTCGACCCTCTTTCTTTTGTTTCTTTTCTTCTTGTTTTCCATCCACTGGCATCTATTAATTTACAGACTCCCCCTTCTCTTGTTACCCCCCCCCCCCCGACCTCCTTAATCCTTGCTCTGTCTGTCACTGGGTGGATAGGATATATAACTGCATTAGACTACATGACGGTGTGTCGGCCCAAATCATTTCTCTGTTTGCACGCTCCTAGAGACACCGGGAGTGTGTGAAGAGGGAGCCCTCCATTCATCATCATCATATACTCACTCACACGCACACGCGCGCACAGACGCCATTCTCCTCCTCCTCCCCACTGCGCACACACATTTATCATCATCATAAACAGCTCAGATGCTAAGACCATCAATCCCATTCACTTCCCCTCCACTTAACCACCACTAACTCACTAAGAGGAGGAGGAGGAGAGAGGAGAGAGGAGAGGAGAGGGAAATAGAGAAGGAAAAATAAAAGACAAGGAGAAGGGGGAAAATGATGTCAAACAAAACTGAAAGAGCAAGAGGAGGTTTAAGTGGAAAAGATGGACACTTAGTGAAATATATTCAAAGTTGTATTTAAGTAAAGTTTCATAAATATTCAAGCCATTTCAGTTAAAACCAGAAATGTTAACATTATGGTGCATGAGATCACCAGTAATCAAATTGGTGTAAAAAAAACAAGCAAAATTGCCATCCTTAGAGCCATGCTGATTGCGCAGCTAAAAGTCTAATTTAAGTGAGCCTCATAAAATATCTTTATTTGTTAAAACATAAACTATTAACCACTTCATTGTGGTCACCTTTTAATGGAAAAACAGGAAATAAAAATCAAGTAGGATAAAAAAAAATGGAGCTGAGAGATGGAAGGAAAGTAAGCAAAAAAAAAAAAAAAAGATGTGGTTACAAATCAACTGAGACCTCAACATCTCATATCCCTGTCCTTTTCACTTAATATTTGCTTTCCTGCCTCCGTAGTTGTGTTTCTCTCTCTCACAGATCCCTCCTGTACCAGCCTCTTCTGTCCCTCTCCGCCTCCTCTCTCCTGTCTTGGTGTAGTAAAGTTTTTCTTGGTGTTTGACGCGACAGCGAGGCATTAGTGCAGACGGGCTACTCATCCGCTCAGGGTCAGTGCACAGGGCAAGGAGGAGAGGAAGGAGAGGCTGTAAGAGAGGAGAGATGGACTCTCTACAGCCCAACTTAGAGGGGGCAGACAGGGCCAGATCCTCTGAGGTGTGTCTTTGTGTGTATGTGTGTCTCTGTGTCTGCGCGTGCTGTGTATTTGTGCATATGTATGCCAGTTGTGTTGATGTATCTGTTCTCCACAGTTTTGCTGTAGAGGTCAACGAACAAGTGCAAGTCTCCTCCATGCTCACTTGCAGCTACAGATGAACACACATCCTGTGCCTCTGTTCCACCCTTACTGTCTCTCTATCTGACTCTTCCCTATCAAATGGTCATCAGAACAACACATGTCAAACCTGGAGGGATCGAGGGTGTACAGTGTGTCCCTTTATGTGTTCGCACGCGAATCGACTTGACGAAGTTCCCCTGTAGAAAATCCTCTGCAGATTCGGAAAAGCCTCCGAAAGGAAGATTGAGTGTGTAAATGTTGCTCTTCTGTGAGTGTCCAGAGTATCAGCACTTCAAGGATGCAATAACATTGCGTCAAACATGCGGACGGCTGATCCCCTAGAGGGAGCTCTATTCTGAGTGAAAAGACAGGCAAGGAAATGCATGCATAATATTCAGAAGGTGTATGTGTGTGTGTGTGAATACGGATGTGTGTGTGTTTGCATACATAAGCAGAAATGGAAATTTTATCTCTCTCTCTATATTTTCTCTCTCTCTCTCTCTCTCTCTTTCTCTCACGGTGAGCAGGTAATATTCCTCTGTGGTTTCAAACGGAGAAAAGAGCCCATTCCCAGATATCCCAAATTCCCAGCTCTATGATTCCCCTCATTACAGAAGGGAACATCGAAGCCTTGTCCAAGTGCTCCCTGGCCTACTCTTAATTAACCAGAGCATCTCCCAGTGCCCCTCAATGGAAACAGAAAGAGATGAAGCTCTCACTTTTCCTCTAAGCCTTCACCTTTCTTTTCCTCTTTTCCTCTGGGCTTTTCACCTCTCCTGAGATCCAAAGCACTGAAATCTTAAAACAGGTTAAACCACTTAGGATCCATGTAGCTTCCTTCACTACATACACAGACCCTACGAAGCTGCTGCATGGAAAATGAATTAATGTTTTAATTTTTTTTGGATTACTGAGGCAAGAGTTATGACTTGATATAAAATCTTACCTCTTAAAATATTTTCATGTGTTTCCAATAAGAGACAAAAGAATCTTGACCTTTAATTGTCTTTAAGTACACCATCTTATCCTTCACCTCATTCATTTTTTTTTCCGTTACCATTAAGGTGGATAGTGATTTTCCACCATATCTGACCATTCATCTCTTCATGACTTGTTTTATGGGAAATTACTAAGAGGATGAGAGTTGGAGTGCTGCTTGCAAAAAGAAAAAAAAATGTGTTCTGCTCTCTTACCACCAATACTATCTAATAGCAGTGGGCATAAAAAAGGACTCAAAATGCATGCTAGAATTGTTCAGTCAGGCAAAAAAACAACAGCAACGCTCAGTGAATAAGTTCCCAAGAAAATCTGATTACCATGTCTAAACATAGCTGTTCTCCATAAATCTATTTTGGGAGCATCTATTAAGTTGGTGTGCACAGTTTTTCTTTTTTTTTCTTTTTTCTTTTGTTGGTACAGTAACAATTAGTTGTCCATTGGAATCCCAAAATTCACTTAAGTCTTTCTTACCTGGAACTAGTGAATAGGACTGTGGACCGGAAACACTGGCTCCTAGTTCTGCCCCTGTACCAGGATTCGCCAAACTGTTCTTCATCTCATCCAGTCCGCCTGCTAGCGAGGCCATGGCTGAGTAATCTGATGTCTGGAACAGGATGTGGAGAAAGAACTTTAACAAAACAAAGCACCCAGAGCAAATCGTGGTATTTTCTGGTTTAACATGAATATACAGCAGTGCTGAATGTTGCGATCAATCTTTCTGCTATATCCTGTGATATTTTTGACATGCTGTGCCTTCCTCATAGCAGAGAGCAAAGAAAAGAGCTTTAGGATGAACACACACACACACACAGACACATAGAGAAACACACCTACAGCTGAGAGTTTATTGATCTGTTTACAAAGACAGGGATTTACTGTACAACCAAGTCCAACAGTGTATAACCACAGGATCAGCTTGCTCTCTCTCTCCGTCTCTCTCACCCTCTCACAAACACACACACACACACGCACACACACACATACAGTACATACACACAAACACAGTGGCATCACACAGACCACGATTAACACAAAGCCCCTTGTCTCCCCAGATGCCAACAACAATAAGAACTGTGATCATCTCAGCACACGTACACACTGGTTCCCAATGCCCTTAACACACACGTAGAGAAGACACAACAATATGACAAAGCAATATCTGGTTGTTGTCTAGTGCTTCTCAGTGCACTGCTCTCTCCTGAGAATGTTTTTAAAAAAGTAAAAAAATTGATATAGCTGTCTGAATAAAAAAAAAAAAAAAAATCCCCCAAAATAAATAAAGGTAACATAATATTTTAACTAGTTGTTTAACTGTGATAGATATGATTAATGGCCAATATCTTGTATATTAAGACAAGTTGCAGTAAATGATAGGTGCTTAATTAAAAATACTTTAGTATAAGAATGCTATTTTAAAATATCAATGCTACACATTGTTCCTACAAAATAAATCTTTTGTTCATGACACATTAGGGCCTTTGGATCAACCCTGATAATGCAGACAAATAATTGTTGCTTCTGGAGGCTGCTTCTATCTAGATCAACCCGGTTAGTGTGTTATCTCACTTTCCCAAAATGCAGACAGGTAGATAGATGGAAACCGTCCGCTCACCTGCGTCTGACCCCAGCACACAGCCATGACCCATCTGTCCTCATCTATGTTTGTGTGTGAAGGTGAGGTGATTTAGAGTGATGATATTGACCCTGACGACTGGCTATATATAAGTAAACTGTTATAGATGCCTGCTATACACTCAGCATGGGCAAATAATCTGTCTGTTGACAGTGTGCGTGCATGAATCTGTGCTTTTTTTTTTTCCTCTCTTTGTCAGTGGATGCATAGTGTTGAGAAAGAAGTACAGCAGCTTTAAAGAAAAGTGAAAGATTTGATCTTTTCAATTTGCTCACAGATGTAATTATGAGGAGGCATTAGGAATACAAAAAAGGCTTGAACTTAGAGTTACTCTAATTTTGGTACTTTCTGTCAGGCAGCATCAAGAGCTCTCTAGAAATACAGAAAAGATTAACCACAATCAGTTGTTTAAAGCGGTAAAGTACAAATTATCTACTAATTTAAATGGTTTGGTTTAGTTCAATTTAAAGATTCATAATCAGCCACTTTTTTTCTAATGCTCATCATTCTCACACCGACACGCTTCATTATGTGCTTCGGTGAGTGAACGCTCATGTTCAGTCTCTTGCTGGTTTAATATTTTATGTTCTGTTCACTACAAAACTATGCAAGATGTTTTAAGGTGTAACTCTGCAGCTGTGTATCTGTTGCAAAGTTATCACATCCTGGATGTTTCTGTGATTTACGCAACGTTTTAAGAAGCTTTTAGCCAGGAAGCCTTCATGATTGAGCTGCTCTCATTCACCTGTGAAGGGAGTTCCACTGCAAAAAGCTGCTGATTCAGTCAGTGATAATGGTGATGTTGGAAGATTTCTACATACATGTTCTGAAAATCTCTACATTGCATTATAGGAAAACAGAGACATGTATTCCTCTGGATGTAGCCAGGGACATACATACATGAATCATCTATTAAGGTATCCCTTAGCGGTGGCTGTAGCTCCTGATAAACACTGTGTGTAAGTAAAAAGATTTAAATAGCTTTAGAGCATAACGTTAAATTAATGGCTACAGTTTACTTATCTGTAATATCTGCTTGGGTACATGTAGGGTTAAGTCCAAGTCTGTGTTCTTAATGGCTCTCTGTGCCTGCATTTCTGCACAAATTAACCAGATTAAAGTTCTCACTTCTCTGCGTTAAATGGCCCCCGTTAATTTTTCCCCCGTGTGTACACTAATGACAGCAATCAGAATTTCCTTTAGGTGATGAGGTGAGAGTTTTGCACTGACCCTTTTAATGCCTCTGCATCTCTGCGTGTGTGTGTGTGTGTGTGTGTGTGTGTGTGTGTGTGGAGGTGGAAGTGTAGGCGTGTGTTTGTGCTCACTGACCTCTTAAACACCCCTGTGCTCGTCAACACACAACACAACCACTGGACTGTGACCTGCCAAATAAGAGCTTACCCTGTACACTACGCATCTCTCTCTCTCTCGCTCGCTCTCGCTCTCTCTTTAGGCTTCAGACACATTTTTAAGCCCTCTTTTCTCTCTTAATGTCCCTCCGCCCTCTCGCACATCACACCTGTAGTTTTTTTTTTTTTTTTTTTTCTTTTTCCCCAGCCAATCATACATGCTGGCCCTGCACCCTCTCCTCTTGGCCGCACTGTCTCATTATAATGGTGTCTAATGTGTCGATGTATCCATGTAGATGGGGGCCAGTCAGTGGCAGCAGCAGAGAAGAAGGGGTCTGCCGTTGTAATTGGCCATGATGAAGTTTGGCCAGTGGGGTGACAGGCCCGCTAAGGAAGATGGATCATTCTCATTCGCCCCTGTAAATGTTGTCAATTCCACTGCTCATACAGCGCCATCAGCCCTCATCAAAGAGGGGGGACGCAGCTGCATGGCCATGCAGAGGTTGGGGTTTGGGGGTGGTGAAGGTGGTGGTGGTAGTGAAAGTGGGGGGAGTGGAACAGGATCAGAAAAGGTGTCAGCAGGAGGTGGACATGGGGCTGGAAGTCACAGTCAGGAATAGGGGATACAGTGTTTTACTATAAGATGGGAGGATGGGATTGATGTGACTGAATTGGCAAGTGTAAGACATGAGGAAAGGTGGGAGCTGTTGAATAAATGAATGGGAGAATGCTTTATTTGTGCAACTCTGACAGGATACGTGAGTACAATGCAACCGGTTCATTCATTTCATTGAACTCTTTCATTGAGTCCCAATGAAAAGAAATGAAAAACAATCAAAAAATGTAACACAAGCTTTTTGAATAGTTTTTCCTCAGATAAGTCTTCAAAGTCCTAGATATGTTACTGAAATTGTTCTTCCTGGACAGTATTGACTCCTCTTGTTGTTGAAGCGACACACTACTGCAACACCAGTGCAGATCCAGTTTTTATTGTTATTTTATGCAGAGCTGTTTTGGTCTGAGTGTTTAGTTTGATATGTCAGAAAGCATTTGTGAAATATAAGCAAACTAGCAAGTAATTGTTGGATATTAGTTCTGTACAGAGTGACAGTGAGTCTGACCTAGTCTTTCTGCCACACAGCAGGTTGGTATACTGATTTAGATATTGGAAAGTAATGGTTTGGTCCAAATCTCACATCAATAACAGATGAGCCCTAATCGCCCCTGTGACACACACACACACACACACTCAGAGGCTGGCCCTGTTGGCTTGCTCAATTTGCATAATAGTATTTCCCTTTTTATCCATTCCCCAAATAGCTCCCAATTTCTCCATCTCCCTCTATCTCTCCCTCTTTCCACATTGTCTTGTGTACTCCTGATGGAAAAAGGCTTGACTATAAACAAACACAATTCCCTGAGAGGTCCACAAACTGAGACAGAGATTGTAGGGAAGGAAATCATCTGCGCTCAAACTGAGCGTGGTGGCAATTTGGAGGATATTCATTTCAAGACGAGCCAGACCGCAACTTTGGGTAGAGGCTGTAAAAGTTCATACATTTTGAATGAGAAATTTGACTAATATTACTAACTTATGAATGAATAATTGATTTTATTTTTGAGATTAAATGCTGTGTTAGTGGTTAACGCATGTTTTGTTGTAGTGATTGTATAACAACGTCAGAACTGATGGGATAGGGCAAGGGGTATTCCACATTTAACTTATTTTACACTAAATAAGTTAAAGCCTGACTGTGTGTTCACACAGAACGTGAAGCAGATTTTAGAATCACTCTAACTGCATACAGAGTCAGCAGAAAGGCTTGAGTGCGTTCGACACAAATCCACCTAGTCTGGCAAAAACTCACCTATGTGCGAGTTAAACTAGTTTCCCGAGCGAATTGAGTATTATCTTGTGGGTGTATGAATATACTTTATAAATGGGCAGAGAAAACAAGAGCATAGAAAACAGACTGGAGAAAAAAAAAAAAAGACTGTCGTTCCTGATGAGTGATGACATAATTGCCCTGCACTCTTCATGATGTAGCAGGTTCTGAACCACATGGCTCCATTGTTGTCCAAAAAACTATTAAAACACATCAGTAAGTTACAGCATTTCCCCTGGATGACATGCTGCAATAAATATAGGTGTTTTTTTTTTGTTTGTTTTTTTTTTATATCCTACTGTAGCCAGGCTGGTTGGTCCTGGGGTGGGCATTTGGACCCAGGGGCAGCATGAATGGGTGAGGGCGCTGTCAGCCCTGCTGATTTATCACCTGGGTAATAGGAAGTGATTGAAGGGAAATTTAAATGAAGTCTCTCTGACAGGCACACATGCAGACACACATACAATCACGCACACACAAATTAATAGTGGGGCTTAATAGACTACAGAGATGAGGGGGTGCAGGGGGGATCAGGAGAGGGAGATGAGATAAAGGAATGGCTTGTTACGGAGGAAAGATAAAGAGAAGGTCTAAGACAAACAGCGTAACAGAGTAACGACTGATGACAGATAAAATAAGATTTGCTCGTGAGGAATGTGAGCAGTTTTGTTATTTATCTCTTCAAGTTGGATGAAAGAAGAAAGAATGAATGAGGCTCGTGTTTCAGCACAAGAAAGCTAAAAGCTAATGAAGAGCTTGAAATAACCACTGAAATTACATTATACGAGTATGTCATTAATATACGTTTGGCACCTAAAATTGAGCTGCTTAAGCCTCAGTTTGTCTCTTACTTGTTTGCTCCCTATACCATTTTCTCTCTTTAACAAATACACACATAAACACAGTTGATCACACTCCCTTACAGTGCAACATCAACAGTAGGGCCAAATCTATCAGCCATCTTTTATAAATGTCAGTCACAGCATGCTGTCTCACACACACACACACACACACACGCTATACATACCCCAGTCTTTCCACATACTAAAGAGGCAGAGCTGTAGCTGTCAGTGTGTCAGTGTCAATCATTCCCTCTGGGAAATGCAAGCTGGGAAAAAGGGGATTGGTCGAGTAGAGAGCCTGAGAGAAGTGAGGAGAGGTAGAGGGACAGCTAGTGATGTAGATTTGTGTGTGCGTGCCCGCATGCGTGCTTGCATCTCTTTGTCATGCAGTTCCTAAATCCAGGTTGACCCCGGTGCGACCCGGACTATAAAGCTCCTATCCATGACCCTGACCCCACTGTCTTGACCAAGCTTAGAGAGGACACTGACCTATGAATGATGGGTATTATAGTCTTGAGTCTTAGTCTATAGAGCTACTACAGCCAATCCCTGTCGACCCCTCGCCCTGTGCCACTCCACTCTCCATGTTGGTCAGAGGGATGTGAATGGGCTAAAAAGCCAAACTCTGCCCTATAGGTCTAAGGCTGCAGCCTCTCTGTGGTTCCATTTACTACTACACCATTAAGTGTTTTTTACACCATTAAGTGTCCTCTTGCCCTTGGCATTGACTGAATAAATGAACACAAGCTAGGGATATCTTTAACGACTGCCAAAACAAAAGTGTCATTTTGAAATGTTAGCAAAATATTTCCCTATTATTAACTGGGAGGGTCTGAAGATTAGAAGACATTTGAGAAATGGCGGGGAGAATACAAATCCTATCTTGTTGTCCATTTGTTATTCAGCATATTACTTACACCTGTCCATTCCACTCAGATTTACATTAACTTACTGCTGGGAAAGGGCGGGAGGTCAATTTAGATGCAACATTAAGACACACAGACACATCCTTTCTCACTCGTGTTTTCTAGACTTTTTCTCTCACATGCAAACAATACACACATATGCAGCATGTTCTCAAGAAGCATCAGCATGTGGACAGCTCCATCGGTGTCCCTGAGCAGCAGGAAGTGAGGTCATAATGAGAGCTAGGTCAATATGCTCATTAACCCCTACAGTGTGGCTAGATTATAGAAACATCAATAGGCCAGGCCTGACTGGATCCCTGCAGCAGCCATCAGCTTGTCTATCAGACCACAGAAACACTGTCAGTTTAATGAGGAATACATGGCTTGATGCTGACATTTTCTGATCCAGTAACCAAAAGAAATTGGTAAAGCTTATATTATGGTAAATGCAATTGCTTTAGAGGTATATTTAAATCAAGAGTGAAATGGCAGGTAAGGCATAGCAGGCAGGGCAGGCTTTTAGCTAAAAGCAGAGACAGGCATTTCATATAACAGGTAGATAAAACACTGAACACTAATGTTAAATTCACTTAGCTACCTCAGTGTGATCCAGGGCTGTAGCATCATGGATTTAGATTTACCCACTGAAATGCCTCAATTACATTTTATCTGTCCTTAAAAGCTCACTACATGTTCCTCTTTTCTTAACAATTTGTTCGACTTTTCTTCTATGGAAGTAGGAATTTGGCTGTCTGTGAGACTAATGCTTTCCACGGTGGTGGCCGAGATTAGACCATTATTTACTTTGTGGTGGCACAGAAATTAGTGTTTGTTCTGGTTGAAAAGTCTCTTTCAAGGAAAAGCTGGATCATTCTGTATTTTTGTTATTGTCAACGAGCACCATGAAAAGACTGAAACCATCATTATGTTCGATCGTCTCTTAATGCTTTCTGACCTCCCTGGTGTGTCCGGGGGACATTAGGAACATTCGTTCCTAATTATGACATAGGCTACTTTATAAATTTAATACATTCCTTTTTCCAGGTTTTTAGCAAACATTAGTCAAGCAGGAGGAATTAATATTTTTGTTGGGGACTATTTTTATCTGTGGATTAATATGTATTTGGTACTATAGTGAAGACATCAGGATGGTGTATGTTGGGTCAACTCAATTAAACTACATTGGACATGTTCACCATAGTAATGTCATCCACTGAAATGGTGTGGCTAATTGGCTCGTATATTTGAATAACTGATGTGCACTGGGAATAAGCTTTATAGCCCATCAAGCTTTGGCTACACAGGCAGTGACTTATAGGATCAATATTATGTTGGTTTTAGTCTTTTCCTGGAATTTTTTTAAAAAAATAAGCAAAATATAGAAAATTTCTAAAGTTATCCTTCAGTTACCCCATGACTCCTAATTTGCGTGTCAAGCTAAAACTATCCCCTAGTAGTCGTGTGGGGTGTTCTGTCTCGTGGCCAGTAATATGGCCAGCCTGTAGTTTATGGTGATCGCCACTGGACGCACTTCAGCTTCACCTCTGCTTCTGTCACCCTCTTACAGTTTTTCATGGAGAGTTTTCTCCTGCACCAGCCCTAATGTTTCACTGGAACAACCTACAGTCTTTTAACGCGTCAACTCCTCCCAAACTCAGCCTCAGCCTAGAGCCTGCTTGGTGCCACGCCCTTACCTTGCCAGAGTCAGGGCTCACATAGAAGTCAGAGCTGGATTGGATTGGACAGGATGGCTGTCTGTCAAACAGGCGGTCCAGTACCTCGATCTGCTGTGGTGAGAACAGCTCCCCTCTCATCTGCTTCCTGAGGAAGTCCCGCCCACTGTGGCCATGCCCGTTGGCCAGCGGTGACTCCTGCAGACCTAGACAGGAGAGAGGAGTTATGTTAGAGGGTTTCTAAATGGTTAAAATCTAATGAAGGAGCGCAAAAGTGAAAGGAGACAGACAAGGTTTAGAGAGGTAATAACTGAGGCTTTTGCACATTTAGTGTCAGAAGGAGAAACCTGACTTAGATGGTGAGAGAGGAATGAAGGTATGGGCTCATGAAGTAAATCACTGAGGCAGATGTGGGGAAAGACGTTAAAAGTATGGACTCAAATGAACTCCAGTGAGCTGATTTAGGACTGAGTGACTTCATAGATTGTGAAGACTCAGAGAAAATACTATACAAATGCAATCCATTACCAAGCATACGCTGTCTCTCCTACTTGATCTCTCAAAAGTACACTCTCGCCTCTCATATATACCCACTTCTCCGTCCCTCTTGTCATATCACTCATACACACACAGACTCACAAATATATATTGCTGTGGTATCAGTATTAGACTGTGAGCTCTTGTATCCTGCAGTTATTGCAAGGCTGAGGGACTGAACGAGACAATTATAAGAACTCTGAAGAGTCGCGGCCCACAAATGATTAGAAAAGAGAGAACGAGAGAGAAAGATAAAGAGAAAAAGGGGATGAGGGTGAAAATCCCCTGCTATAGAGCCAATTCATTGCTCCAAACCGCTCCTGAGAGCCTATTTTAGTCCTGGGGGTCACTGTGTTTGGTGTGTGTGAAAGTATGTGTATGTGTGTATGTGTCTGAGTATGTGTCCAGCGGCAGGATAGTGATATGACAGACAGGTGAAGAGGGGGAAGGGGGTTCAAATATATATATATTTTTCCATTTGGACTGGAAATATAGATCCATTTGAACAGGACAGTGGTCCTACAGCTTGTTTCAGAGCAATGAAACAAGGAAAACAAAGGAAAAACAAAGTAAGAGTAAAGAAACTATATGGCATATATTAAAATTTTATATACCTTCTAATTTGCCGCTTCAGAAATTGGGGTCTAATTTTCATAGTTTTTGACTGCATCTTTTTCGGTCATGCTATCAGTGTATTCACCAAAATAATTGCTGAGATTACTGAGAGACACCATTACTCCGAAGAAACAACACATTGTCCAGCCAGGATCCTTAGGGGTCTGGACACCGGACACTGGATTTCAGATTATCTGGTTAAGGTTGGGGTCAGGTGAAACATAAGATATGCTAAGGGTAGTTTTAGGTTAAGATAAGGACAAACAGGGTAACAGTTTGCATTCAATCCTAATGATTGGTGCCACTGCAGGAGGTACTTTACTCTTCACGTAGCAAGTAAAACATTAGAGCGTGGAGTTTGGTTGATGTTTGGCAGTGTAGTTTTTATGAGTGAGACCATAATTTGCTCTGAAATTTTGAATAAAATTCAGCACAGAACCAAACAGATCTTTTTTGATCTTTATCTGCTGAGAATTCAGCAGGAGGTCCAGCTGAAGGCTAATGGAGCTTTCAGCCTCCAGCAGAGGTGAAGAGTTGGCTGCAAAAGTCTAACTTCATATTAGACTTGCATTCTTCAGACCCAACTGATTCTGGATCACATGAGGGAGTTTATCAGACTTTATCCAGTTTCCTCTGTTCCCTTTTACCCTTTAACAGAATTAGAAAAAGAAATATTTTAGTTGCTATAGTTTATTTGCTATAGCCACAATCTTCCCAACCTTTAAATATACATTAGCTGCTATGCACATATATTGTATAAAGTAAGAATAAAAAAAAAAACATTTGGGGATTGGAAAATTGTCTAGTGCCAGCATATTTGGTATTGGACAACTTTATTGTAGACAACTTGTGAAACAAGCCAATAGGATAGATTATCTTTATTTAGAGTTAAAAACAAATGTGAACTTACCAGAAATGTAATATTCTACTTGTCATACAAGACGAGAGAATTTTGTATGTGCACAACTATTGTATGTACAGTGGGCCAGATTTAAGTGCTACACAAAAACTGGTTACAAACCGTATTTCCTAGTTTCTGTGGTAACCTCCTAACAGTGATATCTTTGTGAAGCATACAATTTGATAAGTCTGTGTCATGATAAATCTGACAGTGGTACATTGGCACAAAGCGGTTTTGTGTTGTTTCACAGATTTCTAGTAAACCGCAAATCTTGCTGCTTGAGAAAAAAGAATCTTTCACACTCACACAGTAGTGCGTGATTTACAAAACCTCGCCATACGTTTTCAGTACACAAAAACCTTTTTCAGACAGACTTTCACAAACACACTTCTTGATCATAATCTCTCTTTCTTTCTTACAGTCACACACACACACACTCATATACAGATGCTGGGAGTAGTGTGAGTGTATGGTCCAGGTCTCTGGTGACAGACCAATCAGCTGGGAGATAAAGCCAGTATGATGCTTTAGCCTGGTAACCCATGGCGACCCATTTAATCCCACCGGCCAGTCCCCATGATGGAATTCAATTGATCAATCATGTAGCTCTGATGGCACCATTTCAGCCAGCTTATTGCTTTTTGCTTTCTCCCTGTCACACACACACAAAAACACACACAAATACACTCACCATAGAAAGACTGACCCAAGCCAACAGAGTGCCCACAAAGGACCAGAGAAAGGGAGAGAGCTGAATCTACTGTAATCTAGCAGTAAGAACAAAGCTTTTACTTATGATAATCAATATTGTTCATTCATCTGTACACGTGTGTGTGTGTATGCTTGTATATGTATCCTGGTGTGGATGTGGGTGGGTGGGTGTGTAGTTTGATATCCGGCTGGTCTCATTGTATCCATGGATGGGTAAAGAAACTCATTGCTGTGACGGGTTAAATCCTATTCACTGTTGGATGCACACTCACACACTCACAGCTGCCTCTATCTCTGTGAGTCAGTCTCAGAAGGGAAGCGCTTCTCTTCCCTCTCTTTCAGAGCAGAACAAAACAAACAATGAGCCCTTATTGTTCTCTCCTTTCTGCCTTTTTCCTCTCTCTTCCGCCTTCTCTGTCTCACACTTTTGCTTTCTCACTCTCTCCCTCCCTCCTGTTTCTCCCTCTCTCTCCATCACCATCTCCCTCTGACTGGGCCTGCTGATGTTATTTATTTATTTATTGGACAACCCAGGAACACTTGAATTAATAAATCCAAACACCTTCAAGAGTCAGGTGAATTGTTACCTGTTTGTGAGGTGTGTGTGTCTGCAGGGGGTAGGACTATGCCAGTGTGCATCTTTTTGCAGCATAGGCTATCACAGGGATAAGACAAGGGTCGTAAGTCTGACCTCACAGCCCCAGCCTGTGAGTGTGTGTGTCTGAGTGTATGTGTGTCCCATCTTAACTCCAGAGATCAAAGTTTTCAGGAGCAGGAGGCATTGAGGGGAGCTCTGGGTAAAGGGCGGAGCACCACCCCCGCCTCTCCTCCATCCTCCATCTCTTGCTTACTCCCGGTGTCTTTTATCTGGTAAGCTGCTGCATGTCACAATGGATGCACAAAGGGGTGAGAGGTCAACTTGGTATTCTGGGTAAATGCCATTGACACTATTTCTTCTTTGTATGATTTGTGTGTTATTTTTCTTGAAACATTGAGAATACTTCTCACAAAAGCAGTATTTCATTCAGTTACTGCCGCACCTGCCCTGCTCTCCATACCTGTGTAGCATATACAGGCATGTGCAAATGCTACACACACACATACACCAGACTTTCTGTGTCCCCTTTTAACCCTACAAGTCAAGTTCTTCTATTGAGCCCCATTCATTTACATTCTGCCCCCAGTCACCCCCCACTTCCCCTTGCTTTGGCTGGGGGCACAGGTCACCACAGGGCTTTACCCCCACACACTCCTGCTGCTGATACTCACACATGCTGCTGATCCTGCCCTCCTGTATTCCCATCACTTGAGCACCTGCCATTTCTAGGCATATAGGTTACAGAAGAAACAAAAGGTTTCCTGCAGACATGGTCACACACAGCAGCGTACCATATTCTGATGATATGGTTATGCAGTAGACTGGTGGTATGACACGCTTTCTCTTCATTAAAATCACTAAAACCCTTACAATACCTCAGGCATGCCAGTGAAACATCATACATGGTGCAGGTGTCACAGAACAGGCAAAACTAAATGGGATTCAGCCATCAGGAACATGCTGTGAAAAGGGTTGATAAACTGCAATGTGCTAGTTTGTCTAAAACCAGCTCAGGGAAAAGGGGAGGGAGGGGGTCAAATGCAAAACCAGCACCTTGTGTCTTCATTATTTTTGCAAATTTAATTTTCAGCCAAAGAACTGGCAAAAGTCTTCATGCGCAGCATAGCAGTCCATTAATTAAAAACAAAATAAATCAAGGCATCAGATGATTTGTTCACATTCTGAAAAAAGCCACTTTTTTTCTTGAATTTTGTTATGGGAATAGAAAAACATTGTTCATGCCTCTTTAACTGCTTTCAAAGCTGACATTTTCACCTTGTCTAATACACTTAGGCACCTGAAAGACACAAAGCTTCACTGTAACTGTCTCATTATGGTATATGTAATATATGCACAGAGAGACAGATATGATGACAAAGTAAACAAGAAAACGCTGTGTGATTGTTGGTCTTATGTGTGTTACGTCTTTTTCCTTGTGTGTGTGTGTGTGTGTGTGTGTGTGTGTGTGTGTGTGTGTGTGTGTGTGTGTGTGTGTGTGTGTGTGTGTGTGTGTGTGTGTGTGTGTGTGTGTGTAAATGTCTAGAGACAAGCATATGGGTGTGAGTATGTGTGAGAAACTTACATTATTGTGTGTTAGTGTTTGTCTGCCCATGTCAGTGCATGCTGTTCCCCCTGTCACCCCGTGCTGTGTGTGTGTGTCATTATCCAGCGGGGGCTGCTCTAATGGAAGCTGTGATTAGCAATGCTGTTAATTAGACCACAGAGCCAACTGCGCAGACCTCTGCCACGGAAACATTGCAGATAAAGCGCACAAGCAAAACGTGACGCTTGAACGACACAATGCTTAAATAACACTTTCTGGATGCTTCAGTGAAACGTGAAGTGACACAATGCTTTCGATATAAATGATGAAACATAAGATCCAGTCATAGTAAAACAACAGACAGACCACACATGCAGCCCACGGCGTAACATGTCATGCACATAAAGAACAAAGTGAAATAATAATGCTGCTAATTAGATTACAGAGCTTCAACTTAAGCTACAGATCCGACCACAGAGTCTGTCCCACAGACATTAGAGCACACATAATAGCGGTGGATACATTAGTGGAATATTACAGTACATGACTCATTCTTTTTTATTTGACAGTGTATGAAAAGCTGACCCCTGTATTGACCTATTATATCAGGAACCATCAATGTGGTTAGTTACACCTGCACTTTTCATCTTATAAAAAGTCAAACTGTCTTATGTGAAAAGCACCAATCTATGTCCGTATTAAACATGACGTTCTGTAAAGTGTTCTGCTCTAATTCAAAACTAGTCACTTACAGTCATGTCCTGTTTCCAGCCGGGCTTAATACACATTTTAATTAAATTTCTGCACACAACACAATGTAAATTAGTGGGCATTTCCATCCACATGTGGTTATTAGGAGTTGGGTTAAACAGCTTGTGATGCTAATTCTTTAGTCTGTTGTGGTTGCACCTTTGATGTGCAGCAAGTTGATGTAAATAATACAGAGTGCAAGTCAAATATCAAACAAATAAAAAAAGTGGGAAAGTTATAAAAAAGTGACGTTTGTGTTTGCTTAATGTATTAATTTGAGGTTTCAGTCTCATTATTATACAAAGATCTGATCTGATGTTTCCATTTTTATTGTTCAGAAGTTTCAGTGGACACATGCGTGGGGTGTGGCCTGAAGCCTGTTTCCATTGCATTTAGTTGCAGTTTGCTTGCATGTTAGTTGATACCCAGACTTTTCCCCATCATCTAAATGTAAAAACATTTTTCTAATACTCCACTTTTTTGAATTTCCAATGTTTCTGTTTTTTTTTTTTTTTTTAATTCTAAAAATGAAAATCAGCATAATAGTACACTTTATATCAAAGCAGAGAGGGTAACTGTGAAAGCTGATGATGACGCCTGATGTTTATGTCTGTGCAAAATCTTTGCAGTGATATTTTCCAGAGCCAAAAGTAAAATTATTTAGGGTCTAACGCTGTTGAGTTCACACAGCAAGGTTAACTTTTGTTCCACTGTGTATCTCCTGACACCACAAATTAGAAGCTATCCTGTGGTGTAAACTGAGGTCTCCAGAAAAACACTAATCATTAGTCACCTCTACCAGGTGCTGGCCTTTGCCAAGTAAATCAATTAATTTTAGTGTGATATTTTGGCTTAAGGTTAGGGGGCGATTAGGATAAATGTCCAGGAAATGAATGTTAGCCGATGTAAAGTCTGCACAAGGAATGAAGACAAGACGTGTGTATGAATGTGTGCATGCTGGGTCTAAAGTCTTTGTGCTCTGCTGATGGGTAAGTGGGCTGTATCCAAGCATATCAGAAAGCTCAAGGTACACCTGGGATTCCTCCTGGAACCTGCTGAAATGTTTTGGAAATTCGTCAGCAGTGGGAAAAGTACCCCACACTATATCTGTGTCTATTATAGGGAGCAAGAGAAAGGGAGAGCAGGAAATAGCCCCTAGTGGCGTTCTGTCAACCCCCACCCCCACCCCCACCCCACCCCCCCTTGCTCCGACATCTGGTCCTGTCTCATTTACCGTAGGAGACTGTGTGATAGCTTTTTAATGCCACTGACAATGCTGCATACACAGTCACAGCCATGCACACCGACACACACAAACATACTTTACCTGTAAGAGCCCCTTATGTGCACATACACCCACAAGCTCACACCTCTATTAGCATGCAGACAACATTGATCCAGTATAACAATGTATATGATCAATAGTACATGCATAAACAGACTTCACCGATAGCTCTCCAGTGAAGCAATGTTAGTAAACAGGGATTTCTGAATTAAGATATTTGGGTTAGAACTTCCATAGCATACAAAGTAGCACATGTTGGAATCGCTACACATTTGGAAACATGACATGGGCAAGACATAAACTTGTGCTCACCTTCATCCCTCTTCCTCTTGCCCACATCAGCAGCTGAACTGATACCCAGAATGCCACTGATGGAGTACGAAGAGCCGGCCGAGTCGCTGGTCACCGCTGAGACCTGTGTGGCAGCCGCTGATGTAGCTGCAGACAGATCACATGACAACATGAGCAATTTGAAGGATGCATTAGGAGAGTCAGTGGAGATGATAAAGCACATAGGCTACATACTGTAAATATATGAATGGTTTCTATATTATGGTATCTCCAGGGCTCAATGTCTATTGCAGAATTTCAAAAATACAAAGAGGACTTGTGCTGGGTGGTGGCTTAGTGGTTAGCACTGTTGCCTCACAGCAAGAAGGACCCAGGGACCTTTCTGTGTTGAGTTTGCATGTTCTCCCTGTGCTTGCATGTGTTTACTCGAGGTACTCCAATTACTGCCCACAGTCCAAAAACATGCATGTCAGGTTGACTGGTGACTCTGAATTGCCCATAGGAGTGAGTGTGAGTGTGTGTGGTTGTTTGTCTCTATGTGGCTGGCCCTGTGATGGACTGGTGACCTGTCCAGGGTGTACCCCTGCCTTTCACTCAAAGAGAGCTGGGATAGGCTCCAGCAGATCCCTGTGACCCTGGTTAGGAATAAGCAGGTATAGATAATGGATGGATGGATGGACATGTGCTGGGCTCTTGTGTAACAGAAAAGAAAACCTTTGTAAGAGCATAACAGAACTATCATGTTCTAATATAATGTGTTTTTTGACAGAACGTAGAGACAGTGTTCTGTAAAGAACTTTATAGTGTGACTTCATATACTGGATGTGAAAAATCATTCAATAAATGAAAAAGGCAACTATATATAGTATATGTCCAAAGCTATTTCTGAAAATTAGTGAGCCATTCTCCTCCAACATCAATTACAATGCAGCTTTGTTTGAAGATCAACTATTTGTGACGTAATCAGAACCGAAGATGAAAAACAAAGAGCAAACTTTTGACTGAAAGCGACATAATTTAAATCCTGTCCTAACATAGACGCACTTTAATCCTTTAAAACTTTTCTGCGCTATACAGAGTAAATTGAAAGTAGAAAAAAAAGCCACAAAGGACAGTGGTCTTTCTCTGTTTTGCTCCTCGTTGTCTCTCCCTCTAATCTTCCCCCTGGAGGAGACAAGTTCCTCGCTGGGCGACACAGCGACATACTTGTCACTGCTTCAGTGACACACACACACACACACACACACACACACACTTCCTGCAACCTCCTGACACATACACAAACATACACACACACTGAAACATACAGTCGCTCACTCCTCCTTGGTCCCTTATCTGTGCCCCTGTAAGCGGACGAGGGGCTGAGTGACAGTATGGTATCCCAGGAGGGACAGAAAGGTGTGGAGACAGACATCCTAATCCTCTCTCCCAGCAGACCCCCCACCCCCTGCCCCCAAACACAGAAAGACAAGACCGAAAAGGGAATTAAAAAAAAAAAAAAAAAAAAAAAAAAAAAAAAGACAAACCACAGGATCAAGGTCCCTTCCAGCCGTTACTTCTTCGCTAACGACAAGGAGAGTATAATGAATGCATATCCCTCCTTTTCCCATCACTTGATTTAGCACTTCAATTATCTGATTTTCCTTTCTTTCTTTTCACTCTTTTTTTTTTTTATCAGAACGTAACGCTTTTATTCTGCAAATCCAAATGTTCAATTTTCCGCCTGGGAGTGGGACCCATTTATCTGTGTAATCTGTAAGCGTGCATGTGTGTGTGGGTGTGCGTGTCTGTCTGCATCTAGGTGTGTGTGTGTGCGCGCGCGCGTGTGTTTGCTAAATGTGTTTAAAAGGCAGGAGTCAGGGAGCAGTGTGTGTGAAATTAATTTAGATTAATAGACAATGTGCGATTATGAAGATATGAGAGACACCAAAACACAATCCACTGCAGGGCAAAGTGAGAAAGAGAGGGAGGGACAGCAAGACAGGCTCTCGTGTTTATTTGTAGATATTCATCAGATAAAAAGTACTAATGTTTCAGCCATAGTTGTAATAGATGTATTGTCTCAGTCTGTAACGTGATAATGAGGTTAAATGAAAGTCAAAGTGTCAATTTGAATGAAAATTAAAGGTTCTTTTTTTTTTCTCTTCATTTGTACAAAATGAAACATAAAATAATCTTCTCCTTTATTATATTATTTTGAGATTGGACCTGACTTTTTTTGCTGGTATGTCTTCCATAGTTGTTTTAGATATATGAATATGTGAATTTCAACACAGAGAAAGAGAGGTACACTAGACAAGCCCACTTTGGCTGGTTGGTAACTCAGCCTTATTGTAAACTAGAATTTATGAACATAAATACTCCATCTACACTGATCGTCTCTGATTGCCAGACATTTCAGTGTTTATAACAACTGTGTGGTTCCAGATTTCCAACTGATAGGGAACTGTGGATCAATTCACCACACCTCCCATAGACGACATTATTGCATTTTATTAGTTATGATATAAAACGCACCTCTATGTGCAACACTTGCCAGGTTGCAGGCTGAGGAAAATCCACTGAAAATTGCTACATTAATAAAAAAAACTGTAACGTTGTCCTGCTAAAGGTCTGGTGGTGTGCAGATTCAAGAAGCTGACAATGTAATTGCAATGTCTGCAGTTGGAGTCTGCAATTGCTGTGTTGCCTGTTATCCCCCCTCGTATTGTCTCCCTTATTTCCTCTGTCAGTTCTCCAAGGTACATTCGTCAGGGCTCAAAGAGCACAACCATCACACAAACCTGAGTTTTTCCAATAAAACTGGTTAAAAAAAAAAAAAATCTGACTAAAAGAAAACTGACAAAACAAAAACATGCATTTCATTAATTAACCTTGATTTTAAACTCTCCATTTTCAGACATATTGATTCAAACCACGAACTTCATGGTACAAAACATTTCACTCTGTGTTTCTTTACTGTAAGTTCAGAATTTCGGTCCTTTTCGTTGTACTAACTACAGCACACAGTTTCCACTCCTGAGAGGTTCGTACAAAAACGTCTCTTCTGTAAAATTTGCTTTGACAGTTTGAGACAGGATTTTATAGCAGCGACCTACCTAAGTTGTGAGCTGACACTGAGCCTGTTTGGCCAGGCTGCTGCTGAACCTTAGTCCGAATGATCCTGCAGGAGGAGAGAGGAGATATTAGTGTGTGTGAAGTGGTCGTTTGTGTTTGTGTGTGTGTGAAAGAGAGAGATTCTGAGTGACAGAGAGAACATGACCATCGTGGGAGCAAAACGGTGTGTGTGTGTGTGTGTATGTGTGTCTGCGTGTGAAGTGGCTGAGGGAGGCTGACATGGCAGAGGGGCCTCACACTTCCTGCTTGGCTGCTCATGCAAGCCTTTTCTTCCTCTTTCCTTTCCTTTCTTTTCCCTTCCTCCCCTTTTCCTCTCTTTTCCCATCCTCTCTTTTCCTTTCCTTCTTTTCCCTTTCTTTTCTTCCCTTTTGTGTCTATTTCTTTCTTCACCCCCGCACACCTTCCTTCCCTTTTGTCTGCCTCTTTAGCTCACTCCTTCTCTCTCTTATTTCGCCATCCCTCCCTCTCTCTCCAGCTCTATGCTCAGGGGAAAGGGTTGTCATTGTACCATCGTGTTGAACCACTGAGCTGCAGCCACTTCATACATATGGAGACTAGGGCCTCTTTACTATTCTCTTTTCCACTCCCAGACACACACAGACATAAAACACACTGCATCATTTTCTCTGTGCTCTACATACACTCAGTACCTGTTGCTATTAGTTGATGCTCAAACACACACTGAAACAGATTACACAGACTGTAGTACCTGTTGATGGAGCTGACACTGGGGACGCTGTCATTGTCACACACTCTCTCGGCCAGGAGCCTGTCCCGGATCTCCCAGGCAAACATGGTGGGGTTTTGGCGTTTGTAATCGGCGATCTTGTCGACCACTTTGGGTGTAGCAACCTTTGGTTTGGATCCCCCGATTACCCCGGGGCGGATACTGCCCGTTTCATAGTACCTGCCAACCAAAGCAAGAATTTTATACTGTTTCCAGTCCCATGGGCTTTTTTAAATTGGATAAAATGTACCACATCATCTTGAAATTTAAAAGATGGAATGAGAAAAAAAAAAACATTTTTATGCAGCAACATGTAAGAATGTAAAGACTGAGCAGTTAAATCAGGATGAAGTTTATGGATTCGTAATTGTGCGACCTGACCTGACTTTGATGCATTTTCTATTACAATGATTAGTGATGACGTGATGGTATTACTATGCTGCATTCTGCTTCATTGTTGAACTTGGTAGTTATGTAGTGGACACTAACTCACTGACATATGATAAAATCACCATTCTCTTTTTTTACTGCCCTTTAGTCCCCCCCATCCCCTTCTAGTGATGATTCAGACTGTCTTTCACTCATTCTGACTTTTAGACATTCTGGCTCGTCAATAGAACGGTCAGGACTTTAAAAAGCACTTTACGTTCCCCTCGTCTGTCCCTTATCCTCCTCCTCCATTTGATCGTGATCGTCTTGTTTCTCATTTCTTAAAAGATGAGCAGGATTTTTAAAGTCTGTCTTAAAACCAACACTCACTTGTTCATGGAGAGTTATCGTGAGCTGTGAGTGTTTCTGCCCATAGTGATGACAGAAAATTGATGGGTGGGATGCAAAATGCACAGTTGGTGTTCCCTCCAAAAATGCATTCATGAGTCTGAATCAGACAAATGTATATATTTTCCAATGTCACAGTCTTTTTAGTATGAAAATCTCTTTCTCTGTCTTTCACCAAAAGCAAGACCAGGGAAAACTAAAGGGCTATTTCACACTAAAAAAAAGGTAACAATTCCCTGAACATCAAAATGCATTTTTCTGGGGAATTTCACTGTGGATTCTAATTTTTACATTCGCAAGGAATCACTTCACAGCAGAGAGAAGTAATTACAACAACCGTAGCTACTGTATGTACATCGGAGAACTGTATAAAGGTTTTTTTCATGTTTTCTACTCTAGTTACTTTAGAAACTTGAGAGCACTGTGAATTCTATAGTAATGGACTTTGTATTTGGGTCTCTTCTTTTTGTCATGTTTTTAGTGTTCTGTGTTTGTATGCCTGGTCTGGACCTTTTTGGTCAGGTCTCTCTCACAAAAGAGGTCTCTGATATCAATGATTAAATAAACTACTAGTTAGTCACTACTAGGTAGCTGTCAGCTAAATGACCGGGTGTCAGTATAAGACAAGAATGTTTCTAATGTCTGTGTTTCAACCTGTGAACGGCTGCTGTTTTTCTTCAGCAGTTTCACAGTGTGACACAGAGATAAGATGAGGGTGGCACTGATGCACACACACACACTAATGCAAATATACACATACTCACAGATTCAGGCATTTCGTGTCCACCATGGCTATTTCATGAATGTATTTGCATGCAGAAGGGGCATGGGGGCAGGGGGTGGGAGGACAGCAAATGTGCTACAGAGCTTGCAGAAAAGGGGGATGCTGTGTGTGGATGCAAGCTGTCAGTCAGTCTTAAACCTGCTCTCTCTCTGTCTCTCTCGCTCTCTCTCTCTCTCTCTCTCTCCCTCTGCTGTACGGTAGAGTAATCCCTTCCGTGAAGGTGTGTGTTCCTATAAATGTGCGTTTCCTTGTCTTTCGTTTTGTGTGTGCGTGTGTTGCACATTGGTGGGTGTATTGCCCATTTTGACTACTCACAGCTGGAGTATAAACACAGCTAAAGGAAAAACAATCTATTTTCAAATGGAAAACTATTTAAATTATTCACAGCTGAATCATTGGTGAATAAACGAGTGTGGTTATTGATATCCACAATAAACACACACACACACACACACACACAGACAGGCTGGTAGAGTTGGTGTTTTTGTTCTGCTGGCACCAGAGAGACAGAGAGGAGAGGATAAAACAACCCTCTCTCCCTCCTCCCATCCCTCGATCCCCTCTCCCCCCCCTCACGGTAACGCTTCAGTGAGTTGAACGGCCAGGACAAGGGGGAGAGAGAGAGAGATAGAGAAAGACAGAAAGTGAGAGGGAGAGAGAGAGAGAGAGGCAAGGGAGAACAATGAGCAACACATTTTTTGATATAGCTGAGGGTCGCTGTAGCTAATCCTTCCCCTCCGTCCCCACAAATGGTCTCTCTGTCTCTCATTCGTTTTTTCTTTTTCCTGCTCTCTTCTTCTTTAACACGCCTTTTCCCTTTTGATT
The DNA here is from genome assembly GCF_900324485.2 of Mastacembelus armatus. Taxonomy (NCBI): domain Eukaryota; kingdom Metazoa; phylum Chordata; class Actinopteri; order Synbranchiformes; family Mastacembelidae; genus Mastacembelus; species Mastacembelus armatus. Next base: position 11,015,517 of record NC_046633.1, on the reverse strand, counting down.
GTGTTCTTGTCTTTCTCCCATTCTCCATCTCTCCCTGTCTTTTTTTTTTTTTTTTTTGGGTGCAGAAATATGGTGCCACTTTCATTTTGATGCTAATTCCAAAAAGTGATGAATCTTTTCCCTTTTGTCCCTCTTTCTTCTGCGGGGGACGGAACGAGCAAGGATTTACTCTTGAATTTAGCTTTGAAAAGGCAGAGGGGGAGACAGACAGACAGACAGAGAGAGAGAGGAAAGGGGGGTGAGTACAGACAGAAATATGGAGAGGAGTCAGGCGAGAAATACAGGGCACAGACAGAAAAGAGGAGAAGAAGGTGAAAAGGCAAAAAAAAAAAAAAAACGAACCAGTTAGAGAAAAAAAAAGCTAGATATATAAGGGGCAAAGTAAAATGAAGGCAAACTCCTGAAAATGCAGATTGTGCATATTGAGGAAATGACAGAATTAACAGCAAATGAGTCAGCGTGACCTCAGAGCTTCCTCAGTCTGATAACCAGAATGACCCAAAAATGAACCAGATGTGTGAAGTTGGTGATGTTCGGTGCAGATGTTTTAAGCTGATCCTATTTCATACAGCAAAACACAAAATTTTCATTTTACAAACCAGGATACCAGTATTTTTATACAACTTGGCCACAGTCACGTCATCTCACGCTCAGTGTGTAAAAAGACTCCAATTGCAAATATTCACATGGCTGTCACCATGTGATCGTAGGTGCTCATGTGCCCTTTACCTGCCCAGTATCTTGCTGACACATCCATGGCTGACTCGTAGCTGGCGTGAGATGTCGCAGGGGCGAACCCCTTGATGTGCGAGTTCTACTATTCGCTGGCGCACTACATCTGGGAGGGGCCTGCCGTTTACAAACACACCTCCAAGCTGGTTCACGCCGCCATGTCCTAGAGGAGAGAGAGAAAGAGACACAGTTTGAAATGAATCAAAAGAAGGTTGAGGATGAGTGAGAGACAAAATTTTATGGCTGCATAGTTCAAGCCAATGAGAAAATTAAAGAGCCCGAAATGAGACAAAGAAATCCAAATTAAAGTTGGTAGGGCAGTGATGACAGATGAATGTTTTGACTAAAACTAAATGATTGTGGCTTTAACTTTATATCTGACAATAAAAAATGGCAAGTGATCAAACTAAGTCAGTGATAAGAAGTTTCCTGTTAGATTTTTGGATACACATGACAGAAAACTGGATGGGTATGGGAATGACAGAAATCTTGTGCATGGGGCGAGTCCTGCATTTCCAGTATGATCATCATGACTCTTCTGTCAGCATCAGATAACCTCTTTTTCAATATGATTCAACCTTCTTTAAAGCGGTGGAGTTAGAGGTTTTCAGAGAGATATGACAAAGTGTAACTGCACTCTTACATTGTCATTTTCTAGCCTTACTAACTTTCTTCAACCAGTCAATGCATTGTATATAAACCTCATATCAGGGTGTCCTGTTTTCCAGGAGCTACACTCCAATCTGGCACCGAGCATCTGTATCCAGCTTTCTTAAATGCACCTCCTTAGGCTTTAACAAAAATCTAGTTTTGTGCCAATAATTTTTATGTATTTAGAGCTGTTCATAAATATTGGTTTATGTCAGCTGCATCTCTCTCTATTTTGAGTTACTGCCCAAATGTGAGCAAAAAGTATTTTATTCAAATCCAGTTTTTAAGAGGAGGTACAACTAATGTATTTTATTTAGCCATTGGTGTTTCTTTTAATTTACAGTTATTATTTAAGCTAAATTTAAGTTTGAATTAGGTTTGGCTAAGAAATAACTTCAGTAGAACAACACTTTCTGTAGTAGGGTCAATCAATTCATGGCTTCTGGCTGGAGTCAATTTACGACCTCCGCTAGATCTGATTCTGCTGCCACTGATTTATCCTGCTCAGCATCACAGTACCAGTTAGACTATTCGAAAGTACAAACTTTGCCCATTTTTATCCAGGGCAGAGTCTGCTAAGATCCCAAGTAAATGAAGGGATTTCAATTAATTATTGACCAAGGCCTGGCCCTGGCCCCTTATTGAAAGATACTGCTAATATTCCCCCTGAGGGATGGAGGGATGAAAGTAAGAGAGGAAATAAATGAAAGAATGGCACAACCAAGTAGAAAAAAATACAACAGTCAAGCTGAAACTATTATAGAAATGTAATTTCCAGGAGACAGTATTGGAGTGTAGCAGTTTGCCTCTGGGGTTGTTACACTGCTTTTATTTAGAGGTCTTGTACTTTAGAAAGCTGCTTGTTAATTAATCTAACAAACTTGGATTTTGATGGCCAGATGGAAACACAAACAGCAAAGAAGCAGTGACAACCAGCCCCTTTTTTTAGGCTACAGGGATATACAGTAGACTGGATCTATCTAGTTTTGATTCTATACCAGTAATTTGGTCCTGGGGATTAGCTCAACATTCGCTGATTAGGGGAAATATTCCAGGCAGCTCAGGCAAAAACTATGGAAGCACTTAGACTGACAACCACATGTTCACTTTTACAAACACCTGATCACTTCTTGCTTTGAGGTGACAGTGCCAACCCCTATTGTCACCCCGTACAAGAAGTGTATGTGAGAGACAGGGAGAGAGAGAGAAAGAGAAAGAGAAACAGTGAGAAAAAGAAAAAGACTATTTGGGCAACACTCTCTCTTCTCCTACTCAATCGTATGTGTATACACTATATGTATATATCTCACCAAAGGCAGAGTATAAATCAACCAGAATTTCTCCACCACATAATCCACGGGCTTTTGTATTACCATAGTGATTACGTCTTTAGGGGAAACACACACACATACACACACTCGCCCACACTAATCCTAGCTGTGGGGGTAATAGATTTTAAACACATTACCCCAGCAGGGATACCCCCTTAAACACAATTCTGTCCCCTGAACCTGTCCCCCTGTCCTCCACTGTTTACCATCAGCCTAAAATAAAGAAATACACACACACACACACACACACACATACACACACTCTCCTCCAGGCCCAAATATAAATAGGTTGACACACGGAGGATGAAAACAGAAATGTGAAGTCTAGAGAGCCTCATTCTATGAAATCAAACAAAGTTATTCTCTTCCTTAGTGCTTTATTTTTTAAGATGGAAGAAGCCTCATTATGCAGATGTCTGCCACAGACAGCACAATTTGAAAAAGCAATCACTCTTTACAAAAGACAGCAATATATAGACAGTCATAACCATTTATGCACTGCCCCTGTGAATTGGGCTCAGCTGAGACTTAAAGACTAAGTGGCATGAAATGTAACCACCAGCATGAACATTTAAAGACAATATTATCATATCAGCTGTTGCCAAAGCAATCACATATACTAGTAGAGCTGTATTACTAAAGGAACATTTCACTCAAAGTTTTAGCATTTTAGATTTTAAAGCAGTTCAATGATTTTTACATATCAAGCACAGTTGCAACAACATGCGGAGCACTACTGGGTCTAGTATCTAGCATTGTGGAGCTTGATGCATGGGAAATAATAGTTAATGTGTAGTGAGTGTGGTAGCACCGAACAGCAGGCGAAACATTTCACAATGATAATACAGTTTTTTAAGTCTCACAGTATGTGTAACTATTCCTTTAGTCTATCTATAGGGCAGCAGTGCAACTACAGCAACACGCACAGCTGTCACTCAGTGAAGAGAGTCAGCAAACGGACTTACTGATGATTTGGATTTTGTGGTATCAATGAGAGAAGCAGCCACAGCTCTTCAAGAGCTGGACTGCAGAGTCCAAGGCACCTGAACTCTCACCTCTAAATCTGTTACATGTCATTTTCTTTATCATTGTGATGCTGCTCTGCAGGCGCACATATGCAGAAAGAAGCTTTTTTGTCCCTTGTTTGCTGTTTGAAAAAAAAAAAAAAAAGAGAGAGACCTGGGGATATTGGAAACCTGTTCACAGTGCTGGACCCCACTCTTCTTATTGTACTTTATGGCAACAAATGTCCCCACCTGTACATGAACTGGAAATGTTGGGATTGACCTCAGCTATTTTTGTAACGTGTGCATCTTTTTACCTTAACTTAAAAAAAACAAAAGCAGCAATCAGCTTACAGTGACTGTTCAATGCAGATAGAGAAAACACACACACACACACTTTGAGATATTTCTCAAAGCAAGAAAGAGTCTGCTGACCTAAATAGACAAATGAATCAAGTTCATAAGACATTCTTTCCCTCTCTGTGAATGCTTTGCATGGCTGTTAAACGGGCATTATTCTTTCTTCCTGTCTATATTATTATTTCCTGAAACCTCTCCTGCCTGGTTCGGCGTATGAAAGCACAGTTTTGCAGGGTCGTTTATAGAAACCTACTGCGTTACGTCCTCCTCACCACAGGTATCTGCAGAGAAGACTCTCTCACCCCCTCTGTCTCTCTCAACCTCTCCCATTTTCTCAGATAAGAGTAAATGAAATGGTTCCTTTCACCCTTCCTATCTAGGCCAGGGCATGAAATACGCCTTGCTTTGTAAAGAGATGGAGAGGAATGACTTGTGACCTACAAAAACCTCCAGATAACTATTTATTCACTTATCTGTGTATTTACTGTTGGTATTAGACGTTCAGGCTCTCACCATTCTTGGGGTTGGCTGTTGGGATTATGTGTTTGAAATTTATTTCCCGAGCCTATAAATACTGATAGGGATGAACGTAAAAAAACATTTTATATAAAGGCATTTGTTTATCGAGCACTATAGCATAATTCTCTGAATAAACGGTATACATTCTCACATTAAAGGCTGTGTGCCATGTTTTTACACAGCTGCAGGTAAAAGAGGAATAGCAGCGGCCTAAAGTGAGATTAAATTTGATGTTGTAGTTTTTTAATCATTGTAACTGAAAAAGAAATGCTCAAAAATATTCAGAAACTGTCTTAAGGTTTAGGCTGAATTTTACTTTCTTTATAGATTTATACCTAAAATTTATATATGTATATATTTTTTGGGAAATCTATGTCACTTTCTAAAAGAATTCAGGGCTGTGTGAGGTTAAGTGATGAGACGATGGTGATGGTCCAGCAATTCATCACACCGATCAAACAAATTAACCACTTGCTCCCAGAAGTTCAATCAACAGTGGCCAGCTTGGGAGGTTTTGTTACAAATTAGGTACAAAGATTTTGCCAAATTAGGGGTCTTGGCTTTTAAGGGTGTTTCTATAAACCCTGAACCTACAGTCTCAAGAGAGGAACAGTGTTGGCAGAGGCAGCAGCTTCATTTTCATCTTAGACAACCACAATGAGGGACAGAGACAGCCAGGGGACCAGGGGTCATTATGCATCTCTGTTGTATTTTATTTATTTGTCATTTATAGGAGCTGACTTAAGAGTCCGGGACTGCCTTAAATGTTTGATTGATTCACTGTTTCCGTGAAGGGGGAAAAAAAATAGAGAGAGATAAAGCAGAATATTTTCGAGCTCCCCCATCCAGAAAATAAGCTCCATTAGATCCTCTGTCTCTCTACATTCTTCTGTTTCTTTCTCCCGCTCTCTTCCTCTCTGTCCACCAACACCACTCCCTTCTCTTTCTCTCATCTCTCATCTGCCTCTTCACGGCCTGACGACTCAAAAATAAAGCAAAAGAGAAATCGCAACAAAACGCCACCGGTCCTTCCTCTCTCTCTCTCTCTCTCTCTCTCTCTCTCTCTCTTTCCTTTCTCTGTTTAAAAAAAAAGAAAGAAGAAGGGGAACTTGAAATTACTTTTGCCTGAAAAGTTGTTTGGAAAGTTGCCCATGAGAATACAGATGAAGCAAATTTCCTTCAGCAAACACACTGAATAGATCAGTGAGATGTGCCGCGCAGGCGTTTTGGACGTATAGTGTTATTTTGCTTTCTTCCTATGAAAGGTGAATAATTATTGCTTTGTAGGCGAGGTGCGACTCAGGGAACCTTGTTAACTAATAAACGATTGTGTTTATCAGTAGTAACGTTTCTAAAAGTCATTTCCCTGAGAAAATGCATGACTTCGTTTTGAAGAAATGTTCTTATATTACAGCATAAGACTGTAATAAATGGCGCTTGCTTCTACCTACAGCCTAATTATTACATATTGGGTATTTTCAGGGGACAAAAGTCAGGACAGAGTTTGATTAGAATAGGATCCGTGTATTTTTCATGTTGTTTTTTTCCACAGTTTATTTAAATTTTGCCTGTCACATTTTTTTTTTTTCCTCTTTTCTTTAGGCTAACTCATCAGTCGATCACCAAGGTCGGCCAGAGCCTCGCCTACTTAATATTCAGCATACCACTATTACCATTACAATACGTGATTATGAAATTCAGCTCATTATCATCACAATCACCTGGTATAGATTTTTAAAACATCCCTGCTATATATTGTTGGTCTTAATACAAAAAAAAGCGCTCTAGAGTTAGTCAAGTTATAACCAAGTGGTCACTGCGTTTCACCAGCGATGTGAACCAAAGAAAATATAATAGTTTTTCTTTTATTGTCAACAGAGGAGACTGTTAGGCTATGGCCACGATGCGTATAACGAAGAGGGTGCTCAGCTAAAAAAAAAAAAGAAGTCTGTGGAAAAAAAAACAACACAAAAATTAATAAAATCCTTGGAAATAGTTGAGGAGCTTACAGGTAGTTTATTGGCTGTGAGACATTTAATATTCTCTATTTTGTATAACGTAAAACACAAAAAAATGAAGAAATCAGAATAAAACTTTGAAGACTATTAAATCTCATTACTAGACATACAAGGTTTCCTCACGTTGGGAAATATTACGCACGCACAGAGGCGCACACCCCACATTTCCACGCGTCACAGTCGTTTCATCCTAACCAATCTCTTTCTCTCTCTCTCTCTCTCCCTCTCTCTCTCTCTCTCTCTCTCTCTCTCTCTCTCTCTCTCTCTCTCTCTAGCGTCCTACCTTTGACATTTCTTAGGTGTAATCGTTTTAAAGCGTCTCCAGGCTTTGACGTATATAACTTTAGCTGCGCTGTTACCGTCAGCACCGCGGATCACTGGCTTTGGTGAAACGGTAGGGAAGAGGAAACATGATTCGTTCTAGCTTTGGGACGTGTGTGTTTGTGTGTGTGTATGTGTGTGTGTGTGTGTGTGTCTGTGCGCGCAGCTTTTTTTTTTAAAGTCCTGCAGGATAACGCACCGTGGGAACTTCTGTCAGTCACAGAACAAGGGTTCTCTCCATTACTACACTTCAATAAAAAAAAGAAATATAAAAAGCATAATCTGTTACGCCCTGAAATACCTGTAGGACGCGTTAGTCGTCTTTTTATGGAAGAGGCGAAATATTGACTTGAAGGTTGTGAATATGGGTTTGTACTGAAATCACCTTTTATATTATAATCTATAAAATACACACTAGAAATGTGGATATACATTTATTAACCGTTAACATGTTGAAAGTACATCTAAAGTCAATAATTGAATTATTTCCTTTTTAGTCTCATTTGAAGCCAAGACAGTTTTTAGAGTTGATTAAAACTAAAAAAAAAATAGATAATTTCTTCTGTTAAATGTTTGTTGGACATATAATCGATATTGGACCTTTTGTGATTTTGCTCTAAAGCTCAGTTTTTTATTAACAATGAATAATCAGATGCTTTTTATTTTATTATTAGTGTTAACACATACATGTGTCTCTTGTTTAAAGCTAAACCCTTAAGAAAGGAGGTAGCTCCAGGGAATGTGAAAACAAAGCAGAGCCCGCCATGTCACGACTGAGTGACCAAGTTGTGTCCCCCATTCCTAAGTGCTTCCCCACAGCTACGTCCCCAAGCACCTGCTCCGCTGAACTCTCCTTGAGCGAGACCCTGAGCCTGCCGCACGCACGCTGCGACGCTGAACCTGCGTGTGCTCTGACCTGAAAGGAGGCTTTCCCCGTGGGGGATCAACAGGGTCTCACCTTGTTATTATTATAAGACCTGAGCAGAACCGCGTTTGCACCTGTGTGCGTAAAGTGCCGTGGGTGTTCCTACGACCAGGTTACGTGGAGAAACTGTGTTACTGTTTGCGGATCAAGTTCAGCTTTTAGTCATGCTTTGTTGCCCCGATCTCTCTCTCTCTCTCACACACACACTCTCTCACTCTCTCTCTCTCTCTCTCTCTCTCTCTCTGACCCCTGCACCTCCTCTTCCCTTCTAAGGAGACTCCCAGCAAACATGTAGCCTGCATTACAAGTATATTTCATAGCTCAGAAAAATCACTTCAGCTTCACATCCCCTCAGTAATTATGTCAAGTTAACCCTTTTCGATGTGTACATTTATACACTGCAAGAGACATAAAAGAACATTTAAAAAACTACTGGTAGGCTGAAGAGCAAATGCGCACTCAAGATTAGATATAACTAAATAAGGTTTTAGGCCTAAAGATGTGCATGGATCCAAATTTAAAATACTGCAACACGTCATAGGAAATGTTTTTTTTCTTCATTTTTTATAAAAAAATAATAAAGAAAAAGAGAAAGGGATTATTCACGTCTAAAAACAAAATTGAAAAGTAGTATTTACGACCTCTATGTAGATGTAGTATGCAGACTTGAAAATAAAAACATCTTGAATTAATCGATCCGATATCAAAACGTTAAAACATTTGCAAGAATGTTTTGCGAGGGCTCTTATTATTTCAACGCTAATGTTGACTTTTGCTGAGGCGTCATCAAAATAAAAGTGGACTGTGAGAGTCCAGTCAGGGCTGTTTTTATGGTTTATTGTGCAGCTGGGAATGTTGCTGCTGTTGTTCTCTTCATATGCACACAGAGTTGGTGGTCTGGGGGATGGTTCAGTTTAGGGCAGATGGAAACATGCAGATGGAGGAAATTATAAACGTATAAACTTACTGTGCATTGCCGCAAATGGGTCGTGCTTACAGTGAATCTCCATCGGTAAGGTGGGGCTCAAGGGCCCCGGTACGCTATGAGGGATCTTAAAAATGCCACCGGACGCGCCGTTTCAGTCGACCACTAGTACAGACCGTGACCTCCACGGACAAGGGTACCAGTGCCCTTCAAAGAGGGAAACTTCTTCTTTTTTTTTGCTTAATTAATAAAAAAAACAAAACTTTAATTGATAGACGCCGCGCAACGGGTTGCACTTTGTATCAAACTAATGAAGAGATACTAAAATATAGAAAATGGGGGAGTCGCAGGTGGACGAGTAGAAAGAAATGGCGTCAAAAATATGGATCAGAGACGGGCTCCCTCCTCATGGGGACGGGACACCACAGCGACTCTCTTCTGGCGTCTCCAAAACCAGAGGAGGGAAACGACCGCAATAGCGCTCATTCCATCAGCTGCTCGTCGACGCCGAGTTGCACCAGTCCAAGCATGGAAAAATGTCAAACTTTCGCACAAACATATGGAGAGCAAACAAAGTGTAAGCTCCCTCCCTTTCCTTCTCGGTCCGCTGGCCGTGACCCCTGAACTGCGCCTGCACCGATGGGTGGGGGTGAAGTTTCTGCCCTCAGTCTGTTAGAAATATTTTTAGAATACAAAAATAGGAAGAAAAAAAAAATAACCCAGTTTAAACAACAAAAATATTCGTTACAGATCCACGCTTGGTTGTTTTTATTTATTTTCTCTTCCTGGTTATTTTGTGCGCATCGTCCTCGGCACTTGGTTTCAAATGAACACTTGGTAATCTCCCATCAGAAAAGCCAGTGAGTGCGGATGAGCGCTCACATCTTGAAGTCTCATATCCACCGTGCCAAAAAAGGGGAAACAAACCAAATGCAGAAAAAGGAAAAACAACACTCTGGTTTGAGTAAAAGCGATTGATGCGGACTGCAGAGTTGTTACCCTGTTAGTATGAACGAAAAGCGGCTTTTGGTCTGTCAACTGGCTGTGTCCCTCTATGTTGACCAGCAGCCGCCGCACAGACGTAGCTCTAGGACTCCCGGTTTATGTGCGAGTTTGGACACAATTTCTTCGCGATGGAAAAAGAAAACAGAGCTGTCCAATTTCAAACTGCACTTTTCTCTGCGCTCACGCCGGAAAACGCCAGTGCTGTGATGTAAGTTTGTACATAAGCGGGCTTCTGTAACTACAGAGCAGAAAAAGCCGTCTGCGCCCAGCGTCCACGGTGGCGCACGCCGCGTTTCAGGACCTGCTCTCGTGCGGACAGCGCCCGCGCTTCCAACCCCCTGGAACCCTAACCCACACGCGCCGGCCAGCTGCCCGTCACTCACAGCAGGTCCAGCCAATCACAGCGTGAGCGCTGCCTCTACGTCACATCAAACCCCAGCTATGCTCGGGCGGGGGGAAACGGTGATTGGCTAATGCGAATCCCGTGGGCCAATGACGTCCTGCATGCATTGTCCGTCCACCAATGGGGATGCTCGGCGCAGCGACTCAGGGCTCGGGGAGCGGATGATCATATGTTTAATTTCAATTAACGAACTAAAAAAACTAATGCCTTTATACCCATTTGCGCCCAATTTATTCATGTCAATATTAAATGACTAATTAATTGAGTATTACTAAAAATGAGGCTTAGTTGCAGCAAGGCTTTATAAATGAGGAAACGCTCAAGAACTCAAACAGCAGTCTAAATGTCTCAGTACTATGACGTCAATAAAAATAATAAAAACAGTATAAATATAAAGCCTAAACGAAAAAAAGACTGATTCTATAGGCCTATAACATTTCAGTTAAAACACATTGAAGCTCAACTTCCACTCAAAAACCAACCTATTTGTAGGCCTAGAGGATGGAAATCTGTCAAGTGATATGAAAACAGTTGGTCCTGTATAATTTCCCCTTTCCTTCAATACAATTTTATGAATCTTTAGCTTGGGGAGAATTGAGAGGAAACATATGAAACATGCATTCACACTCATTACCTAATTGACTGCGGATCTAAATGGATGTCGTTTTTAATGAAATGCAATTGTGGCGAGCGCACTAAACTGAGAGAGAGAGAGAGAGAGAGAGAGGGGGGAGTCAATACATGTTCTTCCCACCTGATTTGAGAAGGCGCATCTAAGCCTCGCCCCTGTAATATTAACCACACAAATAGCCTAAAGCATGAGCCATATTAAAAAGGGTTATTTCCTTTCTTCCTGTTTCTACATCTTTAATCATTTCTCGTTCTCGGTGTTTAAAGTGTGCGCACAACAGCTCGATCAAACACATTTTACAGCTATAGGACAGAAATAACCATGTGATTCTTGTGTCTTTAAAGACTCTTAATGTGAGAAACTGGTGTTTACAGTGCCACACTAGTAAACAACAACCTTGGCGTTATTCTCCCTAGTTAATGTTCACAAGACTTACAGACCTGATTCTCCTCAAGATAATACAGTTGACCCTTATAAAGTCAAAGTATATTATATAAGGAGTTGATTGAATTTCTGATTTTTATATGTACCCTATATTTCTTGCTGTTGATTATTACTTTCTGCCCTGGTTTGATAATTTTTACTTCTACTCTTTCACTGTGTAGGGGGGCTCATGCTGAACCGCTCAGACAGTGTGTTTTAAATCCAAAGCAGCATAAGTCAGACTACCAGGTTGACTTAATAAAAAAAAAACACACACACCCATACACCTATTCTAATTTCACTCATTATTTCCTGTCTGTTATCATGTCAAAAAACTGGAAGCTTTGAGTTTTAATTAGGTTTGGTTTCTGTCTTATAGGCTGCTTTGGTGTGGGTGTTTGCAGGATGAACCACGAGGGGGCGTTCAACCTTGATATGACCGTACGTACACGCACGTGCACACAGATTCACACACGCACAAATTTGAGACATACAGAAACTTTACTATCAACATACTTGAACTGAAGGGGTTTCAAACCACTCCATTAAGAGGGCCCAAACTGACCCCATTAAAGCATATATATATTCACAGATATACAGGCCTGCACTGGAAACATATTAATACAGTAACCTATATGAGAACTGTATATCTGTTATTTTGGTGTGACAAAGCCAGTGTATTGTTCTAGCCCAGATCTTTAAAACTAAATATGGTTTCATGCATCTTCATTGATTCCACGTCTCTGCTCTTTAATCCACTGACAGTAAAGTCTACCCTGAAACATCCACACTAATCCTCATTCATATTTCACATCTATTCTCGAGTAGTCATGAATTAGGAGTGATACAGCTCTGACAGAAAACCAAATTGATTTAGTTTCTTTTTTTTATTATTCAAAGAATGACAAAAAACAAACACACCCGGATGTAGTTAGGAAATAGAAACCTGGATTATTTTGCACCAGATACCTGATCCTGCATTTTTAGGCCCCATCTGAATGAAAAGAGCTAAAGCATGCAAGCGAACATAGACAATGTCTGCTGCAGAAAAATACTCTGCAAAGTGGGAAATCTGATTATTTTGTTAATTATACATATTTGCTGCAATATACACATTTTTAAATTTACAATTTTAGATGTTTGTATTTCTTTCCTTTTCTACGTAAATGAATATTTGAATTAGCTCTTGGGGTCTCCAAACAGGAACTCTAAAATCAAAACCATCATGTTGTGCAGTTTAGTTTGTTTTTTCTTTTTCATTTTCATTGTATCTGTTCTCCTTGTGCACTCAGCCTGTTTTTATTTATTGAGATATAGACACTAGCGCTCCCCACAGAAATAAACTGCAGCCGTCGCCCTTGTCTCTCCGATTTGCAAATTAAATACATAAGCAATTAAAAAATCCAAACACAATCAATCATGTATACAAATTGTTGTTGCTTTAGGGTTGGAAATTTGGAGAAAACTTCCATCAGGGTAGGACGACTTTAATCCGGGGGTTCAAATCCATTACCATATTTCATTACCTCTCCAGTGCTGGAAAAAGGGAGGATGGCGGGGGTGCGGGGGAAAGAGGAGCAGGACGAGGGTGTTTATACTTTTTTAAGCATTAGTAAGAATGTGGTTGACTCGTGATAATGATTTCGAGGCAAATTGGAGGCAATGTTGTTGTTTAAGTGTTCCTTCTTTCACTCCCTCTCTGCCTGTTCCCTTCTCTCCATCCACCATGAAAGCTTCGGCTGTTTTGCTTTTTTGCGCCCGAGCCTCGAAACGAAAAAGCAATGAAAAATTAATAGCGCATGTTAACTCCACCAGCTCGTTTATTACACGCCCGCTGACTGTAAACATAATGAGAAAGCTCCCGTATCTCGTCTTAAGTTTTCATTCGCTTATAAAATATAAAAGTCATAACTAATAAATAAAATATATGGACTGGAGAGTGAACCGTCTTGAGCTTAGGCAAACGGGCAGGTGAACCACACTGGCTGCTTCTCCCACGCACAGGCCTAATCAAACGGACTTATTCGTAATCATTTGGCTCGGTGATAATGCAAGTCAAAGATCAGTCTGTCAGCTGTCAGATGGAATACAAGGCCTCGCTGGCCTTGATGGCCGCTGTTATGATGAGGCACTTGAGGTCAAAACGAAAGTAGGCTATGCCATGTGAGGTCATCCTTCTCTCTTTCTTCCTCCCCTCCCTCCTCTCCCGCTCGCCTCCATCATCCTCCAGCCCTGCAGCTTTTCTTGGTTTCCGTTGTGCAGAGACGCAACGTGGCGTTAAACTCATTTGGACGGTCCTTTGCGCAGATCGTAATGTCTGTTTAGTGAGCATTTATGCAGCTACTTTAACGAGGAGAATGTGCTGTATGAAAAAAAAAATACAATACTATGTGAAACCGAAATAGTCAAGGGAACAATACTTGGGCGCTTGATCATGGGCCTGCAGGGACGTATATGCAGACATACTACGCTGAAGGTGACAAAGTGAAACATAAATGGTCTCTCTCGGTGAAAATGTGGATGTACCCTCGAGTCTGCACCTTGTGTGCTGGAAAGAAGTCACGTGCATGGAAAGCTTTTATTAAAATCGCGGTTCAAGGATCAAAGATTTGTATAATAGTGGCCCAGATACCTGACTTCAGTCTAATTTTTCTTCTGAGTGAAATAATAATTTAATGTCAGCCACTGCCACACTTGTGACTGAAATGGCGACCCTACTTATTGGAAGGAACCGGTCTACGCACTTTTACTCACGGTCAACCTTCAGGGCAGGAAGAGATGGGGGGGGGGTCTCATTAGATCCACGATCATTCTCACAGATTCTCCTTTGTACCCTAAGCACGTATTTTCAAGTGAGAGGAAATGGAGAGACTGTAGGTACAGGCCCTGGGCCCTGCAGACTTTACACATCAACAAAGGAGGGGCTTCCTTTAAATTCTGATTTCCACAGTGGTTAAATGGTCTTTATCCAAATGCTACACATTCTAGTGCTTTCACCATTTATCAGGGGTATGGCCCACTCCACAAAAGACTGCAAAGAGGCATTATTTGTCTCACACACCATAAGCACTATTTGATGACACATTTCCATAGAAGACCGGGCACAAGCTAATTTATTTCTACTCTTGAGACAATGGGTCACAATCGAACGCACTTACTCGCCACAGTATTGTGAAATTGAATATGAAGAACGCCACCAAGTGCAGTTTGCATCCCAATAAAATGTTGTTTCATGTCTGTCTTAAACAACTACCTAGAATTAACGCGTTATTAGTAACAGGCAACCAGGCGGGCCACTAAAGCAGATTTTTGCTATTCTCCCCCTCTCTTTTATGCAAGAAGAGGCTTGCACAGTGCCCTTTCAGAGAGGCTGATCACCTGCCCACAGTTTCTTAATGACAAACGACGTTTTATCAATGCAGACCCAGCGGGCAGCAATATGAAATGATGTAATATCCATTGGGTGCCATAACAAGGTCGATGGCCTGATCCAGCGCTGTACCAGACCCCGCTGTTTTATGAATAGGCCTGTAAGAGATTAACCTGTTGCATCAGAGCGAAGGAGACACACTGGAAAGATCCAAGCGCAGAAACCCTGAATTTAAGAGTTTGTTTTGGGCTGAACCGGTGAGAAGCTTCAACATCTGGTCACCAGACAACAAAACTAAAAGCTTCCTGATCATTTCACATAAGGGTAATTCCAAAATGTTGCTCAGATGTTGATTTCACTGAACTTCTTTTGCCATATATCAACAGATTTCTAAGTCCAAGTTGGCCCGTACCACACAAACATACACACACGCATATATACACACACACACTTCACTATAATCTTTCACAAATCCACCAATCGAAGTATCAGGGTACCCCTCCCAGATTATGAAGCACGTGGATCTTACCTGCACGTACAACGTGCTATCAAACCAAACCAAACCAGCAAGTTTCTTTATGAGCATGCAGTGCCGCAAAATTAGGCCTACTAATTTAAAAAGTGACAATACAAAGGCATTAATGGCATCATAGCCAAATAGAAATGCCAAACCGAATAACTCTTCAGTCACACATTTTTAAAGTGTGAGAAAAATCAGCAAACACTGATCACCCTGACTCCAAAAATGTCACAGACTTGAGATAAAACATTTTGACTATGAGCAGCTACTGAAAAAATAAAGGTTCTAGTTCAGATAGTTCAGATTTGTGATGCTTCGATAACTCAGAAAACTATATAAAAGTTTTTTTAAAAAAAGAAACTTCCACAAATAACTTCCAAAACATATTAACACATTAAACGCCACCGAAACGTTTCGTCCTGATAAAAGAATAAATGAACAGTTAATAAAAGTCACATGAAGCTCAAGTGAGTGAACCTACCTGCTCTTCCCAGCCGCAGTGCAGGACTTTTGGGCCCCTGGTCCATGTTACCCGGTTAGAACAGGGGGAGGCGATGGAGGGAGAAAAAAGAAAAATAACAAAAACTTTTTCCAGTGTCCCCCTCTCCCTCTCTCTCCCCCTCTCCCTCTCCTTCTCCCTCTCTCTCTCTCTCTCCCTCCCTCCCTCTCTCTCTCCCTCCCTCTCCCTTACTCTTTGGCACTGTTTTCCTCTCTCCCTCTTTTTTTTTTTCTTTGGTCCTGCAGTACTTTTGGGGCAAGTTGTAGGTTGAAATAATTCGACCCTTCCGCTCCTCCCTATTGCGCTCCCTGCAAGTGTTCAGTCAGCTGCAACTAAACGCTTTAGGTGGAAAAAAGGCTTCGGGGGGAAGCGTGAAATGATCACGCCGAGCAAAAGAGCCGCTCTCTCAATGTGCGCTCATGTCCTGTTCTTTTCCTGCACGAGCTGCACACACAAATGTGATACGCGCACACGCTCTCGCGCACGTACCCTCCCCGCGCGCCCCCACGCGTACATACACACAACGTAAAACCTCCACCCTTCCCAGCAGGGCCGCGCCCCCCTCACTCGCATCTGTTACCAAGTTCCACTTTACTAAACTTTCCCGCCCCACTCTCCTTCTCTCTTTCTCCCTCTCCCCCTCTCTTTTATGCTAGATTCATTTCCTCTGGGGCACACCCCGTAGATCGCTGTGCAGGTTGGTAGGTAACATTAAATTACGTGCGTAACGCCAGTACATGTTTTTTTTTTTTTTTGGTTTTATTTAACTTATAAATCAGAGAACGTTGATTCTTGAGTCAACTAATGTTCAGTGTCCTTTCAGAAACTTAAAAAATAACTTTATTTTTAAAGTTTCTCCAAACTTCCATCTCTTCTTCCAGTGTGCACCTGTTACGCGCGGTGCTCTTTACGCAATACGCACGGACTGTGGAGCAGGTGCGCACGCCGGGCTACAACTTCACCGTCATCGCTCTGTAGTTGGAGAGTGCAGCAGGCGCTGTGTGCAGAGTGTTTGCTACAAAACGGATAGTTCCGGTCCTCAGCTCTGATTGTTCGCAGACACACACCTGTGAACGCATAACATTTCATTTAAATATTAATTTGCCAACTGAAAATTTCCACTCAAACTGATACCGCTTTGTTTAGTTCTCATCGAGAACTTTATTCTCTGGCGGAACAATGACATTCAAGATTTCCTGAACATGTGTGCTCCCTTCGGATCTTCCATTTTATTAGACCCGAAGCAAACATCCACTGAAAACATTTTATAGTCGTTTTAGACCAAGTTAACTCCACTGACCTGCACGGTGTAACCGCAGGGCTTGGTTTTGGTTTCTCACAGCCTAACCAATAATCAAGATAGGCTAGGTATTCTCTTCAAAATAAAACATATAAGGTAATCAGTTTATAAAAAAATGCCTTTCGCATCTTTTCACTTTCCGTCCACACTTTTTTTTTTATGTGTTTAATCTATAATGTTTGCACAAACATGAATTAAAATACATTACAATACAAATAATCACTCTTTTCCCATTAAGGGAAGTGTTACAAAAATACAACGTATGCAAATAGTCCACTTAGACAATGAATCTTTGCACGCTAGTTTAAAACAATGCTGAAAGTTTAGAAACAGCGGAAATCTCTCTCTCTCTCTCTCTCTGGGGTAGAAATTCTAAAAGGTATGGGTGGGTTTAGCTAGATTTCAACCAGGCTGATCCGGAAGTAAGGGGTCTCTGCTAGAAAATAGGCCACACTACACATATTTGTTCTCTGTTGTGAGACAATTGATTCAGCGTCACTGAGTGTTAGAAATATGTCAAAAGGACAACAGGAATGACATGGAATTTATTGCAGAGGTTAAACGTAGAGAATGTTTTGAGAGTAAGGTCACTTTGATCACTTAAGTCTGTCTCCTCGCATCGATACTGTGAAATAGGCTTTAGAAGACAGGTTTGTTTATTTCACAGTTGCTGTTTCGCTTTATTTGCTGTCTGACTTCTGCTTCCCTGCATTTCTGTGCCGCAGACAGCTGCAGGTCTCAGGGTTCACGCGCAGCCCCGAGACAATTGAGTGCGGAACAAAGCGCGAGACAGCGACCCATTTTGCCCTGCTTGTCGCCTCGCGCTGCGACACTACGACCCTGACCTCCGGCTCGCGCCTCCAACATCAAACCGTAAATGGCGACTAATGTTTTCAAGTGATGGCGGAAACAAAAAAGGAGGTTCCTACTGTGACCTCCAGGCGAAGAAATAAATCAATTACAAGGTGTTATTAGGAAACATTAACGTATGCTGTGGGTGTATAGGAAGAAGGTAGAGTTAAAAAGAATTCATACCTGGACTGGTATGATGTGGGTGAGATGTAGCCACAGCTTTCTGTAATTAGAAATGAGTTATTAAAAAAAAAAACTTTTACAAAATAGACCATAGCCATAACTGCTACCTGCTGTTGTCACTCATTATATTGTTGAAGATCACATATATAACATATATAACATATTTTGTTAAAGGACTACAGTTCTGAGTTCTAATAGCTACACAATAAAGCTGTAGTCTCTCTGCTCTCTCTGGCAGTTACAGGATCTTGAATCCTCTGCAGACCTGCCTCATCCTTATCTTTCACAGACCCCTAAAGTTGAATCTGTATGCATGTTCGTGGCTGTGGATTCAGTGCATTTCCTAAATCTACAATTATCTGTTACTGAGCTGTTTGAAGAAACCTAGGTTATGGTATTATACATTAGCTTTTAAATTTTGGTTACAGTGGCAAGTGTACAGTGAAGTACAGGAGGATTTAAATACACATTCAGATAGGTACAATTATAATATATATAATTATATATTATATATTCTACAATAAACATATAGGTAAGTAGGTACAATAGCCTTTGTTAATTAGGCTTTACCTGATTTTTCACTGTGCTCTAAACGTGAATATTAGGGCAGCCTGTTTTGTTTGTTGTTGTTTTTTACATAAACATGGAATTCAGAAAAATTATTTTAATTAAAATTTTCATTTTCAAATTTTCATGTCTACAGTCAGTTAAGTACGCTGTACTAATATTCTTCTTCTCATTCTTCTTATCATTAAAGAATAATATTAATAAAAATAATAATTCCACCTGGTTTAGAAATGTATGTGACAGCACATCAGTTTATACATTACTAGGTCAAGCAGTGCCTATTAGATTTAGACTATCAAATACTTTAACCATAGCAATGTCTTTATTATCTTCTCTTTTTACTATTTGAATCCAGGAATAGTTTTTAAATATCTTCGTTCAATTTTCCTGTCAAAGTTTCCAGCAGCCTCGCCTACAGAAGCTCTTCAAAGAATTCGCCATAGTTTCGATATTAATCATGCTCTTGTTTGTTTTTCATCCCCCGTGCTAATTAATGTAATTAATATGAGGGGGAGTAGTTGGATCTGTGACCCGCGCTCTGACCGAGCGGAACCGGAAAGAATCGTATTAAAGCGCGAGACAGAAGAAATAAAGGGACAAGTAAACACGTAAACACGGGAGGAGATGATGATGCCCCTTGTCTCTCTGGGACTTCTGACTTTCGCCACACTTTAAACATAATGTCACCTTTAAGGATGACAAAGGCTTAAAGCCCTGCAGTTCTGTGGTTTTCAGGTCAATGCATGTGTGAAGAATAGCACAGAAAATATTGTGGATTTCACTGTTTTAATGAAGAATTATATTTGCATGACCAGCCTGGCTTTTGTTTTTACCAATCGTGGAAAAGGCATCCAGAGCCTTCATTCATGGCAAAGTTGCAACACCAGAACAAAAAAATAGTTAATTGGCAGGAAGAGTAAGACTTCTAGTATCATCAGCAAAATGCTGGCTACTTAATTATATAAAAATAAAGGTACTCATTATGTAGGACGTTCCCTTTCATTATGCTCTGTGTTATTTATGATATAATTAGGTGTCTTGGGCTACATTGTTGTAGACATTATTATTACTGTTATTGAATTGTTGTGAATTGTCATGCCAGCCACATTTAATGGTGAAGTTGCTTAGAAACAGGCCTAACTTTGACTATCTTATGGTTTAATATACTGTAATACAGTAGTGCATTCCTTCTATAAGCTCATTCTTTGCTTTGCATGTGAATTTCTTTTCTCCAAACCATCCACAGCTGTAAGATCAATGAAGTGGAATTAAAAAGTACAGTATTTTCCTCTGAACTCTACTGTGGTCCAGAAAGCATCAAGTAAAACACCTTAAAATTATACTTGTACAGCATCTACCTATCCTATTCTCTCTTTTCTTACTAAAATGGAGCAACCATGCATGAGTATTAGTGTAATTTTTTTACTTCATTATTAACCTTTGTAGCAATTTCACCAAGAAATAGCTTAAATTTGTATAATGTTTTGCTATTTTCCTTATTGTATAATTTGTATAATTTCCATTAGCTGATGTGACCAGGTTTTACCTAAAATGAACATCAACCATGCATTTGCTATCTGAGGGCCTAAACTTAAGAGTAGTCTACTGTGCTGTATTATATCATTCAATCCAAACCCAATTTTGAAAGCTTTTTTTTTTTTACTTAATATTTATTTTTTTAACTTTCTTTATTATTTTCTAAAATTCTATTTTATTCCTCTTTTGTTTGCCCTGTCTGCTTTACACTTTCTGTCATTGTGAATTTTTAGTGTGTATTGAAATAAATCTTCAAAACTTACATACTTACCCAAAAGGTCTAACTCAAGGTTTGTATGGCTTGACCAATACTCCTTTGGGTTTGACATAATAATATATTTTATCTAACTTTCTCCCACACTTTTGCAAACTAAGACAGAGAAACAACTTTATAACAGTTTGATTAAAAACTTGCCCCCAGGGCTCATGTGTTTGGCTTTGCTTTTCTTGAAACACTCAGAGCCACAGTGCTGATTGAGCTTACCTCTATATCCCTGGGATTTAATTCAGAGTGGCACTTCACTGTGGCGACACAAGGTTCTCTTTTTGCAGCCATGGCGCCTGGGTGTTGCTGTGACTATAGAGGCTAGAAAGGAGGCTTAAGGGCTGCAGGGCGGATTGAGAAATGGGACACATTATTTGTCCATGAAACATTATGTGACATAACATGACACCAGCCCATTTGTATGTAAAGGTAAACATTTCAGCGTGACAATTCGACAAGAGTGGACAAGGCTCCTGTCAATGTGGTTTTATACTCACAGCTGAGAAAGAGGTGTTGTGGTATCGTGTGTTGATGGAGTGCATGTGGGACTGTGTGTGTGTTTGTGTAAGTGTATAGAGCTTCTGTTCACAAATTTAATCCCCATAGGCACAAGTCACTTGGTTCGGTCTGAAAAGGTGTTGTCAGGCTTGTTCTCTTATTCTAGTTTTTTCCTGCTGAAACCACTGACAGAATGTTGATCACTGGACTTCACAAAAGGTGTTTATTGTGGGCTGTGGGGGGAGTTCACTTAAATTGGCATCTCATATAATTTAAAAAGCTGTGATCACACAGTCACATTACTTAATTTGAAGTGAGTTGGGGAAATATCCTGATATATCAGATAATATAAAGTTTTTAAACATCTGCCATTTATATCACCCTTTATCCATCACTTTACTATCTCTGCCAAGCTATTTTAAGTCTGCAAACCATTGTACAGAATTAGATTAAGGGAAATATTTGATTTCTATTTGATTTCTGAATCAATGTGATGAAAATCTTATGTAGAATTTCACAAGAAAAAAAAAGCCAAAGAAGTTATCAGGAGTGAATGTTTCTTTCTTATGCCTTTAAAAACTACTGACCCCAAAGATTTTTCTTGGCCCCCTTTTGTGGGGTCCTGATCCCCGGGTTGGGGACCAGTGGTTTAAGACACAGACAATGTAATTGCAATATCATTTTCTCTTAATAGTACTGTATACTGTCTAATAAAATCAAAAAGGTAAAAAAAATAAAACAATACTTTAAACAGTGCATTAATAGCATCATGTGAATCCTTTGCGTGTGCAGCACTGTACAAGTCATGCCAGGTCAAGTTGCCTAAGAATGTACTGCAAATTCTAGTGCCCAAGTGAAGTTAAATATCTGAAAAAAGGCTATAGAGAGTGAGCTCACCAAAATTTCAAGAGGGACAAAAAGAAATATTCTTTCACATGGCACAGAATTTCTAGCTATGCCCCTTTGACAAATCATCATCCTCCTGTGGTTGAGTTTTATGATTTGTTTCCTACTGCATTTTAGCTTTGCTGCTGATTAGTACATGCTCTGCTTGGCATATTAACTCAAGAATCTACTGAATCTCTCTAATACACATCAGTTTCTTATCCTGCAAAGCTATTTGATTCCCTGGTATCTGCTTGAATTAATGAAAATATAACACCCACGTTAATGCAATTGAAAAGCTCAAACTTTCACTGTGTAGCACAGTGATAGAAAAACAGTGCGGATGGGACTTAAACAAATGCTATATGGTATATGTGAGTGACTCCAGCACAGAGGGCCCCGTATGGGTGATGCATGCAAGCCATTTTTTGTTCAGAAGCACTGATCCAGGGTGAGTTTTTCTTTTCTTTTCTTTTTTAGAGGGAATTCCTCCTGCCTGGCGGCTTTCATACAGAGTGCCTGGTTGTATTTACATATACAGTAACAAGGAAGCCTGCACCAAAAACAGAAAGGGAAGCACACAGCTGGTTACAGAACTGAAACAAGATGCTAATGCCACCAGTTAGGTTACATTTGAGTAAATCATTATTTTTAGAGCTGTGATTAACTACCATTTTTTCTTTTTGATAAATCTCCAGTTTTCTTGGTTAATCAGTTGTTGAATCTATAGTGTCAGGAAATAGCAAAACGAAATGCTGAGACCGTGTTGACATCTTAACATGTGTTGTTTTGTCTGACTAATACTCCAAACTCACACAATTTTAATACAGTATCACAGAAAACAAATAAAACCAAAAAAATATTATTTTTTGACAAAATTAAATGAGATGGTTTGATCACTTTAACTAAAAACAAAAGAGAGTTATTGATTAGATTTGTTTAGATTGACTAATGAATTAACTGACTAATATGTTTTTTTATTTCTGAAGATGCACCTCAGTCAAAAAAAACAACATTCTGAATTTAAGTGTGAAATCCTGATATCAGTGTTTCTATCTGACTAAATCAAAGCAGTAGTGGTGTAAATGACACAGTTGGGGCTTTTTTAGACTTCAGAACAGCACGTCTGGTCACAAATGTCCATCAGTTGAAGAATATTGCCAATACACCAGAAGGGTTGACGGAAATCCTGTTTTGATAAAATGCACTGGGTGCCAAATGAAAGTGGGAACTACCATGGTACATACAAACACCATCAAATGAGAGCAATGACATGCTTCTTTTAACGCCTTCTCCTCAATAAACATCATTCATCAGGCAGAACCATCCCTCTGGAATGTGTGATTGGAAATCAGGGGACTCTAAATCCCTGTCCTGGACACTCCATCCATCTTCAACACACCACTGGTCTGGATGCTCTGAGATGAACCGCTGAACCAGATGCCTCCATTCAGCCGGACCTCTTCCACGATTTTTAAAATAATAATGGTAAATACCGGCAAATGCATGGAACCTAAAATCAGGCAGCCACATCACAATTTCACTGAGGCAGTGAGGCATCCCAAACCTGCATCCAATTTAGAGAGATAGAGAAGACCCCCGTATGCAATTCCAAAAACAAAACCGATGCAGGATATATGTATATAGTATGCATGTGTGTGTGTTAGATGTACACATGAGTTAAAAGAGGTGATAGTGTTTAAACATGAGCTGCAGCCTAACCTTTGGAAGGAAACAATACAACTCTGTGATCGCCTATCCTGTACTGATACGCGTGGAGAAACCTCTGGAATCAGATGACATTCAACCTGGGACTCCCTATCAAAATGCCATTCACTCATCATTATAATGGCATCAATGCCTATAGATGGAGTTCACAATTATTGTCATGATATGGAGGTGAGAAAAAGATGGATGTTAATGTTACACAGCCACAGTGAGAGCCAGGATAGCATAACTTTGCTGTATTCTGCATTTTATAAATATGACTGATGGCGATAGCTAGTCTGTTGAATTACATTTACATATAGATTTACATTCCCATCAACATGTAATAATAGCATAAGCCTGAAGGTCCATACTAGTCATTCAGTGTGCACATGTGTGTGTACACTCAGGGCGTACATGCACATATTCAGACATTTCATAGCTAATATTTAGGGTATTCTCTGCGTATGTGCAACCATAAATTTATATCTTGCATAGCGAAATAGAGATTACAATCTGCTCCTTTTAAGCTATCATGAGAATATTGAACTGAATTATTACTGATAGGGAATTCAACCAAAGTGTGGTGCATAGGACGCTGTAAATCAAGTGATGTCATGACCACAAGTAAAAACGGATAATAAGGATATTAAGGCCATGCCAACACAGTTTGATTACAAACTTTAAGTTTCAAAGGGCCTCAGACAACAGTCAATTAGATTTTTTTGGGAACTGAAGTGTGATGGTGGTGTCACAAATAATGTCTTTATATAACAAACTAAACATTAAACTGCAAAATCATAATCTAAGCTACAATTGAATATAATATAATGAATATAATGACCACATGGGTTTACCTTGAATCGCTTGGGTTTTGTGGAGCGGTCCGATGTCAAAATATAGTTTCAAGATTATAACTGTTTGGTTTGGCGCAACAATCCTAACCAAGATCCACAGCCATCTTTGTCAGAAGATGGAGCCTCTTCAGTTTTCTGCTGAAAAATTTGAGAGCCTCAGAGCGTATTATGATTGATATCATTTAATTCTGTAGCTCATTTCATCAATAAAGACTCTGTGACATAGTTTAAAGCACAAAGAGAAAGTAGTTGGCATTTTAGCCAACAATATATGACCATGGTTCAAGAATAATCTGTGTTAAACGTTAGTGGGAGAGGAAAAAATGAAGAATAGTGATTAATGTCAATGGAGAGGATTTTTTGTTTAAATGTGAACTCCAAAAAAAAAAAAAAAACCCCAAAACATATTACCATAGTGGCAGGCCTATACAGTGCTAGGGACGACGTGGACTGCATTGGCAGCACGAAGCGGAACTTTGCTGTCGACCAACATTTTTTTCCAGCGGACAAACCCGGAAGTCGTTTGTTAGTCTCCATCCGGCTGAACGCATTTCCGACAACTGTAACTCTCCTGTCTGATGAATAAAGGTGAGCTCCTGGATGCTGGCATTAAATATGAGACGTGTGCATCGTTGGCTTAGACTTGAGCGACTTTGGTTCCGTGCGTTGTTTCTTTCTCATGAGTGTTTGTGACTGTAGCGCTTCATTGTTTACATCCGGCTGGATGCTGTGCTGCTGATAAACACGTGGGCAGACAGGAGGACGCATGCTAACAGGGACCTTCAGTTAGTATGTGGACATAACTGGTTATGTTCACTGCCCAGCGACAGTTTGCGACCTTTTCTGTGTTTAGGACTGGTCTATTTGTGTATCGGGTCGCTTGTTGTGGAGCTGAATTGCACCTGTCTTCCTGCTAACTAGTTAGCATTCAGCTAACCCCAGGCTAATGCTTTTTTCTGCTGTTGTTTGTGATTGAGGTGAAATAGTTTGTCCCGTTGTTTGCTTCGGACCATATTCTGTCACTGTCTGCTTCCCTGAACAACCAAACAACAGTCTAATCACTGACTTCATCCACCTCTCCCCTTCCTGTTGCTCACCTGAGATCGCCCCCTTCTAAAGAAATAATCATAAATAAACTGCACATTATCCAAGATCCATTCATTAATATGCACTGTAAGGATAATATAAAACTCAAACTACCACTTTTGCACAATCACCCAGTGAGTGTTTGGTATTGCTGCATGATTATTATTGTTGTGTTAATGTGTAAGTTGAGAATGAATGGGTTTAGAGGTATGTATAAATTTCATTATTTAGGTAGATCGATAGAAAGATAGTAATTTTTCAAACAACACACAAATTAAACTAATTGATATAGACCTTTAGATTTGTTTTGAATTTTGACCAATGTTTCTACTGAATGGAAGATTCTACGTCATAGATATTATTCTCTGATGAACAACTGCAATGGTGTCACTCTCTCTTAATTACATCAGATGTATTTTTTTTTGGCAGTTTTCTGTACTGCAGTTTATTACTCAGTACTTAACAGTGTGTGATCATAGTTATGGTGCTAACAGTTTGGGAGATGTGATGACAGGTTCGAGTCCAGCCTGTACACACTGACACATTTCAGTGCAGGGCTATAATTAGGCAGATTAAGTGAAAACATCTGTGTTTGTGGTCTGTGTATCTAGTGGAGCTTCAAATACAGTATCTTACATTCCACCACTGTAAGACCCAATAAAGTATTTGTCAGGCCCAGGGCCCCATGCACTGCTAAACTTAAAAACTGTCACTCTCTCTCACCAGCCCTTAGGACTCTTCTTTCTCTCCCCTTAATCCCCAGCGGGCAGCTTGTGACTGTCTAGCGTGGCATTTCTGCGGTGTGTGCAGTCTGAGAGCCAATCATCTCCAACCATCATGGCACAGACACGCAGGACTGGACAGAGCAATGGGCCGGTGCTAGTTCTCTGTCCAGTGTGTGTGTCTGAGAGTGAGAGTTTCAGAGATTGAGAAAATTAGTAACCCAGTGTGTTTTACAGACTGTAGTAAGTAGATAATTCTAGTTTCTAACAATCATTCAAAGTAGACCAAAGGTCATTTCATATTGTGTGTTGAAATCAATATCTGGCAGGTGATAAGCCTGGATCTAAGCTGTATTTTAACACCAAAGCTCTGATGAAACGGTCTACAAGTAAGGAAAAAATGAGTGCAGCTAAACCATGTTCTCTCTCAGCTTTGTTAACAAGTCCTTATGGATTTCAGAACTGAAAGTCTGTGCCCTTCTTGTAATTGATGCTGGCCTGTATCCACTTATTCTTCAGTGCTGTAGGTGGTAGTTTCACTGCAGGGCAGCAACTAACAATTGATTTTGTTATTGATTAATCTGCTGATCATTTTCTCAATGGTTGAGTTGTTTTGTGTATAAAATAATGAAAAATGCCCATCATGGATTTCCAGAGCCAAAGGTGTTGTAATGAATTGATTATTAAAGCATATCAGGTTTCAGCCAGGCGTGACTGATCTACATTAGAAACATTAGGACAGTTTTAACATTTAACATAGGCAGACTTTCACAGCTGTTAATAGATTGGTACATTTTACCCAATAACCTAACTGATATTGGAATAGATTTCAGGACAAAAAACATCATCTCTCTTTAGATTTGTTCATGATCTTGTGGCAGACTTTTAGAAACTTGGGGGTTGGCTATAGCAGAACAGAAAACTGCAAGATTTAGATGAAAAATGTATCAGCCCTCAGCAGGTGGTCATAAATCAAATACCATGTACAGAGAGGAGGGGTTGGGTGCTCACAGAGCTGTCACTTCTGATTGGTTGAATGTAAACGTCATCACGTTCAAGTATTAGTATAACAAACACTGTGTGTAAACAATATAGTCACACTGGTTTAGAGAGAGAACGGGGACTTCAGCGAGGTGACCATGGACTAGTTTGGTGATTTTGTTGCTTGCGTGATTAATGGGCATTGTGGTCATTGACATGACGCTCTTGGCTCAGCTGTGTGTGTGTGTGAGTGTGAGTGTGGAGTTCAGTCCTGGTCATGTAAATAGGGACCGACAGAGAAAAACACACTCAAAGTGGAACTGATCACATCTGTCTTTAAATTTGCACTGTGTTAAGTTTATGGGAATTGCAGTGAATTGATTACTACAACTTATATTTGTTTTTGTCTGTTTTTTTCTTTTTCTGTACCTACAGTTAGTTTCAGCCACTGAAGTCAGTTTCTCCCCAGGCCTGAGTGTTTATATACGCGTGTGCTGGGCAGGTCTGTTCATGTGTGTATTGAGGGTGTCTTAGCGTGATGTACTCTACCTATGAAGGCCGTGAAGAGCTGGAGGATGATCTTTACCAAGAGGATGCAGGAAGCTCTGAGGGGTCAGAGGTCAACAGCGAACTGGAGTTCCAGCTGTATAGCCAACTCCACTACTCCTCTAATGCTGGGGAGCTGGAGGAGCAGGAGGGCAGAGAAGAGAACACTGAGGGCCAGAACAACCACAAGCTGGGGGTGACTGAGAAGACTGCCGACTGTAACGGAATAGTGGAGCACATCAGGGAAAGTGGGCCCTCGTCCCCTACTACGAGCAACCTACAAAAACAGCTGAAGAAGAAGGGACAGAAACGAGATAAGAAGAAGAAGAAAGGTCTGAAGTTGTCATCATCACTTTTTGAGGAGGTTATTGTAATTGATTCTGGGCCCGACGTCATCACTATCTCAGAGGACGACACTGCAGACAGTGAAGGAGTCTGCAGCCTAAAGAGTCGACGGTTACACTCCACCCCGGCACAACAGGTAGAGGAGAGAGTGAGACGCCATATGTGTGAGTGCTCTGAAAAATAAATGCTGAACTGTAACCATGCTTTTATGCAGTATGTACTGCTACAAATCAATGAAGAACAAGGATTCTATATGAGCTCTGGTTCTAACTTGGGAGCAGTTGTAAATTAGTAAGAGCCAGGACCATTTTTAATGTCTGTTCTTGAAAAAACCTGTGAGTAAAATTGGTGAATCAAACATCCCTCATGTGCACACTGCACACAGCAGTGAAGCTAAGGAGGTGAGCATTACACACTCTCTAAATTACTTTTTGGAACTGATGACAGCTAATATGACAGCTGTTATAGTGAAGAGCAATAAAATCTTTGTTTAAAAAAGCTAATAGGAATAACTTATCAGCATCTCCCATCCACCTCTGATTTTACTTACTGATTAGCAAACTGATCACCTTAGTTAGGTACATATCCCAAATTTTGGCAAATCCTTGTAGATGTTCTGGTTGAGATAGTAGATCCCCTCTTCTTTCTGCCAGCCTTACCTGGCTAACAATGAATCCACACCAACAGTACAGTCCGGGGGGGGGGGGGGATTGATGAATTATTGTGACTGTTTCCTGTGTTTTATATTCTTAAGTTTCATTCAAACCAGAGTACTCAGAGAAAACCCACGCAAGCATGGGGAGAATATGCACACAGAAAGGCCCCTGCTGGGTTTTGAACCAGAACCTTCTTGTTGTGAGGCAACATTGTAAACCACCAAACCACCATGCTGCTGGGCACTATTTCATTCACTACTTCATTATTTTAAATAATGGAAAGTCTTCTCCTCTACTTCTGTACTGCAAAGAACAGTCAAACATATTTGAACTTTGAGAGAAATTTGAGAAAAAAGAAAGTTTCTCATAATTTTGTTCCTCAGCAGGGAAGTTCTATTCTAGGGAAACCCAGAATGGGTTGGTGGTTTTGTTGGGCATAAAATAGTGCAACAGAAAGCTTTGTATTAACATCTACAATATGGTTGTTTGGTCATCAAGGGAAACCGCACAAAGAAGAGGGGTCTTGATGTGCCAGTGATCGTGGACACCAGCAGCTCAGAATCAGATTCAAAAAAGTCGAAATCCAAATCGGAGTCCGATTGTTCTGACTCGTCTGATTCAGATGGTCTGGAGAACTGGATGATCCTGGGTCGAGGGAAGCAGGATGGAGACCAGTGCATCTCACTCAATCTGGAGGCACATTCTGACAGCAGTGCAGGTTAGTCTTTGTTTATGTTTGTGTACTGTTTGTACTGGGTGTGTTGTGCATTGTTCAAAGCTTTATGATGTGGTTTATGCATTTGAATGTATGTGTGGCCAGGAGAATAGAAGCTGTGAGTAATTCTGTCTGGACTAGCTCATTCAGAACACTTAGCCTACCTGCAGCACATTGATAAGGTGCAGGCACAGCCATGGTCTACACTGCTAACAGTCTGTGTGTGTGTGCATATTGTATGTACATTTGCAGCTTCTGTTTCTGCATGTTTATGAATTTGTAGGTTCTTAGCATTCCTGGCACTGTCTGCCCAGTTGCTCTCTTCTCTGATGCATCTTTAAGTATGTCTGTGTGCATTATGTATTGATATGCGCATGCAGGCTTATGCAAGTGTGAATATTTGTGCTTATAAAATATTCCAGTTCTAATCAGCATGCATGTGTACATACACATGCATACCAAAAGTCATAACACTAATGCCATAAACAAAC
Organism: Mastacembelus armatus; assembly: GCF_900324485.2. Taxonomy (NCBI): domain Eukaryota; kingdom Metazoa; phylum Chordata; class Actinopteri; order Synbranchiformes; family Mastacembelidae; genus Mastacembelus; species Mastacembelus armatus. The sequence goes on along the minus strand of NC_046633.1, from coordinate 10,985,688 downwards.
AAACAGAGACAACAGCACAGGAGGCGAGGAAGAGGTCGGGAGAGATGGGAGTAATCAAAAAATGAATAAAAATGTTCCTTGCAAATCTCTTCAGATCTACACATTATCTTAACCTGCAGCCTCAGCAACCTCTCCAGCTCCTCACTGGCTCCCCCCTCCTTCTCTCTCCTACCTAACGCTCACCCATCTCATTCTTTTATCCTATTTTCTCACTATTGTGCTCTCTCTCTCTTTCTCCCACTCTCTCTTTCTGTGTGTCTCTCTCACCATTTCTTCCTCTCATTTGAATTTCCCTGGTCTGATGTTTCTGCAAGAATGCTCACTGCCTCCTCTACACACAACTGGGGTAAAGGAGGGGGTCTGGAGCTGGTGGGAAGGCTTGAGGTTTTGGCCTTGTTTGGGAGAAAAGGAGGGTTTTAGGTCTCTGTCTTTCGTGCCCCCTCTCTCTCTCTCGTCTGGCTTCTCTCTGTGATCTTTGGAGCTTGACCTCATGTCTGCACATGGGGGGCCATGGGTGTGGTGTTGAAGGGGTCTTAAAGTAGCAGAGATGGGGGAGGGTTGTGTCAAAAAAGGAAATGGAGGCAAAGAAATTTTAGGGACAAGCATCAATGGTCTTGTGCAATTTATAGTTGACACTAACTCTAAGGGGTTTAGGATATGTTGTGTGTTCACATTGGAAAACATAATTTCTTATAATCCAGTGGAAAGACCAAAACCAACAATATGAATTTATCTCAGCAATAATTGTCTATGAAGCCAAAGTGTGATACAGCTTATTCTTCTGTTATAGAGCTCGACTCCTGTCCAAAATCTATTAAAATACTGCAGAAAGCCACAGTGTGCATGGATACTGTAGTTTATTTTGATTGTCTGCTGATGTAAATACTAGAACACCAACAAGAGTTAAGTTGTTGGAGGGGTAAGGCGAAAGCGACCGTCATTTAGAACACAAGACGAAATAAGCAAAATGGACTGTGGCAAAAATAATTATGTCTTTCTCAGTTACATTGTTTTTAATGTGGTTTGGTGACGAAATTGGAATTGAAGTCAAAATTCGATTAATTGCACTGACCTAGTGTGTATTCAGCAGGAATAAATGGGCTTGCGGCTTTTGGTCGTTTCATGGCATTTGTTAATGATATGAAAAAAACAGAAAATGTAACATGGGGTCTCCAGCCATGCTTCATAGCAGAGATGGTTCCACCTTGCCTGAAACAAAGATGACCTCTGCTTACGTCAAAAGTTCAAGACACTAATCAACAACTAAATGAACCAAACTGGGACCCAGCTTTGTCTGTCCTGCTGGAGTAGGTGTTATACTGTTTGGAAGAGAGTGTGCTGACTTCTTTCCTTCATGAAATTAGTTTCACATGCTTTCTTATTTCCAAAGCAATAAGGCGAGAAGGCCGATTTTAGGTTCCTAAGATGTGACTAGTTACATTGCTATGACTACAATACCCGTTACACCCTTAGCTCGGGAGTGCGGGATCCTCTGCTCAGTGTTGATTCGTGTAGACTGGGTGCCTGGCTTGTGTTGTCACATTTTTGTGTTTATGTGTGCCAGTAACAGGTTTGCACAGCAGTGACTAATAGTATTTGTACGCCTAAACACAATCTCAGCCTCACCATCAAATCCCATTCACTACACTTAGTCTCCCCCTCTTCTACACCTGCAGAAATTCAATCCTTTCATCCTCCTTCTTGTTCTCTCTCACACATGCATCATCTTCTTTCCCAAACTATTCTAACCTAATCTTTTCTCACTCAGTCACATAAGGTTTTTATCATGTACATGGACACATGGAGACGCATACACAGCCATGCGCAGCCCAAGTGGCTATCTGTCACCTGGGCGTAAGGGGCAGCTGTTCGTGGGTAGATCTGTAGGAGCACTGGATAAGATAGAAGAGAAAAGGGGGGATGAGCGAGGGCCGTCTGCTTGTCCGGTAGCCATGCAGCAGCAACCAGACGGAACAAGAGAGAAAAAGCTGGGCTTCCCAAAATCCAGCTCAGTGCCTTTCCCACCCAGAGTGTGCGTGTACATGCCTGTGAATGAATCCTGGGTGGAGGCGGGGTGTGCTGAAGCTAAACATGAATCGTAAGTGGTTAAACTTCGCTCAGTGGTCACACTTTTTTTCTCTCTGTTGCTCCCCCCAGTTTTTTTTTTTTTTGTCCCCTTGGTCTTGGTCAGTGCACAGCAAACTTTGTTTGAGGCTTAGAGAGTCAGCTCACTATCGGGGTGGCCGATCACATCAGAGTGTATCTGAGTGTGTGTTTTTCACTGAAAGTCTTGGTAAATTACAGTGATGGGAGTGTGTTCGTGTGTTTGTACCCAAACGTTAGCTCTCTCTATCTCACACAGGAGGAAGGTAAAGCTCTTCTCTTCTCTTCTCTTCTCTTCTCTTCTCTCTTCTCTTCTCTTCTCTTCTCTTCTCTTCTCTTCTCTTCTCTTCTCTTCTCTTCTCCTTCTCCTCTTCTCTCTCCTCGTCTCTTCTCTTCTCTTCTCTTCTCTTCTCTTTCTTCTCTCCCTTCTCTTCTCTTCTCTATCGCTTCTCCTCTCCGCTCCTCTCCTCTCCTCTCCTCTCCTCTCCTCTCCTCTCCTGATCCTCCTCCCTATCCTCTCCTCGCCTCTCCTCTCCTCTCCTCTCCCTCCTCTCCTCTCCTCTCCCTCTCCTCTCCTCTCCTCTCCTCTCCTCCTCCTCCTTCTCTCCTCTCCTCTCCTCTCCTCCTCCTCTCTTCTCCTCTTTACAATTGTCTTTCTGCTGTATTTCATATTCCTGACATGCTGTGCATTTTGTTTAGACCTAACAAAATGTTTTTGTGGTGTCACATTAAAAACTGTGGTACTCTGTACCTTCATGTGCGTGTGAATGGCTGATGCCACTTTCCGCCTGAAGCTTTTCCTACAGCTCTTTAATCTCTGAGACCTCAGCTGGCCTTCATATTTATATTTTATATTTACAAGTGTGTATCACTGTAGCTCACGTGCCAGTTTATAGTACGAACATATATGGATTTAGTTGGCTTCTCTATGTGTTTGTAGCTCTCGTTATGAGTGCGAGTGTGTGTTCATGTTCAGGGCATTGGGATTGTAAAATGAGATTACAATGGCATGCTGGGTACCACACTAGGTGTGCGTGTGTGTTGTGTGGGTGGGTGGGCAGGCGCTGCAGAAGGGAGGCATGGATAGGATCAGCTCTTATCTTGGCTGCCCAGTGCCACACGAGGTGTAACGCCACACCCACACTACCACACAGTGTGTTTGAACAGGCACACACACACACACACAGACACACACACACAAACCATGAAATTGCTGTGCCATAGTTTGACTTGTATTATCCAGTTTTATAGAGGATATGCAAATTAGGTGAGACTACTGTGGAGGCCTGATATTAGAGCACGCAAAATAAATTGTCGAAATTCAGCTGAAGCTCGATGCTTTCATTTTTAAAAAAGCTTTTGATTGAACAATCATTTGACTCCAGCGACCAGAGAAATGTAATGACGACCATAATCTGGGAAATGAAACAGCGGTTTATTCACAATATGAAAAATCCTGTCTGTAAGTGGTTTTATTTAGTGGCAGCACTGGTCAGGGTTCTTATCATTCCCTTTGCGTGTTCTCCGTGGATCAACATCTTTCATTTGTCTAAACATTCAACATTTGATCCATGTGAGATTATTTGCTTATTGAAAAGATCTATTGTGGTCAGATATGTAATTTTTTTTGACATACTTATCGATAGGTATGATGTAGCTGCTTTGATTTTGTATTTATTATACAGAATGTAAGTGCAAGATGACGCACCCATTGTTCCTGTGAACTCACCTTCACTGTTATAGAACTAAAATTATTGACAGCTGTGAAGGAAGTTTCAGTAAATTGCCGTTTCACTTTTCATTGTTTCTCTCTTGTTCCTGTCAGAGCTGAATCGATCCACTGTCAGTTCAGATGTTAAATCCTTCTTTCTGTTAGCTTGTTGTCCCAGTGTTTACCTACAAAACTGAGGACAACTGGTCATTTACACAACAGAAGAACAACAGGCAGGAGAAGTTCAGATCAAATCAGAACCAGAATGAAGCATCACTTAGGTTTATATTAAAATAATCTTTGTGGAAAGATGGCCATTGGGACTCGGTATCAGTCAAAGGGAAAGAGAGAAGAGAGAGTGTAAGCTAAAGTGGATGAGACAGGCCTTGAAAAGGATCGGCTACGGTTTTGCTGGCGGTCAGGGCAGGTTTGCCTCCAGGGTAAGATCTCAGAGTGGCTCTAACAGCTGGATCCTTGTCTGCACATACTGACATCCAGCGCTGTCTGTCAGTCCTGTCTGTGTGCAACTGATCGTTTTTACAGTCAAACCCTCTCATATACTGCTTAACCTGGTGTGGCTCTATACAAAACTCTCGATCCAGTTTCTGTTTCATGTATTTTTTTTTTTTTTTTTTTGAGTTAAAAGAAACAGTCTGTTTTGAGCCATTTCAGTACAGACAGTTTAGTTCGAAGCTGAATTCAATGAATTGATTCTGCAATAAGTTTGTGTAGACTGGATTTTTGTTATATTTTGTTTCATGGTTGTGCTCAAATGTGAAATTGAACGATAAATTTATTTTATATAAATGTATAAACACTAATTAAAGTACTAATATTGTATGAATTATTTATTGTGACTCTTCCTCTTTTTTTTTTGTGGTCATGTATCTATATTAGTTATTGCAGGCTATCTCATTTCAGCTGTGCTAAATGTCTAAGGCTTCCTTTGTTCTGATATGTAGTGTTTATTTATACCACATTTATCTGCATCTGAAAGACACAAGCCATCCTGTCTGAAAGTAATATTTGTGAAAATAATCTATGAAAATTTTTCTATTTTTTTTCTTGGAAACTTTGACTAAAAAACACCCTCTGACATCTGCGGTTGTGGCTGCAGGTGCTCATTTGTATTAATGTTCACTGTTTGTTGATCACACTGAGTGAGGCACAGCATTTGAATATAATCTAGCCGAGAAGATTTCGACTAAACTTACAGACACCCACACACACACACCACAGCCTCAGCTGTCTTGAAACCGACATCCTCCAGTCGATAAAGGACATTCAGATTTTGAATTTCAGATAGTTTAAATTGGTTTACACTAATAGTCAGTGATTTAGTACGATAGATGACGCATATGTTAGATATTTATTAGGGACTGAGACAGTGGAATATTTGTGTTGTCTTGTGGAAATGAGAGAGCATTTTGAGTGAAAGTGAAGGTGTGATGCGAGGTTAGATGGTGTGTGTGTGTGTGTTGGAGTGTGAAGGTGTGTGTATCTCAAGACAAAAGTGTGTATGTATGTCTGAGTGCCGGTGTCAGCCTCACCACGCCTGAGGTGAGCCCAATAACCGTGCCCTGGCCCACTGGAACGAAGTTTCACCGTCTTTAGTTCCGAATTGAGAAAGAATGTGACATTAAATGAATAGTTTTGAACGCGGCACTGTTTTTAGGTGGCGCTGGTGAATTGTGGTTTTTGATGTTTTTGATTTTAACTATCAAATCTTCTGACAAAGATTTCAGAATGAAAATCAGGTATGTCTTTTTGAAAGCGAAAGCGCACAACCTCTCATTTGCAGTAACTGCAGCCTGGAGGAAGAAGTAATAAACTGGAGACCAGAGGGTCCCTACTGTAGTATAAATGTGTGTGCGTGTGTGTGTGTGTGTGTGTGTGTGTGTGTGTGTGTGTGTGTGTGTGTGGAGGGGTGGGGGTATAGAATAGGGAATCCCTGTCTACTTTAACCTTTATTTAACCAGGATATCCCACTGAGAGCAAGAATCTCTTTTCTAAGGAGACCTGAAGCAGACATTGTGCCCTGAAGCTACAGGATAAGAGATCTGGACAACTCCACACACACTAAACACACACTCATGTAAGATTAAATAAAACTTCTAAGCCTCAACACCTCAATGCCACGTTGTATGCTCTGGTGGATGGAGCATGTGAGTCTATGTGTGTTTAATTGTCATATTGTCATGTGGCTTTCTGTTTGTGCTGATTTAAGTTGCCTTAGACAAAAAATCCCACTTTTTTTCCCCTCTCCCTTCTGCAATTTGCCACCCATCTGTTCCTTCACGACCTGAAGAGGAGGATGCGAGGGAAGGGCAGAAAGGAGAGTAGCGGAAGGAAAAAAAATGTCAATTACAATTACCAATAATAATCATCATAATTAAGCAATCACTTAATAGGAAATCAAATTATTGTGGGGCTGACAGTGGGACAGAGGGAGGTCACATGGGACTGTATTAATTTCTGTTCTTTTATTTGGCCAGAAAACTTTCCCCTTATTGTCTTTCCTTAGTTTTTGGGCAGGGAGGGGTCGTTCGGAGGGCTTTATTAACTGGTAGCCTAGGGTGGTGATATTTTTTTGGGGGGGGTGGAGGAGTTGAGGGGAAGGCGTTGGAGAGTTGTGTATTAATATTAATACATTTTTTTGGATGAGGGGTGGGGTGGGCAAGGCGAAGGGGGGAAACAAAGGCAGTCATGGATCCACAAAATCACCCCTTCTCCACTCACCTCATTCTTCTCCCCCTAGTCCTCACACATTCCGCCTCCCCTCTCTTCTTCTGTGAGCACTGGCACTAGCGGCAGTGAGAGCTGTTTTGGAGTCAGAAGTTCAGTTTAACAGTCAAAAGGATAAGCGGGAGAACCCCAAACACACAAATACACATATTTAGGGTTAGTACACTTGCTCTGGTATGCAAAGGGTTGCCTAATAATAGCTAGGCAATGTTTTTCACAAAGTCCCAGAGGGCGTGTGTATGCGTGTGTGTGTGATTCTTGGCAGTGTACCACAGACACACAAGTGTGCCTGTTTAGCAGTTTCCTCTCCAGAGGCTCCTGGCAGTGTGTATGTGGCCATTCCAAGGCTTCTCCCCATGTCTCTTAATTAAGGCTCTCGTCAGACAGAGACCAGCTGGGCCTGGTCTGGCCGAGCTGGCACTCTCCACACTTGTCCTCCTTTCTCTTTCTCTCACTCGCTCACCTTCTTTTCATGTTTTCTCTTATGTATTGGTTTCTTTGCACTTTTTTTTTTCTTTATTGCAATCTAATTTGCCCACAGTAATATTCTGTTATCTTCATTGCTGTATATCATTGAGGGCACTTTGTGTCTTTATGACATGTGCAAGCTTAACTGGTTGACCTTTCTGTTGCACGTGCCTTCAATAAAGCACTAATTAGGAGTCATATTAGGATCTGTGAGGCTGTCAGATATTAGCCCCTTAAATACCAGGATTTAGATGTTTGGTGGAATGTGCTAAATCCTCAAGCAATTGTCATTGGAGGTAAATGCCAGCTCACACAGTCAAACAGCAGAAGGGAAGAAAGAACTATAAAAGAAAATGGCTTTTGTCTAAAAGAAGATTCTGTATCTTCAAAAAAGATGTAATTAGTGATACTGTTAGTTGTTGTAAGAATCAGATTGATCAGGATTTGGCCATGTCAAAATATTTTCAGTCTGTTCTCTACTGATACTGATCTTATTTCTGGGTATTAACATTGGATGTGTTACTGAAAATAGAAAGTGTTATTAATGTTGCATCCTTGGCCGCATACTTAATAGACTAAAACATACATAGAAGTTAAGATGTACCAAACTCAAATAAAAAAAAAGTTTCCTGTAGTACTAAGTGGATGGTAAATTATTGACTTGATCTCCTTCAGATTTCTCCATCCAGGAGAACATTGATGTGTGTTTATACCCACAAGCCACTTTTCAGTGCCAGCCTTTCTCCATCCATCCCATCTCTTTACTCCTCCACTCCCATTTCCAACCATCCTTCCTTGTAACGTGACCAAGCAATGGTTACGTGGCTGTTGCTATGCCGGGCTCGCAATGTCAGAATTCCTGCTATAGGCTTGCCTGTGCTAATCCAGCTTGTAACTTGTAACACAGTGAAACCTGCGTCCTTATTCATCCACCAGTGAGGCTTGATGAGTCTGAATGTGGTAAATTTCCTAGGTAGGAGAAATGGCCCCACACGGGTATGGCTAGCTCTTCTTGCACATCAGTGTACCCAGTTTATAACATTGTGTGTCTGTGAATGAAGTTTAAGTCTTTGCTTGGGCACGTGTTTCTGCGTGCACACATGCCTGTGCATTAACACACCTAGGCTGCCCCTTTATCCGAGGGATTATGGTTAAATGGAATGCTGAGATACTGGCGGCGAGCGGCCGATAAAGCTGAAGTCAGCGCTGGGAGAGAAAATTAATTATTGAGGATAAAATCAGAGCAAAGGAGATAGTTACCAGCTCGTTGGGGAGTTTAGTCATTGATATTTTGGAGCACGGGCTGGAAGACAACACACAGAGTTCATCACACTCTTTAACGTGAGACTGGTTTTGTGTGTATGTGTGTGTGAGAGCATGTGCATGCAGGGCTTTGGAAACTTTTGAAGGCCTCAGTTTCACCTGCAAAGCATTTGGGTTTTACGTGACTTAACTGGTTGACATGCTGGTTTTTCTATTCACTTTACAACACACAGCTGTTTTTCTACAAGTCATGTGTCTGTCATCCAGCCAAATTTATTCCTTAAACATTTTTATTATTCTGACACGTTTTTCTTTAGTCTGAATATGATGTATAAACATGTCACACCAGAACTGAATTAGAATTTTTAGTGACATTGATGTAAAATTTAGTTTAATAGCTACATTTATTATTTGATTCAACCAAAGTGAAATAATTCTAACAATTATGCAGGGTTGATCAAAGGTGAGATATTAAATGTCAGTGAATGAACAGTAGATTTGTGTGTACCGTACTTAAAGTAAAGTACTAGTTTCAGTCTAGAAGGTTTCTAGCCTTCAAGGATCCAGGCTTCAGTGGCTGATGTATTCATATTTTTTTTTGAAAATTGTAAGCCTACTGAATAAGTAAAGAAACAACCCAAAATATGGTGAAATTGAAAAGACTTTGGTTTAGGTACGGAGGATCTGTGTGAAATCTGCAGACAGGTTCATTGTGACAGTGTAAACTGAATCATTTTGGTTTGTTGCTATAATGCTGTGTGTTGATATTCATACAACGCCATGATTATTTTACATTTTGTGACACCTAAATTACTACCACCAATCCATCTTGAATGTTTACATTTTTCTTCTTCTCTGATTTTGCGTGTGATTTTTTTTTTTTTTTTTTTTTTTTTAAACCTTTGATCTGTTGTTTATCTCCTTTGGCCAGCACACATTTAAATTATTATAACAGTAGCTAGTGCCAGTAGATTTAACATAACTCTTTCAATTTCTAACTGCTATGCTTTTCACACCACAAATAATGAAAACAACTATCCACTGGGCTTGTGTGCTCTTACAGCTCACTATTTTTTGGCCATGAATGGGGAAAAGTCATGTAGCATGATAAAGTGCTAAATAATATTCCTGTTTTTAAACAGTCCTGACCTTAGAAGATTTTGAATATCTAGATAGATTTGTGTGGATGTGCTTGTATGTGTGATGTGTGATATGTGTGTGTGTGTGTGTGTGTGTGTGTGTGTGATGTGTGAGTGAGTGAGTGCAGGTGAACACATTTCTGTCCTCTCAGTGCAGACTGATCAATAGTAATTGGGTTGAGTGTCTCAGGCCTGTTTCTCTCCTTTGTACTGGGGCCTTTTGTAGGCTGACACAGGGCCAGAAGAGAAAAGGGGACAGGGGAGAGAGAAAAGCAAGAAAGAAAGGGGGGAGACAGAGAGAAAATGGAGGATGTTTGCAAGTCGACGAGCATGACCGACTCCTCAACCAAATCTCCGGATATTTATTCAGCATTACTCACTAATCTAAAGAAATCTTCCTCCCTTTCTGTCTCTCTTCTTTTCATTCACACTCCACTTTGGTGGGATGTGGTGTGTGTGTGTGTGTGTGCAGGTGATACTGTAGGATGATTTTGAAAGAGGTGTGATGAAACAGAGAGACACCTTGTTCAGATGTATTAACAGGCTTCTCATTTCTTCCTCACTTTCTCCCTCTTGCCTACAAACACAAGCAGACTGAGAATCTCTCGATTGTCCTCCTTTGTGCTTGTGTCTCTTTTATAACTTCCATAGAAGTGATGCTTGCTGAGTGCAGTCAGCAAGCTCCAGTGGTATTAGCAGGGAGGCTCTAGGCATAAACTCTAAGGTATATTAAAGCAACGGCCCTGTTGTTCATATAAACACACCAATTCAATTTAGCCTGCCCCACGGGGAATGGGATTTCAGCAGCTATTGGGGGGGGGGAGGTGGGATAGTGAGTGTTGGATGAGGTAAGACGAGAAGAGGAGGTGGCATGAAGGCATCTTGGGCAGTAGAGGAGGTAAGGAGGGTGGTGGTGGTGGGGGGGGGGGTTGGGGACAGCAGAGCAGGGGAGGTTGAGCAGAGATGGGGAGACTGGCATATGGGAGTGGCATGGTGGCTAAAAGCAGGAATTGATTATAGCTGTTGCATTAACTACCATGATGTAAGCACGTCTGTGTGCGTGTGTGCATCTGTGTGCACACATGCATGCAAGCACACACTCACAAAACTCTCACCCTGGTAGGCAGGGGTGCTGCCAGTATCTGTGTGCCGTTGCACGCTTGGACAGAGCGTTTGGTGGGAAACCCTACAGTTATATTATTCAATCCAAATTCAAATGGGCTTGTCAGGAAAGCTTCTGCTTTTTATTACCTGTCAGAAAAACCAGGGGATGGACGGAGTAGAGGGGAGCATATAAAATGACAGTAAATAAGACCCCCTATCTTTCTCTACTCTTCTCCTGCCATTCTGCCATTCCTCCCTGCACTTTTAGAGAGAGACACACACACACACACCGTGTAGAGATTTTGACAGCATCCTGTTGTTGGGCTCTATCCATAGTTTACCTTAACCAGGTTTTATCTGTCAATCAAATGCAGGAGGACCTAATTATTTTGTTCATCACTGAATAGGATCCCCAGCCAATAAAGAATCAGCTGAGCCAAGAACTGGATTTGATATTAAAGGAAAAGTCTGTCAGACAATTTATAGAAGTCGATTTGATTTCTGTAAATGAGGAATCATGGGAAATTGAGGTAATCAAAAAAGTGAGTGTGGGTGAAGGGCGGTGAGGAGGGGGCGGTAAAGGAGAGATGAGGGGGACTTCTTCAAGGATGAGGCAGAGTATGGTGTTTCCTCCTATTACTTACACACACACACTCACACACACACTGAACACCCAGACAGCCTCCTCCCATCTTGCGCCTTTCAGCCAGGCATAACCTCTGCCATCTGTCCACACCCTCCTCGTCTGCTCTTTCTTCCTTGCTTCCCTTTTCCTCTTCACCCTCATCCTGTGCTCGTCCTCTTCTCTCTCCAACCCCCCCCCCCGTTCATTTCCCCACCTTCACCCTCTCTGATGGCATTCACAGAAATGTAGTAGTAGTTACTGTTGTACTGTTGTACAAGAGTGTCAGTGTCAATGTATGCGACAAGAAGAAGAAGACAGTACCACAATCAGCCAAATTCTAAAACAATGCTTTTGTTTTGAAATTATGTGCCCATAATGCACCCTACATTTTTCTACATCCACAATAACACGTCAAAGATGGGTAATTGTCTTCCTACTACACATGCATCATGCACAGAAAAACAAGCCATACAAAAAAAAAAAAGAATTATGGCTGCATTACAGAACAAGCAGAGAGCATCTGGAAAATGCAAGTTATTGTCATCATGCTTCTTTTTCCTTCTCTTCTGGATTAAGTTCAAGAAAACTGTGAAATGGCAGCTACTGCCACCATCTGTTTGGTCACCGGTATAATAGTTTTTCTGCAAAGCTAAATTTTCGCCATACACATTTGGTAAGTTGGAAGTTTTAGATTTATGTACTACAGAAGCTGTTTAGTAGAAGCACCATTTTTGGAAGGAAAAACATCGTTTTAGTCTGGATGGACAAAAGAAACAGAACATGTGTTATGGATTTATTCAGCTAGATGTAGACATTGTCTCAGTTGTTTGAAGTGAGCATCATCAGTGTGAAGTTAATGGATGCTATTCTTAACACACCCAGTTAGTCATTTGAAGATAAAAGAATGACTCATTATAGCCCACACTTGACAGTTGAATTTAAGAAAGTATGTGACCAAAGGTAGAATTATTAATAACATATTCATTTTCTAAGTAAACTATCATGGTTACTTACATCTATGGTAATAGAAGTATTATTGTGGTGTTTAATGTATTTTTTTTTTTAAGAGTAGAGAGATTTGAACTGATAGGACAGATATTGGAAATATGCAACGTGAACTGATTTTCAGCTGGAGATGTTGCAGTTCATGGTCAGAGCTGTAAATCATTACTCTATTAGGGAATCTTATTATTTTTGGCATATGCTGTTTAAATTAATAATTTAAAGACAAGACTGTGTAGATTAATGAATTACAAAAATAATATTTAGTTACCACCCTTAATAGATGCCATTGTTTTGTTCCCATTCTCTCCTGAATTTACCACCCGCTTTCAACTTTGCCAGGTAGAAAGGACAGCTGGATGCATTTATAAACTGTATTTGAATGAAGCGATAAAAGAGCCATATTAGGAACTCCTCTTCTAATCCTCTATTGTTCTTTGTCTGTCCCCTGTCCCACAGAGGGGCTGCTCTAATTAAAGACTAATAATTGTATTGTTTTATAAAACCTTTAGAGACAGAGATTCTGCTCTTCAATCATTCACTCTCTCCAGTGTACCCTGCCCATCGAGGGCTATCTCTCTGGCAGAAGTCTAAAACACACTTTGACTGACTGTTTTGGGTGTGTGTGTGTCTGTGTGTGAGACCTGTGTGGCATACAGAAGAAGGAGGAAGGAAAAAGCTAAATCTAAATTAAAACTTTAAAGCACCATTATTTAATTACCCCAAAGGCTGTGGATTTGAAGGATTGAACAATGGCTGTGTGTGTGCGTGCTTGTGCATGTGTGCATGTGTGTGTATTTGCTAATGCTGCTGACCAGGATTATTTTGGTTTTTCAATTTGCCTTTTCTCTTATGTGTGTGTGTGTGTGTGTGTGTGTGTGTGTGTATGTATGCGTGTGTGTGACCACAATGTAACCCTTTATTGGTTGCCCTCTCCCATTGCCCCTCCTTCACCTCACATAAACACACACACACAGATGCATGCACGCTGAAGCGCCAGCAGATAAAAAGGCATAATAGTAAATTCCACTTAATGACAAATTTTTAATTTGGGGAACAGGGCCTGGTGAATGGAGCTTAATTACCAGGGCCAAAGATCCCTCGGAAAAATAACCCCCTCGACGTGCCCAACCTGCCCGATAATGGAGCGCTCCACAAAATGCCTCAGATTAACCAGCGCCGTTTATCTCCCCCCCACTACAACCCCCCTTTCTCTCTCTGTATAATAACAAAAATAACAATCATGAAAATTCTATCTGCCTCCCAGCCCCCATCACCCCACTTCTTTCCCCTGCTCTCCCGTCTTTCCACCCTCCCGCCCACTGCCTGGCTCACTCCCGCAGGAGGAAATTCATCAAAATGAAATTGAGGTTGCAACTCACTGGTTTTATTAAAATATATTTGCCCCTTGCAGATGTTGTCTGCTGGTGTTTTAATGTGGAAGACAAAAGGGGCACCCAAAATAATTTGATGGCTTTTATCAGCAATATTATATGTGTTGGTGTACAAGTATGAATTTAGCTATAAAATACAAACACTTGTTGACTGGTGGGGTATTCTTTATTTATATTTAAACCTGGACCTTTCATCCACATATTGAATGAAAGATTTAGTGCCACTGTTATAACAGTAAAATCATTCTTCTGTCAACTGTATCAGCTGTGCAATGTAAAAATTCCAAAGAAACTTGATCTGCTATTGCAGCGGCTTATTTTCAAGCCCATTTAGTTCATAAAATGTCAGAACATTGTGCTAATATCGAAGCTGATGTCATCACATTACTTGTTTTGTCCAACCAACACCCAATCCAACACCAAATAAAAGTATATTGAGTTGGTTTTACTCAAGCCAGCAAATTATCACAAGTTCGGAGCCTGAACTAGGTATCACTTGCCAATTTTTGTCACTTAAGAAAGGATGTAAATGATTAATTGGTCATCAAAAAGTTGTAAGGTAAATTAAGTCTTAGTATTTGGAAATTGATAAAAATGTTTTAAAAGGTTTTTCTTGTGACTATATTGATGATGTGTGTTCAGATAGTATCCATTTCATGAATGTAAACCTATTACTTAAAAAATATTATACGCAATTTAATTTTCAATTTGTCTACAAAATATAGATTTTGAAACTAATTGATCTAGGTAGTTTCATCTCTTGTTTTAAATCCCATTTTGTTCATTTCAATACCAATGCTTTAAAAAGTCACAATTTGGTTTCCCAAATCAGTTCCTATAACTCCCAGGTTCAAAGCTATTAAAATCAAGGCCCAAGACACTGATAATATTTCATACAGAGTCATCATTTGATTAATATAACTGTAAAACTGTAAGTTTTAATATTCAAGAAGCCTCCAAAGATATTGTACAGTTTTATTATCCTGCAATGTGCCATTGGCTCAAACCGTCCAAGCATGTTTGAGGGTTAATGAAATTAGCCTAAAACTTGGATGCATGATTGGTTAGACGAGACGAACTGGTCATGAGTCAGGATCATGTGTTTTAATAAGAACCATTCTGATTGTCGACAGATAGAGGGAGATAAATTTTGAGTTTGAATTGAAAATTTCCACTAAATAACCAGCTAACGGATATTAAAAAAAAGACACAATGACTACCAGTCTTCTGTCAAACCCACAGGCATGCACTGGCTTGGTTTGGGGAAAGTTGAACATTTTTGCGCCCCACGTGAGCACACATACACAAGCATTGCTCACATTTCTTGGCCTTCTCTGGTCCCTGTTGTTGTGTACCCTGATTGGACCATGCGGTTGCCATGCGGTTGCCAGGCCGCGCCCCTGCTGTGTGGTAATTGGTGTCTGTGGTGTTGCCACGTGGCGACGGCGCATTGACTGACAGGTTTGGCCACCTGCCCTGCCCTGGCTGCCAACATGGTGTAGAAGGGGGGGGTGAGGAGGAAGAGAGGCGGTGGCACAGGGTGGCAGGGGGGTGAACACTCGGCTTGTCAGGGGCGGTGGATTA